>NC_050581.1:46583729-47183729 GCF_011100635.1 Trichosurus vulpecula | reverse complement strand
GGGAGGGGTGGGGGGAGAGGGGGAGGCGCCAGCTTCTGTTCCCTGGGCAGGGCTGTGGGATTTTATGGGAGACAGAATTTGGGGTATTGCCTAGTTCTCTGGACTGAACACGAAGACACAGGAAACCTAAATATCCTTGAAATCTTCACGCGGCAGGGAGATGGACTGGATCTTAACCACAACGAAGAGTAGGTGGGGGCTGCCCTGAATAGGGAATAAGGGTAGGGGCAAGCTCATCACACAGTGACCCCCTGGTCCGTTTTCATGCCGGCGGCAGCAGGTGAAAATGAACCTCAAGCGTGCTTTATAGGGGAAAAGACGCGTCGAAGGGCAGTCTCAGGGTGGGTGTCTGTAGGAGGAAAAAAGCGCCTCATCCGCCTTGCTTTGATTATAGTGGGGGTGGTGGGGTGGTGGTGGTGGTAGTGGTGGTATGGATGGGTTTCTCGTTTTCGTACTTGAGCCTTGGATCCTTTTTTAACTTTTACTGGTTTAGTTCTCTGCTTCTTCTCCCCAACTACCAACTACTTGAAACATGCCTGTTAGGAAAGCTCCCAAAGTACGGGGTATGTAATCACTTCGGACTGCTAGCCAGAGGTGGTAGAGGGTAGGAGGGCAGGATGATTCCTGGGGATAAATGAAGAAAAAGGAACTGTTACTGCTTGAGACCAGCTCTGTTTTCTAAGACAAGATCACTTCAGCTTGCCTCCAGTATACTTAGACCCAACTGTCGCTTTGGCAGTCAGACATATACACAAGACATAGTTTCATTAAAGGGGCCTGATGTAGTATTTTCTTTGGTCAGCATACACTGTTCCCTCTATGTACCCCATCCTGGTTCTTAGGACGTATTTGGGTCCAGCCAGAGTCAACTACATGGAGAAATGGGTGGGTGAAGGGAGGGAGGATGGAAATTCAAACTGAATGTCTGTTGTAGATGGGGCAAGGAACAGTAGGGTAGGGGTTAACCCGTGAGTATTGGAAAGTGGGAGGGGGTGCAATTGGGGGAGGGAGTTGGAAATCTTTCAATGGAAAGAAAAGGTTGGAAAGAAAAGTAAGTGGGAGTCTGAAAGGAGGGTGCCATGTTTCCCTCTTCATAGAGGCAGCTAAGCAGCGCAGTGGATAGAGTGCCTCTTCTGGAGTCAGGAAGACCACAAATTACAAACCCATCCTCAGACCCTTAGTAGCTTTGTGACCCTAGGCAAGCAACTTGACTTCTTTCTGCCTCAGTTTCCTCAACTGTAACTGGGGATCATAATAGCACTTACCTCATAGGGTTGTTTTGAGTGTCATTTTAGATGTTTGAAAGCATTTAGGATGATACCTGGTATATAGTAGGCCCTTAACAAATGCCTGTTCTCTTCCTTCTCCAATCCCATCTCTCTTCCCACCCCCACCCCCAACAATGTTCTATCAGGGTGAGTGCTCAACTCTTATTTCTCTTTTTCTCTCTTTTTCTGCCCTCACTTGGTACCTGAACTCCTCTTTATTCCGCCCCTGCCTGGATCTAGGACTCAAACAAGCTCTCTGTGGGGCATGTACTTCCTAGGCAGGACAAATAAATTGAAGCTGGATTTTTGTATTTGCTCACCTCCTCTTTTGGGACCATCTCCATCCTGGGTGCCTGCCCCTAAGCACTTGCCTTTCTGGGGCAGTAACCCAAGATCTGGGTTTCCTCCCCACTCCCCACTTCTCCCTCCATCAATTTCAGTCTCATCTCTAATTTCTTAGCTAGCTACCTCCTTGAACAGCAAAATGGTTAGTAAATCCTTTTCAGCAACTTGGAAGGTTAATGACAAATAACAAACCCCTTAATAAGCAAACTTGAGGGAAATTTATATTAATGGATGACTCTAGAAAATGAAATTAACTCTTAAGGAATGAATCTCTTCAGCTACTGGGAAGTGATTTTAGGGGGAGGATGAAAATGGGCCATTTTGATGTTCCTTAAATCATAAGATTTTGGTTTTGAATCATTTCAGTTATGTCCAACTCTTCATGACCCCATTAGGGGTTTTCTTGGCAATGATACTGGAGTGGTTTGCCATTTCCTTCTCTGGTTCATTTTACAGATGAGGAAACTGAGGCAAACAGGATTAAGTGCCTTGCTCAGGGTCACACAGCTAGTAAGTGTCTGAGGCAGGATTCCACCAGCTGCCCTTATTTATAAGATCGGCTTGGCTCAAATATTTTTCACTCTTTTGTCTTGAGTCAGGGGGTTGTTTACAGAAATTGTAAATTCCTCCCCTTTTTTGGAAGATTTGTTCAGATGAGGTTTTTGGATTATCTGTAGGTTTGTTTTTTAATCTACCATCTCCTCTCTCCACTCCTACACAGCTATAGATAATCAAGAGATTCGTAAAACAATCATCATTTTATAGGTCCCAATAAAAAACTTGATTAGATTTTTAAAAAAATATCCTGGAATGTATAAAAGAGCATTGCCACCATTTTTACTTCTCTTCATTGGGAATAAAAGATCACACAGAGGTTGGATACAAGCAAGGACTACATTATAGTGAGTTTTGCCAAACATTGAAACAGGCACCATGGACAAATGGTGTCCTTTGAGACATGGAAACAGGACGATGAACTCGTGGACTTCCAGCCCTGGAACTCTGGAAGTGGATCAGCTTTGGCAGGCTTTGGTTCCAGAGCTATTCTTAGTCACTTCAAATGGGGTCTTGCACTGTTGGGTAAGCGAGGAGGGAGAAGGTAGCCCATAATCACTAGCCCTTCTACCACCAAGGCAAATCTGTCCTTCCATATGCTACAGAAGTGGTCTTTTGGTGCTTTCCTTACCCTTCTAAAATGCCCTTAATGTTGATTTTAACCTCATGTCATCCGTTAAAAAAAACACTGCAGTGGAGGAGTGTGTGTGTGTGAAGGTGTGGGGAGAGCTGATAATCAAACACTCCTATGGTTCTGATGGATCCCTTCTAACTTAAATTTTTCCCCCTCTCAGTTTCAGGGAAATCCCATGTGCATAAGAGGGGACTCTTGGAGTTGGCAGGAGCTATCAACTGTGCTACAAGCCGCTCAGCACTTGCTTTTATGAGCTACGGCTGCTACTGCGGCATTGGAGGAAGTGGTTGGCCCCGGGACAGAGCTGACTGGTAGGTATATCATCCCAGCCCTCCAACCTCCCCAAGAGCCTACCTGGACTGACCCTGCTCAGATCATGTGGCCAGGAATACCTGAGCTACTCCGCTACTTGACTTGTTCCTCATCTTTCCTCCCATAATCAGTTGAAGACTGGTTTTGATTTTGGTTCTCGCTGAGAGTCAATTGCATGGAGATAATCCAAAAAGGGATTTGGCTCAATAGATTTCCACTGTTATTTATGATACGCTGGTGCTGACCTTCCTACGTAAAGATGTTTCAAGCACTTGGAGAGGCAGTGGGTTGGGCTGAAGCAACCACACTCTTCACGGTCCTCACATGACCAAAGATGTCCATTTGCAAGGGGACAGCATTAGGCATTTAGTTTATTGCCATGGAACAAAGGAAAACTTAACTGATTAACACAGGGATTCAGTCCAGAACTTTAATGGGTTTTTTTGAGTGCTCTAACCCAGTAAAATTCATTTTTAAAATTATTTTTAGAAGTAACCATATTATATTAACTTGGACCCTCTATCTTGAGATGGAAACTTCCTGCAGACCTGGTTGGGTTTTAGTGGATAAGAGTACTGGACTTGGAGTCAGAAACACCCAGGTTCAAATTCTAAAACACTTGGTATGTCTAGGCAAGTCACTTAATCTCCCTGAGTTTATTTCTTTTTCTGCAAAATGAGAACAGCCCTTACCTCCTAGGGCTGTTTAAAAGATAAAATGAGATATTATTCTAGTGAAATACACACACCTCTGCTTTTCCATCTGTCTTCTAAGTTACCTAGAAGTTTTTTAGTGGCCCCAGAGCTATGAGATGCAGATTATAAGTTCACTTGCTTAATCATAGGAAGCTAACTAGAGGCCCTCCTCCACTCTTGTTTTTACTTGTCAAGGTTGACCAAGCCCAGTGTGGAGGTGACCCAATTACATGGAAGGTCTTCCAACTTATTTTTGTACCTCCAGACCACTCTCTTGTCCAACATGAGCAGGTGACCATCTTATGATCACTTAGTCAGTGGATATGTACCATGCTTCTCCCAACCTGAGACAACTTGCCCTTCTCTCCCCCCACCCCCTTAACATACCATTTCTAGCTGATGATCATTTCTGGCTCATGAAGCAAAGACTTTGTATAGTCCCTTTAGAGTGTTTAGTATCAAATCTGGCATCAAGCCTTATAAGAATAAGGCCCTGGAAGAAGGGGGAAATCACAGATTGTGAGGAAGATCTGAGGTCTACTTCATTAGAGGGGATCATGGACCCTTTGATAAAGTGTCATTGGCTTAGGGCTCTGCCTCAGTCTCTTTTGTAGGTTGGACAATTTTTGTTTTTGTTTTTTTTTTTTTTTTGGAGGGAGAAGGCAGGGCATTTGGGGTTAAGTGACTTGCCCAAGGTCACACAGCTAGTAAGTGGGTCAAGTGTCTGAGGCCGGATTTGAACTCAGGTCCTCCTGACTCCAGGGCCCGTGCTCTACTCACTGTGCCACCTAGCTGCCCCAGGTTGGACAATTTTAAACCTCACACTTTTATCTCCCTATCCTCTTCTTTCATTTTCTTAACAAATCTTGCCTTGCTTATCCACTCTCTTAATTCCTTTTTCTCTTTGTCTCTTCCTCTTTTTTTGGCAATAACAATAAACAACTTACATTAATAAAACACATCAACCTTCTCAGCCAGGTAATTCAAATATTGTCATCCCTACTTTTGAATGGCAAAACTAAGGCCTTAAGCTGTTAAGTGACTTGCCCATGATCTCACAACTAGGAAATTTCTGAGAGATTTGAACCTAAACTCCATGACAAAGCATTCTTATCTACTGCCCCACAGTGCCAATCAACATCACTCCAGAGGATCACTTAGGTAACACTACAGTCTAGGATTGCTTTTTCTTCTGTGTTAATCTTATTTCCCTAGGTAGTTTATAAATTTTAGGCAAGGATAATGCCATGTGCTTTTCTTGGCTTCCCTGGAGTACCTAGCAAAGTTTTAAGAACACAAAATTAAGTACTGAGAAGGAATCAGGTCAATATTTGGTGAAGCCCTGAAGTGAGAAATCATACTATGTACTTTTTTCTATGCTTCACAGTACCTAAAAATTGGACAGATTCATGACTTACTAAGGAAAAATGATATGTGGGAGACACACCTAATTGTTGAAATAGATGCTGGGGGTGGGAATGGTACCTTCCCACAACACATTCCATGGTACCCTTGTTAGGAACAGAACACGGAAATGGGCTGAACCCACTACAGCATTTCTAATGTTCCTTGCTAGCCAAATGTCACCATGGATAGTGGGTGAATGGAGGAGGAAAGCCAACAGGTGATTCTGTACGTCCCTCCTGTGACTTTCACTCTTAATTTTGCCTCCCACTCCTACCACCTAAATTCAAGGGTTTTGTTTTTTTTGTCTTTGTTTTACATATGTATAGTTTAGATCTTAGTCCCCTCAACTACAATGATGACCTGAGTACAGCTCCTCAAATAAATTGCATCCATAACCTTGTTTCCAGGTGCTGCCAAAAACATGATTGCTGTTATTACAAGGCTGAGAAGGCTGGTTGTTCCCCTAAGATGGAACGCTATAACTGGGAATGCAGAGACCAGAGGGTGGAATGTGGTAAGTCAAGAGATTCCTCTTTCCTAGCCCACCCCCCCTTGCGATCATGTCCTTTTCTCTGATAATAGCCTGGTTGTGCCCTAAAAGCTGGGCTGAGTCTAGCCCTTTATTTAGCAAATCTCAAAAACATCTGTTAGGTAGTTAAGTTTTCTTTAAGTGGACTACTGAACTGGTCACTGAATTACAGCAGGTTAGAATGGGCAGAAATTCCAGCCTGGAACATTTGGGTTGGAATCTTCCCTGTGACATATCCCCTGTTAAACCTATTCCATTAAGGCCAAGTGACCTAGTAGACAGGGTGCTGGATTTGGAGTCAGGAAGACTTAGGCTCAAATCTTATCTCTAACATAACACCGACTGGAGATGAAAAGCACAGATGTCAGTAGCCAAATTAGCAAAAGAAGTTAGGGGAGACAGCTTTGGTTCCACCTGTGAGTTATTTCAGTGACCCAGGAGTACTTCCCAGTTAACCAGGCCCTGCCCTTGCTAACAACCAGTTCACTGAACTCAACCTAAAATTAGGTACTGGTTCTGTGCAAACCAACTAAATCCCACCATGCAGTTAACCAGAGGGAAAGGAAGGATTTCGGTTTTGCTATAATCACCTTTTCAATGTGAGGAATCAGAATATGGAAGCCAGACAAAGAGACCATGAACTAGACTACATAGACTGTACACTGAAGCACAGGCATTGATCTTTATTGGTAGAGGGAATTTTCTCACCAAAGAGCTCCTTAGTCTGATAAATCACAGGTTAAAGCCACATATTTCCACTAGGGGGTGGCATGGAACAAGGAAGAGAAACAACAGTTATAAAGCAATACTCTTCTGGGTGTGTGTATTGAGGAAGAAGATGGCAGAATTAAGACTTTCAGATTCAGTGATTATGTTTCCCCTCCCCTTACCAGACAGTCTTGCAGACTTATCAGATAAAGGTACCATAGGGGTGGGGGGGGGGAATTTATTCTATTATTAAATTATTACTTCTAATAATTTAAACAGGGAAATGATTTACCTAATGTGGTCCAGGGAGATTCAATAACTTGTCTCGTCACAAAGCTGTTTCACAGCAGAACCAGTACTAGAATTACAGTTCTAGAAAAACAGCTAATCTTACCCCCCTCATTTTACAGTAAGAGACTGAAGTCCAGTAATTAACCAACGAACTTACCTAAGGTCATACAGTTAGGGACAGGTCCAGAACCAAAAGACAGTAGTGTACTTTCTACTACAAGCACTTTCCTCTACATCACTAGTATTTAGTGAGATAGCACCTAAAATATTTCCCCCTGCCTCCTTAATGTTAGTGCCTTCCCTCTGTGGCTATCTTTTATCTCATTTGTACAGTTGTTTGAATATTAGCTTCTCCACTGGACTATGAACTCCGTGAAGGCATTTGCTTTTCCAGTGTGTCCCTATTTTACAGATGAGGAACTGAGGCAAACAGGAGTTGTGACTAGCCTAGGGTCAAACAGCTAGTGTCTTATCAGACATTTGAACTGCATTTGAACTCAGATCTTCCTAACTCCAGGACTGTTGATCTATCCACTGTACCACCTGCCCAATACATAGTATGTGCTTAATAACTGTTCTGACCTTAAAGGTGCATGTTACATTGTTTTAACTGAATGAAAATTGTTTTCAATATATTTGTTTACATACCTTTGGTTTATATTTGTCATGTATCGTTGGTTTAAATACATACATAACACCCCCACCCACGTCCCAAAAAACTCACCTCACCCTGTTTGGAGATACTCTAAATAGTGTTCTCCATTTTATTTAAATTATATGTTTGCCCAATTTCCATTTATGGGACAAGCTTAAATATTAAGTAAAAGCGGAGTATGGTAATATTTACTTATACTCCTCCAATAATTTAAAATGTGGTATGCAAACCACTTAGCTTTTTAGTCTTTCTTGATACTTTCGGGGGTTATCCTCTCATTTTTATTAGTCCTTGTGAAATATTTGTTTCCCATACCCTCTGGCTCTAGTAAGAAGCTCAGCCAGCATATTGTTTTGGAAAAATTAGACCACACCTTGCACTGGATTGGGCCTGAGGCATGGCTTTCATCCTGCTCTTTCCCCTAACTACATGCCTGATGTCTTGTTCTTCCAGCAATATGGCTCAAAAAACCAGTTAAATATGGCAAAATATCAAAATGATCCCTATGTTCCACCCATTCCACAGCAACATCTCTGGTCTCATTAGCTATCATTCTTCTCTTAGCCATAACTAAGGTTTGCCATATAGTAAATGTGAGCCTTTGCTTTCCTGTAAAGCAAAATGTATGGAAAAGTTCACATCTTGGGTGTCAACAAGTACATAAAATTTAAAAAGCTTGATGCCATCTAAGTCTGTTCCTTGGAATACAATGTGCTGAGTCAGAAATAGGTAAGAGGGTGAAAAATTAAAATTAGATTTGGTGAGAGACAAAAGTTGGAAGTTATCTTAGGAAATCATCTACCCCAGTGATTGCTAATGGGTTTTTTTTTCTATTTTATGAAACTCCCAGGATAACTTAAAGTACTACTCATGATAATTCTTTACAATTATTTACTGCTTAAGGCATGAACCCCTCAGACTATGGTCATGAGAACCATTTCCCCAATGCAGAAATCCTCTTTACAGAATCCCAGACCAGGAAGTCATATAATATAGCCTTTGCTACAACATCTCTAGTGATGGGGACATCACTACCTCCTAAAGGCATGTTTCATTTGGAAATAGCTCTAATTATAAGACATTCCTAGAACAAAACAATCTCAAGACTTGTTTTTTTCTGGTGGAATTTTCAATCATCATCCCTGGAAAACAGACTAAATTGAGGCTGAAGAAGGTTAATATTCAGAGTCCATGGAACACAAACCAGAAGTAGACATTAAGTCCTGATTAGCATGCTCTAAGTGTGTTCATACAGGCAGGTACATTTATTCTTGTTTTTAAAATCTACCCGGGAATCTGCTTGGTCCACTCAACTCATAATTAGCTTAGACCTAGAGTTTGCTTCCTGATCTAAGATCCTAGTAAGTATTGTCTGAGTCAACCCTCCCTAAACATGTCTCTCAGAGCTGAGGTTGAAGTTTTTCTCAGGATAAGTCAATAATCTGTACATAACAGGGTTAACTGTAATAAGACAACACAAAAATCAGCTTATTCACTTGAATTTACCATACATAAGCGACCTGTACATATGGGCTCTCTCTCCCTTGGATATTCAACCCTCTATGGCTCAGTACATAAAATTCTCTTATGTAGATTTGAAGTGGATTTTAACTCAGGTCTTCCTGACTCCAGGACGGAAGAACATGAATCATGTTATAAAGCTCATGTGACTTAGCAACAATATTCTAAAAACTCAAAGATGAAGCTATTAGCATAAGAGAGTGGAAACTTTTCTACTGAGGCCCCTTTCCTTCTGAAGAATTTTTACTTGATTATTCATATGTGTTATAAGGCATTTTTTTCTTTTTCTTCTTTCCAATGGGTGAAGAAATGAGAGAAAATAGAATTTTGTTGAATGAAAAAAATTAAATTCCATTTTTAAAAAAGAAAAGTTTATGCAAAAAATGTTGCTTACAGAGCTTCCTTCAACATTCAAGAATGGCTCTTTCCAGCGGTCTAAAGCCTTTCACACAGCATGTCTTTACTAGGCCCTGGGCAAAGACGAGGTAGGATAACCTGTAGTCATACTAAACCTTAAGAAAGATGAGGCCTAAATCACAGTGAGGAGAAAGATAAATATGAAAATAAAAGGAGGTGAAAAACCCACTTTTAATGCTGTGGCTCCTCTGAAATTCTGTTAACCCGAGAAAGTGCAATAGATTGAAACAGTTTCAATCACACTTTAAGAATCCACTGAGTGTATAAATATTCCAATACCTAAATCTTATCGTGAATTTCCACAAGTCTAGAAGAAAGCAAAGAACAGTATTTGCTCCTTTTCAACAACCCAAAGTCACCGAAGACCAAACCAACCTTATCCCATGTACTAAAAAAGTGAGATTTCCTCCACTGTTAGCTCTGTAGTCTCTATGGACTAGAAGAAGACTTGTAAAAGGAAAAGATCTGGATTCCCATTTACATGTACAGTATCTGAGATTCTGTGTCTAACTGCAACCTAATATAGAGTGCCATTAGATTTGGAATAATAGCTCACAGATCATCATGAGAGCTGGAAGGGATGTCAGTCCAACCTATTTATTTCAGATGAGGAAACTGAGGTTCAGAGAGGTTACTTGCCTTGTCCAAGGTCACACAGAGAGATAGCAAGTTCGGTGTGCTTCTCACTGTACTAGAATGCCTACATAACATTAGTTAACGCTCCCATTTTACAGGTGAGGAAACTGAAACTCAGAGAGGTGCATTACATGACTTTCTTGGTACACAGGTAGCATGTAGGAACTGGACCTGAATCTCCTGATTGAAACAGACGGTGGTAGGTTTTGTACTAAGTAATCTGGATGTTCTCATTCTCAGTCCTAGTTTCACTTAGATCTAGGCCTGAGTTCTAGACCAAATTCTTGAGTACCTGAAGTTGTTTTGGGCTGTCCCTTCAATGTTCTTTCCCTTTCATGAACCTCCTAGCTCCCCATCTCCATCCCACTCAATGGCTTCTGTCTACGTGGAATCCTGGAGGAAATAATGTTCATTCGCACTAAAATGTTAACAAGGTTCATTTCTTGCTCTTCCCGGATTTATTCAAAATTGGATCTCTTATGATCAATTGGACCATATGATCAATTTAAAGGTGGTAGAGCACATCGCTTTGCAGTTGAGGAAACTAAGGACCAGATAGGTTGAGTTGTGAAGTGCCACTGAGGCAGAGAGGCAGAATTTGAACACAGGTCTTCTGACTCCCAAGTCTAAAACTCTTTGCAGTAAACCATACCAAGTAGGATTACTTAAAAGTAATACATATGTATTTACTATAACTTTCTGCTGTTAGGGATCTTACTTAATGCAATCAGGTGTTCAGAAAAAGCCCAGTGGATGTCTTCCAAGCCTCTTCATCTAATCACTACTGCCTCAATGGTCTAATACAGAGAATTAATGCCCTTTGATTCCTCTTAAGGAGTTCTAGGGACCTGAAATTTTAATAAGAATTAATGGCATTAACTAAGCTACCTCACACCCTACCCCAAGACTGATTCAAAAAATGGGACTCCACAAGGAAGAAACATGGAGATCTGGTATCTTTAGCTAAAGTGTTTCTATACTGGTCTAGTCAGATTCAAGAGATTAGCATCTTTTTGATAGCCTTTCTCTTTTAGGTACAATAGCTCTTTTTGACTTTGTATCATAGTCAATTTGCTATCTGTGAATAATAAATTTATTTCTGGTTCTATTTGCCCTGAGATTCTCTAAGCTTTTCATCTACTCTGATAAGTAGAGATAACTCTAGTCAATTCTAAGTTTGCTTCCATTGGAGTGGAGGAGAGCTAGACCTTCTGTTAAGGGATAGTTGTTTGACCAGAATAATGGCTCATCCTAGACACTGCAATATAGGGTTATGTGCCACTAACGTTAGGCAGTCAGTCAACAAGCATTTAAGCCCGTACTATGTGCTAGGCACTGTAGATACAAAGAAAGGCAAAAGACAGTCCCTGTCCTCCAGAAGCTCACAATCTAATAAGGGTCAAGTTTGAGAGATTTGAAATGAACTAAGGTTACCACAGTACTCAAAGTGCCATGACTGCAAGTTCTCTTTAATCTGGCAGCAAGAAATCAAATGCTACCATTTGGTAGCACCAGGAAAATGATTCTGTAGAGGGCACCTACATTCAGTGACAAGGTCACAGTCAGCCCTGAACAATTGTGAAATAGGTGTGGTTTCCTATGGAGCTAGGAAAGAGAGAAGTAGATAAGAACCTTTACTCTGCCCTAACTGGAGCACTGGTGCTGTTCTTGCTTTGGGAAAAGAATTTTTACATACCCAGAGTCAAAGAAAATTTCTAGGTCATGTCAGTCATACTTGGGCTCTGAAGCCTCACACTTGGAAACCTCTCTCTTTCTGGGATCTCAATACTAGTCCTCTCTATCACTGTTTACCAATCTTGAGTTCTTTTCTCTCATTGACTTGCTCTAGGTAATTTTCTGTCATAGTAATAGTAGAGTAAAAGAAAATTAAGGCACATCTATGCTGGCCAGAGATATTCAGAATAGGTTAATACGGGAAAATTTCCATCTAATAATGGAATTTCAGATGTTTTGTGGTTCCATATACAACTCTCAAATCACGTAAAAACAGCTACATAAATGGCTGCCTATTTCGCTGACTTGACTTGTGAGGATAGTCTTGTATTGTTCTCCACACCCAGGGAAGAGAATAAAATCTTGAAATGAGAGATAGTGTAACAGTGCTAAGAGATACTGTTGAATCGTACAGTGTAGTTGGAATGTCCATTTTTCCATGCCTGGGTGTTCTACACCTCTCTTGCTTCTAGCCTGTACTGCTCAGTGTACCTGCCACATCTAATCCCCATCTCTCTGCCTCTTTCAGGTGCCAACCTGAACAAGTGCCAAGAAATGATGTGCAAATGTGACAAGGAAATTGCCCACTGCTTGGCCACAGCAGAATATAATGCAAAGTACATTTTCTTCCTCCACCTACGTTGTGGAGATAAGCAGCCGGAGTGTGACTGACGTACCTTGGAAATTTTCTTTTTGAATGCGGGTATATAAAAATAATTTTCCGTAAGCAAAAAACAGTATCAGTGTTTAGTAAGGGTAAAATAAAGGTTCTTACCTACTTCTCTCATAGGCCTAAGGCATGGACCCCATCTATTGCCATGCTTCATCTCAGCTGAAACCTAGCTGGAGGCCATTTTCTTACTTTCACCCCACTGACAAATCCAAGAAACCGAGCTGTTCTACTGTGAGAATGGGAGGTTAAGCAAATTCTTCCCGTTTTACCCATATTTTTATTTTTTACTTATATTGTCCCCTTCTGGGAACAGTGACAAACCTAGAACTCAATAAAGATGGGGATTTAAGTCAAAGGAGATGGGCAAAGGTGGTAAGCAGGCCTAATGTCAGAAGACATGGGTTCTAATACTTCTTATCTCACTGTGTGGCCTGAGGTTTGGCATCCTATAAGACAAAAGCTTAATTTCTTAAATTCTGCTTTTGCAATGGTAAATTGGCCTTATCCTCCAATATTTTTTATGGATTTCTCTTACCTTTAGAAATTTTAGCTGGTAAACATTTTTTACCCTGTTTACTCTAAGGATCCCAAGCAGCTAGGTGGTGAGGTAGATAGAATGCTGCTCAGGAAGACCCGAGTTCAAATCTGGCCTCAGACCCTTACTACCTGTGTTGACTTTGGGCAAGTCACTTAACTTCTGTCCAAAACAACAGCACCTGCTCTCAGGGTTGTTGTAAGGATCAAATGAGAATATTATTTACAAAGTGCCTGGCACAAAATAGGTGCTATATAAATGGTAGCTATTATTATGAGGGTTGAAATGTCATTGAAAGTTTATAAGTATAGTTTCCTGTTAGAACTGTAAGAAATGGAGATAGGGTACAGGCCAAGGACTACCTCTTTCTTCTATTTCCAAGTTCTTGTAATTAAATCAAAACTTATTTACCTGTTTTACAGAACTGCTATTATATTGATAATCTTATAAGTGCTAAACTTTAAACTCTGCATTTTATCTAAATATTTTACTTTTCCTGGTGTCTAGCATTGATTCTCTGTACAAAAAAAATAAATGTTTACACCAGATTATTGGTATCATTCAACTCTATTCATGTGCTTTGTGTTTATGAATTATTAATTATTCCTGGTCATTTATTTTTATGATTATTAAAAAACTCATTTATATAGAACCTGAGGTTTTACAAAGTGCCTCCCTTATACAAGGACTCAGTAAATATTGTTAGTACTATATTTCAGATACATTCGGAGATTAAGGGATCAAAGGCAGGTCTTGAATCAAACTCAACCTTAGGTCTAGTGTTTTATCACCACACCTATCCTCTATCAAAAAACCAAGCTTCAGGTGGACAATAGTCCAAGCAGAACACAGGTGATAAGAGTGCCAAGCCTCAGATACTTACTAGCTATGTAACCCTGAGCAAGTTACTTAACCATGTTTGCCTCCTCCTCATGTGTAAAATAAGCTGGAAAAAGAAATGGCAAATCCCTCCAGTAACTTTGCCAAGAAAAGCCCAAAGGGAGCCATGAAGAGAGTCTGATTCACTACACAACAATAGGCATGTGCCCTAGAGCAACTTCAGGGGAGGAACTGTTGATTTGCTTAATTAAGGTTAATTACCTTAAAGAAAGTACATTTATCTGTTTTGCACATGTGGTTTTTTCATCTCAACTGCAGCTAAATAACGTTATCTCCCCCCCCCCCCCAGGCTTGTTTTAAACACTGGAGAAGGCAAAACGATTCAGTATTTTTGCCAAGAAAACCTTAAATGGGGTGACAAATGGACACAACTGAACAAGAAAGGCTGGGTGAGAGAGTTGCTTTTGGTCTTTTTGGGTTTTCTTGACAAAGATATTGAAGATACAGCCATTTCCTTGTCTAGCTCATTTTACAGATAAGGAAAGTGAGGCAAACAGCTTAAGCGCCTTGCTAAGGATCACATAGCTAGTAAGTATCCGAGGCTATCAACAACAGAACCTCCTGGCTGGTTTCTGAGGCTGGATTTGAACCTAAGTGACCTGGGACAAGTCACTTAACCTCTGCATGCCTTGTTTCATCAGCTATAAAATGGTGGATCATAACCCAAGGGTTGTTATGAGGATCAGATGAGATAAGCCTTTGTAAATCTAAACATGCTATTATCAGTAAATGCCTTTTCATTTCTACAGTTCCAGACTCATAAAATAGGTAGAAGGGAATTTAGACATCTTGTCTTATCACAGGTCATAGTTATTAGTGGCAAAATAGAGATTAGAATTTCCCAATCCAGTCTGGTTTCTGCCCTTACTGCCTCTGTTGACATAAGTAATGATGAAGCCCTGAGGTTTAGTATCCCATGTATCTCAATATCTAAGAAATTTGGATGTGTTTAGTATGTCAGGTCAGTGTGATATGTCTCCAAAAATTCAGTTCTAAATTCATAAGGAGTTTTACAAAAAACCTTTTATTTTTGTTTAAAGTTATTTGTTGAAACCTTCAGATGCAAATATGAAATCCTCACTTCTAAGACAAGATACAAAGGGTCAAAGAATGGTTCAAGAAGCCACCACACTTCTCTTTGGATAGTTCATCATACTATTCATATTTACAAATCACAGCTCTTGGTACAGATATCACATCACAAAGACAATGATACAGTGTGAGGTCAATTATCAAATGTTTCTTAAACAAAAGTACAATCTTGAAATTTGTCACAGATCCAATTCTTTTTGAAAAAATGATTTTTAGGAAGCATTGAGACAGCAAAGAATGGCTAAAATTAGTCTTCATTACTTGCTCAAAGTTGTTCAATATCCCTTTTCAAATGAAAGGACACAAAACATTGATTAAAACTGGCTAGGAGGGAGTATGTCAGCAACTCAATGACTGCAGTTTTCACTATGTCACCAACAAGACAGCATCTTCCACACTACTTCTGGTCTGCAGCTGTTTGTCTATGGTTATACCACACAGCCACACTGACTGAAAGTTCACTTACTGAGAACATTTGGAAGGCAAGGTCCTGCCTGGTAGAATTTCATTTTCCCATCATCAGTACTCCAAACAAGATTGTCGTCACTTACCGGCTCTATCAAACTAGACCTCTGAAGGCCTGTTGAGAAGCAAACATACACAACCTAATTCCATGATACTTTAATGTATGTCTCATCTTCTTTGATGTCCTTCACAGCCATCATCTCATTGAGCCTCACAACACCTTTGTGAGGTAGTTATAGTATGTGGCAAGTATCACTGCTATACAATCTGAATAAACCAATACTGGTTTGGGAATGATGGGTCCTGTTTCCCATGCCAAGAAAAACTTTGTTGCGTAGCTTTTAAAAAAAGCAGCTCCTTTCATCACTATTTATAGAAAAGCAGACCCCACCCCCCCTCACCCTCATTCCCACTGCAACTCCCACCACTCTTCAAATTTCAAAGCTCCAACCTCCTGGAGGCCAGCTTCACTTGGAGCTGGGGCAGCAACACTCACAACACTTGGGTTTCTAGTCTGCGCACTTCTTTGACCACAAGATCAATGTTGATAATTGGGTTAAAGTACAGGGCCCAGTAAAATAAACAGTTGCAAATAAACTGAGGAATAATAGGCCAAAAAATGGCCACGAAAAGTCCCTGTGTTGATACTTTCCAAAAATGGCTCCACATTATGTGAGGAACAGTTCTGAAAAAAGAAGAGGATTATGTTAGAATGAAAGTGTCTGTTAATTTCTATGGCCACTAACATGCCTTTTTTCAACTAGTGGAAGAATCATCTCACTTATTTCCAAAGAACCTAATCCAGACAAATATATATGACCTGGTTTGTATAAAAGAGTATTGTGCACAGTAGTTGCTTCTGATTTATTTGCCCCCAAATTTGCAGGTACTACAAAGTTAAATCTCTTTTCTTGAAGAGAAAAATGTTTCTCTCTTACTGAATCCCTATGTGAAACAGCATAGTGTCACAGAAAGAGCACTGGACCTGAATTAGGAGAGAGCTGGGTTCAAATCCTGGCCCTGACTTTACTCTGGGAAAGTGACAACCTCTCTGGAACTTAACCTTAAGATGGAAAAAATAATACACACAGTACTGGTTTCATAGGATTGTTGGAAAAGAACTTTTTAAACTTGACAGTTTACATATGAGTCATCAGTTTCTAAGATGTCTTATTCTAGATCCTCTGGGGTAAGTGAACATTTGCATTATCCTTTAGAGTGAACATCCAACTGGCAGTGTTGATTATTTTCTGACTGTTTTCATGGGGATGCTGGGGCTATGGGAAAGAATGAATACAGGAATGTAAAGGGAAGAAAATGTAAAAAGGCAGAAATACAATTTCTTTAGCATTCTGAAAGGAAAAACATTCTAGCCTCCCCTGCCCAGTTCTGATCAATATTCCTCCAGGAGTCATTTTATAATAGGATCATAGAATATTAGAGCTGGGAAGAAACCTTCAAGATCATTT
Source organism: Trichosurus vulpecula (assembly GCF_011100635.1). Taxonomy (NCBI): domain Eukaryota; kingdom Metazoa; phylum Chordata; class Mammalia; order Diprotodontia; family Phalangeridae; genus Trichosurus; species Trichosurus vulpecula. The sequence goes on along the minus strand of NC_050581.1, from coordinate 47,166,888 downwards.
AGTCCAAGCCCCTCATTTAGAGGAAGCTAGGTGGAATATGAAAGGATCATTATGCTCAAGAGTCAAGAAGCCCGGAGTTCAAATCCTGCCTTAGATACATACTGTGTGAGCCTGGGCATGTCATGTAACCTCTCAGCCTCAGTTTCTTCATTTCTAAAATGAGGAGGTTGGGATGAATGACCTCTTTCCAGATCTAAGTCTATGATCCTATTATCAAATGAAGGGAAAACTGCTGCCCCAGAGCGATTAAATGACAGTAAGTGAGATAACAGTATTTGTAAAGTTTGTGGCATACAGTAGGCATTTAATAAATGCTTGTTCCCTCCCCTTTCTTCCTGTCAAGTCACACACCGGGAAGAAAACCTGGACTGCCTAATGTCCATTTCCTGTTCTACTATATCATTGTGCAATTTGCCAAGAAGGAAATATTTTACTTCAATCCTTTTCTCAAAAGATCTCTTCTCCCAAGAGTATGTTAATGTACATGTGTAAATAATACTTGGGGAAATATTTTATAAGTGATTTTTTTAAGAAGTCCCCACAAATAAGAGAACTTTCAACATATTTCAGAGAGCTAATTGCCTTGAAAAATATTTCTTTCCCAGACCCTGCTATTTCATCCATTTCTATACTTACTTCAATTCATTCCTTGACCAAATCCTCCAAAAGGAAAATAACTCCAGAACAGAGAGCAACATGGCATTAACAATAAGAAACCGCGATGTCCAGTAATGCACATCCAGCCAATCCCAGGCAAATTCAGCAATCAATTGATATGGAAGGAAAGAATATTTAACAAGGAATTCTCTCCACTGCTTCCAAGTGGGCTCTTTAAAGTCCTTGGGGAAAAGAAAAAAAATTTGTGATTTTTATGAGAACTAGTTGGTTGTACCAACCAGTTTACTTTTTATTCCTTTTTGAAACAACCTAAACTGAAGTTAATCTTAAAATTAAAACAATCACCCAGACTATATTGTGATTATAAAGGCACTCATAATACTTAGTTTCTGAAGCTCTCCAATAGATCTTTTATTAAATGATGTTGAATGAATTAAAATAATGAAGTCCATTAATTTTCCCCTAACACATACATAACTCAGGCACATGGGGTAGAGAGGAAGAAGAAAAACAGAACAATGAAAAAAAATCTTAAAAATCATAATTTGTTCCTTTAAAAAAAAAGCCCAGTAAAAGAAAGTACAAGCATCAGCAAAAAAATTGGAAGAATGACTAGTTAAAATAATTTATAAAAGACTATTATTTCAAAATAACATTAGAAATCCAAAAACATGTGTGCCATTGATTCAAGAATCTAAGCAAAGAGATGGCTAATTGATATTTTAAAAAGTTAATAAAACACACACACACACACACACACACACACACACATACCCCTTTTTAACAAATGGAAAGACTGCCTAATTGAGTAGAACAAAGAAGCCTACAAAATCAAATGTGAGAAATCAGGTAGGCCACCTTTCAGAGTTAATAGTAAGAGGTCTTTCTACATCTTAAAGTGGAGCATTATTATTAAGTCAAGGCAAATTAAGTTATTTCTGTTGTTCCATACCAGGTTCTTATCAAAACATTTGTTTTCATCATGTTATGTATATGTATGTATGTATGTGTATTTTATATATGTGTATACACACATATTTTTACACATATAGAAATAAAAAATGGTTGAAGTCAACATATTCTAAAAAAACTTACAAGAAATTTTGTGATGATATCCTCTTTTTCTTGCACAGGGCATATTGTGTGGATGAAAGGTAAGAAGGTTTCTGCATAATCAAACAAGTACAGATATAACATACTCAGTCTTGGGGAGCTCTTCAGGGCATACAACAGGAATAATGATTTGCCTGGGTTGACAGCCTGCAATGCATTAGAGGTTGAACAATGTAATATTTAAAACAGGAGGAAATTATCCTTTTAAACTCACTTCAAATCACTTTGTAAGATAAAATTTACAATTCTTTTTTTTTTTGGCAGCCTTAAATAAATGAAGTAATGCGGTGAGAGAGACTAATATTTATCATTAACATACAATATGTAACTTAGATTACATAAAGTCCCAATTTCTAAAATAATCTTTAAAAGTTTCTTCTACATCTGGCGAGCAAAGATTCTACAGTACTGCAAATTCCGGTTATAGAGTCTGACAGTGCCAGGGCTGGTTTCATTAGGAGTCTTCAGGAAACAGCACTCAGGCCAACTCTAAGATTCATATTAATGGAATACTTATTTGATAGGAAAAAAATACTCTATTATGATATAATGAAAATACCACAGGAAGGAGCAAAAGGACACTGCCAATAACCATGTGACCTTATGCAAATCATGAAACCTCTTTATACCTTCATTTCCTCAAACATGTAAGTTAAGAGATTCTATGAATCTATACTAAATAATCTCTTTTTTAAGGTCCAAAATTTGGTGCTCTTGTTATGGTTACATTTCCTTTCCTTATATAATCAACCCTCAAATTAGTGATATAGGAGTGAACTCCTGGGTGAACAATTTCTTCTACTAATGTAGGCTGGCACCTTCTCTGCAACTTGTAGTCTTAGAGAATTGTTTATGTCACTGAAGTGAAGTGATCAGCCAGTAGGGGGCAGATGCTGGACTGAAATCCAGGCTGGCTCACTATCTACTATGCTACATTGCCTCTCAGGTTGATGGAATGGAAATCACTAACACAAAAAAAACCAGTTTGGCTACAGAATACAGCATTTCCTTTTGCAACAGAATTTTTTTTTTAACCAACTATGATATTCTCAATATCTTAAAGATCTACTTGCTATCTAGAAGTGAAGAATTTAGGATTGGGAAATACTTTGGTTATTAAATCCTAGAAGCTAACCAAATGGTTGGAATATATCTAACTCTCTCAGACTTATGGGGCTTTCATAGTATATTACAATTATGCTATATTCATAGAATTTGAACTTAAAAGGATCATTTGTTCTAATATACCTAATTTTATAAATGAGGAAACTGAGACCCAGAGATCAAGAAATGACTTATCTGGGGTCATCTATCTGGTAGTACTAGAGTTGGGACTGACCACAGGAGGGAGACCTAGGTTCTAATTCAGTACTTTATCTTAAAAACTTAACCAATGATTTAATCTATGTATGAAGAAGGGAATCAGCTGCTATGAAAGTTTACCTTGTATTCCCAAAGATTCTGTGGGGGCTTTACTCCTAAAGTTTTGACACGCTCCAGTTCCATTATGATGGCTTTTCTGTGGCTACTATTCTCTATGTTATATGGAGCCTTTGAAAAGTCTTCATCTGTCAATGTTAAAAGCAATCTATGGTAGGGGAGCAAAAAAGAAAAAAAAAATCTGTTCTTTTGAGATCATGTGTTGAAAGCACTTCCTTCTTGGAAATTATCCCAAACTTGTAAAAGAGCTAAAACATTTAATACACCTAGAATTGCTTAGCACTCTGGGGTAAACTATTCACAACAAGAGGCCAATACAGCAAAACATTGCTTTAAAACCCATGAAGTGACTGAACTTCCAAATCCCAGCAACAAAATTTAATGGGAAATAAAAGCATAGAAATGAGTATCACATAGGAACAGAATATAGGGCCTCCCAGCATGTGACAAGCAGACAGCAGAGAGGGGCTCTTTTCTTGGTAGAGCATAATGTTTAGTTCATGCTTCACATGATCTGTTCAAATTTAATAAGCTTATTCAACTTCAATAACATTTAAAAAAGCAAACATTAACAAGAAACTTGATTTTTTTAATCAGAAGCATATTAACTAGAAAACGATTTTAAATCACCTGAAACAGCTGTATATAAAAACATTAGAATCACTATACTAGGTAAGCCTCACAATCCATCCAAAACAAAATTCAGTCTTTGACATTAGTACCAAGGCTGGTTTATGGAAAAGAACAGTTCATGTAACATCACCCCATAGCTAGAGTTATATCCCAAAATAGTCCTAGTTTCCATTACTATCTGTTTCTGTATAGTCATATACATTTCTCTAAATACCTCCTTAGTCTTTAACATGGGGTACAGAATTCTGTTTTTCTATCTGTTAGCTTAAAGTAGCATTTCCTCATATTTGTCCTACTTTTTACATTCTGAGAGATACTTTCTAGCTGTGGTTTTTGGTGAATAATTCCATGTTCAACTCTATCCAAAGCCTGTCTGGCTTTATATAGACTTAAAACACCTCAGCCTTGGTCTGGAGTCCTGTTTTAGTCCACAAACAAAAGCTTTTTCAGCCTCACTCACAGGTATGTAACCTTCTCTAGTTCCACTGGTTTTTGTTTGGTTGGTTTTCTGGGGGGGGGGGGGCGGGATGGGGAGAAGAACCACTCTGTGGTATTAAAATCTAGTTTTATTTTAGAAACACTTTATGATAGGTCACAGAGGCAAAATGCAAAGTAATAGTACAGATTCAGAACGACCATCTTATATTCTCCAATTGTGAGTATAGCTATATTTACAAGAATTTCAACTGTGAAAAAACTGAAAAGTTTAAGAAGACTTCCAAAACATAATACTGAGGTGGGAGAGAAGGTAAGTGAAATTTTGGCAGCTGAGGTCTGTCTCCATATTGGAGCATCTTTTCAATAATTTTTTGTTTGCCCACAAAGTGACATGTAGGTTTTACTTATTCTTCAACACTTGAAGGATTCATGATTTCTTCAGAGTATTTACTCCATCTTTTTTTGTGGGGGGGGGGGGGAAGGCAGGGCAATTGGGGTTAAGTGACTTGCCCAAGGTCACACAGCTAGTACATGTGCCGCCTTTCCAGCTTGGTTAGACTTGCCGGAACTTGCTCTCCCCTGACAAAGCCTTTCAGGGAACTCAGGGTCACTTGCATGCCACAAGATATAGGAATACCGTAAGTGGAGGATCAAGATTTTATTTAGAGTTTAATTTAATCACACTTATTTTTTTCCATCTGAAAGGTCTGATCTACCACAACAGTGGGTTATCCTTAAAAATGTCAATGTATCACTTACCTGCCATTAACTCTTTCAGATAAAAATCTTTCTCTATAAAGAGAGGCCCAAGGGCCCAGTTGCTCTAGCCAGAAGATGACTTCTTCAGCCGTCCATTTTGCAACAGATTTGTGAACAAGAAGGTCATGCTCTGATTCTCTACTGCTCCAGTGATATACAAGTAGAACCACCTAGAAAAGAGAATGACAGCAAGCTTAAGGCATAGATAACTGTAATGCTTCAGTGCTAAAAATTGAACTTTTAGGGGAAAAAATAAAGCAGATTTCCTAAGAAATGACTTAGCATAGTGTCTGGCACATATAGGTTCTTAATAAATGTTTACTGATTTCTTGACTGATGATGAAAACCTTTAATATGAAAGCAGGTCACCTACACCATTATAAGTCACCTTGAAAAATATATATATTTACCTCTTTGCTCGTTGTTGTATTTGCCACATTCCACCTAGAATCTGAACAGTCAAGGAAACACCAAGACACGCGCTGGTAAACTCAGACTGGTGAAAACTCAGTCTGTTTTCTATAAACTTGAAATAAACACCACGTTAAGTGGGACCACCTGAAGGCTGAATTTACCTCTTGAGCAGCAGCACTAATCCCATGGGGGTAGACAATCACATGGCTTCATGAAGAGGTAGCAATGTGGAGTAGATGAAGTCAGAGAGATCTGGGTTTAAGGGATGTTTTTACACAAGACTGTGTGATCCTTGGACAGTCACAACCTTTGAATGCCCCCAGGCAGCTCTCCAAGAACAATAAAGTGCTGGACAGCTACCAATTGTATTGGCAGAGGGAGTTTCCTCGCTGGCAGCTCCTTACACCAATGAAATCATAGGTCCCAAACAAAACAAAACAATAACTTTAATCTGGTGTCTTTCAATTTAAATAGAAAATGGAATATTTAAGCTTTTATAGTGTGTAACATATAAGGAAATACTGTTAAGCTTTAGTATATCAAAGTTCCATATCTGGGGAAATTTATATGAAATGAGCAACTGTAAATTCTAACCAGTGAACTATTGTATAACTTCACTTAATTAAGTCTTCTTTCTTCCATTTTGTTTGTTTTTTGGATGAGACCTGAGATTCCATTGGTGTAGGAAACTCCCAGTTTTCTACCTCTTCTTGCCAATGCAGATCAGCACCTCTCCTGCACTTTCTAGTCTTGGAGAGCTGCCTGGAACGCTGATAAGTAAAGTGACTTGTTGAGGATCTTACAGTCAATGTGTAAAAATAAGACTCAAACCCAGGTCTGTACCTACTACATATGGCTACCTCTCCATGAACCCATTTAATGATCTAACCATATTTAAAGAGAAATGGGCTTAAATTATCAGATGAAGTAGAGAAGGAATTAGACAAAAGATAAACTTACTGCAACACCAGTTAAAGCTGTCAGTACTCCAGAAAAAAATCCTCCTCCTCTTTGAGGATTTGCTCGCCCTGTATTGGGAGCTATAGAAATCTGATCATTCCCGTATTTATGAAAGGCTGTAAGACTATGGACTATGTCGGAGTTCTGCTGAATGTCTTCTAATCTCAATTTGATGGCATCAGGAAATAACTTTTCAATGGCATCTCTACAGAGAAAACAAAATCAAGAAAGTAATTTAACTAAATATATCACAAGGCTATAAAATAAAGCGATTAAAGTGATTTAAGTTCTGGTAGGAAGAAAAGTGTGAGTATACAGCTCATGACGCAGCAGGCTCAGTTGGTTTAACTTTCCCTAACTAAAGAACCTAAGAACAGTTCAGTGAAAATTGAATCTTGTAAAGAAGCAAACCCCAAAGGATAAAAATGAGGTCTTTCAAATGTAACCCAGCACCATTTTCACTAACTTATGCATACCTCTTTGTTTGATTACTTTGCTGATGCGACTAATAGTGAATTCAGTAATAAAGAGATGAGCAAAGGCCAGGTTTCCAGCCCCACTTTGTCCAAGATTGAATATATAACATGATGCTATAGAAATTGAAAGTCCTTGCTGATTATCTGAATTGTCACGTACTGCTTTATAATACATACTGTATAATACAGGAAAGACTTTCTACACATTGTGGGATGATTCAAAGGTTGCACAAATGATCATGCCAATAACGATTATTTAAAAGAATTGTATGGTTAAACCATTTGCCCTGAAAAGAAACATCTAGGTTAATCTACGGAAGTCATTATTACAAGGCAAATTTTTTTCAAGTAACTGTCCGATAACCAGAACTATCCTTTTTACTTATTTAAAAACCTTAAGAATCACCTAGGTAGGAAGGAACCAAGTTTTGCCATTTGTTTTAAAGCTCCAAATGATGTTACAAAAGAAAAAGAGAAACAGCAGTTAGAGCCCCTCTGAATTTGCCTTTTTCAACCATACAAGGCAACAGTATCTCCTATTAATAAGATCATCGTTATAGAAGCTGCCTATCTGTGCTCTGGATATTGGTTGAGAATTACCTGAGCAGAATATTTACTTTAGGAAAACCTTCCCATTTCTCTCGGCACTCTGGACATTCTGTTTTCTTTGAGGACACCCACCATAGAGCGAGGCAATGTCGACAGAAACTGTGCCCGCAGTTCAAGGTGGTGGGATTCACCAGGATGTCGTAACAGCAGTGGCAAGAAAATTCACTAACAGAAATTTGACGACTAACACCAGAGATGGGCTCTTCTTCAGTGCTCGTCATGTTGGGTGCAATTAGCTGTACGTCTTCCATCTTTTTCTAGATCATTCCGTACTCTGAAGATATTTATTTCAGACTCTTAAGAGCTGCAAGGCATAATTAAATCTGGGAGAAAAAAGGCACAGTAGAAAATGGGACAGTTTGCTGAGAAAAACTAGGAGTTTACCAAAGTCATCATAGAACTCATCATAGAACTGCCACTGTCTTATAAACTTAAATCACTAAAATTTTAAATCAATCAGGATAGATAAGGTTTATAAAAATCCTTGCCATTTCTTGTTTTTATTTTCTGAACAGATTTCATTGGTTGAGGAAAAGTCTGTTGTAGTGGCATTTATAATTTTCATATTAATTGATACCATATGTGTACTATTTAGATTTGTTGGAGCTTCCCTACTTTCCAGGGGACCCTGACTTGGAAGCTGAGATTGCAGCTGACATGCTACAGCCAAAGTGATCAATCACATCCCCTGACATGCTAAAAATCTCTGAGCTTGTAACCACCAACTGAACCAAACCAGGTGCCTCTCTTGTGCTCCCGGCCATGCCAACCCTGGTTCTGTGATTGTTGAACAATCACAAGGGTCAATGAGCCCTAATGACTTGGAGACTGTTCACAAGACCCAAGAATGCCTGTCTGTGGTCCAACTGTTTGTGGTTTTCACCTCCTCAGGAAGATCTGTTTGACTCCTGATTCTCCTGCTGGTTACAGGCCGTTTCCATCCAGTTGACAAGTCCAATACAGGTTACAAGCTGCTTAGCAACTGGAGTCTTAGGGAGTTGAGGGCACCAAAAGCCTGCGTAATTTGCTGAGGGTCACAAGTGTCAGAGAGGGGAACTACAACCCCGGATCTTCTGGCCTCTACTCCACAGCTGCCTCTCACTTATTACTTACCAGTCCTAAATCTTATTCCCTGAGGGTTTTACACTCCAGTTTTAAGTGAAATGCAAACAAACTAATCATAGGCAACATGTTAATGGACGGCAAATATAAATGGGGAAGTACTAAATCCCTCCTCCACCCCACCCAGGTAATAAAGTACATTTTTAAATGCGTTTTGGAGACAAGTGTCATAATAAAGAAGTAAGAAAAGGTGAAAATTTCAGGTACCAGGACATGTCAAGGGAGAATATGGAAATAAGCATTTTTTAAGGTCCTATTATGTGCCAGGCATTGTGCTACTTTAAAAATATTCTCACAACGCTCTTGTGACCATTTTGTTGCTGTTGTTGACTTGTTTCAGTCATGTCCAACTCTTCGTGACCCCATTTGGGGATTTCTTGGCAAAGATATTGGAGTGGTTTGCCATTTTCTTCTCCAGGTCATTTTACAGATTGAGGAAACTGAGGCAAACAGTATAAAAATGCCTTGCCTAGGGTTTGAACCAGTATGAAATGAAGCAGCCTAGTTAACTGGCTAATCACTTTTGAATGGCTATAGATCTCATTATATCAAGTACTAGATAACAGAACATCAAATGGGGTAATCAAAATGTCACTTGTATATTTGTGAAAGGGGAGGACTTTTATGGAAGAGAAGGAGGAGGAAGAGAAAAAGAAGAAAGCATCAATTAGACACAAAACATACAGAGAAGAGAACAGAAGAGACACAGGCAAAAAAGGCAGTTTGGGCATTACCGTGCCAGAGTTAATGCATATTTAAAAAACAAAAACAATAACCTGTCCATAGTAGATTTACAGTTTCATATTCAATCTTCTTTTTTTGTCCTTTTTTGCCTTTTGAAATGTTACTGTTGAGGTCATAAAAATACTTATTTTTTAAAAAATGCTTATTCTAAAAAGTTATTTTAAAATATCTGTAAAAAGGGACACCTGTCTACAGGTCCATATCTACAAGAAATTTCTCTTCCATTTGTATTTTACCTGGAACATCCACCATAGTCAATCAAAAATGTAATGATAATAGCAAATACTAATATTTATATTAAGGTTTACAAAGTTCTTTACACATGTTATCTCATTTGATCTTACTAAAATCCTGTTAAATAGGTGCTATTATTCTAATTTTACAGATAAGGAAACTAAGGTTGAGAGGTAGGAAATGACCTGGGTCCCAGATTATAGGATGAAAAAAAGTAGTCTGGAATGCATTTGGAAATTGGACAATGATACTAAGAAGCTCTATGAAACAAAAGCCCAATTTTTCAACACCAGTATTCTTTAAGTGACTTTATATTGCTGTAAATCATGAACCACCATAAACTATAAAGAACAGAAATGATGGGTCTCCTTTTACGTATAGGAAAATATTCACAGCAGCACTTTTTGCTCAACTCCTGTCCAACAAGAACCCATCACTGAGCCCTAAAGGGTGGAGCCAATGGGAGCTACTAGGTATCCATTTTCCTAGACACCAAAACCTGTCCAGATCCCACCAGTATTTCCCTCTCTTAGGTCTGGAGCCCCTTCCAGCCTCCTGGCTGTGAGAAAGGCATGGCTGTTGACATTGCTTTGACAACTACAAACCTTCTGGTAAGAGACGACTGCTAGGCTTTCCTATCTGCCCTGCCACTAACTCCTAAGGGCTCTTGGCCTCGCCATTTACTCTGTCCTTACACTGTAGGTACCGCCCAGTCTTTCCATCCATTCTGTATTTGATCTCTCCTTTATGTGCTGTTTCCTCCAACTACAACGTGAACTCGTTAAGGGCAGAGATTGTTTCATTTTTCTATTTGTATTCCCAGAAGTGCTTGCAACATAGTGGGCGCTGTGATAGGTAAAATTTGAAATAACTGAGGCAACAAAGGTATACTAATTTGTTAAGCAATGCATACCAACTGTATAACAAATCAGGATGCCAACCCTCCTCAGCTTGGCACTAGACTCTGAATATAGGAAGAGACAGATTTTTATGAATTGAAAGAAAACAACAGGATATAAACCAGGATACAAGATTAAGTAACATGATTTCCAAATGAAGGTAATATTAGGGGTTTTTCAAGTTGGGAGGGGGAGAGTGAACAGTACAATTCCCAATCAGAAATCGGAAAAGAAGTTGTCCTGCTCCCCCCTCCAAGTGTCTGTATTCAATCAAAGGGACAAGGAAACAGTAACTGACCACTTCAGAACCAGTTTTCAGATAAAACACATGGACTACTTGAGATCTATAATTGTGGGAAAAATCCTTGCATCAATCTTAGAATCTGACTGGGTTTCTGATCAACATAACCTAGGTTCTTAGTTAAGGTTCTCTAAACAACAGGTACAGATGGTCCAGCTTGCCAGCCATGCAGTGATGGGTTCAAACAATGAAGTAGTTTTCTCACAATTCCCATAACTGAATAGTTTTCTCACAAGACAGAAACTGGACTAGACCTATAATTGAATAGAAAGGGAACTGAGCTAGATCCAGAATTGAGTAATTGAGTCATAATATGAAGTCGGTGTGGTTCACCCAATTCTCACAGCACTTAAAAAATGCTTTTCCATTTCAAGGCCCGAAAAGCAGAAAAAAGTAGCTCTGAAGTTAGAGGATTTGGGTTTAAATTCCACCTTTGATGCTTATTACCTTGTATGACAGTCAAATTACTTAACTCCTTGGGCCTCAGCTTCCTCAACTGTACAACGAAGAAGTTAGATGGCCTCTGAGGTGCCTTCCTATGATCTTATGAAGACACCACAATAATGTAAATGAAAAGAACACTATTGGCACTCTAGAAGAGCTGAAGACAGGGATCTTGGAAAGTGGGGAACTATAGATATGGACCATAGTCTGCAGTGCCTGGTGCAGTCTTTGACAGCTGGTTCTCTTAACCATTTCTCTTTGTGATAAAGGAAGGGTCACTGGAAGAGGAGGGTGGATAGCATAACTGCAAATGACTGCTGTAAAAACAAAGGGCATCAATAACTTAAGGGAAAAAAAAAAACTGCTGTTAACCCAAAGGCTAAAGGAGGAACAACTCATGGCCATAAATAAACTTCAGTGCATTACCAATGATGCCTCTCACATGTGAAAAGTAGCACGAAAGATCCTATCAGGGAAATATATGCTTGTTTCACAAGAAAGGGGGCTCAGTGTCTATAGGCAGGACAGTCCCTTGGTTGCTGTCACATTTCTAGTTTTGTCAGAATGGCTTCCCCAGGCTTGTCTTCCAAACTACCTGCTCCACCTGTTGGTGTGGCAACCATGCCTCCAAGACCATGTGTGGCCTTTCTCGGGGCTGGCCAGGTGGCCTTTGTCCCCACCAGGGGCTTCTCAGCAACAAGCATTCTGACTTCCCACAAGATAATGGCTAGCTCTCCAGATGTGAGCCTGCTGGAGATTGTACAATTTCTTGGTTCAGAGCCATATTGTTGTTGTCGGTCAGTCGTTTCAGTCACGTCTGACTCTCTGGGACCCCATCTGGGGTTTTCTTGTGCAAAGATGATGGAGTGGTTTGCCATTTCCTTTTTCAGCTCATTTTACAGATGAGGAATTGATACAGAGTTAAGTGACTTGCCCAGGGTCACACAGCCGGTAAGTATCTGAGGCCGGATTTAAACTCAGATCTTCCTGACTCCAGGCCAGTCCCCTATCCACTATCTATGCCACTTAGCTGCCCCTCAAAGCATTACCATTTTTTTTGTCTGTTTCTTGCCTTCCTTCCAATTTACCCTTAAATGCCTTAGGACAATTTGTATTAGCTGTATTAACCAAGTTTTCCATAAACTTGTTTTCCATAAGATAGTATTTCTCACTATCTTATGAGGCAATACTCTATTCATGATCTTCTACCATCCTCCCCTCTAAGAGTTCACAAACAAGTGTATATTCTAAACTGGAGATGCAATCAAGTGCCACCTCTTTCCATTTGGCAAAGAAAGTGTTTATTTGCTAAGATAGTTTCTAGGCTCTTCTGGTCTCCTCATTTTGGCAACTGATATCAAACTTCCATAAGAAATATAGTTAATGTTGAATGTCCATTTTTTCAAATCCACTTTCTACTCTTCATTGTGGAGTTGCCTCAACTTTACACCATGTATTCTCATTTTTATTCTTTTTTTCTAGTTTAATATTAACTTTGACCTCTGCCTTAACAAAGATGGCAGTCTAACAATACATGATTATATAATTCAATTAAGTATCACACTAAAACCTAGTCATTTCCTGCCTGTTAAGACAGAATCAGTTTAACTTTCTGCAGTGTGATTTGGTACTTTCTGATTCTTTTCTCAAAGCATTTGTGATAAGTATGAGGCTTTGGTGTAGTCTATGAGTCTTCAGCCTCCTCTATTTCCTTTATTATACCTGAACCATATTTCATAATATAATTTTTGCTCTCCTCTCAAGCTCACCTTTGTATTTAAGCCACCAAGCACTGAAGTACATAGATTTAATTTGGAGCCTCAAATTAGTATATTTTCAATTTGCTTGCTATGCCTAACACTCAGTTCTCTGGTTCTTTCTTGTTTTTTTTTTTTAAATTCACTGCAGAATTTCTTTTTATTCTCTGCAAAAGAGATTGGTGCATAAGATGCAGTTATCTTCGTTGTAGTCTTTTTTTGTAATTACTTGCCATGAACACTGTACTATGAAATTATCAAACATCCCATGAAATTTTATTTTTGGCTGTCTTTGGACATGTGATAAAACCAATTTCACTACTTCCTATTTTTATGCTATGTATTGTGTGTGGATATGAACATAAGGTACACTCCCTATACATGCTAATAACCTTAATACAAAGCACTCATGAAAGATGAGATCAGTGGTATAGATATATGCTACAGAAGTTCAGAAGACGGAAGAAACATGATGGATTGGTGTGGTAAAGGAAAGATTCATGAAGAAACTGGGATTTGTTAGGATGAGTAGAATTTTGCTATACAAAGGAAAGAAAATAAAAGAAGACAACAAAGATATAACAAACAACATGGAAATATAAATGAGCAGATTAAGTTTAGAGGACTGAGAAAGATTGGCCTAGAAGAAGCAGATGGTTCAGGCTGGAATGTAGTTGGAAACAAAAGTCAGAAATACAGGATGAACAGACTCAGCAGCCTTGAATGCCAGGCAAAGTCATTTAGATTTCATCCTACAGATGTTTTTTATTCAAAATATGTTTTGCTAAGATCTTAACTTTAAAGTTTTTTTTTATATGAGCAGACCATTTTGACTTTTTAAAGTTATTTTAAATTGCCATAAAAACAAAAAGAGATGAGGAAAAGGTATTGTTTCATAGGTCATAATAGTCAACTACATAAAATTGGGTAACAGTGGACACCAATCTAACTTCCCTGGAACTAATTACAGATATCCATCTGTTCACTACTAAAAGGAACTGAGAGAAGGGGCTGGGTACAAGAGAGGCAGTAATCATTGGAAGGATGAATTTGAGATACGGATTTTTCCTGCAATACCTGTTTTAGCCTCAAGGGAAACAGTGGGGGGGCAGGGGAGAGGGGAATCAGTACTTTGCCTTTATTCTTTTTCTATCCATAAACAATGAGGAGCCATAAACTCTACCTCAAAGCAATGTTTAAGGAAGATTCACCAAAGTGATATTAGTAGCATAAAAAAGACTATTTGGGAGGTCCTAAAGTAATTCAAGAGTAAGGTGTCAAGTTGGAAAGTAAAAACGGAAAATTAATTGGGAGATACTAAAAAAATAAAAAATCTAGTAAAACTTGGATATCATGTAGAAGAAATAATTTTCTTACGATGAATCCAATGTTTCCCATCTGGATGCTTAGCAAAAATCAGTGATGTTGACAGAATTAGGAAATTCAAGAAAAGTAAATTTTAAAAAGAACACAATTTTAATTTTAGATAAATTGAATTTGAGGTGATAGCAGGCCATCCAAATGGAAATAACTAGTAAGTACTTGGAGACAAAGAACTGAAGCTGACTAAGAGATGAAGGTCAAAGATTCAGATATGAGTCATTCACATAAAAATTAAAATAACATATACTAAAATCTATTGCTCCTAAATTGTCCAATTGTTAGCATTAGACATTAGTTCTTTAAAAATTTGGCCATATCTGAAAATGATCTTGTCATAAATGAAATATGCATTCTTAAAAGAGTACCCAAATCTGCCTCTTAAATACCTTTCTAGTCATAGTAATATTAAAAATATTTTTATAGATTTGTTATAACAATTCGGCTAGCAGCTGTTGTGGGATGTAAGACCCAACGAGACCAGCAACAAGAGCTGCCAGCATAGGTTCTTTTGATCTGCTTTACTAAGGAAAGTAACATTAAGGGGTTAACAATCTTACTTTAATTAAACATATGCAAATATCATTCACTTAGTTCAGGAGGAAGAGCCAGCATCCTGAACTTCTGAGCAAATAAAACACATTACAAACATACATTAGAAACAGACCAAATCGCAATTCATAGTAATCAAAACGCATCAACATCTGGGTCCGTGAGCTGGGGAGCTCTTAACAATGGCTGGCCCAGAGTCATGCACCACTCCTGCTGTGGCTCAGAGCCCCAAGGGAGAATGCCAACCTGTGGGTTTATATATCTTGTTCAGGGTCAAAGGTGAGTCACATATGCAACTCACCCACATGACCTAAAAGCATCACAAAAATACAACTTAAACCCACATAGTCTAAAATCCTCTGATATCACAAACATGTCACTCAAACCCATGTAAACTAGGTTTTCCCTTGAGGCAAGGAGGTCATCGAGGAAACAAAGGCCAAACTCTTCAAGGGCACTTGATTGAATAAGTACTAAAAGCCCACCTTAATTACCAATACAAGATTGTATTTTCAAATATTAGTCACAAGAAACAGGATGTCTTTCGATATAACTAACATTGCAGTAAGCAATTAAAATTATCTATTTTGCAACTGATCAATAATAGATTTTAAACTTTTTTGATTTCAGCAAATTCTTGGGAATTTGGAAAATTTTATACTTATACTTCATGGTACGGTGGAAACAGTGCTAGATTTGCTGGCACAGGAGCTGTATCTGAATCCTGGCTCTGCCACATACTATCTGTGTGGCCTTGGTAGAGTCACTATGGGCCTCAGTGTCTTCCTTCATAAAATGAGGAGGTTGAACTAGATGAACTAAGTCCTTTCCAGCACTTAGTTTATTAAGATCCTTATGCTATGGACGGACTCATTTCTTTATCTCATCATTTATTTCCCTTTGTTGGTCTATTTTATGTGTAAATTGCCTTTAGTACTCTATTACAACCTAAATAGGCCCAGCACAGTCTCCACTATCCTTTGTGTGGCCCACACTTTTGACATCGCATGATTTGCAGCAATATAGAATCACCAAAGGAATACTGGTATTAAAAAGACAAAATTTGTTTCATAGAGAAGCTTGGAGTCATTAAAAACACAGGGCTGTTTGCAAATACAATCCAGTCCGTTGTGTTTTTTTTTTTTTACTTCTGTTCAGTTCTGAGCTGAGGTCATCCTCCATCATCAGTGTCCTTCCAAGCTTTAAGTATCAAAAAACAAAAGAAACCAAAAAAAACCCAGCCCTTTAGGTTATCTGCCCAATACCATTACACCATTTAAATTAGACAACTTTTATCCACTAGGTCTTTTTTCCTGTGGGTATAGTCAGTCTAAACTCTTGAATGATTATCCTTCTCACATAGGAGAATCTGCAGTTTTCTGGTACTTGATAATGCAATGACGTCTGCAAATGAGCATCTGGAAGACGTCAATGGTAAATTTTATAATGTCCTAAATTTGCAAAGTTAGGCAAAAATATTCATTCTTTACTTTGTGTTCTTCTGGTTACAGTAGTTCTTTCTACAGGTTTTCTGTCTCACATTCCAATACTTTCTAGTAGATGTGTTATACTTATGCCCTGTAAATTACTACCTTGAGAAGTAAAGGGCTTCACTGCAGTACCTAAATCAAAATCAGAAACTAAATTTACAAGTCACAGTTTTGTGACTTTTGAAAATACTTTTTGAAAGTACTGCAACATGATTAAAGGTGTTTACAAAGAGGCAGTTAGGTACCTATACACTATTTGTGAACTTACAGCAAATGAGAACAACAGATTGTATTGCTTTGGAAGTAAGTGTGTCCTTATTGTGTAATTCTGAGTCAACTCCACAGGGGTGAATATCCTCCTCTGTTAATTTTTTACAAGCATATCAAATGGGAAACAGTTATTATTAATATAAAACAATAAAAACTTGACTATCTTGTGTCTTTGAGAAATGATACCTTGGATAGCTGACAGTTATTAACCCTTTCACACTCCTAATTTTGGGAAGGAAAGAAATCTTTCTAAAATGTACTTTGTATTTCCATGCCTCCTTACATTGGGTATGCCAAACCTAAGAAACTGATAACTCATGAACAGTGAATCATTGTATCATGCTACAATATAATACCTTTCATAATACATTACTTCCTTTCACACACTCTGCCTGTGCAAAGTCATCGATATTGGAGATAGAATGTAACATAAATATGACAATATGCAGGCCAGTCTGGTTAGAATATGAATGTGTATATGGAGAAGAGTAATGTGTAGTAAATCTGGAAGGGCAAGCTGGAACTAACTTTTTAAGTGCTTTAAATGCCAAGAAAGTCTTAGTTGAAGCTAGAAACAAGTGGTAGCCACATAAGGTTCTTGTGTAGGAGAATAACATGATCTTTATAATATGTGCTTTAAGAATATCAATCTGGCAACTCTCGGGTAGACTGGAGAGGGAGATACTTGAGGCAGAAGATTCATTAGAAAACTTGCAATAATCCATGTAACAAACTAGGGTTTCTCAACTGGAGTGGAGAGAAGGCCCAGTAGATAGAACCCTGGGCCTAGAGTAAGGAAGACTTAAGTTTAAATCTGGCCTCAAATAATATCTATGTAGCCCTGGACAAGTTACTTAACTTCTGTCTACCTCAGTTTCCTCAACTGTAAATTAGGAATATTAATAACACCTACCTCCTACTGTTGTTAGAGGGCCAAATGAGATAATATTTGTAAAGCCTTTAGCACACTGGCTCCAAGTAGGCGCTAAATAAATACTTGTTCCTTTCTGCTGGTCCCCATTCAAGAGGCAATACTGGTTTTTTTGTTTTTAAATTAAGCGGCTATAAAGAGCGAAAAAGAGTTGAAGACAACTCCTAAGTTATTAAGTTAGGTGACTGGAAGGTTGGGAAGTCAGAAGAGTTTAAGGAGAAATATTGGTTTCTATTTCGGACATAGTGGACTTCAGATGTATATGGGAAATTCACTTAAGCACTTACCATGTGTCCTGCACTGTGGTAAATATCGAAAATCCAAAAACAAACAAAAAGCAGTCCACAACCTCAACAAAATCATACTGGGAGAAATAAAATACAAAATAAATACAAAGTAACTGGACAAGGTGAGAATCAGGAAAGGTCTCTTTTAGAGCCAACACCTGAACAAGCCTTGAAGTGAGCTAAGGCAACAGATGAAGAAGAACAAAAGAGTATTCTGTGCATGAGGGACATTGTAAGAGTTAATGGCAGGCCTGTAGAAACAGAAAGTCATGGATAAGGATCAGGCAAAGAAATATAAAATTAGTCTTAAATCCAGGGGGAAAAGGTCCCTGAGAAAAAAGGGAAGAGCCATGTCAATTATATATAATCTCTTGACCTCCTAAAGTAACAAAAGAATTATAAATTAACTTTATTTTTTTCCCTTTAATAGAAAGTTGCTTAGTCAGTATAAGCACTTTAGATTTCAATAGTTTCTAAAAACCGAAAGTCCTCAGGCTTTGCAAACTATATTGCTACTTTATCACTATCAGCAAATCTCACCACTATTCATTATGTTCTTTAACTTGTCCACTTCCCTAATACCCTTCAAAAGTGACTTAAGTTATTTAATCTCTGGTACTCGAAGATTTCTACCTCTTCTTGACTCAGCCTATACAAAATCCTGGACAGCAGATTCTGTTAATTTTGTAAGAACTGTTCATTTAAATTAATTCAAATTCAATAAACTGATTACAAGCATGCTAATCACTGGGGGAAATACTAAGTTTAAAGACTACTGAATTATACAGACACAAGGTGACTAGTGGAAACTAAAACACTGGAGCCAAGAAAAGAGGAATTCTAGTCCCAGCTTTGACATTAGCAAGTCATTTATTTAAAATTTAGCTTCTACATCTGTCAAATGGGAATATTTTTTAAATCACCTTAGAAGCTTATTCTGAGGACAATACTTTAGGAAACATTATAGAAATGTAAGCTATTATTATGTCTCACCTTTTAGGAAGAAAATCTATAGCCTTCAATCTATCAGCTTCCCATTCTAGAGCGCACAGACTCATCAATCAATCAACAAACATTTATTTAAAACCTTCAACGTGTCAGGCAGCGTGCTAAGCCTTGAGGACACACAAAAAGAGGCAAAAGACAGCCCCGCCTTAAGGAATTTACAGTTTAATGAGGGAGGCAATATGCAAAGCTACACATAGGCTAAATAGGAAATAATTAACAGAGGGAAGGCACTAGAATAAACAAGAGTTGGAAAAGGTTTCTGGTAAAAAATGGGATTTTAGCTAGGACTTAAAAGAAACCAAGAATTCTCATCAACGCTGTGCCAACATTTTGCTTGATGAGAGAATATTTAACAGAAATAGGAATTGATTAATGCCCAAGAAGACAGCCTCAAAACAAAATGCACTGACATCTGTGTTATTAGACAACAAAAAAAGGCACATGATATAATCAAGCAATTAGAATACACATACCCCAGAGGACAGATTTGGCCCCTTACCACCTAAACCAAACTGCAAAGCAGTTATTGTACAAACCGCAGAGAAAAATGCCTTTCTTTATGAATTCCACAACTGCTGCATGTAGGAACACTAACTCCAAGACCAAGATTCAACTCAATTCAATAAACATTTATTAGGGTTGTAGGTGTTTGGCTAAGTGTGCTGGTCTAATCTAAAAACGAGCATTTACAGCACAAATCTTTTTAAATTCCTTACTATTAAAAGACCCCATATATTATTACATGCAAAGTGTTGTGCAGAGATCTACTGCTCTATTTCTAATGTTCTTGTGATAGAAAATAAACGTATGGGGAAAGGATTGGTAGAGAAAAAACAGCTGAAATCCTAATGCTACATGTATACTGTCCATAGATCTTTGCAAGTTGGCCCTCTCAGTTTCTATAAATGCAAAGCAAGTTAATCAAAGTTCAAATGATTAACAACTTCTAGGCTCTATTTCCCACATTCAAATACACATATAATTAGGTTGGTTTTGAATTCTCCAATTTGAAATATACACATGCCCCTCTCTCAGAAATGTGAGAGGTGGTCACTTTGTATTTTGGCTTGCTGCCTTCTTCCCTTTGCTTTTTGATAGTGTCAGACAAAACTGCCATCATTTAAGAGCCTCTAAGTGCTAATTCCTTTTATGAAAGCATTTACTCTATACTAAACGCTAAGAAAAACATCAAAGCACTTCTGAAACAACAGTGAACTCAGTGAGTTCTCCTTAATTATTTTTAAAGGTGGTATTATGCCAAAACTGTAGCCTGTATTCTAGACCTTTATCTTTAAATACATTTATGGTATACCCAAAATTGCGCTTTACTATTTGTCTTATACTCTAATTGTACCATTTCGTAGTATTTTATTATCTCCTGAAGGCAAGGATCTTATTTTGTACCTTTTTGTATCAAATGGTGTCTAGAACAACATGATGCACATTAGACTAAGTACCTACTGATTAAATTCAGAGTAATTGAAGGTCTGTTATAGTTCTGTTGGAAGGGGATGGATTTTCCGCCATTATTAGTACAAAGTGTCTGTGAAAGAGTTTATGATCAATGTAGGGAGCTAAGAAATTTTAAAAAATTAAAATTCTAGATTCCTCATTTGTAAAATTAAGAAGTGAACTAGATAGATCAGAGGTTCTTAACCTAGGATGCTGAAAGTTGTTTTTTAAAAAATATTTTGATTTTAATACTTCAACATAATTAGTTTCCTTGGTAATCCTGGATATTTTATTTCATGCATTTTAAAACATGATCTGAGAAGGGATCCCTGGGTTCCACCAGAGTGCCAAAGGGGTCCAAGACACACAAAAAAGTTAAAATCCCCTGGACTAGATGATCTTTTAAGGTCCAGATTTAAGATTCTTTATAAGTTATAACAACAAGAAGAGACTTAAACAGTGGAAGAAATGCCACAGTGCAGCACGAGATTAACTGACATAAGAATGTTTCAGGAAATAAATTGATTCATTTGAGAGAACTGCGGGCTAGAGGGGTCATGGAAGGAATTCCAGGGTTGGGTGGATTAAACATTCAGACTGCACTCGAGTCTGGCCTCTAGAGGGACAGCAACAACTTCCTTGAGGTCATATCCCAGGGGCCCTCTGCCCCAACGCCGAAAATAAAGCCCCGAACCAGGTAGGGACGGCATTTCCCCTCCGGGTCCATGATTTAGTCCAGCGCCCTCGGACGGGTCAGGGGGCCTTGACGTCACCCCCCAAGGGCTGGCCAATCTGCGCCGCGAGCCAGGACTTTTAACAACCGCGGGGATGACCCCAGGGTCCGGGGAAGCAGAGAAGGGGGAGTCCCAGCGTGGCCAGCTCCGGCCCCAGAGAGCCTCCGCTACATCCCGGCAGGTCCGACGCTCCGGGCGACACGCAGCAAGGGCTAGCCGAGAGGGAGGAGTCCCCTGAACACACTCGAGGTGACCAGGTCCCCCACCAGCTGGGGCCTCCTCCCCCGCCCCGCTCGCCTCGCCCACAGCCCAGGTTACCGTCATTTGATTTCATCCCCCCAGGGAATGCGCCCGTAGGATTTCCTCGCCCTGGGCCACGGCCCCCGCCACAGGAAGATGGAGGGCACTGAAATGACCGGAGAATACTTGGGTTCGGGGCGCTGAAGGAAAAACCCTTGGGCGCGGGCCTGCCACGGCCTCGGCCTCCGATCCCCAAATGACGTTGTCGGGGCTCCCCAGGGTCCGCCAGGAACGGGGGGGTTCTTGGGGCGTCCCTCCCCTGCACCCCCCCCCCAGTGCCGCCTGCCTCCTGGCCTCCCTCATTCGCTGGGCCCCCACCTCTTACCGCGCGGTGCTGGAGCCGGTCCCCGGCAGACCCGAGCATCCCCCCGGCGCCCGCGGCGGCGCTGCCCACCCCGACCCCGAGCCGCGGCGGCCGAGGAGGAAGACCTCACTTCCGGAAATAAAGTGGGGGGGGGGGGCGGACGGACTACGCCATTGGTGCGCCCCCCCGCAGCAACCATAGAGCACGTTCGGAACGATTCCCACCGTCTCTAGCGTAGCATCTCCCCGTCGGCTAGAGAGGCCCCCGCTTTCCCGAAAGGGGTGGAGGGAGGGAGGAGTGCGGAGGGGGGAAGTTTACGCCTGCGCAATAAAGTCACCGGGCTCTGACAACTCCCCCCACCCCCCCACCCTCCCATCGCTCCCCCTTTTCTTGGTTGTTTAAGCCTTGGGCTAGTAGACTCGGCCAAGCTCTGAGTTTTAGTAGCTGCGATAGAGGCTTAGTTGTATTTCTGTTACCTGAGGGTTTCTGGTAAAAGAACTGACTCAAAAAGAGAAATCGGGCAATTATTAGATACTAGTAGAACTACGGTCTGAAAAAACATAAACTTCCCTAACACCTTGTGAGCAGGGATCTTTTATCTGTTCAGCCAGCATGTATTAAACACCTACTGTGTCAGACTCTATGCTAGCGGCTAGGATATGCAAAGAAAAACAAAACTATTCCCTTACCTCAAAGAGCTCGCGGTCTAATGAGAGAGACAGCATGCAAACAGTGTGCAAACAAGATATACAGGATAAAATTTCCATTATCTTGCACGGTACCTGGCACACGCTCGTTGAGTTAGGTAACACATCAAAGACTTTATGCCTACTTCCCGTTTCCACAAAAGCCCTGCTTCACCTTAACAAGTATTTATTAAGCACTTACTAGGTAGGTGCCGGGCACTTTGCAAGGCCTGGTATTACGATTATGAAAAAACATGCTGCCCTTAAGGAGTTGATTTTCAGTAGGAAGATGAAAAACATGCACAAATAATTACAATACAGACAGAAATGTGGTAAATGCATCACAGACCTCCCAAAGGAGGAACGAGACAAGATTGCTATTATCACATTTACCAGAGGTAACCATACATTTATCCTGTAATTTATGTGGTTTAGGATCATGGCTAAAGCCCTGGAACAGACTTCAAATGCCATTTAGATCAACTATCTTTTTACAGACTAGATGGCTCAATAAATGGAGAAGCAGACTGGTAGTAGGGTTCAAATCCTACCTCAGGTACAGCCTAGCTAGGTGATCCTGGGCAAGTCACTTAACATCTCCCAGCTTTAATTTTTTCATCTGGAAAATGAGGGGATTGGACTAGATGTCTCTAAGGTCCTTTCCAGCTGGGTTACCCAGGTAGTAAACATCAGAGATTGAATTTGACTTAAGGTCTTCTAATTTAAGAGCCAGTATCCCCACCACCCCATCCTGTTGGTATTTACATATGTACTTATTTAAATTTTTACAGATTTGCTGAATGATTTGAAGTCTGGATGAACCTGGAAAACTGATAACAGGACCCTCACCACATTTATCAATATGTCGATGGCACAGTTTTATGACAGTGGACATCAACAGCCCCAAGGATCACAATATCACTGCTGTATTTGCATCTAAAATATTTATTCAAATTATTATTAAAATTGCCATAACCAAATTTATCTCAAGACTAGGTTCTTTGGGCAACTTATTTTTATGACTGGACTAGAGGCTATAATATTATTTAATGACACAACATGCCCAGTGCCTAATAATGTGTGCTATCTTTCCTATTTAACGTTCTTTTATTACTTTTTATATTTTGTATAACTAATGTACTTCTTTTGAAAGTGAAACAACTTAAAATAGATAATAGATACTAATGCTTTACATAAAACACTACTCCCCTCTAGTGGGCAAAATCGTGAAACTGCTCTTCTTTTAAGTATTCCTTACTTTCTGCTCCACTGTTGCCAACTGTGTGTTGGCTCAACTTTTCTTCCAAGTTAGCAACAAACTGTTCCCACTCAGAGAAGAGCTCTAATTTGTTGACATTAATTCTTCTGGTAGTCATTTTGCTTTGGGGGTGCTGCTTTTGCTGAATGCGAATATTTAGCTTGGAGAGGATAAGTCTATGATCAGTCCAGCACTCTGTACCACACATTGCCTTCATCACTCTCACATTCTGTCTCTTCTCCTTACAGTCACATAGTCTATTAAATGCCTATGTTTGCTGCGAGAGTGCATCTATGAAGTTTTATTGCATTTAGCTAAACAGAAGACAGTATTGGTGATGAGAAGGTCATGAGATGCACAAGTCTTCAGTAGTAAGTGACCATTGCTGTTGCTGTTTCCAACTCCATTTCTCCCTAGGACTCGCTGCCAAGTCTGATAGTCTGAGCCTACTCTAACATTAAAGTCTCCCAGAATTATAAGCTTGTCCTCTTTTGGCACGTTAATGGTAAGGGTCTCCAGGTCTTCATAACATTTTTCTTTGACCTCATCAGGGCCAAAGACCTATGGTGCATTTCAACTACTCAGTATTCATGGAGCCACATTGATTAGTGATAAAGACAAGAACCTGGAGAGAGGGGCTGAACACTTCCATAGTGTTCTCAACAGACCATCATCAATCAATGCTGAAGCCATTGATCATTTACCTCAGGTTGAGGTCGATCCCTCCCTAGCTGAAGCTCCAACTGATGAAGAGGTTTTGAATGCCGTTAGGCTCCCTTCATGTGGCTAAGCACCTGGTGCCGATTCTATTCCACCTGAGATTTACAAGGTCGGGGATCCATTGCTCATACAAAAGCTAGCTGAAATTTTCCAGGTTATTTGGCAAGAGGAGATTATCCCCCAGGAGTTCAAGGATGCCTCCATAGTCCATCTCTATAAAGGCAAAGGAAATAGATTGCCCTGTGACAATCACAAGGAGGGGTCTCTCTGTTAGTCATTGCTGGCAAGATTCTTGCCAGAGTCCTCCTTAATAGTCTGATCCTTCACCTAGAAGATGGTCATCTGTCTGACAGCCATTGTGACTTCAGGAGGGGCCGAGGAATAGTTGATATGGTGTTTCCTGCCCAACAACTTCAGGAGAAATGCCAGAAGCAGAACAAAAGTCTGTTTTCAATGTTTGTAGATCTGACCAAGGCCTTTGATACTGTTAGTTGTGAGGGCTTATGGAAAATTATGTCAAAATTTGGTTGCCCAAAGAAGTTGAATAGCCTTGTATGTCAATTTCATGACAGCATACTTGCCTGGGTTCTAGATAATGGACAATGCTCTCGTGCCTTCCCAGTCACCAATGGAGTGAAACAAGGCTGTGTGCTTGCTCCCATGCTTTTAGCATGATGTTTTCAGCTGTGTTGTCAAATGCTTTCAATGTGGATGAACACAGCATCAAGGTCAGCTACCACACTGATGGTAAATTCTTCAACTTCAGAAGGCTACAAGCCAAGACCAAAGTGGAGGGAGTGCTGGTGCATGATTTTCTGTTTGCAGATGACTGTGCACTCAATGCAGCTTCTGAAACCGAGACGCAACAAAGTATGGATCAGTTCTCTGCTGTTTGTGCTAATTTTGGCCTAACAATTAACACCAAGAAAACACAAGTGCTCCATCAGCCACCACCACACCGTCCATACGTGGAACCATCAGTAACAGCAAATGGAGAAGTTTGGAATGCTGTGGATAAGTTCACTTACCTCGGTAGTGTACTTTCCAGGGATATACACATTGATAATGAGGTTAACCCACACATTGCCAGAGCTAGCTCAGTGCTTGGGAGACTCCAAAGCAAAGTATGGGAGAGAAGAAGTATTAAGCTGATTACCAAACTGAAGATCTACAGAGCCGTGGTGCTGACCTCATTATTGTATGCCTGTGAAACCTGGAGTCTACCAGCACCATGCCAGGAAACTGAATCACTTCCATTTGAATTGTCTTAGGAAGATTCTGAAGATCACCTAGCGGGATAAGGTACCAGACATGGAGGTTCTTACTTGAATTAAACTACCAAGCATTCAAACTTTGCTTCAGAGAGTGCAACTCCGATGGGCTGGCCACATTGTTGGAACACAAAATGTAACGCTTGCCAAAAAGACTATTTTATGGAGAACTCACACAGGGCAAACGTTCACATGGTGGTCAAAAGAAGCGATACAAGGACACTCTCAAGGTCTCTCTCAAGAATTTTGGAATTGATTGTGTGCCCTGGGAGACATTGGCACAGGTCCACTCAGCATGGCATTCCCACATCAGAGAAGGTGCTGTGCTCTATGAGCAAAGCAGAATTGAAATAGCTCAAAGGAAACACAGGATGCGCAAGTTTAGAGTATCCACCCCAAATGTTCACATGGACAATTTGTGCCCAACCTGTAGTAGAACATTCCGAGCTCGTATTGGCCTGATCAGCCACAGCCGGACACACTGAATCTTGACTCAAGCATAGTGATGTCATTTTGGTCCTCTTCGAGAACAAAGGACAACAACCAAACAATCAACCAACCAACCAAGCAACTTAACCTCACTGAGGGCCATCTCCAGTCCTCCTGATCTATGTCTTGCCACTGGACCCAGATGGCTCCAGAAGACCTTACACAGCCCTCCCTCACTTAAATCTAATTCACTTGCACTGTATCATCTTCCTAATGTCATGGTCCCCTTTGAGAAGGAAGAACAAACAACAACTTAACTTTACTATACCTAATCTATAGAGCACAGTTAAATTTTAAGGGCATGAACTTTTGGGAACTGGCAGAATGAAGGATTGAAAGCTGAGCTAGGATCCTCATGAATACTACAGACAAACTTTGAAAAGAAACCAAAGCGATAGAAATTCTCACAAAAAAATTATATTCCTCTCACCCAAAATTTGATCAGAAAGCTGAAGAAAAACTCCAAATAAATAGTTCTCTTCTTCTTTGCTTATCAAAGTTGTGTTTGTTGTAGTTTTTTTTTTTTTTTAATGTGGGGTAAAAGAAGCACCCAAACCAATAGATGCCAAACATTATTAGAAGTAGCATCAGAAAAAAAAAAAAAACTAAAAAAATCCTTAAGATGTAATAATGAAATGGATACAGGCATATATGAAAAATGAAATTAGGAACTAAAATGAGTAAAAATCATTAGAGGAATCAAAAGAAGACCTGAACCAGCTAATAAGATCGATCTGTTAGGAATTAAAGAAATGTAACAACAGTGTGGCTAGCAGCTGCTGGAGGGGTGTAAGACCCAACAAGACCAGCAACAAGAGCTGCTAGCACAAGTTCTTTGATCTGCTTTTCTAAGGAAAGCAACTTTAAGGGGTTAACGGTCTCACTTTAATAAAACATATATCATTCACTTAGTTCAGGAGGAAAAGCCACCACCCTGAACTTCAAAGCAAATACAAATAGAAATTACAAACAGAAAATATCAACAGATCAAATAACAACACAATTCAACAGACAGGCTTTGTCTAATAAGGACATCACATACATAGTTACCAAAAAGAGAAGAGCCAACATCTGGGTTTTCTTCAAAGCTGGAGGGTTCCAGCAGCTACCCACAGTCTCCACATCAACACTCTTCCAGTGAGTGAGAGCCCCCCAAAACATGCTAAGCTCTGAGTTTATATATATACCCTGTTCAGGGCCAAAGGGCATCACAACCATGCAACTCAGACCCTTGTAAACTAGGCTTTCCCTTGAGGTAAGCAGGTCATCAAAGACTCCCAATTTATTCAAAGAAACAAAGGCTAGACTCATCAAAGGCACTTGATTACATAAGCGCTCCAAAAGAGAAAACAGTAAAAAAGTTCCACCCTGCTTAACCTTACAAGGAAGGGCTGAATATAGGCACAATACATTATGATGCTTTAATAGATCTGTGATATCCCTAAAGATATAGATAACAACCCTTCTGTACCTGCCTCTCCAGTGTGATTCTTGTCAAGGGCCTATTATAACTTTATCACAGAGGAGTCATTCCATATGCTGGAGGCCTTCCTTGATTGTTCCTGGTATTAAAAAGATATCAGTGGAGCTTGTAGAATGTCTGTCATCTCCTAACTCACATGACCAGCCCATCTTCTCTCCCTGTAATACATTTCCCTGATGACACCTTTTACTCCCATTCTTCTTCATAGTCCCTTATTCATTATATGTTGCAACCCATTCACATGCACTGTGCCTTTCTTTGTTGCCCTTTGTATAATATTCATTTTCACTTCCTCAAAGGCTTATGTTACCTGGTTTCCAGCCATACCACAACACCAAAATAATATTGGCATTAAAAAGATCCAGGAGTAGTTTAGGGTCTTTAAGAGAGCTTTGTAATTTCCTAAAGGCAATAAAGGCAATGTTGTTCTCTTCCTATTTGATTCGAGACTCAACTTGTTGCCCATTTATACTGTCTGTTCCAGATGTACAAACCGATGGACAAGTTATATAGGTTGTCTGTCTAACTGCAAGTCATTATTAATATACTTGATCTTTCTTGTGTGTATTGCCAGGCAGAACTCTCTTGAGGGATTACAATCCTTTTAGGAGACTGCTGTGTTCTAGGCTTAATATACCCAACATAATGTCATCTGAAAATTTAAGCTGCCTCATGACCTCATTTTCCACAGGGATTTCCTCTTCAACTTGAACTCTGGACTGGATCTCCTCCCTCACAGTGTTGAACACTCTTGGCAAACATATGTCTCTGTTTTATTCCTTTCCTGGTCATTACAATCAGATAGTCAATGAACAGGGTTATTTCTGTTTCCATCTTACAAAAAATCTTGACCAATTTTGAAGTATAAGCAGGAGACACTTTGTTGGAAGGGAGCCTTTAAGATGGTATTTTGCTCAACTAGAGGAATTGCTTTTTCCATAATCAACAAACAAGCACAGTCTGATCTTGTGAGTCAGAGAAAACACTCAGCAGGTCATCTATTTTGGTTGAAAGGTCCTGCCCAGTGAGGTGTTAGTCAAGGGCAGTATGGATTAACTCATGTTAGGACTGGAAGCGTCTATTTAATAAAGAAGCTATATTCATCAAGGAACTTTTATGAACAGTTCAGTAGACAGAAAAAGGATGCTAAGGTTCACAGCTCCATAGGGATTTTCCTAACTCGATTGCCCCCTTTTCTTGTGCACCCAAAGTGTGTCCATTCTCCCCTACAGGTGTTGAGTGCATTGGTAGGAGTGTGTAACTCATTTTTCTGTGTAGTATTTTATTATTCATGTATTTGTTTAGTATGACTAACGGTAATATTAATATTTCTTTTGCCTTACTGCTAATTAAGAGGTTATTATAAGATCTAAAAGTGTCACTTTTCTAAGTGGCTCGTTTTGTGTAACTAGAAAGTCATTGGATAGGCCAATCTGTAAGTGAAAGATCTTTCCCACCCATTGAATAGACCTCAGGTGGGGCCAACAAAGGGAGGCCTGATTAGAGGCAGACTCACATCCTTTCACTAACTAGGTGTAAGGCCCCAGGCCCCACACCTTTTTGATAAGTAGGCTCTGAGCCCTCAGGGCCCTGAACAGGGCATAAGAGCTCTGAGGTTGGCGGTTTGCCTTCGGGGGCTCACTCATTAGAAGAGTGTTGGTGATGAGACTCTGGGTAGCAGAAGGAGCCCTCCCCCCTTCCAGCTTTAAAAACCCAGATGTTGGACAGACAGCTAGAAGCCTATCTACCGCTTTGTGTTATTTGTTCTGTTTATATAATATATGCTTCTAATTTCTGTTTGTGTTCTCTCTGAAGTTCAGGATGCTGGCTTTTTCCCCTGAACTAAATGAATGATATAAGTGATGGGGTACAGGATCTGGGAGCCACCTTGAACTCTCCTTGAATCTTCCCACTAGATAAGGCATTTGCCTGAGGCCATAAGCCTTTCATTATTGCTAGGCCCAAATCTCTAAGCTAGGTCACTCTTAACCTAGCCTAGCCCTCCATTGTACAGCTACTTCCCACCCTTGATCCTATCAAAGTGCCTATGCCTAAATCTGTTAGCCTTAAACTAGCCTAGTGTACATTGTGTATTATCTCCAGGTAGCCTTCAGCTACTTCCCACACTTAATCCCATTCTCTTGGTTCCTGGAGTCTGACCTCTAGTTACTCCAATCCCATCAAGCTCCTCCTTAGACTCTTCCTCAAGACCTTCCCTAAACCCCTCCTCCCATCACCCCAGGACCACCCTAGATCCCTCCCACAATCTTTATGTATCTAAGTTTCATTTTGCCTCCGTGAAGGGGCTCAGATTCAATCTATCTCAGATTGAATCTGGCCCACTTGTGAAAACAAGAGTCACAAATGGTGAAATTTCTTAAGACGACCCATTATGGTGAATCTGTAATAAATTCTGTTTTTCTCTTTGGCTCTGAGAAGGCTTGAGTCGAATTCATTCAAGCAAGACCCAGGTATTGGTATTTTGGGGTCCCGAGCACCCCTAAAACATATGGTTCCTTAACCTCATCATAAGTATGTGTAGTTAAAGTAAGATTGTTAACCCCTTAAAGTTGCTTTCCTTAGAAAAGCCCATCACAGGGGTAAAGACAAGATGGTGGCTGGAAAGCAGGGACTTGCTTAAGCTTCCCCCCAGGTCCCTCCAAACACTTATAAAAATGGCTCTGAACAAATTCTAGAGCTGCAGAACCCATAAAATAGCAAAGGGAAGCAGGGTTCCAGCCCAGGACAGCCTGGGTGGTCACTGGGAAGGGTCTATCGCAAGGAGCTGGGAGCGAAGCAGAGCAGAGTCCATCGTGGGCCACGCCAAGACCAACCAGACTGGTGTTATGCCCTGCCCCCCCCCCCAAGTTTCTCCATCTTGCCCCAGCTCACCCCACTGTTTGTATTCCCATCTCCACAGACCCCACTGTTTGTGTTCCCTTCTCAACGGAAATAATCCTGCCTCAGCTTGTCCCACTGTCTGTGTTCCCATCTCCATGGAAATCAAATTGTGTTCTTTCCCTTTAAGTACCCTGACCCTACCCCTGCTCAGGGCTGTTCGATTTGAGTCTTTACTCCGAACAGTCGCAGGCTTGAATAAATCCACATCCAAATTTATATTCGGGTCTTGCTCGCTTTTTTTTTGCACAACACTGGGAGCTGGGAGAAGCAGGCGTGGCACCCTGAATCAGTGAGCTGTGGCAGTTACCAGACTTCTCAACCCACAAACACCAAAGACAACAGAGAAGGTTAGTGGGAAAAGCTGCTGGGACAGAGTGAAAGGAGTTCGAGGTCAGCCACCACCCCAGGGGGTTGAGGAGGTGGTGCAGCTCTGAGGCTGCTTCCAGAGCTACAGCTGCAGGTGCTTTGGGCCCCAGGCCCACCTGGTGGGAGGAATTAAGTGGCGGATTAGAGCAGGAGTGCAAAGCCTGCTTTGCTCTGCCTGGATCTGGGCTGCAATCCTGGTTGGCAGTTCTTGGGGGAGAAGGAGCAGAGCTTGCTGTGGAAAAGTGGCTCTGAAAACAGCAGCACAGCCCCTCAAGCTTGGGACAAAGTACTCTCCACTCTACAAGCAGTTGTACCCTGACAAAAAGCTCAAGAGTCAAGTAGTTGGCTGGGAACATGAACAGGCAGCAAAAATGGTCTCAGATTCAGACTCAGACTTTGGAATCTTTTTTGGTGACAAAGAAGACCAAAACATACAGCCAGAAGAAGTCAACAAAGAGCCTACATCAAAAGGCTCCAAGAAAAATATGAACTGGTCTCAGGCCATGGAAGAACTCAAAAAGGATTTGGAAAAGCAAGTGAGAGAAGTAGAGGAAAAATTGGGAAGAGAAATGAGAAGGATGCGAGAAAACCATGAAAAACAAGTCAATGACTTGCTAAAGGAGGCCCAAAAAAATACTGAAGAAAATAACAGATTAAAATATAGACTAACTCAAATGGCAAAAGAGCTCCAAAAAGCCAAGGAGAAGAATGCCTTGAAAGGCAGAATAGCCAAACGGAAAAGGAGGTCCAAAAGACCACTGAAGAAAATACTACCTTAAAAATTAGACTGGAGCAAGTGGACGCTAGTGACTTTATGAGAAATCAAGATATTATAAAACAGAACCAAAGGAATGAAAAAATGGAAGACAATGTGAAATATCTCATTGGAAAAACCACTGACCTGGAAAATAGATCCAGGAGAGATAATTTAAAAATTATTGGACTACCTGAAAGCCATGATCAAAAAAAGGGCCTAGATATCATCTTTCAAGAAATTATCAAGGAGAACTGCCCTGATATTCTAGAGCCAGAGGGCAAAATGGAAATTGAAAGAATCCAACAATCACCTCCTGAAAAAGATCCCAAAAAGGAAACTCCTAGGAATATTGTGGCCAAATTCCAGAGCTCCCAGATCAAGGAGAAAATACTACAAGCAGCCAGAAAGGAACAATTTGAGTATTATGGAAACACAATCAGGATAATACCAGATCTAGCAGCTTCTACATTAAGGGACTGAAGGGCTTGGAATATGAAATTCAGGAGGTCAATGGAGCTAGGATTAAAACCAAGAATCACCTACCCAGCAAAACTGAATATCATGCTTCAAGGCAAAATATGGATTTTCAATAAAATAGAGGACTTTCAAGCTTTCTCAGTGAAAAGACCAGAGTTGAATAGAAAATTTGTCTTTCAAACACAAGAATCAAGAGAAGCCTGAAAAGGTAAACAAGAAAGAGAAATCATAAGGGACTTACTAAAGTTGAAGTATTTTGTTTACATTCCTACATGGAAAGATGATGTATGTAATTCATGAGACCTCGGTACTAGGGTAGCTAAAGGGAACACACACACACACACACACACACACACACACACACACATATATTCAGAGGGCACAGTGTGAGTTGAATATGAAGGGAAGATATCTAAAAGAAATAAAATCAAATTAAGGGATGAGAGAAGAATATATTGAGAGAGGGAGAAAGGGAGATATAGAATTGGGTAAATTATCTCACATAAAAGTGGCAAGAAAAGCAGTTCAATTGGAAGGGAAGAGGGGGCAGGTGAGGGGGAATAAGTGAATCTTGCTCTCATTGGATTTGACTTAAGAAGGGAATACCATACACACTGAGTTGGGTATCTTACCCCACAGGAAAGGAGGAGGAAGGAGATAAAAAAGGGGGGGGTGATAGAAGGGAGGGGAGATAGGGGGAGGAGGTAATCAAAAACAAACACTTTTGAAAAGGGACAGGGTCAAGGGAGAAAATTGAATAAAGGGGGATAGGATAGGAGGGAGCGAAATATAGTGTTTCACAACATGAGTATTGTGGAAGGGTTTTACATAATGATACATGTGTGGCCTATATTGAATTGCTTGCCTTCTTAGGGAGAGTGGGTAGGGAGGGAAGAGGGGAGAGAATTTGGAACTCAAAGTTTTAAAATCAGATGTTCAAAAAAAATTGGTTTTGCATGCAACTGGAAAATAAGATATACAGGTAATGGGGCATAGAAATCTATCTTGCCCTACAAGAAAGTAAGGGAAAAGGGGATGGGGGAGTGAGATGACAGAAGGGAGGGCTGACTGGGGAATGGGGCAAACAGAATATATGCCATCTTGGAGTGGGGGGGGAGGGTAGAAATGGGGAGAAAATTTGTGATTCAAAATCTTGTGGAAATCAGTGCTGAAAACTAAAAATATTAAATAAAAAAAATTCAACTCAAAAAAAAGGAGATCAAAGACCTTGTGCTAGCAGCCCTTTTGTGGGGTCTTGTTGTTGGTCTTTAACCCCCACAATAGCTGCTAGCAACATTGTTGTTACATGGTTAGAGCGGTAAATAGTGAAAATTGTCATTTTGGGACAGGAACCATATCATGAACCCAGTTAAACTAATGGAATCTGCTTTAGTGTTCAAAGACCTGGTCCTCACCCACCAAGTCTGGAAAATATTTATAAGGAGTTGTCACCAGAAATAGATGACTTGGCCCATCCTAGTTATGGAGATTTATCTGGTTGAGCCAAATAAAGTGTTCTCTTCAGTACAGTCCTTGAACGGCAAGTCTATGTTCATTAGGAAAGAGGTTGGGAGCAATTTAAAGATGTGGTGGTATTTAGGTTAAATCAAAACTTGAGTGGATTTGATTTCCTGCTCTGGGTAATTATTCTTAGAAGAAAAGCATTTCTATTGATAGAAAATGCCACCACATCCTGCATACTGTACATCCCACTGCATTGTCTGTGCATAGAAGGCTCTTTGGATGCCAGCATTTCCCCAAGATCAACAAATTGCAAAAGAAGTCTGGCAAGACATCAGTTGGTTCAAAAGTACTTTGAAACAGTTGGAACAGAGGGAGGATGGCTCTTTCCATTTTTGAAAAGTTCCTTTTGGGGGGCATTTCTAAAAATACTTACGTGAACTGATGCTGAGGGAAGTAAGCAGAACCAGGAGAACACTGTACAGAGCAACAGGAACATTGTGTGATGATCAACTATGATAGACATCTCTTCTCAGCAATACAATGATCCAAGGCAATTCCAAAAGACTCATGATGGAAAATGCTATCCACATCCAGAGAAAGAATTACACACTCTGAATGAAAATTAAAACATATTATTTTCACTTTTTTTTTGTTTTTCGTGGCTTTTCTCTTTTGTTCTGTTTATATTTTTATAACATGATTAATGTGGAAATATGTTTAACATGATTACACATGTGTAACCTATATCAGATTGCTTGTGGTCTTAGGGAGGGGGGATGAGAGGGAGGAAGGAGAAAAAGTTGGAACTCAAAATCTTATGAAAAATGAATGTGGAAAACTCTCTTTACATGTAATTGGAAAAAATAAAATACTATTAAAAATAAAGATTCTGCTAATCATATTGAAAGTGAAAGTTCCAAAAATATAACATAACTTTTGCTGAGATCATTCATGAAGAGTTTCAGGATGGCAGAAATGTATACAAAATATTTGGTTTTGTTCTTTTAACTAAGATTTCTAATTTGAGATGTTTGGTCCTGAGCATTTCAAAATATCAGTTAAAGGGTGGTAAAAGAAAATAAAAGTAACTTTTTATTTTTGATTTTTTCCCTAGTCCCTTTTTCCATTTAGATTACAAAGTCCATTCACGGCTAAGATCTTGGTCATAAGAATACACACTTATTTTCTTTTGGAGTAATGGACATTCAGGCCCCTTAACATTCTAGGGGCAAAGTCTTGGAAGAAAGTTTCTTATTGCATGCCTGTCTCTATCTTTGGGATTGGGGCAAGAGTTTGAGGCCCTGGAAGAGAAGGGGAGTAGCAATTTTACTTTCATGAAAAAATTCCTTTATTATAAGCTTATCTCTCAGTTGAGACTTCTTCAAAGCAATGCTAATTATAGAAAATGAAACTCAGTTTTTATAGACTGCAAGACCTTTTACGGACCACAATGCAGTACAAATTATATTTTACAAAGAACTGCTAAAGAATTGGTTAAAAATTAACTAGATATGCAAAATTATCTAAATCCTTAATTAGAGAAATGCAACTCTAAGACTGGACAACGGGACAGAAAAGGAAAATGATAAATGCTGGAGTGGACAGTAATGCATTGTTAATGGAGTTGTGAACAGGTCCAAGGTCTCCTTTCTGGAGACCTGGAGTTGTGAACAGGTCCAAGGTCTCCATTCTGGAGAGCAATTTGGAACTATGCCCAAAGAGCTGTAAAACTGTGCATACCCTTTGACTCAGCAATACCACTACTAGGTCTCTATCCCAAAGAGATCATAAAGATGGGAAAAGGACCCAGATGTACAAAAATATTTATAGCAGCTCTTTTTGTGGTGGCCAAGAATTGGAAGTTGAGGGGATACCCATCAATTGGGGAATGGCTGAATAAGTTGTGGTATATGAATGTGACGGAATATTACTGTTCCATAAGAAATGATGAATAGGACTTCAGAAAAACCTGGAAAGACTTACATGAACTGATGCTGAGTTAAGTGAACAGAACCAGGAGAACATTGTACATAGTAACAACATTGTGCAATGACTAACTTTGATAGACTTAGTGCTTCTCAGCAATTTAAGGATCCAAGACAACTCCAAAGGACTCAGGATGGAAAATGCTGTCCACATCCAGAAAAAGAACTATGGAGTCTGAATGTAGATCGAAGCATATTACTAGCTCTCTCGTTTTTGTTGCTGTTATTGTTGCTTATTTCTTGTGGTTTCTTCCATTGCTTCTAATTCTCCTCTACAACATGACTAATATGAAAATAGGTTTAGCATAAATATATATATATGCATAACCTATATCAGATTGCATGCCGTCTTGGGGAGGGGAGATGAGGGAGAGGGAGAAAGTTTAGAACTCAAAATCTTATGGAAATGAATGGTAAAAACTATAAATTGATTAAGTAAAAGAAACAGGAGAACATTGTACATAGTAATAGCAATACTATGATGCTAATCAACTATGAAAGACTTCTCTGTTCTGATCAATACAATTATCCACTATAGTTCCAAAAGACTCATGACGAAAAGTACAATCGACTTTTGGGGAGAAAACTGATGAACTCTGAAGCACAATTTTTTCACTTCCATTTTTGTGTGTGACATGGTTAATATAGAAATATATTTTGCATGACTTTACATCTATAATGGATATTAATTTTCTTGACTTCCAAATGGGTGGGGGAGGGATGGAAGGAAGGAGAGAATTTGGAACTCAAACTAAAAAAATGAATGTTAAAAGAGAACATTAACTGTAGACTAAATAACTTAATCCTAAAGAATGAGTAGACCAAATAACAGATGATAGAAACAATCAGTAGTTTCATTAAAGATAATGACAACAGTTGAAAATATATACCAAAACTTTGGGGATGCAGTCAAAGCAGTCTTTCCTTAAGGGAAAATGTATTATCTATAGACACTTTTATTAATAAGAAAAGAAAGAATATATCAATAAATTGGGCTTACAACTAAAAATATTAGAAAATTAACTAATAAAAAAATACCCAATTATACCCAACTAACCACCAAAATAGAAATCCTAAAAAATCAAAGAAAAGATAAACAAAATTCAAAGCAAAAATAAAAACATTGAATTAAGAAACCAAAAGTAATTTTTTTTTGAGAGTTGGTCAGAGTAATTGAGCCAGCCCTAAGACTAAATAGGTGTCTGTCTACATGTCCTGGTGAGTGCTATGAGGCACTACAAGTGAGAATGGTCACTCCACACACCTATTACACAAAGGAAAAATGAAATTCCATGCCATTCAAGGATGTTATATTGTACATGAAGAAAGACTTTGAGTCAGACCTGCACAGTTTGGCAGTAGGTAGTGGCTAAAATTAAAATAAGCTAAACTTCTTCAGGCTGCAGATAGGTTTTTAGCAGCTCACTTTCCAAGTAAAGGTATAATTAATAATTAAACTATTTTGCAAACAAACCATATTTTTAAAAAAAGGATATATCAATATTAATTACATTTATTACTTAAGATTTTTATTTATCATGAAATCAGAATGGTGTTAAAAATTACTTTGCTAAGCAGTACAAATTTTAATTCATTTTTCCAGGTTTTCTTATTGTTTACATTTAGTTAATTACACTTTTTGTCAGAAATCAGTGTATTGTACTCCAGAATCATGTTTAAAATCAATTTCTTTAGAAATCTGAAAACTAACCTTAGTAGCCGCCTCATTTTCTGAGTTTACTTTCTCGAAAATCTGTTGTTCCCCACCGAGATTTTTCAACAATTTGGATGCTTCAATTTGTTTTTCATTGGTGTCCAATTTGCTTAAGTCAGGATGTTTTGATTTGAAACAGCGACTAAGATTGTATTCCTTCAGAAGGGCCATTACTTCTCCGCAAACAAGGCACAATATTTTGTCTCTCATGTAAGTAAACAAGTATCTGTTTGTCCATGCCGGATTAAACACTATGTGTTCTGACTCAATCTTCTGTTTCTTTTTATCACCCATTTTACAAAGTCACCCCAAAAACTTTAATGTTAGAACCAAAAAAATCTCCATAGCAACTGCTCACAGACAAAGAAATACTGAACTGAGTGTCTGACCTTGGAGAGAGCACCGGACACTCATATAACTTGGAGAGCACATAGGAAGGGAAGCCCTCGAGTTGTTGCCCCTCATTGCATTGCCAGCATCAGCTGTGTTGGCACATGGCTGCACTCGCTTTGTCCCTGTTCAACACCAGTAATGACTGAAAACACAGAGAAAAGATATGATTCTCGCTCCTCTCAGACTAGAGACAGATGGTTGCCATGGGTCACATGACAAACAGGAGAGAGTACACAGTGCCAACCTACCTGCCATGTCACATGATGGGCACAATAATGACTACTGGAAGGCAGGTAAAGTGGGGCACAGACAAAGCACTCATATCTTCACTTTCTTTTACATCCTCCACATTTTTCACAGACCGCCTGCAATGCTTTAGTAGGCCACTTACAGCCCATGGGCTACATGTTGTGTGGGCCTGCATTGTGTCCTACTATGCCCAACTCCTAAAATATGCAGCCCTAGAAATCAGAATTTCTTCTTACTAACTTATAACCTCTCCTGCTAGGTGGTTTGTAACTTCTTGCACATCAATACTTATACATACTGTTGTTAATAAGTGTGTGTGTGTGTGTGTGTGTGTATGTACGTACACACACACACACACATATATCTTAACCTCATAAGTACAACATGAGGGAGTCGTGACTGTATACTTTGTGTAAAACAAACCTGGGGTTTTTAGTGGATTGTAAGTTCAATATAG
Source organism: Trichosurus vulpecula (assembly GCF_011100635.1). Classification (NCBI taxonomy): domain Eukaryota; kingdom Metazoa; phylum Chordata; class Mammalia; order Diprotodontia; family Phalangeridae; genus Trichosurus; species Trichosurus vulpecula. The sequence continues at coordinate 47,128,549 of NC_050581.1, read as the reverse complement.
GGTCTCAGATTTTGAACATGAAGGGATCTTAAAGGTAATCTAGTATAACTTGCTCATTTTACATATCAGGAAACCAAGGCTCGGAGAGTTTACCTTTGCCCAAAGATAAACAAGTAGTAAGTTTCAGACTGAGGATTCATAGGTCCTTTGGCTCCAAATCCAGAACTCTATCACTGCTTCTCCACTGTGAATCAAAAGTGTAGCCAACAAAAGTGGCCGACAAAAAAGGTGAAGTCATGGTATCCAGAACAAAAGAGGAAGTAGTTCTGCTATGCTCTGTCTTGGCTAGATTTTCTGGAGCACTGTGTTCAATTCTATGTATTATATTTCAGGAAAGACAAAAATAATCTGAAATGTGTGCAGAAGATGGTAATCATCATCATATTTACTATAATAGCAGATTTTCATTTGAAAATCTTGTCTGTTTTGAAAGTATATAAGATGGTTTAAAGATGTACCTTCAACATATTAAGAATGAACAACTTTTTGGTATTTGCTGTATGTTTGAAGCCTCAGAGTATGAGTAGTTTTATTTTATAAGTAAAGGATTAACGAAATGTTAACTGTTACAGAAACATCAGGAAGATATTCAAGCTCTGAGTTGTGGTTAATGAAATTTTGCTATTTAAGGTTAAAAAGTCCTCAGACTGTAACTTATTAATTTGGGCTTTGATTACTGGGACAATTACTTGAATTGTCATAAAACCAATAGTAGAAAATGTCATGTGCAGTAGTCTGAGAACTGCTAAGGTAGATGTTTGTACCTGGAAAAGTTTGTGGGGACGACCTAGAACGCAGCCTAGGTAATATACCCCTGTCTCTATTTCCCTACTGTTCTGTTTCTTTCTGAAAAGGAAAATTCCCCACCTGGTTGATCCTGAGCCTTGCCTCTAACACTCTGTGACTACATGATTGGCTGTCAGATATGATTCATGCCTGGAATCAAACAGAGCTAAGGGAGTTTTTCCCTCTGTTACGACCATGTCCATCTTTTTCCTTCTATAGTCAATTTGTGTAATCAAGAAATTTTATAAATACAACACTAAATCTATTCAGTAATAGATTGATACTGGAACATCTGTAAGCTATTAAGTATGAACATATTACAATTTTAACCTGTATTTATGGTCAAATTATAATATAGGGATATCATCCAAAGGGGGAAATGATTAGGCAAAGTAATAAGACAAAGATGTAATGATAAAGCTTTCTAATTAAGTGGAAGAACAAATTTTGAAAAATATCAATAAGATTAGATTTTTCTCTAAAGAACTATATACAGATGTATATGGTTGGCTTCCAAAGTTTATCTATCATAGAAAATCAGGCTTTGAGTTTTAGTTTTAAGTTTAGTAATATGTTTTGGTAATAAATTATCAAAATTGGATTAAGGATTTATTAAGGATTAATTGGATTTTACACAAAATTGTATTGCTAATGGTACAGAAATTTAAATTAATTTCCCATTTTTAAGCATCTGATAAAGAAGAGTCCATTTTCAGTTAGACCCTCATAAATTTTCAAAAGATTCTTATATCAGGTACAAGATTTAGGTAAGGATAGAAACAGCAAATGATACATAGACTGAAATTCTCAGAAGTTTCAAAATTGGAGAACCAGATTTAAGTCATTATATTAGATTAGGTCAGAACCTCTAGATTTGGAACCAGGGAAGCCCCTTTTAGAGTTGTCCTGAGAACAAAGATGTTAATGTTTAAGTTTTCTTGGTTACTTTGGTGACACGTAAATCCCCCTTCTCAGAACTAGCCCATTGTGAGTCCTCTAAGTAATTTGATCTGTACCTGGTTTGGGGAATTGTGAGAAAAGCTTTATTGCATTGTTTAATTCTGGATCATCTGAAACGAGCCCCTTCTCTCAGAAGCAGCCAACATCCAGATGAGATAGAGGTCTTGAGATTCTGGATGAGAAGCTAAATCTACTGTCCTAGTTTTTTCTCTCTCCTTTTGTTATGTATCCAACCACCAAGGCCCTGATCATTTTCTCACTCTGATATTCTTGGCCCCCTCTCTTCTCAATAAATTACCTGGGATACACTTCCCCAACAGGTCCCCTCAAGGAACTAACTCCCTGGGCATATCCTGAGACACATACCTACCTCTCCTTTATTGGCCATAAGGGTAGGGTTCTTTCAGACACCCTACCTTTGGCCAAGGGGGGAAATATCAAAATCATTATGTTTCCCAGAGCTAAGGCCCAGCAAGCAGGCTGTGTCCTGAGCTTGGCATAAAAATAACCATCGCTTAGGATGATGTCACCCTCTGGCAAAGTGTATTGCTTAGGCTAGCACCAGGTATTCACAGAGGGATTTAGCTTCCCCTATTTCCAAGGGCCGTCCATCACATATTCACAACCCCTGTTCCTTGTTACTGACAGGTACTGAACTCCTGTTTCCATCACAGAACTCTGGTTCTGTGCCTGGCAAGGTGGGCACGACCTCCAAGACTTGGGACAATACTGTTCTCACAGGACCCATGGGAACAGTGACTCAAGACCTAAAAATGATTATGTCATGGCCCAGCCCACAATGTATATAAGACCTGCCTTTAGTCTCCTTAGGAGAGAGGGCTTCCATAGCATACTTCATATTCCTCACTCTCAAATTAATTAAACTTCTGTTTGTGTTCTGACTGTCCTGTCTCTAACCTGCTCTGTTTGTTGGCCACCCATAGGTTAGAGGCCAGTTCTGGTCCAGCTGACACAAGAAAGATTAAATTTGTGCTGCTTAGTCTCGGGGGGCAATTAGGATCAATTGGCAGAAGTTGCAGAGAAGTAGCTTTAAATGATCTAAGTGTAATAACTTCCACTGTCCAAAAGGTGATGACCTGCTTCAGGAGGTCGAATGTTATATATATTGTAGAATAGATTCTTCAGGTGGGAGATGGGCTAGATGACTTTTGAAGTCCTTTCCATAGGATCATGGATTGAGAGCTGGAAGTCATCTTAGAGGTCATCTGGTCTAATCCTCTCCTATTACAGAAGAGGAACCTGAGGCCCATATAGTTTAGGTGACTTTCCCCGGCTCACAGATAGTAACAGATAGGATTCAAGCCCAGGTCCTTTGACCCCAAATCCAGCACTTTTTCCTCTGGACCACACTGCCTACGAACCTGAGGTTCTGTTCATGCCATTGTCCTATGACATTCTGTTGGTGGAATGACAACCTCATAGGATGGTGTTGCTTTCAGCAGTTATAGGGAAGTTTGGAAGGGAGGAGGGTTTTGGGGAAAAGATTTAAGTATTCAGTTTCAGACACGTTGATTCTAAGATGTTTACAAGACATTCCGATTCGAGACGTCCAATGGGCAATCGGAGATGGCTCTACTGGAGGTCGAGAGAGCGGTTAGGGCTTTTCAAGTCGCACTCAGAATCATCTGCGTAGAGAGGATCATTGAATTCATGGGAGCTTTTGAGATCATCAAGTGAAATAATATAAGGGGAAGAGGGTTCAGGACACAGTCTTGGGGATCCAAAATTAGCAGGTGAGGTTTGGATGAAACTCCATCAACGGAGATTGAGAAGAAGCGGCCAGACAGGTAGATGCAGAGCCAGGAGCGAGCAGCAGGAGGAAAACCTAAAGAGAAAGTGACGGACGGTGCCAAAGGCTGCAGAAGAGGTCCAGGTGAGGACTGAGAAGAGGACATCCATTAGATGGGGCAACTAAAAAGTAGCTTGGGAGTGAGCGATTTCAGTTGCATGATGAGGTTCAAAGCCAGATTGAGGAGAAAACAGAGAGACGAAAGGAAGCGGGGACCGCAGAACACCTTCGTAAGGACCTCAGACGCGAAAGGGAGGACAGGCATCGGACCGCACAGACCCAGTGAGGGGATTTTCGGTTTGTTTTTAGGCTGGGGAAGACAGGGGCGTGTTTGTAGTGGGGATGCGACCAATAGACGTGGAGAGATGGACGATTAAAGAGAGATGAAGGTAGAGGCTGCAATCTGCAGGATCGCTCCGCTCACACCGGGAGCCGCTACTTAGCCCAAGGGGAAATCGGGTCATTCCAGGGCGGGGACTCCCCTACTGGAGGGCGGACCCGCAACGGGAAGCCGGGCTGCCGAATTACGATGCCAGCTCCAGTCGTGAGAGCGCGATTATGTCGCGACAGCACAATATCTGAACCTGCCTACGACACCCCACCTTCCCGGCGGGAGAGCGTTCTCACTCTCCGAAGGGAAGGGACGGGGGGGGGGGGGGGGGGGGGGGGGCCCGGGGGCGGGACTCGGCAAAAGGAAGCCGGGAGGGCTCTCGTGCCCCTTCGGGAGACGTGGCCGGCCACGTGACGCGCGTCGGCGCGCGCTGTTTCCGGAAGTCTCCGTCGCGCGCGCCCCCGCTCTCGCCGCCGCTGCCGCCGCTGCCACCCCGTGCAGTTCAGGGGGAGGAGGGCTCGGGTGCCGCCGCCGCCGCCGCCTCTGCGACGCCGCCGGGGTGGGGGGGAGGGTGGGGTGACGACGAGGCTGCAGGATGGAGATGATCCGGAGCAGTGCGTGCCTCTTTTCGCCCTCGCTGCCGATTCCGCAATGTCCTCTCCCCACCCTCCCTCCACCCCTGGCCCGGGCTCCGACCCCCGGGCCTCCGTCAGGCCTCAGGGGCCGGGCCTGGAGACTCGTCCGGCTGCTGCCCTTGGCCCCCCGGAGCTGTGTCAGCGGCGCATCTAGCCCGCGCGCCGCCCGTCCTCTCACCTCCATCCCCACGTTGTTGCTGCCGCTGCCGCTCTCGTTGTCCCCCCACCCCCACCCCCCGTTCCCCTGCCCCTCCAGGCAGCTTAGGGGCCGTGAGCGCTGGGGACGCCTCGGTCCACCCTCTCCCTTCCCCCTCCCTCCCCCTCAGCCTCCTGTCTTCAGATTTGGAGGGCTGCACCCGGGGCCCTGGTCTGAGCCTTTTCTTGGTTTCTCTGCAGATTTTAAAAATAATCTCCACAAAGTGTACCAGGCCATTGAGGAGGCGGATTTCTTGGCAATCGATGGGGAGTTTTCAGGTATCCCGTCCAGGGTTTCGATAGCGTCCTCTCCCAGAGCTTGCTTGTAGACGGCCAGGGACGTGATGTTGGGTCCACTCTGGTCCATGGCCACTTTGGGTAGCATCTCCTATCTTAGGCCCCACCCTGCTGGGTAACCTGGGGCAAATTAATTAACCTCACTGCATCTCTTCTTACTACATCATAATGTACACGGTTGTACCTTGAAGAGATCATTAGTGTTTAGTTAATTTTTAAAATCATTTTAGGAACTACAAATAAATCTCACCATGTAGGGTAATATATGTAGAAGCAGTCAGGTGGGCTTTGGCGTTGGTAAGGCGTCTGTTGATCGGGAAATAGGACAACTACTTACAAATAAGGATGAAGCTCTGTATAGCTGTAAACGTATTATTGACAGTCCAGAGGGTATGCATGTAATGCTGGATCAGTGCATCTACAACTATTTATTTTTTGAAAAAAAGCCTGATACTGTTAATTAAAACTGGTTTGAATACTTTTTTTCCTTTGATTCAGACTCCTGGGTTTGTTCCCAGATTGGCTGAATTGATTGGCAAATGTGGAAAACCACTTAATTGTTTGTAAAGGAAATTGACGTCCTAGTTGGTCCATAAATTTCTCAAAGCCCAAGGAAACAAGAGTTTACAGCTTGTTCTTAAATTGGTAATCTTTAAAAAAAAAATCTTTTTTTTTACTTTGAAAATGTTTTTTGTTGATTGTACTAAACATATTTTTGGCCAAAACGTTTGATTCGTCGTCTCTATGTAAATTTTTTGGTTACTGTGAAAGAAAGCATTTTCAAAGACAAAATCTGCCTTTTGGTGATGTTACTAGCTTATCCACAAAATGAAGATTGATAGAGATGGAAAAATATTCATCACCTGGAAGCCAAACTTCTGGTGATGAGCCTCTGTTAACTAGGCAGGTCCTTCCACAACGTACAAAGTCCTTTATCTGGTCCTGTATTTGAAACCTTTTTTTGGTTTCATAGGATATATGTGAGCTTATGCTCTGCTGGCATTGATTAGAACCTAGAACTGCCTCTACAACGTAAATAATGCATTTAGTTAAGACTTTAATGAGGTTAATATTCTTAAACTCCTAATTTATATAGCATACTCCATGTTTGCAGGTATATTTACACTTCTGAAAGAAACTAAGTAACTGTTAAATGAAGCCTTTTAAAAATATTTTAATTTCAAATCAAATCAAAACTCCATTGTGGAATTTTTTTTTGATATTGACTTTAGACTGACAGATGATTGTGTGTTTATAGATGATAATGATTATTGTTAATAATAATTGTCCTTGATAGAAGAGTTTCTATTTACTCTGCATGCAAAGTCATGAAGCTATGTATATTGTTCTGGAAAACATTTTCTTTACATTAGTGTTGATTGGTCATTGAATTTCTACATGATGTGTTTAATCTTGAAAAGTAGTTAAAATATTAAGTTTAAATTTTCCCTCTAATTTTAGGAATCAGTGATGGACCTTCAGTTACTGCATTAACCAATGGTTTTGACACCCCAGAAGAAAGGTATCACAAACTTAAAAAGGCAAGTTAGTTAAAAAACATTTTTTCCATCTTTTTCAATCTCTTCCCCCCACTGAATTGTGTTGAAGAGGAATCATGTATATCTTTTGTAAAATACACTTTTTAAACAAGCTCCAACCATAAAACAATGTTGTTAATTAATTAAAACAACATAATTATTTACAAAAAATTTCAAGAAAATTTCAATATATTTGATTTAGAGTAATCTAGATATGATTCTCTTTTTTTTAAAGTTGTCTTTTGGCTAATATGACTTTTTGAAAGGAAGTAGCTGCCCAAATATAAAAGTTACAGTTAAGGCAATAAAGGTGGTCTGAGCACATCAGATAAGGTTAATTAAATAAATGTCCTACTTGAGTTAAAAGCATTCATGTGATGTCCCAGAAATTTTCTGCCAAAGTGTAATTAGATGATATAGAAATTCTACATGAGTGAAACTATTATTTCTTCAATTTAAAGAAACTTCATTCCCCTCTGATATTGATTGACAAATTATTTTCTTCTTTTTCAGCATTCCATGGATTTTTTGCTGTTTCAATTTGGCCTTTGCACTTTTAAGTATGACAGCACAGAGTCAAAGTAGGTTATTTTTTAAAGCATTAATTATTCCGTTATTGTGGAATGATATCACCTCTCAATTTGCTTGTGTCTTTCATTTTCATAGGTATATAATGAAGTCATTTAACTTTTATGTTTTCCCAAAACCCTTCAGTAGAACTTCACCAGATGTCAAATTTGTTTGTCAGGTTAGTAGCAAAACTTAATTTTTTAATTTGCCAGTAGTTGCTTTCCCATTATTTGTGATCATGAATAGTAATAAATGATACTTTAAGCATTTATTTCATCCCTTAGAAAATGCAAAAGATGAAAAGGCCTCAGAAAGAGCCCACAAACAAATATAGAAAACACATAAGACATTCAGAGAAACTCTTATATAGATAGTGAAAATTCATAAAACACTCAAAATTATTCTTAGAAAGAACTGGACATTAGGTTAACCCTTTGAAATTTCTAGCAATTTCTTATAGAGATTCCTATATAATCTTTCCCAGATTCATGTGTCTCTTTGTGGTTTAGATTCCCTCTAGAAAAACCATTAATTTCAACTTTCTTCTCTAGAAGCGTTTTGTTAAAGCTAGATTTTCACAATTAGCAAAATGAATTGATTTGAATTTTCCCTTCTTTCACTTTATTGTTACAGAATTGTGCGTGAATAAAAACTTTGAGATCATCTAGCCTCTCATTTTATGCATAAAGTCTGTGCTCAGTCATATAGTGAATAACAGAAGCTAGAGGTCTCCTACAATATGTTTCCTCTTTGCAAAATGATAGGGTTGAACTAGATGATCTCTAGAGTCCCTCTATAACTTTTTTAAAAATTAAATTTCATTTTTTTCAGTGAACAACAACCTGTCTTCCTATAGTTTTACTCTGGTACCCCTAGATGAAAAAAAAGAAGCTCCTCCCATCCTTGCCCCCAACAAACACCCCTAGGCAAACAGATTCTCAAGTTCGCTGTGGTCTAAAAATTCGTGTCCCACTCAGCATATCTAGCTGATCACTTCTTTGTTAGGAGGTGGGCAGTATTGTAAGTTATCATGCCTCTGGGATCATGGTGGATCATTGAACTGATCAAAGTTCTTAAATCTTCAAAATTGTTAGTTTTTATAGTCTAGAATTTTATTCTCCTGGTTTTTCTTCATTCTGTATCCTTTTAAAGTGAGGTTTGGGTGATTCCCTCTTTCCACCCTTTCATTGTTTGTAGACGTCTATTCATCTCCCCACCATTGCATCTCTTTTCTTCTCTAGTGTATTCTTTTTCTCCATCCTTTTCCTTTCTTCTAAGATCATTATGACATAATTTAAAAAACTCCATTATTCCCGGTGCCTCCATCTTATTTGACTTCCTTTATTTGACCCTGGCTGATGTCACAGTTCTCTGGGGATGCTTATATCATTTCTTTCTCCCCTTCCCATAAGAATGCAATTTCTTCAACTTTATTAAGTCTTTTCAAATTTCCCACTTTGTTTCTCTTTATTCTTATGTTTATGTTTCAAAGTTTCCTCTCAGCTTTTGCCTTTTTATCAGGAATGCTTGGAAGTCCTTTGTTTCATTAAAGATCCATTTCTTTTGCTGTAGGATTATATTCAATTATGCTGGGTAAGTTATTCTTGGCTATAAGTCTTTGTCTTTTTGCCTTTTGGAATATCACAATCCATACTCTTCACTCTCATTTTGCTATTTGTGAAACTCTAGCTTTAAATCTAGCTGCTAAATCTTGTGTGGTGCTGACTGTGGCTCCATTGTACTTGTACTCTTTATTTATGGCTGCTTGCAGTATTTTTTCATTGACCTAGAAGCTCTAGATATTGGCTGTAATGTTCCTGGGAGTTTTCATTTTGACGTTTCTTTCAGGAAATGATGGTCTTTTTTTTTTTATCTATTTTCAGTTTATTTTTTGGTTCTAAGAGATCTAGCAAGTTTTCTTTGAAGATTTCTTGAAATATGATATCTAGGCTCTGTTTTCGATTGCGGCTTTCGGGTTGTTAAATAATTTTTAAACTGTCTCTCCTTGATCTGTTTTGCACATGAGCTGTTTTTGCTATAAATAGTACCTTACACTTTCACCTATTTTTTCAATCTTTTGACTTTTTCTTAATATTTCTTGTTGTTTCTTGGAGTCATTAACTTTACTTTATTCAAATTTCAGGGAGTTTGTTACTTGGGTAAGGTTTTGCACCTCTTGTGCCAAGCTGTTAATTCTCTTTCCTAGACTCTCTTCCATTCTCTTTCCTAGTCTCTCCTCCCCTTATTTCTTTTCCACTTTTTTCCTCTATGACTATCATTTCATTCATATCATTTTCAAACTAACTTTTGTAGTCTTTTTAAAAAATTTATTTCCAATTACATATAAAAACAAGTTTTAAATATTCCTTTTTAGAATTCAGAATTTCAAATTTTCTCTCATCCTCCTTCCCCACGCCTCTTGTTGAGAAGACAAGCAATTCAATATAGGTTATGCATGTGTAGTCGTGCAAGACATTTCCATATTAGTCATGCTGTGAAAGAAAACAGACCAAAAAAAAAAACCTCAAGAGAAATAAAGAAAGCAAAAAAAAGTATGCTTCAGTTTGTCTTCAGGCACCATCAGTTCTTTTTCTAGGAATGGAAAGCATTTTTCATCAAAAGTCCTTCAGAATTGTCTTGGATTGCTGAGAAAAGATAAGTCATTTTCAGCTAATAATCCTACAATATTGCTTTTACTTTGTGCACAATACATTTCACTTTGCATCAGCTCATGTAAGTCCAGGTTTTCTGAGGGCATCCTTTCTTATAGCACAGTAGTATTCCATAACAATCATAATTTGTTCAGCCATTCCCCAATTGATGGGCGTCCCCTCAATTTTCCAATTCTTTGCCACCAGAAAAGAGCTGTTATGGATATTTTTGTACATGTAGGTCCTTTTTCCTTTTCTTTTTTATCTCTTTGGATACAGACCTAGTAGGGGTATTGCTAGGTCAAAGGGTCATAGCACTTTGGGCATAGTTCCAAATTACTCTGAAGAATGGTTGAATCAATTTACAATTCCACCAACAATGCATTAATGTATCATTTTTCTCACATCCTCTTCAACATTGGTCATTTTCCTTTTCCTCTTAAGCAATGTAATAGGTATGAGGTAGTACCTCATAATTGTTTTGATTTGCCTTTCTCCAATCAGTAGTGATTTAGAGCATTTTTTTATATGGCTATAGATAGCTTTGATTACTTCATCTGAAAACTGTTCATATCTTTTGATCATTTATCAATTGGGAAATGTCTCTTATTTTTATAAATTAGACTCAGTTCTCATTTGAGAAATCAGGTCTTTATCAGAGAAACTTGCTTCAAATTTTTTTTTTCGCAGTTAGTATTGCTAATTGTATTTCCCTTCATCCAGTTTTCTCTTTATTCTATTCTGTCTCTCCCCTTTCACCCTGTCCCTCCCCAAAAGTGTTCTGCTTCTAACTACTGACTCCTCCGATCTGCCCTCCTTTCCGTCACACCCCTCCTCCCCAATTCCCCTCCCTTCCTACTTTCTGTAGGGTAAGATAGATTTCTATACCCAATTGTGTATATGTGTGTTATTCCCTCTTTGAGCCAATTCTGATGACAGTAAGGTTCACTCATCCCTCCCCCCACCTCCCCCATTTTTCTCTCCGCTGTAAAAGCTTTTTCTTGCCTCTTTTATGTGAGATAATTTATCCCATTCTGCTTCTCCCTTTCCCTTTCTCCCAATGCATTCCTCTTTCTTAACCATTTATTTCATTTTTTAGATATCATCCCCTCGTATTCAACTTACACTTGATCCCTCTGTCTGTGTACACTATCATCTTCCCATGTAGGAATGTAAATAGTTTTAACTTTATTAAGTCATTTATTATTTCTCTTCCCTGTTTACCTTTTTATGTTTCTCTTGAGTCTTGTATTTGAGAGTCTCATTTTCTATTCATCTCTGGTGTTTTCATCAAGAATGCTACAAAGTCCTCTATTTCATTAAATATCCATTTTTCCCCTGAAAGACTGTACTCTGTTTTTCTGGATAGGTGATTCTTAGTTGTAATCCTAGCTACTTTTCCTCTGAAATATCATATTTTCCAAGCCCTCTGAACTGTTAATGTAGAAGCTGCTAAATCTTGTGTTATCTTTAACATGCCTCCTTGAGACTTGAACTGTTTTTTTCTGGCTGCTTGCACTATTTTCTCCGTGACCTGGGAGCTATAGAATTTGGCTGTAATATTCATGGGAGTTTTCATTTTGGGATCTCTTTCAGGAGGTGATTGGTGGATTCTTTCCATTTCTATTTTACTCTCTGGTTCTAGACTATCAGGGCAGTTTTCCTCGATAATTTCTTGAAAGGTGATGTCTAGGCTCTTTTTTTGGTCATAGCCTTCAGATAATCCAATAATTTTCAAATTATCTTTCTTGGATATACTTTCCAGCTCAGTTGTTTTTCCAGTGAGATATTTCACATTGTCTTCTATTTTTTTTATTCCTTTGGTTTCATTTTATTGTTTCTTGATTTCTCATAAAGTCATTAGCTTCCATTTGCTCCATTCTAATTTTTAAGGAATTATTTTCTTCAGGTTGCTTTTGTACCTCCGTTTCCATTTGGCCGATTCTGCTTTTCCAAGCATTCTTCTCCTCGTTGGATTTTTATACCTCTTTTACCATTTGTCCTGTTATTTTTTTTAAGGTATCATTTTCTTCAGGTTTTTTTGTGTCTCCTTTACCAAGCTGTTGACTCATTTTTCATGATTTTTCTTGCATCACTCTCATTTTTCTTCCCAATTTTTCCTTACTTGATTTTCAAAATCCTTTTTGAGCTCTTCCATGGCCTGAGACCAATTCATTTTTTTCTTGGAGGCTTTGGGTGTTGGAGATTGATTTTGTTATCTTTTTCTGAGTGTGCTTTTTGATCTTCCTTGTCACCATAGTAACTTTCCGTGGTTAGAATTTTTTCTGTTATTGTCTCGTTTTTCCAGGCTATTTCTTGACTTTGAACTCTTTGTTAAAGTGGGGCTCTTCTTCCAGGGTCGAGGGTGTACTGTCCCACACTTCAGGGGTTTTGTGTAGCCCTCTTCAGAGATGCCTCTGGGGACCTGTAAGTTTTCATTTCTTCCAAGGTGATATGCTGTAAGGAGAGTTGCATTTACTACTCTCCTGGCCTGTGCTCTGGTCTGTGAATGACCACAAGCACTCTTTTCTGCCCTGGAACTGTGGGCAGGAACTGCTGCACTATGGCCACAAGCTCTAGTGTGCTTAGTGTTCCTCTTCATCCTGGCATTGCCACCCAGATCTGAGTATGGGCAAAGCAACAGAGTCCTGCCCTCAGTGCCAATAAAGAGTCTCCTGTGTTCTCCTTCTGACCAGTTGTTTGATCCCGTTACCATCTGTGGGCTATTAGTTCCTGAAGCAGCTGGTGCTGCTGCTGATTCAGTGGTTCCCAAGGCCTACATATGGTTTTCTGGGGCCTGGTCTGCGCTGGTGCAGCCTGCACACCAGTGTCACCCAGGTGCAGCAGACTTTTCCTGCTAATGTTCTAAGCTGTCTTTTGCTGGCAGATTATTTCACCCTGTCCTTTTGTGGATTCTGCTGTTCCAGGAGTTGTTTTATAACATTATTTAAAGGTATTCAGAGAGGTTTTAGGGAGAGTTCAGGCAAGTTGCTGCCTTTTCTGTGCCATTTTACCTCTGTCTGACTTTCGTACTCTTGCATAATTATTTCTAATAATTCTAATTGATGTTTTGGGCAAGCTGTGTTTTGCTTTGAGACTTTCTTTCCCTGTAAGTTTTTTGGAGTTATCTTTTTCTTTTGGGTTTTTGTGTTTTGATTATCCCTGGACTAAAATAGATCTTTATTTTTTTTATTTAATCATTTTTCCAGCAATATGTTCTAGGCAACCTGGTTATTGCTGGCCTAGTAGGGAATTCTTCTGGGGCTGAGTCTGTGATCTTGATTAATCTGGGAGATCCCACTAAGGTACTTTTCCTAGATGGTACTCTGGGCAATGAGCTTCTGGCCTGGTCTGGGACTGAGTTCAAGATCAACTCTGGACATCCCTGCACTGCACACCTAACATGGAACTCTGGGAGCTGACTTGCACTGACACTGCACACCACTGACTTGGTGCTGTGTTCCCAGCCACAAACCTCAGGCCTGGGCCAGTTGATGATTGGCTCTGGAGTCCTTGAGCTACAGTGCTAAGTTCTTTGGGCTGCCTGGGACAACCTTTATAGTTAGCTTGGGCCCAGCATTGAATGATACACCTTGGATATCCCTGTGCTGCTGGCCTAGCTTGGAGCTCTAGGCTCTGAGCATGTGCTCTTGCCCTAAGCTTTTGGGCAGGAGCCCAGAGCAGAGTTTGTGATCACCTCTGGGTGTCCATGAGCTTTTGCCCTAGCTCAGTGCTCTGGTCAGTGAGTCTTTGATCCCAGCCAACCCTTGGTTCCTGCCCTAGTCACTTGCCTGTAGGTCAAATTTGTCATCTTGGGCAGGAAAGATGCTGGGAAAGGTAATTTCTCCTACAGTTTTCCTTTTGCTACTCTGGCATTCTTCTTAAATTATTCTTGGTATAGTTGTGTGGGAACTGGGCTGTACTGTTTCTTCCTACATTTCTTTCTTGGCTGCATCCCTCTCAATAACATTTTAAGATTCCATAAAGTTAAGAAAACGTGGGTTGAATGAAGACAGACTTGTGTACCTAATACTGTTGTTAGGAAATTGATAGCATCCTTTGAATCTTGAAAGTGCTAAATTTAGGACAAAAGAAATAAAATTTTACAAAGTCAATAGTAAAGTCATTAGGAAGGTAAATAAAATATTACAAAGTCAGTAGCTCCAAGAGGTGGTAGAGACTAATAATAATATGTAGCTTTAGGAAAGATTTAGATCATTTCATAAATCATGTAGTTATATTTGGTTAAGAGAAGACTAGAATGTCTTTAACTTTTCAAGTTAGTGTCTGAGGACAACCATTCCCATCTACAACATCCTTCGATCCCGCTGTGGAAGAACTTGTATTGGACTGGATAGATCACATATTTAATCCACTATAGATGTAGTGAAGTATTGAATTGTGAGAATGTTCATCTGTAGAAGTAAATAAAGCAGGACTCTTTCCTTAGGAAGAGAGTCAATCTTGACCATAGAACTGGGAGAAAACAAATAAAAGGGAAAAGCTGTTCTGACGTTAGTTTGGCTTGTTATCAAACTCTAGGAAACTGCTGAGTGTTTGTATTTCTTTAAAAAATAATTTAAGGTTTATGCCTTTTTTAGGGGCCATTGTTTATTTTTCTGACCTGGAATTATGAAAATCTTGTTTTAAGTTGAATGTTTACTTTTGCAAAAAGACTAAAAATAATCTGCACTTGCATACACTCCATTCAGCTTGGTGGGATGTTACTTGGATATTTTTCCTTGTCAGACATTCTGTTAGACTGTCATACTTTCGTCACTGTGCCAGTCTACCAACTAAAAATTTCGTTTCTACCTTTTTTGTGTGTAGTGTAAATGTTTTGTACCTTGACTTACGCAGTAGATATTTTCCTGAAACTGTGTATGATGAAAGAATTTTGTTTGCAAGAGATGGAAATTGGAATTAGCAGCAATTAATAATACAAATTAATGGTAAAATGAATTGTTATAATTTGGAATAGAAGCCTGTTTCTACACGTAGGTAGCATATTGCTATTTTGACTTTTTGTCTTTACCTTCTTCCCCAGATGAGTTTCTTGTCTGCTCCTACGCAGTTTTAGAGAGCACATACCTCTCACTCGTTTTGCTATTAAAATGTTTTGTTTTTCTCTTTTGATAGAGCTCAAGCATAGACTTTCTGGCAAACCAAGGATTTGATTTTAATAAAGTTTTTCGCAATGGTAAGATTAGTTTTTACTTGCCTTCAAAAGTTATGAAGCTTCTGAATTTAGTGGGGCGTGGATCTGGGTCTAGTTTAATTGTAATTTTGTGCATATTATCTGGGGAAAAGGTATGACTGGAAAAAAATGGGTCCGTCAACTACTGAGAGTTAGAGATAGCTAATGGAGATCCTTTGTGATCTATTGGTATTCATTCATTGTTAAGAGAGCAACGGGAAGGCCCCTAACTGTTAGATGGACCCCATTGTAGTAGATTTTGGAGATGTACAAGATTAGTTCAGGATGAATAGGCATGGATGGGTTTCATTCTTAATGGTGTTAAGCTCACAGATCCTCAGACTGCTCTGCCAACTAGCCCCTGTGCATAACATTTTATTTCCTGGAATGTACTGTCTCCTCACCTGTGCCTGACAGGATTCCTAGCTTGCTTTCAAGCTCAGTGGTGTGGGTGTTAAAACCTCAATGAGCCCTTTCTTGATCCCCTCAGTTGTTAGTACTCTTGGCCCCTTGAAAATTATTTTTTGTCCCATTCTAAAGAAGTTGAAAGTATCATATAAAGTAATAAGAGGAAGAAAGTACTGGTTTTTATGCTGGTTTTTCTTGTTCCTTATCTGTTGTATTGCAGCCTGCTCATATTCCGAAAGAAGACTGTAGTATTCCATGACTTGTAGCCAGGCAAAGAGTCTCACAGCATCAGTAGAATATTGGCTTTGGAAAGATGGACCTTTATTTCTTAGTCATGAAGCCTTTCCTTATCTCCTTTCAGTTGTTAGTACTCTATTGAAATTTTTTCATTATTTTTTATATATTTTGTATTTCTCTTGTAAACAATGTTGAGCATAGGGCCCCGTACACATTAGACACTTAATTTTTGAATGTAACTATCAGAGAATTGTGGGAGAAACAAATGATCCCGGCAGGTTTTTTTTCAGTTCCTAATAAGTGTCTTTTCTTCTAGGCTAACCATGAACTGTAGTTGGAGCTTATTCACCTTTTTATGGGTTCATGTAGGCAGGAAAACAAAATATTTCTTTTTTTTCTTTTTTATTTGATATTTTTTAGTTTTCAGCATTGATTTCTACAAGATTTTGAATTGCAAATTTTCTCCCCATTTCTACCCTCCCCCCCACTCCAAGATGGCATATATTCTGATTGCCCCATTCCCCAGTCAGCCCTTCCTTCTATCACCCCCCCTCTCCCCTCTCCCCATTGCTTTTCCCCTTACTTTCTTGTAGGGCAAGATAGATTTCTATGCCCCATTGCCTGTATATCTTATTTTCCCGTTGCATGCAAAAACAAGCTTTTTTTTTTTTTTTGAGCATCTGCTTTTAAAACTTTGAGTTCCTAATTCTCTCCCCTCTTCCCTCTCCACCCACTCTCCCTAAGAAGGCAAGCAATTCAACACAGGCCACACATGTATCATTATGCAAAACACTCCCATAAATAGTCATGCTGTGAAAGACTAACTTTAATTCCCTCCCTCCTAGCCTGTCCCCCTTTATTCAGTTTTCTCCCTTGACCCTGTCCCTTTTCAAAAGTGTTTGCTTTTGATTACTTCTTCCCCTAATCTGCCCTCCCTTCTATTGTCCCCGTTTTTTGTCCCCTTCCCCCTACTTTCTTGTGGGGTAAGATACCCAGTTGAGTGTGTATGGTATTCCCTCCTCAATTCAAATCCAATGAGAGCAGGATTCACTCATTCTCCCTCACCTGCCCCCTCTTCCTTTCCAATGAACTGCTTTTTCTTGCCACTTTTATGTGAGATAATTTACCCCATTCTATCTCTTCCTTTCTCCCTCTCTCAATATGTTCCTCTCTCATCCCTTAATTTGATTTTATTTTTTTAGATATCATCCCTTCACATTCAACTCGCCCTGTGCCTTCTTGTCTATGTGTATATATATGTATATGTATATGTGTATTCCCTTCAGCTACCCTAATACTGAGGTCTCATGAATTACACACATCATCTTTCCATGTAGGAATGTAAACAAAACAGTTCTGCTTTAGTAAGTCCCTTATGATTTCTCTTGTTTACCTTTTCATGCTTCTCTTGATTCTTGTGTTTGAAAGTCAGATTTTCTGTTCAGCTCTGGTCTTTTCACTGAGAAAGCTTGGAAGTTGTCTATTTTATTGAAAGTCCATATTTTGCCTTGGAGCATTATACTCAGTTTTTCTGGGTAAAACAAACTGTTTCTAATATATTTCCTGGTTAGTCCATAAATCCTTATCATACCTCTCTATTTTCCCCCAATTTATGAAGTTATTTAACATGCTTGAGGGAATAAATGCATTCTATCAAAATTGTCTACAAATGAAAATGTAACAAAATAAATCCCATTTCCCATTGATTTTTCTTTTAAAATTTGAGAAGCATTCCTGTTGCTAGCCAGATAGCATGCTGAATGTGGTAGGCAGCTGTGTGGTGTGGTGGACAGAAAGTAGACCTGGGGTCAGGAAGTTCTTAATTCAAATTTGGCCCCAGATACTTAGCTTTGTGACAATGGGCAAATCACTTAAATTCTGTCTGCCTCAGTTTCCTCAGCTGTAAAATTGGGAATATTAGCATTTACCTCCCAGGGTGGTTGTGAGGATTAAATAAGATTATATAGCCCTTAGTACAGTGCTTGGCAGATAGTAGGCTATTAGCACAAATTTCCTTCCTCACATACAAGGGGAGAGAATTTTAAAGTGTACCGTGAAGCTCTGATTATTAATTAAGCATATGGGAGATGCTCAGTAAAGGTTTTTTGATGTATCAAATGTGCATCAATGACACAATTCATATTTTTTCTGTATTAGATTCTAAAGTATTTTATGAACTTTGACTATGAACAGAGGCTGATTTTCTCCCCCCTACAAACATAACAGAATGTATATAATTTATCTATGTAACTGTTGTGTTTTAAGGTAATCAATCACCCTTGCCATTATAACTATGCTGCCATTGTTCAGAACTTTTTAAAACTACTTTTTTGCAATCTCCTTGAGAGCAGAGTTTATGTTTATTTTGACTGTACTCACTTGACAAGCCTTCGTTTGTTAAAGATGTTGATTTTTGGAAATACCCAGAAGTCATTTGGAATTACGTACATGCTAAGGTGGATGAACGTTTGATAATTCTGCATTTTGTTCAAAATGAGAGGTCTAATAAGAAAAATAGATTTTTGGGTATCTGTGAATGTCTACAAATGAATTCTCAAGATGGCTGCAGAAGAGGTGTATTGGAAAAAAGGTTTGGAACAATGGCAGCTTGGTTAGAAAGGATTTGTTGCCTCCTCCAGGATGATCCTTGGAGGACAATATTCATTTGCATATTCAAGATCTAATGTGTTGAAAGCTTTTTTGTTATTTGTCTTACCAAATGTTATTGTCTTTTATGGTGATTCTGAGCTTTTTATGCCTAGTTGTAAATCTTTGCTGAATTGCCATAATCTTATTTATTAAAAATTTTATATTCAAATTTTATGTTTACTAATAAAATGTTATTTTTAGGAATCCCATATTTAAATCAGGAAGAAGAAAGACAGTTGCGGGAGCAATATGATGAAAAACGTTCACAATCCAATGGTGCTGGAGCTTTGTCATATGTATCTCCTAATGCTTCAAAATGTCCTGTGGTTATTCCTGAGGATCAGAAAAAATTTATTGAAAAAGTGGTGTAAGTTGTTATACCAACAAATAAAAAATACATTCATTAATATAGTGGAATGACTTTAATGGTAGTGTTGGTACAGGAATACAAGGTATTTTGGTTAGATTCTATTACATCAGGTTTTTATTGTCTACAGACAATGTTTTGAGTCAACTTGAATCATGGTATATACAAATATATATATAATAACTAGCTACATTATAAATAAAATTTCATGACACCACTTAAACTTGTTTATGTTATATAACAGTTCTCATGGTATTTGGCAAGCATGCTTTCATATTGACTGTCAGCCATTTCCATGCTTGTCAGTGATAGAATTTTTTATTTGCCAAGAGGAAGTATGATATTAAGGACAGAGAAAGGTATTTATATTAAACTCTTTCTCCTATTCTTTATTTTTAAAAAATTGGAGACAAATGAGTGGGTAGTTGGTGGAAAGTGGGGGTAGCTAAATTTTAAACGAGGAAAGCAATACATATAGAGATAAAAATAAATGAGGGTTTTTACAGTCTTAATCTGTTGTCTTGGAATTTGATCTTCCTTAGAAGATGTAGTCTTCTTAAAAAACTTACTATTTTTAGAAGATGTAGTTTTGAATCTTGAATAGTTAGTGTACATCAAAATACCTAATTGATTATTTTTGAAAGTATTTTGGTGCTGTGCTGGAATTTGAACCTAGTGAATCTTCTAATGCCGTATCTGATCATCTTAACATCTGTGTTTGCAATAGCAGGTAATTTTAACATAGCTAGTGTTTCAACCCCAAATGAATATTTGTATGATGCAGTCTAAAATTAAGAGATGAAAAGTCAAACGTAGCATTTTGGTTTTCTTATGACATTTGTTACTAGTACATGTTGACATCAGGTCTTTAAGGAGTAAAAGTCTTGTAGAAAAATGTCTAGACGGATGTAAAAATATGTAAGAAAACAAACTGGTAGAAAATAATACTGCTTGTGTCTTTCCCTACTTTATTTTAACTGTGCTCTAGGACTGAGTTTTCTATCTTGAAAGAAGTGAAAATTTTTTTTTCTTGTATACTGATATTTTTAGTTTAACAAATGTTGTGGGAACAAATATTCTTTTACCAGAACAAGATGGGATGAAAGCAGATAGGAAGGTTCCAGGCTCTTCAGCTTTGGCTCAATGAGGGTGACAAGTAAAATGGAGGTTACAGTACTGTTTCAGGTGCTTTGTACGTGGCTAGGCTCAGCCAAAAAGAAAGTCACACTTCACCCCTGAAATTGCCCACTTTACTATCATTCAGGGTTCTAATTCGTGTTACACCTCCTAGTCTTATCCTAAGAGAGGTCGGGGCACTTCCTTCATTATCAAAGAGGAAGCCACAGCCTTCTGCCGCATTCTGGTTTACATTTGTAAGCCCTCTGTATTGTGTCTCCTTCTTGACAAAGGAAGTTTATCGTTGAAATGCATCCTGTTTATTAGTTTTAAGTATTAATGCATCTGTTTTGTTTTTAAAGCTTAATTTTCAGACAAGATTTAGTTTACTAAATACAAGAATGTGAATATGTCATTGTTGAAGTTAAACAATTTGTGTGGCTTGACACTGTCTGCTTAGATTAAACCCACTCTGTAAACAGCCTCTTCACCATAGGATGTTGCTAGAGTTTGAGGACTAATATTAGCCCTGATGGAATAAGTTTAGATTGTTTATTGACACACCAGATGAATACCTTACCTTCTTGTGGTCAGACTTCTTACTTTTGGGTGCATGAATTCTTGTTGACCTTAAAATTGTGGTGCCCAGAGAGTTTTACTTTAATTAACGAAAATCTTAGCTTTCTCAATTTCTTTAAAAGAGAATGCCAGCACCAGTTTTACAAACTAAGTCTTTTTTCCCCAACTAGTCAGCTATTCATTTATTGAGCACCTCTCGTGTAAGGCTCTGCAGGAGATATGATGGAACTGCAGAATGATTTCTGTCTTTATGGCACTTAACATTAAGAGAACCTTCATTACATTGGGAAAGCCTAGTACTTTGGATGATTGCTTCTTATATTTCTATCAGATCCAATTCTTTTCATTTATAAAACGTTGGTCATTTAAACTTTGGGGATCCTTGTCCTAGCTCTCACTCACACTGATGAGTCAAGTCCCTGAGCAAGACTGTATCTTCCCTGGGGGGTTCCTGGGACACCCATGGGGATATAGGGTTTTCTAGTGCTGTTGTCTCAAGCCTCCCTTGTAGTGTGTTTTCCCCAGTATCAGTTACCAGTGATTAGCATCTGAGATTCTTTTAAGCAGTGAGCATCAATTACATGTTACTAAGGAGTCCTTACTGAGGACTAGAGCAAGAAGAGAGGCACACTCTCCTTTACAGGCCCTGGGGACAGTGGGCTCAGACTCAGAGCAGTTTCTGTAGAAAATCTTCTGTATCATGTTCGCTCCTAAATGTGGCATAGCCGATGGACAATTGATTGCTTGCTTATGGAATCCAGCATCTTGGCTGTTGGGTCATTCTTTGCCTGAGCCAGGATGTGGTTGCTCTTCAGGACTGTACTGGCTGCTTGGGTGCAGCTTTTCTTAAATTTTGCCATTGACCCCAGATCCTGGGCGTCTGTTAGGTTTTCTGAACTTCTGAAGTTCACAAGGTCACAAGCCTTGTTGGTTCCTTTGCCTCAGGAAAAAAATGCAACAAGGGGAGAAGCAATTACAGGGCTCACATGTTTATGACTTCATGTGGCAGAGTAGGTCACTGGTACCCGCTCTCTTTCCCGCCTTGAGGCTTATGGCAGTCTTCGTTTTTCACTTGGAAGCAACTAGGCAGGAAGCTATAGAAGTTTATTATTTGATAGTACATTGTTTGTGTGTTTAGGCATTTTAATTTAATGATGTTAGAGAACCTAACTCATTCTATAAATATGATTTTTTTCATTTTCTTTTTCCATTTCACCAGAGAGAAAATAGAGGATTTGATACAAAATGAAGAAAACAAGAACTTGGATTTAGAACCATGCACAGGGTTGGTTGCTCTCTATATAACATTCTGTTCTTTTTGGGGGAAAGAAAATTATACATGTGTCTTGACACTGAGTCTTCTTTGATTAAACCCACTCTGTAAACAACCTCTTTATTATAGGATGTTGCTGGAGTTTGAGGACTAATGTTAGCCCCTTTGGAATAAGTATAGATTGTTTATTGACACACCAAATGAGTACCTTACCTTTTTGTGGTCAGACTTCTTACTTTTGGGCACATGAATTCTTGTTGACCTTACACTTGTGCTGCACCTTCACACATATATAGCCTCTAACTTTGCGCAAGTACGTGAAGAGCTCCCAGGAAAGGGAATGATTATAGTGGAAAAATACTGGCTTTAGAGTCAGGAGACCTAGGTGTAAATAACATTTGCTGTAGTTCTGTCACCTAAAGCAAGGTGCTTCATCTAGATGGCCTTCAGTTTACTAATCTGTAAAAGGGGGTGGGGTATTAGGTGAACTTTAAAGTCATTTTCTGTTCTATGATGGATGATAACTATTTACATATGATAGGAGGTAGTGCAGAACTTGGTTGACAGTGACTTTTAAATGCCTTCACTTTCACTACTATGAAAATACAGACATCCTCTAAGAACGTGGAAACCCAGAGGTCTCTCTTAGTAGTTGGTATTTTTTAAACAATGCCCTAAATGAGTGTTGATTCTTCTTGTACTGTGTAGGTACTCTTTTTACAGTAGCCAAAAGGAACATATTAGGTAGATAAGGAGATATTTTTTTAAATTACAGAAATTTTTTCCCTAACTTCTCTTTGATCAGTTAATTTTCTCAAAATGTACCACATATAATAATTTTTCTTTTGCTTTCATAGATTTCAAAGGAAACTAATTTATCAGACTTTGAGCTGGAAGTAAGTGTTCATACTGTATTAGTTTCCCCTAGGAACTCTCTAGGAGAGACCTAGGTTTTAAAGACTCAATATAATCTCTTAGCTTTAGGTTTACTTTTGAATTTCTGCTATTTTTGTCAAGCCATGTGAAGGAATAGCTCCCATGAAATACTTTGAAGGGTATGGACTAGAAATAAAGATTGTATTTAAAGTTGTACTGCTGCTTTTTAAACTAGTGTACAAATGCTCTTTTTAAATTAAATCTATGTACAGCAACAGTTTTCTGGAGAAAAATCTTGATTGGAAATTAAAATATTGTAAAATGCTTGTTGGTTTTTATTATTTTCAGTTTTGAAGACTGTAAAATCATTTATGCTATTGTGAGGTCTTTGGCACAGTTTAGGAGCATGCTGCTTGGAGCATATATCATAATTAAGTTACACAGTGTACTTAGGTCTCATTTGAGTGCCTTTTCTGCAGGCATATAACTAATGGAAAGATAAAGGCTACTTAGTAATTTCTCTTTGTCTCTGGGTTTTTTTTTATAGTTTTAGTTTTATAGTTTACTGTTAGATATTTGGAAATTTACTTTGAACACAGTAATAGATCTATAATAGTATCCTGATTTAGGAAAAGTAGGGACATTGTCTAATTTGCTCAGCCTGCTTCCTTGTTTAGGTATTCTTGCAGCTAATAGTTCCAGTCAGACTGATACAAAGTATTTTACCAACATAAAATATAGCTGTCATTTCTTAAACTTTTCCCAAAACAGAAAATCGTTTAATAAATGTTGAAGGGCTTGTTGCAAACTTCAAATTAAATAGGATCTGTTAGATTTTAGTAATAAGAGCAGTTAGGCAAAGTAGGTGCTTGCTTCTATTCTGGAAAGTAAGTTTTGACTGTATTGGGAAATTGAAAATTGTCAGTGTTAAGAAAATGTAAGATAAAAAAAAATGTAAGATCTTTCTCACAGAGTACATAATGTTTTCACATGGTAAATAGAGCAAGGTGAAACAGAATTCCCTTTTAATTTAGGTAAATTCTTAAGCATTTTGCATCTTATTCAGAAATACTAGTGAGAAAATATAGCAAAAAAATTATTAAACATTTTTCAGACCAAGTGAAATTTTATTCTTTCTCTAGTGTAGTTCATATTTAATGACAGTCATTTCATTTGGTTGAAATATAGATGGGCATTTACTGCTCTAGCATTAAGCATGGAGTTTTAATTGTTGGCTATCAGTTACTCATTTACTAATAATGCATTTTTCTTTTTTAGGTATCCCAAAGGCATACATGTTGAGACTTTAGAAACAGAGAAGGTAATCTAAAAAATGAACCAAAGTTACTGTTTAATATATATTGAGATCATATAATAAAATATTGACACTCAACATTCACCAAAATACCCATCTGTATTCTTAGGCTAGGTTTTGTCATTTATGCAGGTTGGTGAAATTGAAAGCCATTTGACAAAGTCTTCTACAATATCACTGTTGATTAGATAGATCATCTTATAGTTAGGCAGGTTCAGAACTGGTTGAATGACCAGAAGCAAAGCATTGTTAGTGCTGAGCTGAAGGAAAGACTTTAGCAGATTGCACTAAAAGCTTCATTCCCTTGACTGTGTTTTTCCTTCATTGACTTGAATGAAGGCATAGACAATACTGTTCATCGGATTTGTAGGTGACATGAATAGGGTGGGATGGCTTTTCTGTTGGGTGACAGAATGTGATCTAAGATCTTGAGAGATGTGAATGATCAGCTGAAATAATAAAACTGAATTTAGTAGGGATAAATGTAAAGTATTATACTAGGTTTCAAGGGATCAACTTGACAAGTACAAGGTGGCAGAAGGTAAGGGGGGTGAGAATGCAAGAAAGTATTATGAGGTAATATTAGTATGTTATACACTTGATAGACCTTGAAGCTCAGGTTATTGTTATCATATAACCATTATATTTTAACCAGCACCTACTATGGTATGCTGTAGATAATAGATAAAAAATGTGTTGGATAAATGACTATTTAAAAAGAAATTAGAGATTTCAGTGGACTGCAAATTCAGTATCAGTCAACAGTATATTGTGGTCAAAAAAGCTAATGACCTCTCAGGCTGCATTAATAGCCTAGAACAAGGCTAAATGAGTGGCTTTAACAGGGGTGGTGATAAGGCTGATTTTAACACATCTGGCAGATTGTTCTGGGTGTCACGTTTTAGGAAGGCTATTATTGACAAGCTTGAGTATGTCCAGAAAGCAGCAGTCAGCTGGTGGAAGAGCTTAAAATTGTGCCATAGAAGATAGGTTGAAATGATTGGGGATATTTAGTCTGGAAAAAGAGAGAATTAGGGAGGTGAGTCTTGATTTCTGTCTTTACATTTTTGTAGGATTGTCATGTGGAGACAGGGGCAGTGTAGTACGGCACTCACTTCAGGTACAGGTTACATAGAGTGGATGACTTTTGGTGTCCTTTCCAACTCTTAAGATTCTGTGATTCTAGACACCAGAATTGGATAGATTGTAAGCAGAGCTGCCTCCAAAAGGTGCCCAAAGTATCAGGGACATTACTGAGAAGTAGTGACTGATTCTAATGTAATATTTTTCTGAAAGCTTCAGAATGTAAAGTTAAAATGCTGTTTAAAAGTCAGTTATTTTTAAAAAAGCAGTGAATGGAAAATGGTTGAGAAGTAGTATGGTACAGTAGAAAAAGCCCTGGATTTGGCGTCAAAGGAGCTGGGTTTGAATTCTGGTTCAGCTAATTATTATTTGTGTGATTGTGGGCACAATGTTTTCATTTCTCTAGGCTTCAGTTTCCTCAGCTTTAAAAATGAGAGGGGTTAGATTAGATTACCAAAACCCGTTCTGTCTGTGGATAAAATGTGTATTTATAAGCAGGTGTGTTCATATTCCTTTCTAAAGACTTAAAGTGCATAAATTGTCAGAAGAGTGAATATTGGTGAAATGTTTAGTTGATATGATATGTAACATATCATAGAATATCAGGTTTTTCCCCACAACTAGCTAGAAATAGAATGGGAATGTTTTCAAAGTATTACTTTTAAAAAATTCAGACATCAGGTAAAACTAATAACCAAAAATGTTTAAATGCAATTAATTCATTAGGATAGTTTCTTACACTAATAATAGCTTATACCTTTTTTTGGACTGTCATAAATTTAGTTGAATTAATAAGATTTGAGAGAATACTTGTAATGGAAATGCTGACCCAAGATTTTAGATGGTAAATGTATCACTATACAATACTTGCATCTGAGTTTGACTCATGGCAAATGATAATAAAATTGGTGACTGCTTCCAATGTGGTCAGATTTTTAAATTTTCTGGGTTTAACTTGCTTCCAGGATATTTTATTTGTAACTTAGTGTTTTTTTTTTTTTTTTTTTTTTTTTGTCAGAAAGAGCGATATATTGTTATTAGCAAAGTAGATGAGGAAGAACGTAAAAGGAGAGAACAGCAGAAGCATGCTAAAGAACAGGTAAATTGATTCCATTTTTTTACTTTAAGCTGACAGAATTTTTTTTACCACTTTTTCTTTTTATTAACTTCATATATGTATCATGTTAATAATTTGAGGGAAGGTTTTTCATTTCAGAAGCATCTAACTCTATGGTTTGGAGGAAAAAATAGGTAGCAGAAAAAATTTAAAGCCCACAGGTAACAGTATAGGCATAGCCAACAAAATGAATCATGTTCTTCCACAGTTACTAATTCTAACACGTATTTGACTTCATCTTTGTCCAGTCTGCACATATTATACAAGAAAGTCCTTTAGAAATTGTTGTTCTTAATCATCATTTAGTTTCTGTAAAGGATATTGTCAAACTTTAACATCTCTAATTTGATTTTTTCATGTCTGCCTGTAAGAAAGTACAGTTGAATCCTTGTTCTGGGATATGACTAACTGAATTATCAACTAGTTCTGTTTTTCATTCATGTAGTTATATTTTGAAAGATAATCTAATCAGTAGCATATGTAATATGAATTACATATTTAATGTATGCTAGGAGATTTTTGATAAGGATCTGCTGCATGTGGTATGTATTCTAGAAACTATTTGGAAAACAATTTTGATATTTTAAAAAACACTACTGTAACATTCATTGAAATTTAAATATTAAGAGGAAAGCAATAGGGGAAGAACTATATTAGTGGATTTTTGGAAGAGGTAAAGATTTTCTGCCTAGTGAAACATGAAGGTCCTAGTGGCATCTGGTTATTTATTCTGAGCTATTTCTATTTTGCTATTGTGGTATAGTTGTTTTTACTTGTATCTGACTCTTCATGACCCCATTTAGGGTCTTCTTGGCAAAGATACTGGAGTTTGCCATTTCCTCCTCCAGCTCATTTCCCAGATGAGGAAACTGACATAAACAGGGTTAAGTGACTTGCCCTCAGTCACACAGCTAGTAAGTTTCCGAAGCCAGATTTGAACTCCGGAAGATGAGTCTTCCTGACTCCAGGCCTGATACTCTATCAACTGTGTACTTAGCTGCCCTTATTTCTGGTTAACAGAGTTAAATTTTATTAGTGTTCAGATTAAACTCTTCTTGTGTTGTGTGTAATAGATTTTTATTTGTGCAGGGTTATCTTCATTCATTCACTTATTTTTGGTATTTTTATATTAAGACAGCTTGTACTTTGGCATTCTGAACTAACAAGGTAAATTACTTCAGTGGACCTCTGATCACATTGCTGGGGGAACTTTATACAGCGGTGCAAAGTGTAGTGCATCTGTCCCTTCTCATCCATATCTTCCTCTGTGTACATCTTTTAAAGGATGTCAACCCACTGTTGCAGGAGAGTCTTGTGATAGATCTCTTGAAATCATACAGACACCAGTAGAGCCTCTGGGCTGTTAAGCAAATAAATTAGTGGCCAAAATTTCCTCTTGAGGATTCTTCACTAAGGTATTCATCGGTGTTTCTACATTATGATTTCTGTTAGTCTATTTAAGTACAGTTTGTGACCACAGCTTTTCAAGAGTATGGTCATGACCTCAAAGGTGGCACTTCTGAGCAAAAGTCTGTGAGCAGGGGTTGTGGCCCCACTTTCCACAGTTCTGTA
Source organism: Trichosurus vulpecula (assembly GCF_011100635.1). Lineage (NCBI taxonomy): Eukaryota > Metazoa > Chordata > Mammalia > Diprotodontia > Phalangeridae > Trichosurus > Trichosurus vulpecula. The sequence goes on along the minus strand of NC_050581.1, from coordinate 47,100,987 downwards.
TCCTGTTACCCGTTCTTTAGAGGGAGCATTCCAATAGGAGATGACTCGAGGGCTGTTTATTGAAATCTGAATTTGTTCCTTAAGAGTTGAATCAGCAAGGAATTTTCCTTTTGATAACTTTTTGTTTTATGTTGAATGTAATTTGGAGAGTTCAATTTAATTAATTCATTATTTTTTTCTGACAGTTTAGTTCAGGTCTATAAATATTTGGCACCCACTATCTGCAAAGCGGGATAGTTAGGTGGAGCAGTGGATATCGTAATGGTCCTGGAATCAGGAAGACTCGTTTTCCTGAGTTCCTATCTGGCCCCCAGACACTACGTGACCCTGGCCAAGTCACTTAACCTGTTTGCCTCAGTTCCCTCATCTGTATTTGTTTTTATTTGTTTTGTTTTTTGGCAGGGCAATTGGGGTTAAGTGACTTGCCCAAGGTCACACAGCTAGTAAGTGTGTCATGTCTGAGACCGGATTTGAACTCAGGTCTTCCTGACTCCATGGCCAGTGCTCTACGCACTGCGCCACCTAGCTGCCCCAGTTCCCTCATCTGTACAATGAGCTGGAGACGGAAATGGCAAACTCCTCCAGTATCTTTGCCAAGAAAACCCCAAATGGGGTCATAAAGGGTCAGACACGACTGAAAAATGAGCAGACAACAATATCAGCAAGGTATTGCCTTGGACGCTGAGTACACAGAGCTGAATAAAACTGTCCTTGACCTCTAGGAGTTTACGTGTTGGTAGTGATGAGAATAGGCATTTAAGGTAGAATATAATATATAGCCATACAACAGCACCTGATAGTGGTCTAAGTTTAAGATGAGTGAATTAAGTGTTAATTGTCTAGATTTAACTGTGCTACTAAGGGATTGTCTAGGAGGAATTAACTGCTTTTCTTACCCTAATAATTGCCAGTTAATACAAGGAATTTTTCAAGACTAGGTGCATGAAAGCAGAATTTTCTGAATAAAAGAGCAGGAATTACAAGAATATTTGAGATCAACAGACCACCACTTGAATTTGACCTTATTTGTTCAATTTAATTTAATTAAATTCTTTACTTCCCTGCAGTACTTAATTTAATCACCAGATGGCACATTTCTTTAATCAATCAGAAAGGATTGAAGGGTGGGGCAGGTAGGGAGGAGACTGAAGCAATACCACCATTTGACTTGTCCGAAGTGTTCAAGAACTATTTACCCTAATGGATGATTTCTGGTATCTTTGTAGAAGGTGCAAGTGACTAATTTGCCGTTTGTTATTGCTTCTTAGTTCTAGTTAATGAAGCTAAAAGTTACTTACCTTTGTAGTTCAGTTATAGCACTTATTTTTGAACATTGCAAAGCACACTGTAGCCCAAAATGAAAGTGTCTCAGAGCTTTTCTGTATTGAGTATTGTATAAAACCTTGGTGTGTCTAATTTTTTATGTCCAACATTTATTTAAACAAGCCTTTTTTTTTTAATAGGAGGAGCTAAATGATGCTGTAGGATTTTCTAGAGTCATTCATGCCATTGCCAATTCTGTAAGTGAACCAGAACATTTCCTTTAGCTACTTTCTATTAAATCCTCGAGATTATCATTTCGAAATGACAGAGTATAGTGTTAATAGAGAGATTTAAATTTTTGATAATTTGGAGATGATAAATGTGAAGGAAAATTATTAGATGTCTGTGGATAGATATCATTATTTTTAATCAATTTTAGACATATAAACTGTAAGGTTCTTTATTAAAATGGAAACCTGTTCCTATAGTGTGTAGAAGGAATATACTATATTGTTTTTATTGATTTACATAAAGAAAATAATCATTGTGGTTTGTGTTTGAAAACAATAATAAATAAAGGAGTCGAGGAGGAAAGCAAAGGATTTGGCAAAAAAGGATGTTCTAAAATTTTTTTTTTAAAATAATTCCTTTTATTGTAGAAAATGCTACAGATGGGAAATATGGAAGTGTATATATCATTAACCTTATATTTTTCCTTTTTCTGTAATTGTATTTGGATATTATATTGGTTAATCTTACTGACATGTTTTCCAAAATGTGCTGATAACTTGGGTGAGTTTTACACACATTTTCTCTCTCTCTCTCTCTTTCTCTCTCTCTCTCTCTCTCTCTCTCTCTCTCTTTTTCCCCTTCTTCCTCTCCTATTGATGATATGCGCCAGACTGGAACAATATTGTTCCAGTATCCACAGTTAGCTATAGACAGATGGTGAAGTACAGCATATTGCCCTGTGCATTACTCCATCTAGGTTTTGCAGGTAACTCATGGTGCTCTGTGCCTACAGGTTGGAATCTGAGATCTTTTTTCTGGAGCAGAATGTGCCTTGAGAAAAATCTTCCTTTATATATAGCCCCTTGGACTCTAAACTTTGTAGCAAGAAGCATATAAGTAAGGCCAAGGAAAGTTCCTAGGACATAATTCCTTGGACCTCTTTACCTGGCATAGTATAGTGTCTCTGTGGTTTTGTTTCTTGAGACCAGTCTCTGAGCATAAGCATACTCTGAATGGCATTGCCTTGATTGTGTCCTTGAGCAATAACATTTCTCATTAATGTTCAGTTCAACATATTCATGTAAATGCTCTCTATTTTTACTGTTTTGGGGATTGGGGAAGATAGAAAGTTTAGATGAGATATGATTCCTGCCCTTGCAGAGCTTATGGTCTTACTCTTTTCAATATAGCCTCAGAGCCAGATGTAAAGTAATGAAATTCCACAGTAACATAGTTTCTCTGAGTGCCCATTTATATAATTCTTATGCAATTAACATTCCCCAGTAAAGTAGTTTCATCTAATGTGCTTTTTATAGAATTCAATAATGTAATGAAGGGTATGCCTATTACTCTGCACAATATTGTTAGATTTGAGAAAAGCATACTAGGTGAATCCAGTTTACAGGGGAAAATTAATTTCATAGGAAACACAGTATAAATGGACATTCAACTTCCATTTGGTGATGGCATTTTGATCTTCAAACTAGGATGTCTTAACAGCTTACCAAATTGAAAGTCTACACATTTTTTTTTTTTGCCCCACTTCTTCTATGTAATTCATGACATTTTACATCTCTCTTAACAGTAGGGCGAGGAGCCATCCTATGGGGAAAAGAAGCGCAATTTATGAAGTTCCTCTAAGTTACCAAGACATTTTGAAAAACATGTCATAGTTTTAGAATGTTTTTATCATTGTAAAGGTACTCAGAGATACTATACATAAACAGTATGTTAGACACCTTATTTGTTAAATAGCTTACTAAACAGACAAGGATTTGGGAATGAATGTGATCCACAGTTTTCATTCAGTAGAACTTATATTCATATTATCCAAATTGTTTTAGGGTGGTTTGTCAGCTAAGGCAGGGGAAAAAAGTCCCTCCACTCTATTGTATCAAACTGATGTCATAGTGGTTTTTGTTGAAGTGGTATTCCACCTGCATAGACAAAAAACTCCATTGCCTTGTTCTATTAGTTAATTTTTTAGGTAAATGGAGTAATTGAAAAATTGGAAAAACATTTATTTATTTTAGGAAAATGCCACATATGAACTTTGACATAGATGATAGTGATGATAGCATCTGTTTTTGCATCTCAAATACAATTGAATACTGGTTTTTACTGTTTAGTATTACTATGGTGCAGCTATTTTTATTTTTCTGAATTTGTGGAGCAGAGTTGTATAATTAAAAGTCCTGCAAAGTATGTTCAGGATTTTCTTACAAGTTGTTTGATATCCCAGAATACTCAACTTTTACAAGTTTGACACTTTTAAACTCCCCAAATAGAATTTTAAGTTACTGTGAATTATAGCAAATGGCAAGACAATGTCTGGGGAACAAAAAACCTCAAGATCATTTGATCCTTTCTTACCATGGCTCTTTCTCCCTAAATTAAAAAAAAAATTAGGGGAGGAGAAAGCATAGGCTTCTTTAAAAGATAAATTTTATTGATATCTTTTTTTTTTTTTACATTACCTATATTTCCCAATGAGTATGTCCCCCATCCTCTCCCAGAGAACCATCCTTTATAAGAAAGAAATAAAAAGGAAGATGAAAGGGAACAAATTCTGTGAAGATAAATAACATATACATACAACCCTCTAAGCAACACATTAAATATAACAAGTGTCTACAGTGGAACCAGAATTGTACTTCTTTGTTCTTTGAAATTGATGTCATATACAGTGTAATGTAATACGAAGAAGTTATTTTATAAACCTAACTCTCTTTAGGGCAAACTTGTTATTGGGCATAATATGCTCTTGGATGTCATGCATACAATTCACCAGTTCTACTGCCCATTGCCTGAGGTAAGTGATTTGCCAATTCTTGTTAAAAGTTCCAGATAACACTCTTCTGCACTATATGCACACAGTTTCTTTCTTGCATGTTATGTGTTCCATAGAAAGGTGCTTATTAGGGAATAGAGTAGGTCCTTTACATCACTGAAGAGACGTGTACACTATTTTAAGTAACATCAGGGGGTGGTCTGAATTCAGTGTTTTTTACCTCTTTTCTGTTGAGGATTGGGTCCTAAACCATAGGAATTTTTTAGTTGGCTGATTATAAAACTAGGCACAGAGACAGTAGAGGTGGGTTATGTTTTAGGAAAAAATAGCAGTTGGATCATGAAAATGTACATTCCGTCATCCTGGATAGTTTTATTCAGACTTTCTTCTCATCTTCTTGGAATTTCTTTCCCTAAAGGAGTTGATATATTTTTATTTTGATAGATTCTTTCTAACAAACACCCAAATTTGCTTCTATATGCGTTAAGTTCTCAAAGATGAGTCCTTTACTTTTGGCAGTCTGTTCTTTTGATCTACTTCTCAGTTCTTTAACCAAGGCCAGATAGTTTTGATTGAATGCTCCTTTATAATATAGTTCAAGATGCAGAAATGCTATTCCCCCTTTGTCCTCATGTCTTGTCATCATTTCCCTTGAAGGTCTAGATCTTTTATTTTTTCCAAATTAATTTTTGATATTTTATCAGTTTCTTTAAAGTATCCGTTTGATGATTTTATTGGTATAGCATTACAAGCATGAATTAACTGACAGTATTGCTGTTTTTATGATGTTGGCACGGCCCAGCTAGGATCACCTTAATTTCTTCAAGGAGTACTTTGTACTTGAATCTTTTGGATAACATTATATAGAAGAGACCTTAGAAATCATTCAGTGCAGCCATCCTTGTGGTATGGGCTTTATCGATGAACAGCATAATTCCAAGTTGTTTTCCAGAAAGTTTTAGCCAGTCTAAACTATGTCTTTTTATAATCGTTACTGTCAGAGCGATGGGTGAAAGGTGAAACCTCAGAGTGATTTTAATTTGCATTTTTCTTACTAGTGATTGGGAGCATTTTTTCATGTTGTTATTTATAGTATACATTTCCACTTTTAAAATTGTCATTATGCTTAAACTGCTGTCTGTTGAGGAATGGCACTTAGTCATATTTCTGTGTCCAGTTCCTACTGTATCTCAGATATCAGATTTTTATCCCAAGTTTGATACAAAGATTTTTTTTTATACTTTTTTTTGTCTTTTTGGAGGGGGAAAGGCAGGGCAATTGGGGTTAAGTGACTTGCCCAAGGTCACACAGCTAGTGAATGTGTCAAGTGTCTGAGGCCATATTTGAACTCAGGTCCTCCTGACTTCAGGTCCAGTGCTCTATTCACTGTGCCACCTAGCTGCCCCAATACAAAGATTTGTTTTTCCTACTGGATATCTCCTTTTTTTTAAGTTTTATTTCTTTTGTCATGCTTTTTAATGTAATTAAAATTGACTTTTATGATTTCCTTTATCATTTGGTTAATCAATATTCCCTCTAGTCATAGCTGTGAAAAATACTTTTATTCCTTTTGGAGAATATTGTGGTACAAGATGTTAAGCTAAATTTGCTTTTTGCTAAACTGCTTTTTAGTTTTCCTGTTGGTTTATTGGATTTATCCATATCTGGGCTATGTTCATTTATTTCTAGATTTTGTTTGTCTAGTCTGTTTCATTTTTATATTTTTAACCAATACCTAATGATTCTCATAGTTACTGGTATAATGTGGTTTGAGTTCTGGTAATGCTAGTCTTTCTTTCTTCCTAATTTTTTCCCTTGAAATGCTTGACTGTTTTTCTTATTATTCCTCACTAGTTTTACCTCTTACTTTACAAATGAAGAAACTTAAGGCCAAGGTATGATTTAAATTGCTTGTCAAAGGTCACACAGAAAGTAAGCATTAGAGGCAGGATTTGAACCTGGGTTCTCTGACTCGAGAGTCAGCACTCTTTCCTTCATCTCATGCTGCCTTCCTCTCAAGAGCCACTTTTACTCTGCCCCAGCATTTTTAGAGCCGTAGTGTATAGAAGCAGAAGTGCTTGGTTCAGCTTGCTCACTTTACAGAAGAGGAAACTGGTGCTTCCAGAGGTGGCATAGCTTGTCCATCATCTAGGGATTGTAGAGGGGAGAGCCTGGATTTATGCCCAGCTTCTCTGGCTCCAGATTCAGTTTGCTAAAAGCAGTGACCTGTTTCCTATCTGTTTTTTATGTTCACCACCTGACATTGCATCCTGAGCCTACTGAATTCTTAAAGGCTTAATGAATTGAATCTCAGCACAATACTTGAGGTGTTTGATCAGTAGCAAGTATAGTGAGACTCCCTTTTCCCAAAAGAGAGATAATCTCTTTTAAATAACAGTCAATTTTGTGACTCCCTGCAGATTAAGCCTGGAGGATCTCAGAGTTGGAAGGTACTTTAACGCTCCACAGCCCAACCTATTCACTCTGTCACATCACTTAAAAGTAGTCATCCCACTTCAGCTTGTAAATATCTAGTGATGGAAGAATTCACTGCCTCACAAGGTAGCCAATTCCATTTTTTAACATCTTCAGTTTTAGGAAGTTTTGCCTGACATTGAGGGGAAAGCTTCTGTTCATTTTTTCCTGCTGGCAGTCAGACAAAATAAGTATTTCACACGAGCAGCCTTTTGGCAATCAAAGAGATTCAGTTGTAAAAGCAGCACAGCCCACTTGTAGTTGAAACATCCCTTATGCCTTTGACCAGTTTTCAAGTGTATCGTTTTCCAGATTCTTCACTATCTTTGTTACTCTTCTGATGACCTGCTGCTATTTGTCATTGTTTTTCTAAAAATATGTGTGAATCTAGTGATACTTTAGAAAGTGCTATGTGGGGAGTCAGAAGATACTGCTTTTAATCCTGACTGCCACTTAACACCTGTGTGGCCTTGGGGAAGTCACATAATCTTTCTGGCCCTCAGTTTCCTAGACATGAAATGAGAGTGTTGGACTAGATAACCTGTAAAATGCCTTCAAGCTCTAAATCTTTGATTCTGTCGTTCCCTTCTTGCCATTCTCCCCCTTGGTGATCTCTTCTCCTACCTTGGCCTCAGTTTTTACTTCTAGAGTTGATTTCCAAATCTCTGTCTTTACTTTCAACTGCTTCCAGAACCAAAGTCTCACATTTCCAACTGCATTGAATATCTGCTTGGATGTTCTGCCAGTAGTGTAGTAGACAGAAAGTAGGACTTAAAGTCAGTATAACCTGGGTTCAGATCCCACCTCAGATACTAGGTATGTGACCCTAGCCAAGGCTTTTCACTTCCGTAAGCCTCATATTTCTTCATCTGTAAAATTACTGGGTTGGACTTGATTACCTCTAAGTCCTTTCCAGCTCTGAAACTATGGTCCTTTGTCCAGAAACTTGCTGCTCCTCCTAATATATCTGTTACTATTAATGTCATCATCATCTTTCACATGCTCCATCATATTTCTATAACTTCGGAATTTTTTATTACTTTTCCCTCTCTCTCACTTAACATTCAATTAGTTGTGAAGTCTTGTCTCTTCTCTTCCTTTTCAGTTCTATCTTAACAACCACTTTCTTTTAAAGAAAAAACTTAATTGACACTTCAAAAAAAATCTTTTCCACATATATTATCCTTCCCCACCTCCAAAAAAAAAAACCCCATAATCTGACAAGCATATACAGCATTGAATCCTGTAGTCTCTTTTCATCTCTCTACTTGAAGTTGTGTATATTCTCCTGGTTTTGTTTACTTTGCTCCTTGCTTAGATCTCTTGATACTTTATAGTTGGTAGCTCTGAGGACACGAGACTCATTGTGCTGTTCCCAATAACATCTGACACATTGCCTGGCATATGTGATCTCTTTGATGTGGACACTTCTTTTGGTTAGTGCACATTACAAACCAACCACACTCTTTCATCCTTTATATACAATTTTTGCTTGTGTCTTTCTTAAATCACAATAGAGATTTTCTTCTGATTCTTTTACATATATCCTGGAAACTATTGTAGTACTTGTCTGTTCATCTTTCATCCCTCATCTGACAACATAACCAGCCTACCTCATTTTCCTGTCATGTATCTTTGGCAATGTCGTTACACACACATACACACACACACGTACATGTATATGTATATACATATGTATATTTATACTATATATGTGTATGTATTGTGTGTAGAAGTAATTGTTGGGAATAATGCTGAAATCTACTTAAATCCTTCATGTTTTTTTTCATGACTTTGTGGGTCACCTGCAGTTTTAGTTCTTCTGAAATGGAATATTCCATTATTTTTGGTCATAAAGCATTACAAGGAGAATATTGATGTTAAAAAGATGGGCTTTTATGAAAATGAATAGGTTGGTATCATTGAAAGTATGAATCATCTTTTTCCCCCCCTTAGAAAAGAGGAAAAAAATTCCCAAAGGAGACAAATTTAAGATGAACTTTTGGGGAAAATATACCTTGTTACAGTTTCAATATCATTAGGAAATTGTACACTATCTCCTTGTGATTCTCAAAACTGTAGTCATTCACACAACTTAATCGCATCACTTATTTTTAGTGTCGATAATGGGGGGTAGTGGGGAACGCATCTTCATGGCTTTAGATTCCCAGGGGGAAAGAGAGTAATCTATATCTCATTAAAGCACTATCCTTTTTTTTAATTTTTTAAAATTTATTTGTTTAACATATTTAGTTTTCAGCATTGATTTTCACAAGAGTTTGAATTACAAATTTTCTCCCCATTTCTACCCTCCCCCCCACTCCAAGATGACGTATATTCTGGTTGCCCTGTTCCCCATTTAGCCCTCCCTTCTGTCACCCCACTCCCCTCCCATCTCCTTTTCCCTTCCTTTCTTGTAGGGCAAGATAAATTTCTACGCCCCATTGCCTGTGTATCTTATTTTCTAGTTGCATGCAAAAACTTTTTTTTTTGTTTTTGAACATCTGTTTTTAAAACTTTGAGTTCCAAATTCTCTCCCCTCTTCACTTCCCACCCACCCTCCCTATGAAGTCAAGCAATTCAACATAGGCCACATGTGTATCATTATGTATAACCCTTCCACAATACTCATGTTGTGAAAGGCTAACTATATTTTGCTCCTTCCCAACCCATCCCCCTTTATTGAATTTTCTCCCTTGACCCTGTCCCCTTTTCAAAGTGTTTGTTTTTGATTACCTCCACCCCCATCTGCCCTCCCCTCCATCATCCCCCCCCTTTTTTTTAATCTTCTTCCCTCTTCTTTCCTGTGAGGTAAGATACCCAGTTGAGTATGTATGGTATTCCCTCCTCAGGCCAAATCTGATGAGAGCAAGATTCACTCATTCCCCCTCACCTGCCCTCTCCCCTCCTCCCACAGAACTGCTTCCTCTTGCCACCTTTATGTGAGATAATCCACCCCATTCTATCTCTCCCTATCTCCCTCTCTCAATATATTCCTCTCTCATCCCTTAATTTGATTTTATTTCTTTTAGATATCTTCCCTTCATCTTCAACTCACCCTGTGTCCGCTCTCTCTCTCTCTCTCTCTCTCTCTCTTTATATGTATATATACACATACATATATACATACATGCACATTCACACACACACACGCACACATATACACATAAACATATATATTCCTTTCAGCTACTATGATATTGAGGTCTCATGAATCATACACATCATCTTTCTATGTAGGAATGTAAACAAAACAGTTCAACTTTAGTAAGTCCCTTATGATTTCTCTTTCTTGTTTACCTTTTCATGCTTCTCTTGATTCTTGTGTTTGAAAGTCAAATTTTCTATTCAGCTCTGGTCTTTTCACTGAGAAAGCTTGAAAGTCCTCTATTTTGTTGAAAGTCCATATTTTGCCTTGGAACATGATACTCAGTTTTGCTGGGTAGATGATTCTAGGTTTTAATCCTAGCTCCGTTGACCTCCGGAATATCGTATTCCAAGCCCTTCGATCTCTTAATGTAGAAGCTGCCAGATCTTGGGTTATTCTGATTGTGTTTCCACGATACTCAAATTGTTTCTTTCTGGCTGCTTGCAGTATTTTCTCCTTAATCTGGGAGCTCTGTAATTTGGTGACAATATTCCTAGGAGATTTCTTTTTGGGATCTATTTGAGGAAATTCTTTCAATTTCTATTTTGCCCTGTGGCTCTAGAATATGAGGGCAGTTCTCCTTGATAATTTCTTGAAAGATGATATCTAGGCTCTTTTTTTGATCATGGCTTTCAGGTAGTCCAATAATTTTTAAATTATCTCTCCTGGATCTATTTTCCAGGTCAGTGGTTTTTCCAATGACATATTTCACATTGTCTTCCACTTTTCCATTCCTTTGGTTCTGTTTTATAATATGTTGATTTCTCATAAAGTCACTAGCTTCCATTTGCTCCAATCTAATTTTTAAAGTAGTATTTTCTTCAATGGTCTTATGGACCTCCTTTTCCATTTGGCTAATTCTGCCTTTCAAGGCATTCTTCTCCTCATTGGCTTTTTGGAGCTCTTTTGCCATTTGAGTTAGTCTATTTTTTAAGGTGTTGTTTTCTTCAGTGTATTTTTCAGTATTTTTTTAGGTCTCCTTTAGCAAATCATTGACTTGTTTTTCATGGTTTTCTCGCATCCTTCTCATTTCTCTTCCCAATTTTTCCTCTACTTCTCTAACTTGCTTTTCCAAATCCTTTTTGAGCTCTTCCATGGCCTGAGACCAGTTCATGTTTTTCTTGGAGGCTTTTGTTGTAGGCTCTTGCACTTTGTTGACTTCTTTAGGCTGTATGTTTTGGTCTTCTTTGTCACCAAAGAAAGAATGCAAAGTCTGAGACTGAATCTGGGTGTGCTTTCGCTGCCTGGCCATATTCCCAACCAGCTAACTTGACCCTTGAGTTTTTCAGTGGGGTATGACTGCTTGTAGACTAAAGAGTTCTATGTTCCACGTTTGCAGGGGATGCGCCAGCTCTACCACACCAGCACTCCTCCTCCCCCAAGAACCCCCAACCCAGACTGGGCTTAGATCTTCAGCAGTCTGTGCACTCCTGCTCTAATCCGCCACTTAATTCCTCCCACCAGGTGGGCTTGGGGCCAGAAGCAGCAGCAGCTGTAGCTGCCCCACCTCTGCTGCCCCAGGGGTGGTGGCCGAACTGTGAACTCCTTCCACTCCTGCAGCTTTTCCCACTAACCTTCTCTGTTGTCTTTGGTGTTTGTGGGTTGAGATGTGTGGTAACTGCCACAGCTCACTGATTCAGGGCGCTAGGGCACACTCCGTCTGGCTCCTGGTCTGGTTGGTCTGCATCGCTCATGCTGGGCTCTGCTGTTGACCTACCTTGGTCATAGATACTCAGATATTTTTCTGGATGAAGGAATTTAATTACTGTAATCTGGCATCATATTATACTTAAAAGACCACTAGGCTTTGTAGATTAGGAAGTATTTAGAATAATTGAGTTTGGTTCTAACTCTGTTGTTTTGTATCTGAACAAGTCAATCTACTTGCTTATTTCTTTCTGTCACATGTTGCTAATAGTTTCTCTGCTCCTGCCTAAGAAGGAAATCATGAGAATAAATAAAATGATGTCTGAAATAAAATGAACTTCCTAGAAGAAAGTTTTTAGTAATTTCTTGGGACCTCAGGGTTTTCATATCTAAAATGCATAGGGTAATACTTGTAACAACTTATGGCACAAGGTTTTTATGAGGAAAGTATATTGGAAACTTTATTCTTTTTGGGAGCGGGGCAGGGCAATTGGGGTTAAGTGACTTGCCCAAGGTCACACAGCTAGTAAGTGTGTCAAGTGTCTGAGGCTGGATTTGAACTCAGGTCCTCCTGACTTTAGGGCCCGTGCTCTACTCACTGCGCCACCTAGCTGCCCCATATTGTAAACTTTAAAGTACTATGCAAGCTAGTAGTATTAATTTCCTAGTTATTTTAGAGCCATATGTGCCATACTTTCTTTGGGATCCTCGTTGTGGAAACTTTTTTCTAGGAAACTGCCTCAGAATGAAATTTTTTTGGTATCTGCTTAGAGAGTAGACGAGACCTTATATAGAATTGTGCTCTGTATTGTGGTCACAATCCTAATTACAGAATCATAGCTGCCTTCTAGACCAAGTCACGCCAGAAGAGGTATTCCTTCTAAAATGTTCCCAACATGTTATCATCGAGAACCTGATTATAGTAGTTTTAAAACATAAATGAATATTGCTGTTAGTGGCATTCCTTCTGAAGGATATTTCGTCTCTTTACTAATTACGTACACGTTCATTTCCATTTGTCCACTTGCTTTGTACTTACCTCATCTCAATGTCCTTTGCTGGGATATAGCTTGGAGTAGTAGAAGAACACTGAGCATTCCACCCTGGGTCCTAGTGCTAGCTCTTCCATGAGCAAGTAGTGTGACCTTGGACAAGTCAAGTTAGCCTTTCTGGGCTTTGGTTTTGTAGAATGGGGAAGGGAGTGTCTATCAGAATGTATATAATTAGGGGCTATTTTGGCTGTCATTTGTAGAGCTGTAAGCTACTTTCTCATTGTTCTTCCTGTGAGGTTGACTATAGTCATGGAAAATTGATTATAGTCAATGAAAAATATAGTCAGAATTTCAGGCTTATTCCTTTCATTAATTGTAAAAATAGAATAATTTTGATATTTCTGGAATCTTGAAAAGGTAATTGGATATGATATGTTCCTATGAAGTGTTAATAATGTTGAATAATAGTGTAGTAAGGTTGGGAATATGACTTTTAAGTCTAATGTCATTATTTATACTAATTAGTTCAGAGTTAGAGCAGTCTCATTTCAGTTTTAGAATTTCTGATCAGAATCAGTTTACATTAAGTACCTACTATCCTCCAGGCATTGTGCTATGTACTAGAGATACAAAAAGAGGTCAAAGATATTCTCTGCCCTCAAGGAGCTCACCATCAAATGGAGGAGAAAACATGCAAACAGATATATACATATATGCATATGTGTGTGTGTATGTGTGTGTGGGTGTGTGTGGGTGTGTGTGTATCTCAACACACGCAGGGTAAATAGGAAATAATAGAGGAAAGGTGCTAGAGTTAAGAGGGATTGAGAAAGGTTTCTTGCAAAAGATGGGATTTTCGTTGGCACTTGAAGCCAGGGAAGTCAGGAGACTGAGTTGAGGAGGGAGAGCATTCCAGCCCTGGGAGACAGCCAGAGAAAATACCCCTAGCCAAGAGACGAGCGTCTTATTGCTGAAACAGCTTAGAGGCTGCTATCACTGTATGAAACAGTATATGGTGGGGAAGTAAGGTGTTAGAAGCCTGGAAAGACAGAAAGAAGCTAGGTTAGGAAGGGCTTTGAATGCCAAATAGAGCATTTTGCATTTGCTCCTGGAGGCAACAGGGAACCACTGCAGTTTATTGAGTAGAGGGTGACATGATCAGATTTGTGATTTGGGAAAATCACTTTGGTGGCTGAGTGGAGGATGGGATTGGAGTGGGGAGAAATATGAGGCAGACCCTTTAGCAGGCTATTGTAATTAAAGCACCTGTGAGGTGATGAGAGCCTGCATCAGATAGTGGCACTGTTAGAGGAGAGAATGGGGAGTATTGGAGAGATGTTGCAAAGGTGAAATTGAAAGGCCTTGTGTAACGGATTGGATATGGGGTGAGGGTAATTCTGGAATTCAAGATGGCTTCTAGGTTACTAGCCTGAGGGACCAGGAGGATGGTGTTCTTTGCAGTAAAGGGAAGGTAGGAGGAGGAAGGAGGGTTTAGAGCGAAAGATAATGAGTTCTCTTTTGGACATGTTGAGTTTAGTTGTCTGCTTGACATCTAGTTTGCAATATCTGAAGGGCAGTTGGAGAGCGGAGATAGGAGGTTGACAGAGAGCTTGCTGGAGAAATGTCCAATGTTAGCCCTAGACTACTAGTGTTGCTTTAGTAATTGTCAGGGTAGCTCGAATAGTTGGAGATAATGTTTTTACGTGGCTGACTTTAACAAGTATCTTAAAGAGGTATTTGAATGCTTACTAAATGCTTATCCTGCTTTTTATTATGTCTTTGCTGAATGATACAAACTTATTATCTTAATGTACTTGTCCTTACATAAAGGCACAAGGTGTTACCTCCTACTAGAATCAGGTTTCTTGGTCACATGGAAGTGTCTAGAATGAATGAATAAATAAAGCATTTACAGAGCACTTACTGTGTTCAAAGTGTTGTGCCAAGTGCTCAGGATATAAATAGAAAAGTAAGACAGTCCTTCTTCTCAGGGAGCTCACATTCTAACGGGAAGACAATACTTGTAGAAGGTTTCAATTGCAAGTCAGATGAAGAGGTGCCATGGTCCTCAGTGTGCAGCAGCAAAGCGAATGTTAATGTCTTTTCTTTAATGTCATCTCCACTGATACAATCATACCAATTTCTGATGTTAAACTATTTGACAAAGATTTTGACAGTAAGAACTTTCTTTTCTGGGTCTTCAGTAGCTATAGCAATAGCCCTTGCAGGAGCAGGTGCCAGGCTGAATCTCCACAGGGGACGTTTCCCAGGATGACTACAGGCATTCGACCAGAGCATTGTTATTCCTTAGGTTCTTGGGTCGAGCATCCTGGGCTGTCTTCATCAGTGTTTGAGGGGAGAATTGTGGTCAAGGGTGGTGGTTGGACTGGCCTGTCACATGTGGCTTCCTGTCCTTTCCTCAGGATGCTTTGCTACTTTAGCTATGGGCCTATAGAAGTATAGAACCTTAAGAATTTTTTCAAAAACAGCATATTTTTATATAATTAGTTCAGTAGTTTTTCATTGATACTATTATTTTGTAAACACACATTGTTCGAATTTTGAGTTTTCAAAGGCTCTTATGAAATAAAATCTCCAAGAGAAATAGATTTTAAAGTTGTTTAAAGCGACTTTCTGAGGTGCCACAGTTCGTTTGGAATGTTTCTGGAAATATTCCCACAGAAAAGACAAAGCCCTGTGTTGTTTCTGGATATTGGGTTTTTCATATTGAACATAATTGTTTTTGAATATAGAATGTGTCAATCTAGCTATAATGAGTTGATACTTTTTATTTTAGGACTTAAATGAATTTAAGGAGGTAACAACATGTGTCTTCCCCAGGTAAGCTTTCTTTTCACTGTCTCTCATATGAAAAAGCATTTGCAACAAATATATTATATTTGGGGATGTACTATATGTGTACTGGACTGTGAGCTGGAAGAATAGATTGATAGACTCTTATCCCTTCTGGGTTATTTATTGATGGTTTCAAAATTTTAGCTTTGTGATTATTTATTTTTGGAATTCCTATTTTAAGAATTCTCAAAATAAACGTGTGTTGGCACTGAATCCAGGGTGCAAGAGAGTATATTGTCTTTTTCTCTTTCTTTGATCTCTTTGAAGTCTGGATATACTGAGTCAAAGGGTATTCACAATTAGGGGACTTTTTGAGCGTGGCATTAGGTATTTCCAAAATAGTTGAACTAGTTCACAACTCTTATCAACAATGCATTTGGGTGCCTGCTTTCTCATAGCCCCTCCCAACAATATAATTGCCTTTTTTCCTCATATTTGCCAATTTCCATTTTTCTACTTATTAATGATTTGGAGCAATTTTTATATTGCTATTCATAGCTTAAGTGTCTTCCTTTGAAAACTGCCTGTTCATAGCTTTTGAGCATTTATCAAATGAGGAATGCCCCTCATTTCTTCTACATTCCAGTGATGTCTTTATATATCTTGGAAAATGAGAACTTTGTCAGAGACTTTTGCCACAAAGATTTTTTCACAATAACTATTTCCCTTCTACTTTTGACTATATTGATTTAGTTTGTGCAAAAGTTTTTAGATTTTATGTAATCATTATTGTCTTTTATTTTCTGTGATCCTCTTTATCCATTGTTTTGTCATGAGTTCTTTGAATTGTCCATTTTATCTCTTACTTCCATGCCTTTGCCCCATGCTTGGAAAATGTTCCCTCTTCTATTCTCCTTCTTGGAGTCCTTATCCTTAATTCAAAGTTCAAAACCTACCTCACAGAGTTGTTATGAAGATCAGATGAGATGATATATTTAAAGTACTTAGCACAGTGCCTGGCACATTAAACCCTTTTCCAGCCCCTACCCCTGATTCCCCATCTGCCACCTTTGCTGATCCTCCTATGTATAAGTCTTCTCTCCCTCATCAAATCATCTTGTATTTACATATATGTATAAATATTGTATCTCTTAGTGTAGTATAAGTTCTTTAAGGGCAGGAACTTTTTTTATTTTGTCTTTCTTTGTATCATTAGCTCTTAGAATGGTGCTTTGCACGTAACAGACACCTAATGCATGTTTGTTGAATTAACTTAGATTGAATCATTATACTCTGCATTTTTGGTAGAAGAGGAGCATGTCAATTCACTGCTAGAAGTAACACTACAGAGGCAGAGCTCTTCCAACAAATACCTGTTTGTATTGCTACCATGAACTATTTAGTAAAATAAAGTAAAATTTCTAACATATTTATATTCACATAATAGGAATACACCTTTTAATCTGAAGATTAGATAAAGTGTTCTCTTAAATGCATTTGGCAACACTAGCCTTTTTTTTTAAAGATTTTGAAAGGATCATATCCAAATAAGTAATAAATTAATTTTTTTGGTATTCAATTACATTTTGTTTTCATTTTGACCATTTTTAAATTTTAGGTTACTGGATACTAAACTGATGGCAAGCACGCAACCTTTTAAGGTAATTTCCAAATATGAGCTATTATTGCCAATTTCTCACAATTTTCCTGTTTAAAAAAACTGATAGATACCTTTTGTAACTGAGGTATTTTTGTAACCATTTGACATTTTTCAAGTGCCTATCATATACTTGAAATGATTGTGTATTGTGGCAAAGGCATAGTTTTGCCATACCATTACTCACTACAGTATTGTAGAAATAGGCTCATCCAGAAAAGATCTGTTTTGATTATATCTGTATCTGACATACTAAATATAAAACCTGCCTGCTTAGCATATTTAGTAAACTTTGACAGCTGTGAGTGTCACTAAAGGACATAAGGTGGCAGTACTCATCATATTTAGTAGTTAACTATCATCAAATATAGTTATCCAATACAATACATAATAATTGCTAATTCTTTGTTTCTCATTTCAGGATATTATTAACAACACATCCCTTGCAGAACTGGAAAAGCGATTAAAAGAGGCACCATTCAACCCCCCTAAAGTTGGTAAGAGTTTAAGGAAAAAAAATGAAGCCATTTGATTATGAATTAATAAACAAGTGATGTATAATAGACATAACTGATTCCATAATGAATGGAAGTTGTCATTGAGTTTGCTACCTAATAACCAACATTGTATTGCTGGTTTCTGATTAACCATGTCAGTATCCTCTTTAGATGTGTTTTTAGTTGGATAGCTTGATCATCGAGGAGCAAAGTGATTCAAATTTATATATCATCACTTGACACTGGTGGCATTTTTCCAAAAATTAAAGGGATTTTTTTTTCCCTCCAGAGTGAATCCTTCTAATGTAAAGAGATAACTGTTTATGGTTAAGCACCAACACCACAATTTTTTATGCCCTTGGCAAGTTTGAGAACTGTGTCTCTAGACTGAGAGGAATGGAAATCCCCATACCCTCTGTTAACTTGGTATGGGAGTGGAAGCAGGGCAAGTAATCTAGGTGGCAGTTGAGAAAACTGAACATAACAAGGAATACTTCCAGATTGAAAAATATTTGGTCTTACTACATTTGATCTATATACCCTGTGCTCAGTTTTTTTATCTCTTTCCAAACTGTATACATAATTTGTTTACATTGACCTAATTGCGTCATTGTTATGTGTTCCAGAGATATTTTATTAGATTCCTCTAGATTTAACTGAAAATTTCTAGTCATCAATTATAGACTGATGCTTTATAACTTTCCAAGCACAGTCTCTTCAATCATCCCAGGTTATAGTTAATTGTTTTTCTTTCTGGGTAATTAGCCCAAGGGAAAGGGGATAAAAGAAAGAAGGAAATTTAAATCATGCCTAATGTGTGTGTGAATGTGAGTGAAAGAGAGCTGGTGGGAGATTTAAGGAATTAAGTTATGTAGATAGGGAACATTTTTTTTAATTTTTTTTTAATTTAAATTTATTTATTTAACATATTTAGTTTTCAGCATTGATTTTCACAAGAGTTTGAATTACAAATTTTCTCCCCATTTCTACCCTCCCCCCCACTCCAAGATGACATATATTCTGGTTGCCCTGTTCCCCAGTCAGCCCTCCCCTCTATCACCCCACTCCCCTCAAATACCCTTTTCCCTTCCTTTCTTGTAGGGCAAGATAAATTTCTACGCCCCATTGCCTGTGTATCTTATTTTCTAGTTGCATGCAAAAACTTTTTTTTTTGTTTTTTTGTTTTTGAACATCTGTTTTTAAAACTTTGAGTTCCAAATTCTCTCCCCTCTTCCCTTCTCACCTACCCTCCCTAAGAAGTCAAGCCATTCAACATAGGCCACATGTGTATCAATTATGTATAACCCTTCCACAATACTCATGTTGTGAAAGACTAACTATATTTTGCTCCTTCCCAACCCATCCCCCTTTATTGAATTTTCTCCCTTGACCCTGTCCCCTTTTCAAAGTGTTTGTTTTTGATTACCTCCACCCCCATCTGCCCTCCCCTCCATCATCCCCCCCCCCTTTTATTTTTTTTTATCTTCCTCCCTCTTCTTTCCTGTGAGGTAAGATACCCAATTGAGTATGTATGGTATTCCCTCCTCAGGCCAAATCTGATGAGAGCAAGGTTCACTCATTCCCCCCTCACCTGCCCTCTCCCCTCCTCCCACAGAACTGCTTCCTCTTGCCACCTTTATGTGAGATAATCCACCCCATTCTATCTCTCCCTATCACCCTCTCTCAGTATGTTGCTCTCTCATCCCTTAATTTGATTTTATTTCTTTTAGATATCTTCAATAGGGAACATTTTTAAAAAGACAAAAGTTTCAGGCTTAAAGTATTCTTATTTATTATCTTTTTGTGGTTAGGAAATTCTCTGATGAACATCATATTGATGTAAAAATCCTTTTTTTAAACCATTACTTACATTCATTACTTGATTTTAATATTGTAGCTTTTATCTTAAATGATCAAGGGAACACTGTACTGATTTGTCAAACTCCGTTATATCTGTTTTTGTTTATGATTTTGTGCTTACATATTGGAACTTCACTATGCCTCTTTTCACAGTATAAGGCAGGATTGTCTCAGGTAGACTTCATCCAGATAGGTTTAACTACTCCCTTCTTCCTCACGTCTCTCAACTCCAGGATAACTAACTATAATAAAATAGTAAAAGCTCTTTGAGTTGGCCTTCTCATTAAGATAGTTCCATAGAGTGGACCCTGAGGACATAACATTATTCTGAGGATTTGGTGTATTTTTGGATTCAATTGTGCTTTCGCATTTTGTTGCTTACACTTGGAGATATAGTACAGAAAATGTTCTGAGCCTGAGTCATTAGTCTTTAACTTTTCAGCAAGTTCAGTCCTGTTAGATTGGGTTCTACTTGTTAATGTAATCTCTTTAAGAAATACTTTCATGAATTTGGAATGGTTTCAGAAATAGAATTTTTGTCCTTAGAGTGCTTATTGGTTGGTGGTATCAGAAATTTGGCTTCTAGTTTGGGGAGGGCAAGTTTTGCAGCTCGTAAGGTATTTATTAATCATTAAAATCAGGTGAAGGTATACTTTCTGAGTTATAAGGCTTATAAAACTGAAATACTTGAAAATTAGACACTCTAAAATCTTTGATGCTTGATAAAGTTAATATTATTGTGTAGAAAAGGCATTTGACATTGTTAGGGATAGCAGCTCTCATAAGGAATCATATTAGCCTTATCAAAGTAAGTCTTGGACTATGGGAGAAATAGAAAATATTTAAATTACTGAAGTAATTTTTCAAGACATTATTTTATGGCCACATAGGTTATCTCCGTGGAGATTATTAACAGAATGAAGTTCAGTGTACAAAGGAGGCATCATTATATTTCATGATACCCTTGGGAAAACCTTTTTTTCTTCTTTCCTTTTAGAAAGTGCAGAAGGATTTCCAAGTTATGATACTGCATCTGAACAGCTCCACGAAGCAGGCTATGATGCATACATTACAGGACTGTGTTTCATCTCCATGGCTAATTTTCTAGGTACTTTATACATGTCAATATCAAGAATTCACATAATTGGGGTGGGGGTAAAACTTACCTGTCCACTTTTTCCTATGACCCACTCATTTGGAGGTGGGAGGGTATATGAGGTGGAAGTCAGAGTAGAAAGGGAAGCTCTGTGGGAGAACTTCTGAGCAGGGAATGGAGTAATTTTCCCTCCCTAAGCACTTCAGACAATGTGGAAGTTGGTTATTGAGTACTTTCATACCTTACCAAACTTGTTTGTTGATTTATATATTTTTACCTGAATTTTCAGACCTCATATACACAATGATTTATCATATCCTGCCTTTTTTTCATTAGGTTCTTTTCTCAGTCCTCCAAAAATTCATGTGTCTGCCAGATCAAAACTGATTGAACCTTTTTTTAACAAGTAAGTGACCCATGGGTCCCAGTGCAGAAATTATCTGACATAAATAAGAGTGGGTTTAAGAGTGGAAAGTAAATGGTCTGTTGATCAGGGATGATTTTTGAGGGGAATTTATTTTTTGGATAAAGTAATTGCTTATCTGGGGCAATCAAGTTATTTTTTTAAAATGATAAGATAAGCTTTTGGGGTCATTTTAAACTTAGCTAGTAAGCTTATTAAATAAATTGGTAAAAAAAAAAGAAAGATAATTCCAAAAATGCAATGCTATTCTTAAAGATAAAAGCATAATTAAAGCTTTTTATATTTAACTTGATCATTTCCAATTAAAGTATTTTTGTTTTGTAGTTCCACTTAATCCCTAAGTTGATTAGATGAAAAATTAACTAATATTAATGTCACTTGAATAAAACATTGATTTTTAGAAGATGTTCTATATTTAAGCTACATTTAAGAGAACATGTAGAAAAATTCCATGGACTTTCTTTTATAATTTTTCAAATACAATCATAGTAAAATCCCACTAATTTGTCCTAATTGGAAGAAAGTCATTGAGTTCTAAAAAGGACTGGAGTTATGAAACTTTTTCAAAGAATTGTGATTTTATTACTTTCAAATGCTATGCTAGTCCAAGGGTTGAGAACCTTTTCATGTTGGAAGACCACATTAATATTTAGCTGTAAATCAAATAAGGCTGCATTCTAGAAACTTCAGTTAGATATGCTTAAAATATACATAATTTTGTAAAAATCTAACTACTATATACTTAATAATTTCAAAAAAACGAAAGCTATTTGTTAAAGTTAACTAACCTTTTAATTACTGTGTTGGGTCTGCTTTTTGTTGGAAAGCATTGGAATATTTGGTTGCAGCATGGAGGTCTGCAGTTTCAGTTGACCCTCTAGATGGGTATCAGTCATTTGTGACCTTAAGGGTGTCTTGATTTGGGTGAGGTAGGAGAATGTATATTTGCAGCAATAAGTGGTTGAAAAGCAAGAAAGCATTTTTTCAGGCATGTTGCCAAAGGCATGAGTATTCTATTGCATTTTTCCGTATTTCAGTCGGATCTTTCTTAGCATCAAACAATGACTTTAGAATGTCATCTACTGAGAGCTCATTCAGTTTCATCTGTAGTTCTTTAGGTGTGTTGTTGGTGATATCAACTAGGTGAGGCTGAAATGCTAATTTGAATATGATGTCATGATTTTCAAAGTCAGTGAAACTTTCAGTGTATTCTCCAATTCATATAACAGCTGTAACAGCTGCACATTCTTCAAATGATTTGCATAGATCATCCTGCTCATTAATGACCCTTTCTAACTGGAGAAAATGTTCATCTGAAATTTTCTTTTGAAGAGGAAGTGTTTTGAAAAAAGAGAGCTCTTTTGGAAATGCTTGGATTTGAGGCCACATATCATACATAGACTTAATTTTACCTTGCAAAGAAATATTCAGGTCATTTTGATTTGACATGATATCATGCAGAAATGCAGCATTCCTACAGAAATCTTCTTACAATAAGTCACATTGCTGATTCTGTTCTTCATAAAATTTAACTATCTATTCTCGCAGAGATAAAACTTTGGCTACCACCTGTCCCTGTGATAGCCAGCGCCCTTTAGAATGATATGGCAAATCCACACTGAACACTTCATCATTCAACTTTAGCATGTTACGAATATGACAATGCCATGTTACATTTGCACAAATATAGTTAACGATACTTAGAACTTGTTGTAAAGTGTTGCTTAAAATAGTAGCTTTGGCATAGAGATTTTGCTGTTGCAAGATACAATGAAAAGAAATGAGAGCATATGGTTTTGTTAATGTTTTTTTTATTTGTACAATAAACGCTTCATGTTTTCCTGTCATGGAAGGTTCACTGTCTGTACATACGCTCACTAAATTTACTTACTTCATGACATTTATTTTTTTCTCTTTCTTTATTAGTTAACTTTATTTTTAGTTTTCAACATTCATTTTCATAAGTTTTAAATTTTCTCCCCTTCCCTTTCCTCTCGCTCCCCAAGATGGCCTGCAATCTGACGTAGGCTCTACATGTACATTCCTATTAAACATTTTCACATTAGTCATGACATTTATCTTGAAAGTTGTTGAACATAGCTATTCCCGGTGTTCTGGTCTCAAGAGTGCCCACAGTGAGTAACCCTTTGGAGCAAAGAAAATATTCTACTATGACCCAAATGAAGTATAAAGCCTGTGCTGAGTCAGTAGTATCAGCTGATTGATCCAAAGTGATTGAACAATATATATTTTCCTTTTGAAGTATTGCATGAAGTTGTTCTGTTAGGTTGAAGGCTAATTCATGCTGCCGATCAGTTATGTTTCTCCTTGAAAGAGGCAGTTGTTTGTACTTTGAAATGTTATCGGGGTTTAAGCATCCTACAACTTCAACAGTGCATTCTTTCACAATTTCTACATCACTGAACAGCTTCCTTTTTTTCCTGAGCATATAAGCTACTTTATAAGTTGCTTTCAGTGGCATTATTTTCAGGTCTTATTGCTGCTTGAAAGAATTGTCTTTGCTTTTGCTTTTCATCTTTTAATTTCTGCAGTATAACCTTTCATGCCTCTTCCTCTAATCTAAAATATTTGTGGTCCTTATGAGTGTTATAATGCTGATGAGCATTGAATTTCTTTAATGTTGATATTGCAATTCCCAGTTCTCCTTTCTTCCTTCAGTGTTCTCTTGGTTTTCTTTGACATGATTGGCTGTTAAGCAGACAGAATTTAAAAATACTGTTGAGTTGTGCAACTCTTCACAAATTGAACTCAAACAGAAACAAAAAACGCTATTGTCAAAAGCTGATAAAGGATTGGCTTACTTGGTCCCCATAAACTAAATAATTAGCGTAGTAGCTGTCAATTTAGCCCTTATGGCTTACTAATGTTCTAATTGTGCCATTCAATCTCGAAGGATTATTTTGTTGAAACTTTATTCTTTGGGATTTTAAATGTGTTTGTTTAAAAAAAATAAAATATAAAAGATGAACAAAAATGTATTAATGAAAATAAAATTATTTGTTCTGTAAAATTTGGATTCAGTCAAAAGGCTGTACTTAAGGACCCTAGAAGGCCGCATGTGTCTTCAAGGCCACGGGCTCCTCACTCCTGTGCTAGCCCATTTGATTAGAACTTACCACTAATGAAGTTAAGGTTATAGTTTTGGTCCTTGAATGACCTGCTTAGGTTTGGTCTGATGTCATGGTCACAGACTTACTTATGGCTGTCTTACAAATGTGCACTGTTTATGCTAGTATAGACTGCTGAAAAAATGTGATTTAAACAACACAAACCCATAACTAGGACTAGGAAGAATAAGGAAAAATATATATCTTTCTCACCTTGACATCACTTTTAATATATTAAGCATGGCATGTTACATAGATGGATAAGAATAATTTATAATTACAAACTTAGCGTAAATGCTTTACCTACAAAAGCTAAACATTTCTATTGTTTATACTTTTATTCTGCAAACTCCCTTTTCCACAGATAATGAAGAGTAGACAGAATCATCATAGATTCTGAATTTGTATAGCAAAGGGAAGAAGAATAAATATCCCAAAAGACAAGGACTGTTATCTGTTATTTTATGTTGCTTATACTATAGTGATTGCCATATTGTGCTTTTAAAACAGTTTAATTAGCAGGTAGGATGACAGCATATTCTATAAAAGGAACCATTAAGTAATTTCTTGAGCTTTAATGTCAGCCATCTTATAGTTTTGCTTTTATTTAACTTTTATTTTATAATAGTTCTCAGTAGAAAAATAGCTTTTATTAGTTTTTAAAACATTGCAGTAAGTCCCTGTGAATGTGGTAAATATATAACATCTGCTTTACATGCTAAATTTATGTCCATGTCAGCCATGTATACAGATATATCAAAAGAGAAAGCTTAGTTCTAAATCGTATTCCTGCCTTAAAGACTTGCAATACATTTAATTTGGCTTAATGTCGTGGCACATATGGTCAAAGAAACTAACTATATGCAGACAATTTTATTGTAATAAAAAACGATTAACTTGGTGAGAATTTTGCTAAATGTAGAAGGGTACAAAAAGTGATTGTTTGAAAAGGTTCATGGGGAAACCCTCTCTGAAATCTCTCCATGAAGCCTTGCTTAACCTGTATAATTTCTCATTGTTTTTTTTCCCCTTTATTGTAAGACATTCTTTTTTTCTGAGACATTTGAAAGTCAACCAGTGCTTGAAATGCGAAGTAGTAAACCAGATTTGTCATACTGCACTAGCAAAAGATGATCATGTACAGTTAATCGTTCTTAACCTGTTTAGATAGGGAGAAATACAAATGATTTGGGGTACACTTTGTTTTATGTTGTTATTGACCTTATCCTAATTGATGTAACATTTCCTCTTAAATACAGGTATAATTTCTGTCTTTAAAATCTGGATGGTACCATTTATTAAACTGTCTCTTCGAGGAAAAATGCTCATCAATCATTGCAAGTTCTTCATGCACATCTGTGTTTTTTGTTATTTTATGGATATATAAATTTTTATTGATATGAATAAATTCTTTGGGTATATATATTTGTATAAGTAAATATGAAATTTACTAAACACATATTCTTTACACCATTTGAGTGGCTAGCAGAGAGCACAAGTGTATAAATATTATTTTGTTCTTCTTGGGCCAGACTTTTGTATTTTAAAAGTAAATAAATATGGCTTCCCTTGCTGTTCCCCATTCTTACCTCCACCCAAAACAAAACACAAAACTTCAAACCTACCTTATTTACCATTATCTCAAATTAGCATTCTTATTTGTCTTTATTAGTGATCCCTTCTGGGAATTTTAAGTAACTGGAGTTTAGGCAATGTGTGGAGACTGAATATGGATTAGAAGGGCTTTTTGACTCTCACATTTCTAGAAAGATGGCATTTTATCCTGAGAGTTTATTGCCTTGCACCATTTTACTTTTGGTACCAAGCATCTTCCACATGAAGTCCTTGTTTTGTTTGACTTTTTGAGGGCAGGGTAAAAGAGTGTTATATTTTAGTTATTGAAGTGAAGTTCAAGCTACTCCTAATGGTAGGGTTATTTTTAATAACATTTCCTCTTGTTTATCTTGGAGGCTTTTGTAATATGGAAAAGATTTACTCTCTTTTATAGCCTTGGTCAGTTTTCATCAGTATGTAGGAAAAATAGACTTAAAGCAGATCCTTTGGAAAGATCCTTTTAGTCTGGAACAGGCTAAAAATATTCTTTGCTTTCATATTTCATTGTACCATAGAAAGTACAAAATCACATTCCTGTCTCATTTTTATGAGGAATAATCTTTTTTTTTTCAGTAGGAATTTCTTTGGGACACTTTGAATCTTGGTCATGGAATTGTAGATAGCCTTTTATCAGCTTATTTTTGAGAAAATTGTGCTTTGTTGCTCTAGTTCTTAAAAAATTAGTGGAGCAGAATGTCAAGAGCACTGGGTGTGGAGTCAGGAGATTGGGGCTTGGGTCCCAGCTTTGCTGCTGACTGAATGTAATTAGCAGGACTTTGGAGGAAGTCACATCGCCATTTTGATCTTCAGTTGCCTAAACTGAATAAGGGAGTAAGATGCTCTCCAAGATCCTGTCTAGTTCTAATATGCCACGAGTCTATGAATGAGACAGCTGACTTTTGTATGTATAGTTTAAAAAAAATTTCTGTATTTGCCTCATGTAGTTTTTGTTTTATATTGTTGTTGCTACAGCTGTGCTGCCTGAGATGAGGTCACTTTATTTCTTTTTCATGGTTTGAGGGCTTTGGACCAGTAGAGATGCAGAGGACTAAGAAGCCACAAGTAAGATAGTAAAGCTTAGAGCGGATGCAAGGAAACAAGGAGGAATGGTTGTACATTAAATATGATATGATATTATAGGATAAAGATTATTTTTGTTGAAACTGAAGAAAAGTCATGCTGGAAGAATTTGATTTACATGGCACATGATAGGATGATTTGTGGTGAATTATAACTTGGTAATGATAATAATATGTGGAATCAACTTGGTTGTGAACAATGAAGTGGAGTTAAACTTACAGTGCAATTTATAGCACGTGAGTAATATTTCTTCTCATTCAGACAGTACCTCACTATTTAAATTGATATGTATGTAATGGCGGAATCTAAGATTACTGTGATCTGGAACATTTTTCAAAGTGTCATTTTTAAAATTAATGCAATTCAGGAAGTTTTGGAGAATTATTTAATTTCATGTATTAATGTTGAATTTAGGGGAAACATTTTTGGTGCCTGAATCCTATTCTCTGAAAAGAAGTTGAGGGATTTCTTTCTTTGTCTTCTTTGCCTTCATATCATTAACACCAACAAAAACTTGGAGCTACTTTGTCCTACATGAGTATGTGCTGATGAGAATTAGAAGACTCCTACTAGTAGCAGGCTTGTAACACAGTGAAAAGAGCCCTGGAATTGGAGTGAGAGCTTGATTTCAAGTCTGGCTTTGGTATTTAATAGCTCTAAGACCCTGGGGAATTTTATACCCTCTATCAACATCAGTCTGGAGATAAATCAGAGATAATAATACACGGGGTTATTGTTAGGAAAACATTTTGTACACCTCAAAGCCTTATATAAATGGGAGGTATTAAGAGAATGAGTGTTGAGGAACCATAATGAATATACATTCTTCAAGTGGGGAGCTGTGCTTGATAACATTTAACTGTAAATCTCTCTCTTACTGGAAAATCTCCTTAAAGCTATTTAGTATTTGCATGCTCATTCTGATGAGGAACAGACCCTGACTAAAAATAAATTAATATTAGAAAAATGAACAATATAAAACATTTTTTTTGAAAAATTACATAATAATGCTTTCTACTGGTAAATAAAGATTAGATCAGAGGAACTTTTTAGGTGTTTAGTATTGAGACTATTTCATATTCAAAACATTCCTTCGTAAAAGCACATTTTCTTATTACTGAGCAATTATTAACTCTTTGGATGTTGTTACTGTAGGGTATAGCTTCTATCCCGTGAAGAAGTTGAGAGCTCCCTGTTTGACATCTTTTTTGTAGGTTTTATTGATGTGAAAATATGACAGTATATATAGTGAGGAAAAAGAGATGACAGCTACCATCCATGCTGCACAGAAGTGATGATGTGACTTGCCCAAAGTCACATTGTTTTTAGGGAAGCCAGGTATCTACTTTCCCCATTCCCTTTATAATTTGAAGAAATGCAGAACTAAGAGCCAGAAGAATTCTCCTTCACTTGACCTTTTTATTCCCTTACTCTTTAAATGTGCTTTGGTATTTAGTTTTAGCCATTGACAAAAAATTCAACTTATGGTTGACTTCATGCCTGTATTTTCGTTCTGTATATGCCTCACACCATCCTGTATTTGAGATGCACAGCTATTGCTTTGACTAACATTACCCAATCTGATTTAGTTATGGAGCAATGGGGCAAGTATTGACAAATTTATAAACTGGTTCAAGGGACTGTGTTGGTATGTAAAATCTTTGAACTAAAGGGGAGGCCATAGGGATTTTAGTGCAAAACAGAGGAAATTAAGTTTCTTTTCATACCTAAAACTGGCAGATACAGTCACTATTATTGATACGTAATTTCCATGTTTAATATTTTAGTGAGAAGAATATCACTAATGTTTTCTCATGAAATACCTTTCCTGTTTATATCATATAAAATGCAGTTAGGGAAATGCTTATTTAGACCAGTCCACTATAGTATTTTTTTTAAAACATCCTTACTAAGCTTAATTCAAACACCACTTCCTAAATGAGGTCTTTTCTCATCCTAGCTGCTAATGCCTCCTTCCATGCAATTTACTGTGTATTTATCTTGTATATATGTGTATATGCATATGTTGTATTTCCTCAGAGAAGGAAAGCTCCTTAGGGGCAGAAGCCGTTTGATTTTTGTCTTTGCATCCCCAGTGTCTGTTACAGAGCCTGACACATAGTAGTAGTAATAAATACTAGTATTTGTAAATACATGTAATTAATAAATACTTTTTGACTGAAGGAGAAAAGAAGATTTTTAACCACTGTTTGTCAGCTGTTCGTATTAGCCACCTTGTTTTGTTTCAGGCATCTCAGTGTGTCAGAAGCGCACATCTTGTCCTTGTACTCTAAAAACCCTTAATTATCTTAAGTTTAAGTGAAGTGAATAGTGAAATATAGGGACTGCCTTGCAGTCAGAAAGACTGGAGACAAGGCACTTATGTGCCAGAACTAGGTAACTCTCTAAGGACTTAAGTCATGGGTAATTTGTGGCTCTGCATAAGGAGGGAATTTCCATATCATGAGTTCCTTATATGCATGAAATTATGGATCTAGTTCCTTTCCTTTTTCTCATCTGCCCCTTCCCTTTGAAAGATGTATAAATCTTTAGGCACATAAACTCTCATATTTTCAGTTATTGGATAAAGAATTCTTAAGTTTACCTGTATAACAGTTTTGTACTGGTTTGTAACTTTTATATTGTTATAGATTTAAGGCAAGTCATAAGTATTTAGTGCTGTCACTGGGGAAGTCAGAGGGACTGTCTCGTTTTTCTTGTCAGTTGATGCCACACATAAGCTTTTTGGTGTAATTGTGTATCTTTGGGTAGCGCTTTGTGTGTTGACAGGAGGAGGAAGAGCTGAAGGGAAATAGCTGAAGTGCTCGACTCCTATAAAGTCTCCTTTCAGAAGAGCAACTCAGCAAGGTTCTTGAGAGAACACTTCGTGGCAATCTGTATTTTACTTTAAAAGATCTCAACGCAAAATTGAATTATGAGGGAGAAACAATCTGCCTTTATGTTGTTTGCAGTTTTTTAGGATTGGGGGAAGTTGTGTAAGTTGTGAGGAAATAAGAGAATGGCAGCTTGATCTTCTCCTTCAGCTTATTATCTGAAGTTAGCATATAAAGCTGAAGCAGTGCTTTTCAAGTACCATCTTCCAGGACCCTTTGGTGGTCACTGCAGGGAGAGTTCTGGAGAAGATGAAGACAGAGGCAAGATAGGAGAAAGCAGCAAGCTGATAGCATTCACCCACAACATGGCTGTAGAAGCAAATGGCCCCAGAATTTAAGGGTGGTAGTTTAATTCTCTTTTAATGGTGGCAGCACCAGGGAACTAGATGAATCACCATCCTTTTAAAATGTAACTTAAGCCATGGGGAGTTATAATTCAGCCTTCTTTTAAGCTCCATCAAATCAGCTGCCATACACATTCTTTTCCAGATAAAATGAGCAGACACTTTAAAAATGAAGTCCATTTTGGGAGTCTGCAAAAATACGCAAAGGTGTATTCAAAGGCAAGTACTTTGGTGAGTCGTCTTCTAGACAAGTTCAAGGAAACAGTAAGCCTGTTGAATTTGTTACCCCTCCATAC
Organism: Trichosurus vulpecula; assembly: GCF_011100635.1. Taxonomy (NCBI): domain Eukaryota; kingdom Metazoa; phylum Chordata; class Mammalia; order Diprotodontia; family Phalangeridae; genus Trichosurus; species Trichosurus vulpecula. The sequence goes on along the minus strand of NC_050581.1, from coordinate 47,070,754 downwards.
CGTATGCATCGGTCCTACATATATTTATTGAAGCTGCTTCCTCTTCCTTGTGCCCATTTGCCTTTTTCTCTCATTGCGCCAAACCACCAGCCCAACGCTCCTCGAGCATCACCTTAGTACAGGTACTTCAAGAGTAATTTACAAGTAGAGACTGCCATGAGGCAGAGAGAAGGGGGAGGAGAGTATTGCTTATTAATTTATTTTCTGGCTTGTCTGACTTCCTTATTCTGTCCTGATTTTTTAAACTATGTCTGAATCAGTACTGGTTTTCAAGAAACCATCAGCAAAGGGTTTATCTTAGGTTGTTATCTGTTGTCCTGCATTAACTGTTCTTAATTACCAAAAAGTCTTGATTTTAAATAAGCTAGGCTTGTGTTTGAGGGTTAGTCTATGTGAGAAACCTTAAATGGCACTCCCCTGAACTCATCCTAGAGCCCTGGCACCGTCAACAATACTGACACTTAGAAAGCAGTATGAGACTGTCCAAACACCAAGCTGTCATGATGTGGTGAAGATGCTTTTATTACTTTACAAAAATTTCTCTTCAGTGTAAGTATTGACTTAATATGTTTACTTTAATTCTGCCTTGTTTGGAAAAATAATATCAACCCACACATCCATATTTTAGCAGCTTGTCCTCTCCATTAGGGGGAGATTAGCAGTGAAATGCATGAAAGCAGACTTGCCTTGTATTCACTGTGCATAAGCTGCTCAATGCTATAAGCAAGAAGATGAGTAGCTGTTTTTAAGGGTCCGTTGTTATCCTGTATTAAGGAGCAACAGTCTCAAAAACAGAGAAATTCATTCCAGGAACTTATTTGTTTGTATTTAAAGAAAGGTAATTTTTGTTTTCACAAACTACTTAACTGGTGGGTTTTCAGAGTTCTTAGTGACTTAACTATCTTGAGCAATCATTGTGTTTAGTTTACTTTATATTTGAAAAGCTAAATGCGCTCCAAGACCTACAGATATTACCTCCTCTAAATGGCCACTTCAACATTTTTGTTCCTGTATATTCTAGATATAATTTGATGTGGTTCATTCGGTGAATGCTCTTCAAATGAGTTTTCATCCCATTGGTGTTGGTAATGCTCCATCTCTGTTCAGAGGGAAGCACATGAATTGACCCTGGGAGACAAATGTCAGGCAACATTCTCTTTGTCTAAAGAGCAAGTGACTTGATTGAAAATTGTGTCCCCAACTGACTAGAATTAAAATGATTCTAAAATAACTCTCTTCTGTGCTTTCTACTTGTATTTTGTACAGAAGCATTACTGAGCATTCAAAATAAATAGTCTGTTTTGGGACACATTTCTGCTTGCCTTTTTCCCCCTGACGATAAAATTAGTTTTTCATAGCCCATAAATATGTATAATGATGAGTCTTAGCATACAAGCTTCTTATGCAGTGCTTTTGCTGCTGTGGCCTGGAGGAAATACCAAGACTATTTGCAAGTACAGTAGACCCGGTGAATCGTTAAATGTTTCAATTTTCAGTTGAAAGGCACATAGTGAAGCTAAGCTCTAAATTAATTCTTCACTAAAATTGCATTGAGATTAGATTTTACTCAATAGCTCTATCTGCTAGTTTTCATTGGGGTGAGAGAAGCACTATTTCACTTGAAAATATATCTGTAATGCTGTGTATGTGATCTCTTGAGGAGGAGTTTATTGGAAAGAAGAGCATATAGTTTTGATGACAGCAGGTAAAATGAAATCTACATTTTGACCTGGTATATGAAGTAAATAGCATTTTGACAGAAAGATTGAGAATTTTAAATGACTTGAGATTTTGTTTTGTCAAAGAAATCAAAATAAGTTTTCTTTTTTGTGAAAACACACAGCTGATTAAAGGTCTCATATTAGATTCTGCGTATTAAAGGATCTCCTGATCAGCTCTTAAGTTTATGATTCTATCACACTTTGCTTCTCTGGTTTAATGATTCTGTGACTTCTTGATGGTGATCATTACATTTGAGTTCAGGTCACTGGAAAGACTTGATTCATGTGCCTCTTTAATTTTGTAGCATACACTTCACAACACACTTGGAAAGACTACTCTTTTGAATTGTGGCTATAGCTAATCGGATTTCCTGCCTATTGCTCCATCCTAACTTGCCTCTTAGCTGCCTGAAGCCTTTCCTTAGAGAAAACTTGCTCATAGGTAGGTTTTAGGATGGTTCTGCCACAGTTTCCTCGCAGACAATTGTGCTACATTATTTGAAACTAAATTAGTCTGTTTTTAAAATATCTCTCTGCTCACCTTTTCAGTTGTTACTGTGCTTCGGATAGCTGGTTTGTCAGCTAACCACTGCTTGGGGATTCCTTTGTCACGTAGTCTTTTTATATAGACAAAATTGTGCTTTGATAACCATTGCTTCAGCATTCTGTAGTGGAAAAAGCGTTGCACTTGGAGTCAGGAGAAATCTGGGTTTGAATCTTGGCCTCTAGCCGGTCAACCTCATCAAGCTCAAGGTTGCTCATTTGTAAAATAGAGATAATACATTCCCCACCCACCTTAAAGGAGTGCTTTTTAAAGAGGTGCTGTGTAAACCTTAAAGCAAAATAGACATGTGAGACATAGACATTTTCTTCAGATGGAGGATGGGTTTTGTTCTTGATTGCATTCTTAATGTTATTCTTCCATTGCTCTTGTATTGAGTCTCTCAAGGAAATAGATCAAGACTCCACATAGAAGTCATGGAAGGTTTGGAATATGAGGTCAGACAGGTTAGACACTGCCATTTCTTTGTAGTTTTTGGTTGGTTACTTTCTGTTCAGCATTACCATACTCCAATCACACAAAATAGTGTCCCAAAAGTCTTAATACAGTTTAGTGGATTTTAAGGTTAATTGAGTAAAAATATTGAAATTTTTAAAATTAAAATTCAGCATAACCACTGTCTTGTACTATATGTACATGCCCATTCCAGATTTTTGCTTTATAAAAACTTTGATTGACTTCTGCTCAGTGACTGAAAGGATTGCATTTGTAATCCTAGCCTTAATATTATCCAAAGAACAAGGGTTTGATGTATACATTTTACTTTTGACATGATTGCACAAGAAGAATTCTAATGGAGATTGATCTAGTAACTGAAGTGGCTGAATAAGAGGACCTTTTCTACTGAGCCACTGGTTCGAGAAAAAATCATGCATAAATTTTCTCACATATAATGTATAATAACAGCTGCTTTGCCTTGCTAAAATTAAAATTAAAAATTCATGAAATATATGTAACAGAAGTTTAAATAATTAAACTTTTAATGAAAGTTTGTAAAATTGGTACTTAGGAAGTTATTAAAGCTTAAAACTACACCAAGACTTTTGGGATACGCTGTATCTATAAACCTTGTATTTGCATTGATTTCTTTCTTTTTTTTCATGAAAATGAGAGAATCATTGTAGAGCATGCTTCCTTAATAGCTGATTGTAGTAGTAATTTGTATTTTAGTAATTTTGTAGTAATTTTAGTAATTTGATGATTAAAATCTTTGATTGTCTATAGGGTTTCCTTGTTGTATGTGCACCCAAAATCATCTTTAACTTTTTTTTTGTTAGTTTGTAGAGTTAAGTAGACTTTGCACAGCATTCCAGAATAACCAATATGATTTCTTCTAGGTATACTTGAGTAGCAGAGTCCCGTTAGGAACGTAGACTCAGAGTTATAAGGAATTTCAGAGGTCACCTGTTGTAAGCACATCATTTTTAAAGACAAACAGCTGAGGCCCAGAGAGGTTTAAGTATCTTGCCAATGGTCACAAATGGGGCAAAACACAGAGCTGGAATTTAGACCCAGGTGCTTTGACTCCATATGCATCATTTTTCTGTCCTTGAATATAGCTACATAAAATAGGTGACAAAATGTCTTTTGGTAATTCTTTTATATTCATCAGGTCATAGCAAATGGCATAGCAAATCAGTCAGTAAACTTTTATTAAGCACCTACTGTGTTCCAGGCACTGTGCTAAGCAGTGGAGATAAAAAAAGAGGTGAAAGACAGTTTCTGCCCTCAAGGAGCTTATAATCAAACGGGGGAGAAAAAAATACAAACAGATATATACATAGAGGAAATAATAAATAGAAAATAATAGAGGGAATGGACTAGGATTAAGAGGGAATAGGAAAAAGCTTCTTGTAAAAGATGGGATTTTAGTTGGAACTTAAGGAAGGCATCTAGGTGGCACAGTGGGTAGAGTGCTGGGCCTGGAGTTGGGAAGACTCATCTTCTTGAGTTCAAATATGACCTCAGATTTGTGTGTGACCCTGGGCAAGTCATTTAACCCTGATTGCCTTAGTTTCTTCATCTGTAAAATGAGCCAGAGAAGGAAATGGTGAACTACTCCAGTGTCTCTCCCAAAAAACCCTCAATGAGGTCACAAAGAGTGGGATATGACTGAAAACAATTAAATAACAAAAGGAAGCAAGGGAGTTGAGTAATTGGTGCAGAGGAGGAGAGAGCATTTCAGCCATGAGGGACAGCCAGAGAGAATACCTGTAACTGAGAGGTGGAGTGTCTTATTCGTGGAATTGCCAGGAGGTTCCTTGATGGCTACTCAGAGTTTCCACACCAACACTCGTCTGATGAGTGAACCCCCAAAGCAAAATGCTAACCTCCAAGTATATATATGCTTCTTCAGGGTCAGAGGGTGTCACAACCATGAGACTCAAACCCATGTGACCTAGGCCTTCCTGTGACTTAAGCAGGTCATCAAAGACTCCCGATTCAATCAAAGACTATTGATTGAAACAAAGGCAAGACTCAAAGGCACTTGATTGTCTTAGTGCTGAGAAGCACTCCAAAACAAAAGACAACAAAAAGTCCCACTTTACTTGCCATTACACTCCCTCCCCTCTTCGTAAAATGGTAAGCAATTTGATATGTTATATATGTGCAATCATGTAAAACATTTCTATATTAATCATGTTGTGAAAGAAGAAACAGAACAAAAGGGAAAAATACATGAGAAAAGTAAAGAAAGTAAAAATAATATGCTTCGATCTGCATTCAGAGCCCTATCAGCTCTTTCTGTGGATGTGGATAGCATTTTCCGTCACGAGTCCTTTGTAATTGTCTTGGATCATTGTACTGTTAAGAAGAGCTAAGTTAACATAGTTGATCATCACACAATGTGGCTGTTACCGTGTATAATGTTCTCCTGGTTCTGCTCACTTCACTCAGCCTCAGTTCATACAAGTGTTTCCAAGTTTTCTGAAATCTGTCTGCTCTTTGTTTCTTGTAGCACAGTAGTATTCCATTACATTCATTTACCACAGCTTGTTCATCTATTCCCCAGTTGATGGGCATCCCCTCAATTTCCAGTTCTTGGCCACCACAAAAATTGCTGCTATAAACATTTTTGTGCATGCCAGTCATTTTCTCTTTTTTCTGATCTCTTTGGGATACGGGCCTAGTAGTGCTATTGCTGGATCAAAGGCTATGCACAGTTTGATTGCCCTTAGGTCATAGTTCCAAATTGTTCTCCAGGATGATTGGATCAATTTACAACTCTATCAACAGTGCATTAGTATCCCAATTTTCCTACTTTGGCTAATATATTTATCATTTTTCCTTTCTGTCATATTAGCCAATCTGATCGGTGTGAAGTGGTACCTCAGAGTTGTTTTAATTTGCATTTGGAGAGAGCAGTTTTGGTAGAGTGATAAAGTTAGAAGCTAAATTGTCAGGGATTAAGAAGAGAGTGATAGGGGAGAAAGTGGAGGCACCTATTACAGAAGACCTTTTCAAGGAGTTTAGCCACCAAGGGCAAAAGAGAGGACAGTAGTTGTCCAGGATGGAAGGATCAAGTGAGGGTTTTTTCCAGGATGGGGGAGCCAGTGGCATGTTTGTAAGACAGAAAGGAATGAACCATTAGACAGGGAGAGATTAAAAATAAGTGAGAGAGTGAGGATGACAAATAGGATAATATATTGGAGGAGGATGGAATGAGATCACTTGAACAAGTGGATGGGATAGCTTTGGTAAGGAGTAAGACCACCTCATTATGTGAGACAGTAGTGAAGGAAGAGATAATGACAGAAGGTATCATCTTTGTTGTTAATGTCAAACAAATGCTAAATAAATGTTAAAATATTCATGAAAAGAGACAGGAATTACATTAAGGTTCTAAGAAGAGGATTTTTCTTGACTTTTTTGTCTACACTTCTATGGCCACATAGCACCATCACAGAAATAAGAATGAGGTTTTGTAGAATTGTTGGTTTGAGTGAATATCTTTTGATATCTAAAGATGAAAGACATTCTAATTATTCTTAGTTCACAGTGAAGGAATAGCTTTTCTCATATACATACCAAAATTTTTGCTTGTTTACGGGTTTCCCTGTTTTTGCTTAAAATTTAATGGCATGTAAGGTGATTTCTTTGTAAAGTGTTTTAGCTTCTCATTTCAGAGAATCATTGTAGGCCCTATGACAGCTAGCCCGTGTGTAGTATACATTCACTTAAAGGGTTTTATTAAAATTTCAAAGACCACACATTTTTTCCAGCATAATGGTCTGCAAGTAGCATTTTACAAGGAAGATGACAGTTTACTGGGAGGAATTTGCCTTGGTTTGTATTCCCAGAAGCAAAGCTGCAAATACAAGAGTTCATTTTACAGTCTCATGACTCATTCAACATATTGTTGGCTGCCAAATTATATGCAGTGTGGGCTTTCATTGTTTTGACATGGTTTGAGTCCATTGTCCAATGTCCAAAACCAAATCACCAGATCAGAGGCTTAGGAAAAAGTTAAGAAAAGGTATTAATAAATTGTACATAAGGACTTTCTATTTGATTGAAATAATAAGTAGACAATGCTGTTTGGATAGTTTTTTGTCATTTGGGTATTTCGACTGGAAATTAATTTTAATTCAAAAAATTTTATATACAGTAGAAATAATTTGCCTGTAGGCTGTAATATTTTGACTGTCAAGGAGGAGAGAGTGATTAACCATGTCAAAGGCTATAATGAAATCAAGGAGAATAAGGATTGAAAAAAGTCCTTTGGATTTGGTAACTAAGAGTTTACTGGTAACTTTGAAGAGAGACATTTCATTGGAATGATAAAGTTGGAAGCCATGTTGTAAGAGCTTAAGAAGAGACTGAAAGTGGAGGCAGCTATTGTAGATGGTCTTCCATCAAAGACACTTGGCACAGAAAATAAATTTACATTGTTTCTATAAATAACCCCTATTAATGAGATTAATCCAGGAAGAGCTTTTAAAATATTAGATCATAGACCATATACATATGTAGGCTCACTGGAAAGATTGCACAAGTTTTCCACATAAAGTACTAGGTAAGCCTGTAATTAAAAATAACAAACGAAAAGGAATCCTTTGTTAATGCATTTTCAATAAAATTATTTCCCTTTAAACTCATTTTCTTCCTTTACTGAATGAGACAATATAGACAATATTGATAGAGGGGAAAATCTTAGTAATTAAAATTAAGGACAGTAAGAATTAATGAAAATTTTCAGCTGTACCATTTCACTGTTTTCCAGTTTTACAAACCAAAACAATTAACATGCTTTCTAAGTAGAGATACTAGCGAACTTTCAATAGGATTAAATGAGTCGTTTATTATTAGTTATTAGCAACATAATACATTGGCTATAGTGCTAAATAAAATCTAAAAAAAATCCTCTTAGGTGGATTAAATATGGCTCCTATATAAATTTGTTCACACTTGAGTTACTTAACAAATCCCTTTTTTGATAAATTGTACAAAAGTGAGGAAAAACAGTTCATTTTAATTATTACAAATTCTAAATTATCATTTTAGTAATTTCCCTATAATAATTACAAAATGTTATACAGTTTGAAAAATTAGTTTAAATTTGACTTTTGTCTCATCTCCAATTAATTACTAAGCCAAACTAGATAAACACTAGCCTGGGATATCATTTATTAATAATGTCATACTTTCAAATGTGTTCTGGAAAGTTGCCTATTAACTGAAATTTTAGATATTAAAATTTTTTTTTAAAAAGCTTACACTGATCATGTCAAAGGTCATCCAAGAGATCATAGATTAAGAGCTGGAAGCAACCCTGGATTCTATTACCCTTATTTTATATATGAGGAAACTGAGGCTCAGAGAGGTTAAATGACTTACCCAGGTTTAATAACTTGAGCACCGTTGAGTAATCATGTAATAATCTGAGGTAGTATTTGAATTCAAGGCATCTTGACTTCAAGTCCTCTTATGTACTACACCCATCTAGCTGCCATTTTGAGTCTCAATCTTTAATTGGAAACTATTTCTAGCACTTTAGGTTTTCATAACCTTCATTGTCTCTTGAATCTAAGTTAATTAATAATAATTATTGCTTGGTGACCACAATAGGAAAACTATTTAAATGTTAAAACTACTATTTACTACAATTTTTTTGTTAAATCAATTATTGTTCTTTCATTTATCTCTTCCTTGTTCTTGTAATCTTATATTTTAATGCTTTTTCCTTTTCCAGGAATGTATTTCTCAAAGAATGTAATTTTACTTAGACATTTAGGTTCCTAAACCTATAAAAAGAGGATTCACTAGAATTGATGGATTAATCTCTGAGTTCTCCAGATGGAGAATTGACACTATGAATTTTTATGGTACAATAGAATATTGAGACCTCTCAGTTATTTATAAGAATGATTTCCCAAGTTCTGAGTTTGAATTAACTCCTTCAGTCTAATTCTTAGGTGTTAGGATTAATTTATTAAATAAAAGGCATCTTGAAACATCAGCACATTTTTAAAAAAATAAGAAGATAGACTCTTAACCAGTAGATCAGGACCATGAAGTTGTATTATAGGTGAGAAATTATTTTAAAAAATAAAACCATTTTAATAGTTAAAGATTTTACTGTCATGGGTAGTGTTTTTGGCTTCTTTGAGCAACATGTTTATTTCTCCTCTTAGTGCTATTGCTTGTTAAATAGATCACTAACTCTTGAGTAATGAGTAGAAATGAGCCTTTAATTGCAAGATAATGACAATAGTCTAATACAAGACTTATTCCAAGAATAAAGTAGTTTTTAATTGATTATTAAAAAGTAGCAGTTCTTCAAAATGTTAATTGAGTAAATCAAATTTTGAAAGTCAGTAAAAACAAAATCACTTTTAGTGAAGAGAAGAGAGAATTTGGAGGGTTAGGAGAGAAGTGAATAATTTACAACAGTGATTTACATTGAGAGAAGTAGCGCAAGAATCATAATCAAGGAAGGACATGCATAAAAAGTAAAATAAGCAAACAAGTCATTTTGAGAATGAAGGATAAAATGCATATAGCATGAGTGTTACTTAGTATCCAAGAAATATTAAAAAGCAGAGAGGAAATCCTTCAGTGCATTGGATATATCTACTGTGGAGGATTTATGGAAATACATGGATAGGAACGTCAAGACGAGAAGCACTGGATAAATTATAATTTATGCTGGTAGAAGTGACTATACAACAGACATCATGAATATTTAAATATAAAATTTATCATTGATATTTTAAGGGCCTCTTCATTTAAGAAACAAAAATCGAAACCTTTTTATAATTAGCTCCTATCTTACTTTATTATTCAAAGTCAGAAAAAGTCATTGTTTAGGATGGATGAATGAATAAAGCATTTGCTTTGCTTAACTGTGCTAAGTACTGGGAATTCAAAGAGGGAAAGGAAGACAAACTCTGCTCTCCCTGAGCTCATGTTCTAATGAGGAGACAACACAAGGTTTCAGCTGTAAGTCCCATAGTTCTTAGGATAACAGTGTCAAAGCAGATATTAATTCCCCTTTAATATCATTTGTACTGATAAAATCATATAAGTTTCTGATGTTGAACTATTGGATAGTGTTTAAGGACTTAGGTGGCAAGAACTTTCTTAGGTTATACTTGTTAATACTTGTATTGTTTCATCAAAGGCTAAATGTCTGTCTTTCTTTGTCATTTTAATGGTGCTTATTGATCTTTGTCAAAGCTCCTTTTCTATATGTAGTCACTAATTAGTCGAAGTTAGTATTTTGTCTTATATAGATGGTATTTAACTGTTGCTGAGATTTGTGAAATGTTGTTTCTGTTCAGAATATTTATAGAATCCTGTATTTCCTTCAAAATAAAATACAAGTTTGGCCATGACTATTTCTCCTTTCTTGTCACCTTAGGTTATTTCTTATGAGGGTCATGGATATCCCATATCTCAATTTGGAAGGACCAGACTGTAAGTGATTTTGATTTCTTTGAATTTGGAAAATTCAAAATGTGGTATTTAGGACTAGCTGATGAAATATCTCTTTAAAAAGCTCCTGATTCATTTCAGAGTGGACAATGATTCTATTGTTAGTGTAACTAAATTAATAGGGCCCTTCAGCTTTGATTAATTCCTACTTATATTTATTTTCCATTGCTTATATGATTTGAAGTTTCTTTTTCATATGCTTTCTAAAGTGTTTATTTCAACTAGAATTCTGATTTCATGATTTCCTTCAGATTTTTATGAGTAGTTCATAAAGAAAAATTAAACATTTGTTTCACTTATAGTTATTCGGTAAACTCAGTATTTCTTCCAGCATTATCTTTTAAAAACAAAACAAATGACTGCTAGTATTTTGAGATTTTTCTCCCATTAAAAAACCTATGAAAAAACATTATATTTAGAAGAAAAATGCTTATCATTTTTTTCTTTCTTCTGCCTGCCTGATTCATTATCCCCTTTTTTATTTCACTTAGATAATGTGCCTTAGAGGTGGAGAATTGAGGGACTTACATTTAAGCAAAACTGCTGCATATAGGTTGGGCAGTGAGTTATTCATTCTCCTTTAAACCAACATATGGAATGAACAGATTAAAATGAGAAGAAATGGTTCAGTTAAAGATCCTGAACAAAGGGATTTTTATATCTTTAAAAATAAAATTAGAGTTACAAGGAAGTTTTGTAAAAAGAAAGAATATTCTAGCATAAGGATTCTGGGAGGTTCTCAGCAGTATAGATAGCCCGGTGGCACAGTGGATAGAGTGCTGGGCCTGTAGTCAGGAAGACCTGAGTTCAAATGTGGCCTCAGACACTTTCTAGCTGTGTGACCCTGGGCAATTCATTTAACTTCGGTTTGCTTAAGTTTCCTCATCTGTAAAATGATGATAATACTAGCATTCGTTTAATCCTTACTACTCCTAGGTAATTGTAAAGATCAAATGAGATAATTATAAAATGCTTCGCACGGTGCCTGTCACGTAGTAGACACTATAGTAATGTTTCCTATTGTTTGTTGTTGTTATTACTATAATTGTAATTACTATGGTAAAAACTGAGGTCCTATGTAAGACGATAGTCTTATTAATCTTACTAAAGAGTCATAGTTCTTGAGCACCATTTGTTAACATGTAACATTAATAGAGAATCCCCAAGTTAATCTGGCCTTGGTATCTACCAGGAAATGTCTGTTGTAGCAAAATAAGTTAAAGAAAGTAGTAAAGCTCTGGTTGCCTTTGGAATAGTCACCTTTCAAATGTAAACCTTCCATTAAAAATGTGTCTCATAGTGCAACCCAAAAGAGATCATGTTCTACATGTGACATTCCCCAAAGAATGGAAAACCAGCGACCTATACCAGCTTTTCAGTGCCTTTGGTAAGTGACTTAAAGTTAGGTTTACTTTTGAGGTTTCTTTCTTTCTTCCTTCCTTCCTTCTTTCCCCTCTCTCTCTCTCTCTCTCTCTCTCTCTCTCTCTCTCTCTCTCTCTCTCTCTCTCCCCCTCCCCCTCTCTCTCTCTCCTCTTTCTTTTTGCATAGATGGTCAGTACTATGTAGAAAGCATCAGTTTGGGCATAAAGAAATGTTATATGCAAGGTTTAAACAAGTTTAAACCAAGGTTTAACTTCTAGCATAAGGTAACCTTTAATAAAAACTATTAGAGTTGTAATATTTAGGAAAAAATCACAACAAAGCAAGCTAAACTTACTTTTGATGTAGCTAAATTTCTTTTGTATTGCCATGGAAAACAAAGAAGTCTAGACAAAGGATGACATCTCTATTTCATACTCCTTGCTTTTTTTTTTTTAAGTATATGGTAAATTCTACACATTACTTTCAAAGTGGTCTGAATTATCTCTACTTTCTGAACTTCCTCAGTTTTTTGCATTTAAAACAATGTTTAAAGAGGGAATCTAAGGTGTCCTTTTTATTTTTGTTTTTTTCCTTACTCCTTCTGGATCAGGAATTTATTACTACTACATTATCATATGGCTCCTTCAAATTGTTCAAATAAATATTCCTTTTTAGCTGTCTCTCAACTCTTGTGTTTGTATTTCAGAATTCCTACTCAGCTCTTGTCTTTTCATCCGAAATGGCTGGAAGTCTTCTATTCTATTAAAGATTAATTTTTTTTTTACCCATGTGCTCAACTTTTCTGGCTAAGTTATTCTTGGTTATAAGTCTGTATTTTTTAACTTCTAGAATGTCGTATTCCAAGATCTCCTCTGTGTACAATAAAAGCTGCTACATCTTATGTGAACCTAGTTCTATCGTATTTGAACTTCTTTTAGGATGCTTGCAATATTTTTTTTCTTTGACCTAGAAACTCTGGATTTGGGCAGGAACTTTCCTGGGACTTTTCCTTTGGGGGTTATTTTCAGGAGGTAATCGGGAGATTCTTTCAAACTTTACTTTGTCCTCTAGTTCTAATCGATCTAGATAGTTTTCATTCATGATTTCTTGAGATATAGCATCTAGGCTTTTTTTTTTAACTATTTCTTCAATCTTTTAGTTTTCTTCAAATATTCCTTGTTGTCTCATAGAGTCATTGATTTCTATTTCATGTATTTTAGCTTTTAAAGTATACTGCTTGGACAAGGTTTACCACTCACTTTCTCTTTTAAGCTATTTATTGTCCCTCTAGTTCTTTACTCAGAAGATTTTGTTTAATGTTTTTTGTTCTCCTGTTTCATTTTTTTCCTAGATAATAATGTAGCCCTGTGGAGAATTCACTTTTTTCCTTTGAGTTTCTATGTATGTGTATCTTCTTTTTAGAGATCTTTAGCTTAGAATGATTTTTTGATATCATTTGGTGTTTTCTTTGATTTAGTCATTTCTCAACCTTTTAGTTTCTGAATTGTGGTTTTTCACCATTCCTAGGTTTTGTCCCTTCTGGGCTTTTGTGTGGAAGAGCCCTTGGGCCTGTGCTGTCCTAGTCTGAATATTATTGCTCTGTTGTTACTGCCCTTTATGCTGGGGCTTCCACTATGAGGTTTTCTGATCACATTGGAGCTTTATAACCCCTTTGGGTGTTTCTTAGGGGACCTTAGTTTTCTGACTCTGGAAATAGAGGGCAAAAAGTGTTCTTGCAGGCAAAAAGTGTTTTGTCTCTCTTACTGAGAAGGGCTAGTCCTGACTTTGCTGAGAGGAAGGGTGGCCCTTTCTTGTTGCCTGTGGATGTCTGGCTTACTTTTTGTGCAATTCCTGGTTAAAAGAAGTCACTCATTCTAATTTCTTGTTGGATTTCTTATTTGGTCTGGTGCATACTTAAGGGTTTTTCAGGGGTAGGTATATGGGAGCCAGGGGCATCTAGGTGGCATAGTGGACAGAGTGCTGGCCCTGGAGTCGGGTGGACCTGAGTTCAAATTTGGCCTCAGACACCTGTTAGCTGTGTGACCCTGAGCAAGTGACTTCAGTTTGCTTTAGTTTCTTTATAAAATGAACTGGAGAAAGAAATGGCAAAAAACTTCAGTATCTGTTTTAACAACCCAGCTAGCAGCTTCGGTGGGGGCGTAAGATCACTCCCCCACAGCCGGCACCCAGGGGGCTGCTGGGACCCAGGAGGCTGCCGGGACGCCGGGAAAGCACAGGTTCTTTTTATCTGCTTAAACAAGGAAAGCACGGTGAAGGGGTTGACCAGCTTACTTTAATATAGCATTCAGGTAGCATACAGACAACATTCATTTAGTTCAGGGGAAAAAACACCAGCATTCAGTTAGTTCAGGGGAGCATACAGACAAGCATCAAGAGACAGACCAAATACAGATTCATTGAGTTACTTCAGGGGAAAAACCAGCACCCTGAGGTTCAAAACATTCATTTAGTTCGGGGGAAAAACAAACCAGCACCCCGAACCTCAAAACCAAAATACAAACAAGTTACAAATACAAACAAATACAAATACAACAGACAGACCCAACACAATTCATAGTTACCAACATCTGGGCTCACCCGAGAGCAAGGGCTGGCCCAGAGTCACACTTGCTTGCCGCTGCTCCAACACCAACCGGAAAAGGAAAGAGAGAGCTTCAAGCTGTCCTCTCCCCTCTTATAGGGTTTTTGACATCATCAAGCGTCGCCTGAATGACCAGGGCCGATTGGTTCTTGACTTGGCCCCTCCCCCTAGGGTAGACATTAACACCTCCCCTCAGCCAGCCCCATGACTCATCACACAGGAAGTTTTCTGCTTCCTGACATGCTCTCTAGGCTTCCTGCCCCGGAAGAGCAAGCCACAGCATCCAGAGGCTCAATGAGGTAAGCTGAGCCATTCAAAGAAAATAAAGGCCATTCTGGTTACAGTATCTTTGTTAAGAAAACCATAAATGGGATCTTGAAGAGTTAGACACAACTAAGCAACTAAACAGCTTAAGGGAGCTGGACGTTCTGTTTCAGCTAAATCCTCAAAGTTTTGGTATGTTGTCTCATTATCTTCATTGATGAAATTTTCTGCTATCTCTTCTATTCACCAGTTCTTTAGGATTAGGTTAGTATCCAATTAATTTTTAATGCTTTCTTCAAAGGCCTTATCTTGAATATAATTTTTATTGCATTACAGTGAGTAAAGGAAATGTTTAGTATTTGTTTATTTCTTGGCAGAGTTTTTATGCCTCAGTATATGGTCAGTTTTTATATAATTGCTATGTATACTTGAAAAACACGTGTACTCTTGTCATTCACTAATCATCAGAGATGTATTATCTCTAATATTTTTCTATTCTAAGTTCTCTTTGATTCCTTAATTTCTTTGTTGGTTTATCTTTTTGTTAGATTTGTCTAGTTTTGAAAGTGGTATATTTCAATCCCCTGGTACTAGAATTTTATTCTGTATTATTCCCTACAGTTCATTTAAATTTTCCTTTTAGTATCCAGATATTATATATTTGTTGCATATGTTGGTTTTTATATTGGTTCATTATCTGTAGAACCTTTAAGCATAATATTTTTTCTTGCTTATCTCTATTTTGCTTATTTTCACTGTTGCCTTGTACTTCCTGCTGCCACCTCAACAGTCTCCTTGCTGCAGGTGCATTGGGGCATAGCACATCCCCTGAGGAAAGGCTGCTGCGGCCAAGCCAGGTATCTTTCATCTGCATAGGGAGTCTATTCCTCCCTGCCACTAGCTTTAGCCAGCCACCTCAGATGAGAAGACCAGGAGTCCACTACTGTCCAGAGCCTTCCATCTCCTGCTTGGTGCAGCATATCCCCTGAGGATATATTATCCTTCTTTTTTGTTTATATATGAAGATTTTTTATTTTTAGTTTACAATACTCAGTTCCACATGGTTTTGAGTTCCAGATTTTCTTCCCCTCCCCTCTCCCCCCCCAAGATGGGATGGAATCTGATATCTCTTCTACATATAGCTTCGTATTAAACTTATTCACACCACAGTCAAGTTGTAAAGAATTATGACCAATGGAATCAATTATGAGAAAGAAGAAACAAAACCAAAAAAAAATGAGAGAAAAAAGGAGAGCAAATAGTTTGCCTCAATCTGCATTCAGACTCCATAGTTCTTTCTCTAGGTAGCTAGTTCTTTCCATCATGAGTCCTTTGGAATTGTCTTTGAACCTTCTGTTGCTGAGCAGAGCCAAGTTTATCAAGGTTAGTCATCACAGAATCAATATATCTGTGGTTATGTACAATGTTCTCCTGGTTCTGCTCTGCTTACTCAGCATTATATTATGTAGGTCTTTTAATGTTGTTATGAAGTCCATTTCTTCCCCATTTCTTATAGCACAATTGTATTCCATTACATTCATATACCACAACTTGTTTAGCCATTCCCCAATTGAAGGGCATCCCCTTGACTTCCAATTCTTTTCTACCACAAAAAGAGCTGCTATAAATATTTTTGTACATATGGGTGTCTTTCCCACTTGGGTGATCTCTTTGGGATACAGCCCTAGAAGTGGTATTGCTGGGTCAAAGGGTATGCACATTTTTATAGCCCTTTGGGCATTGTTCCAAATTGCTCTCCAGAATGGCTGGATCAGTTCACAACTCCACCAACAATGTAACAGTGTTCCAATTTTCCCGCATCCTGTCCAGCATTTATCATTTTCCTGTTTTGTCGTGTTAGCCAATGTGACAGGAGAGATGTTGTATCTAAGAGTTGTTTTGATTTGCATTTCTCTGATCAATAGTGATTTAGAGCATTTTTTCATATGTCTATAGATATCTTTAATTTTTGCCTCTGAAAACTGCCTGTTCATATCCTTTGACCATTTCTCAATTGGGGAATGACTTGTATTCCTATAAATTTGACTTAGTTCCCTGTATATTTTAGAGATGAGGCCTTTATCAGAGACACTGGTTGTAAAGATTTTCTTCCAGTTTTCTGCTTCCCTCCTAATCTTTGTTGCATTGGCTTTTTTGTATAAAAACTTCTCAATTTAACATAATCAAAATTATCCATTTTGCATTTTGTAATGCTCTCTATCTCTTGTTGTATCATGAATTCTTTGCTTCCCTATAAATCTAATAGGTAAACTATTCCTTGCTCTCCTAAATTGCTTATAGTATCAGTCTTTATTCCTAAGTCATGAACCCATTTTGACTTTTATTTTGGTATGCGGTGTAAGATATTGGTCTATGCCCAGTTTCTGCCCTACCGTTTTCCAATTTTCCCAACAGTTTTTGTGAAATAGTGAATTCTTAGCCCAGAATCTGGATTCTTTGGGTTTATCAAAGAGTAGATTGCTATAGTGGTTGAATACTGTGTCTTGTGTACCTAACCTGTTCCACTGATCTACCACTCTGTTTCTTAGCCAGTACCAAGTAGTTTTGATGACTGCTGCTTTTTATGGTACAGTTTAATATCTGGTATGGGTAGGTCACCTTCCCTAGCATTTCTTTTCATTAATTCTGTAAATATTCTAGACTTCTTGTTCTTCCAGATGAATTTTGTTATTATCTTATCCAGCTCTGTAAAATAATTTTTTGGCAGTGTGATTGGTATGGCACTGAATAAGTAAATTTAGGTAAAATTGTCATTTTTATTATATTAGCTCGGCCTAACCATGAGCAACTGATGTTTTTCCATTTGTTTAGATCTGTCTTTATTTATGTGAAAAGTGTTTAGTAATTATGTTCATATAGGCCCTGCGTTTGTCTTGGCAGGTAGACTCCCAAGTATTTTATAGTGTCTGCAATAACTTTAAATGGAATTTCTCTTTCTGTCTTTTGCTGTTGGGCTTTGTTAGTAATGTATAGGAATGCCGAGGATTTATTTATTTATTTTTTTAAATTTAATTTATTTAATGTATTTAGTTTTCAGCATTGATTTTAACAAGAGTTTGAATTATGAATTTTCTCCCCATTTCTACCCTCCCACCCACTCCAAGATGGCCTATATTCTGGTTGCCCCATTCCCCAGTCAGCCCTCCCTTCTGTCACCCCACTCCCCTCCCATCTCCTTTTCCCTTCCGTTCCTGTAGGGCAAGATAAATTTCTATGCCCCATTGCCTGTGTATCTTATTTCCTAGTTGCATGCAAAAACTTTTTTTTTTTGTTTTTGAATCTGTTTTTAAAACTTTGAGTTCCAAGTTCTCTCCCCTCTTCCCTTCCCACCCACCCTCCCTAAAAAGGCAAGCAATTCAACATAGGTCACATTCATATCATTATGTATAACCCTTCCACAATACTCATGTTGTGAAAGACTAAGTATATTTTGCTCCTTCCTAACCTATCCGCCTTTATTGAATTTTCTCCCTTGACCCTGTCCCTTTTCGAAAGTGTTTGTTGTTGATTACCGCCTCCCCCTATCTGCCCTCCCTTCTATCATCCCCCCTTTTTATCTTCTTCCTCCTTTCCTGTGGGATAAGATACACAATTGAGTGTGTATGGTATTCCCTCCTCAGGTCAAATCCTATGAGAGCAAGATTCACTCATTCCCCCTCTCCTGCCCCCTCTTCCCTTCCTACAGAACAGCTTTTTCTTGCCACTTTTATGTGAGATAATTTACCCCATTCTATCTCTCCCTTTCTCCTCCTCTCAATATATTCCTCTCTCATCCCTTAATTTGATTTTTTTTAGATATAATTCCTTCATATTCAACTCACCCTGTGCCCTCTGTCTATATATATATATGTATATATGTATGTATATGTGTCTATATATGTATGTATATATACATACACACATACATATATACATACACACACACATATATACATACACACACATACACACACACACACACACACATATATATGTATATATGCATATTTCCTTCAGCTACCCTAATACTGACGTCTCATGAATCATACACATCATCTTTCCATGTAGGAATGTAAACAAAACAGTTCAACTTTAGTAAGTCCCTTGTGATTTCTTTTTCTTGTTTACCTTTTCATGCTTCTCTTGATTGTTGTGTTTGAAAGTCAGATTTTCTATTCAGCTCTGGTCTTTTCACTGAGAAAACTTGAAAGTCCTCTATTTTATTGAAAGTCCATATTTTGCCTTGGATGCTGAGGATTTATGTGGGTTTATTTTATATCCTGCAACTTTGCTAAAGTTGTTTATTATTTTAAGTAGTTTTTTAAAAATTTATTTATTTAACATATTTAGTTTTCAGCATTGATTTTCACAAGAGTTTGAATTACAAATTTTCTCTCCATTTCTACCCTCCCCCCCACTCCAAGATGATGTATATTCTGGTTGCCTTGTTCCGCATTCATCCCTGCCTTCTGTCACCCCACTCCCCTCCCATCCCCTTTTCCCTTCCTTTCTTGTGGTCAAGATAAATTGCTACACCCCATTGCCTGTGTTTCTTATTTTCTAGTTGCTTGCAAAAACTTTTTTTTTTTTGTTTTTGAACATCTGTTTTTAAAACTTTGAGTTCCAAATTCTTTCCCCTCATCCCTTACCACCCACCATCCCTAAGAAATCAAGCAATTCAACATAGGCCACATGTGTATCATTATGTATAACCCTTCCACAATACTCATGTTGTGAAAGACTAACTATATTTTGCTCCTTCCCAACCCATCCCCCTTTATTGAATTTTCTCCCTTCACCCTGTCCCCTTTCCAAAGTGTTTGTTTTTGATTACCTCCACCCCCATCTGCCCTCCCCTCCATCATCCACCTCCTTTTTTTTTCTTCTTCCCTCTTCTTTCCTGTGGGGTAAGATACCCAATTGAGTATGTATGGTATTCCCTCCTCAGGCCAAATTTGATGAGAGCAAGATTCACTCATTCCCCCCTCACCTGCCCTCTCCCCTCCTCCCACAGAACTGCTTCCTCTTGCCACCTTTATGCGAGATAATCCACCTCATTCTATCTCTCCCTATCTCCCTCTCTCAATATATTCCTCTCTCATCCCTTAATTTGATTTTATTTCTTTTAGATATCTTCCCTCCATCTTCAACTCATCCTCTGTCCTCTCTCTCTCTGTCTCTCTCTCTCTCTCTCTCTCTTTATATATATATACACATACATATATACATACATGCACATTCACTTATGTGTGTGTGTGTGTATATATATATATATATATATATATATATACATAAACATATATATATGCATATTCCTTTCAGCTACTATGATATTGAGGTCTCATGAATCATACACATCATCTTTCTATGTAGGAATGTAAACAAAACAGTTCAACTTTAGTAAGTCCCTTATGATTTCTCTTTCTTGTTTAACTTTTCATGCTTCTCTTGATTCTTGTGTTTGAAAGTCAGATTTTCTATTCAGCTCTGGTCTTTTCACTGAGAAAGCTTGAAAGTCCTCTATTTTATTGAAAGTCCATATTTTGCCTTGGAGCATGATACTCAGTTTTGCTGGGTAGATGATTCTAGGTTTTAATCCTAGCTCCATTGACCTCCGGAATATCGTATTCCAAGCCCTTCGATCTCTTAGTGTAGAAGCTGCCAGATCTTGGGTTATTCTGATTGTGTTTCCACAATACTCAAATAGTTTCTTTCTGGCTGCTTGCAGTATTTTCTCCTTGATCTGGGAGCTCTGGAATTTGGCAACAATATTCCTAGGAGATTTCTTTTTGGGATCTATTTGAGGAGGCGATCAATGGATTCTTTCAATTTCTATTTTACCCTCTGGCTCTAGAATATCAGGGCAGTTCTCCTTGATAATTTCTTCAAAGATGATATCTAGGCTCTTTTTTTGATTATGGCTTTCAGGTAGTCCAATAATTTTTAAATTATCTCTCCTGGATCTATTTTCCAGGTCAGTGATTTTTCCAAGGAGATATTTCACATTGTCTTCAATTTTTTCATTCCTTTGGTTCTGTTTTATAATATGTTGATTTCTCATAAAGTCACTAGCTTCCACTTGCTCCAATCTAATTTTTAAGGTAGTATTTTCTTCAGTGGTCTTTTGGACCTCCTTTTCCATTTGGCTAATTCTGCCTTTCAAGGCATTCTTCTCCTCATTGGCTTTTTGGAGCTCTTTTGCCATTTGAGTTAGTCTGTTAGTCTGTTTTTTAAGGTGTTGTTTTCTTCAGTGTATTTTTCAGTATTTTTTTGGGTCTCCTTTAGCAAGTCATTGACTTGTTTTTCATGGTTTTCTCGCATCCTTCTCATTTCTCTTCCCAATTTTTCCTTTACTTCTCTAACTTGCTTTTCCAAATCCTTTTTGAGCTCTTCCATGGCCTGGGACCAGTTCATGTTTTTCTTGGAGGCTTTTGTTGTAGGCTTTTGCACTTTGTTGACTTCTTT
Source organism: Trichosurus vulpecula (assembly GCF_011100635.1). Lineage (NCBI taxonomy): Eukaryota > Metazoa > Chordata > Mammalia > Diprotodontia > Phalangeridae > Trichosurus > Trichosurus vulpecula. The sequence goes on along the minus strand of NC_050581.1, from coordinate 47,049,840 downwards.
AGGCTGTATGTTTTGGTCTTCTTTGTCACCAAAGAAAGAATGCAAAGTCTGAGACTGAATCTGGGTGTGCTTTCGCTGCCTGGCCATATTCCCAACCAGCTAACTTGACCCTTGAGTTTTTCAGAGGGGTATGACTGCTTGTAGACTAAAGAGTTTTATGTTCCACGTTTGGGGGGGATGTGCCAGCTCTGCCACACCAGCACTCCTCCTTCCCCAAGAACCCCCAACCCGGACTGGGTTTAAATCTTCAGCAGGCTGTGCACTCCTGCTCTAATCTGCCACTTAATTCCTCCCACCAGGTGGGCCTGGGGTCGGAAGCAACTCCAGCTGTAGCTTCCCCACCTCCACTGCCCCCCGCGGCTGGTAGCCAAACAGTGAACTCCTTCCACTCCTGCAGCTTTTCCCACTAACCTTCTCTGTTGTCTTTGGTGTTTGTGCGTTGGGAAGTCTGGTAACTGCCACAGCTCACTGATTCAGGGTGCTAGGGCCCGCTCCGCCCGACTCCTGGTCTGGTTGGTCTGAGCAGCTCACGGTGGGCTCTGCTCCGCTCGGCTCCCAGCTCCCAGCTCCGTGTGGGATAGACCTCACCCAGAGACCATCCAGGCTGTCCTTGGCTGGAGCCCTGCTTCCTTCTGCTGTTTTGTGGGTTCTGCAGTTTTAGAATTGGTTCGGAGCCATTTTTTATAGGTTTTTGGAGGGGCTCGGTAGGGAGCTCACTGCTTTCAAGCCGCCATCTTGGCTCCACCCCTAAGTAGTTTTTTTTACTTGATTCTCTAGGATTCTCTAAGTAAATCATCATATCATCTGCAAAAAGTGATAATTTAGTTTCTTCTTTGCCTTTTCTAATTCCTTCAATTTCTTTCTCATCTCTTATTGCTACAACTAACATTTCTAGTACCAAATTTAATAATAGGGTGATAATGGACATCCTTGTTTCGTCCCTGATCCTATTGAGAATTCATCTAGCTTGTCCCCGTTACATATAATGCTTGCTGATGGTTTTAGGTAGATGCTATTTATAATTTTAAGGATGGCTCCGTGTATTCCTATGGTTTCTAGTGTTTTGTTGTTTTTTTTTAACAGGAATGGTTGTTGTATTTTGTTAAAGGCTTTTTCTGCATCTGTTGAGATGATCATATGGTTTCTGCTAGTTTTGTTGTTGATATGATATGATCAATTATGCTGATAGTTTTCCTAATACTGACCCAGTCTTACATTCCTGGAATAAATCCTACCTGGTCGTGGTGTATTATTCTCATGATAAGTTGCTGCAGTCTTTTTGCTAATATTTTATTTAAAATTTTGGCATCAATATTCATTAGGGAAATTGGTCTATAATTTTTTTCTCTGTTTTGACTGCTCCTGGTTTGGGTATTAGTACCATATTTGTGTCATAAAAAGAATTTAGTAGGACTCCTTCACCTATTTTCCCAAATAGTCTTTAAAGTATAGGTATTGATTGTTCTTTAAATGTTTGATAGAATTCACATGTAAAATCATCTGGCCCTAGAGATTTTTTCCTAGGAGTTCATTGATGGCTTGCCCAATTTGTTTTTCTGAGATGGGGTTATTTAGGTATTTTATTTCCTCTTCTGTTAACCTGAGCAATTTATATTTTTGTAAACATTCATCCATTTCCCTAAGGTTGTCAAATTTATGGGCATACAATTGGGCGAAATAATTGCTAATTATTGTTTTAATTTCCTCTTCGTTGGAGATGAATTCACACTTTTCATTTTTGATACTGATAATTTGGTTTTCTTTTTTTTTTTTAATCAAATTGACCCAAGGTTTATCAATTTTATTGGTTTTTTCATAAAACCAGCTCTTAGTTTTATTTATTAATTTGATAGTTTTCTTAATTTCAGTTTTATTAATCTCTCCTTTGATTTTCAGTATTTCTAATTTGGTATTTAATTGGGGATTTTCAATTTATTCTTTTTCTAGCTTTTTCAGTTGTATGCCCAATTCATTGATTTCCTTTTTATCTATTGTATTCATGTAAGCATTTAGTTTTATTCATTAATTTAATAGTTTTCTTCATTTCAGTTTTATTCATCTCTTCTTTGATTTTCTGTATTTCTAATTTGGTATTTAATTGAGGATTTTCAATTTGTTCTTTTTCTAGCTTTTTCAGTTGCGTGCCCAAGTCATTGATTTCCTTTTTCTCTATTTTATTCATGTAAGCATTTAGAGATATTAAACTTCCCCTAAGAACTGCTTTTGCTGAGTCCCATAGTTTTTAGTATGTTGTCTTATTATAGTCATTCTCTTGAATGAAGTTATTAATTGTTTATATGACTTGTTCTTTGGCCCCCTCCTTCTTTAGGATTAGATTATTTAATTTCCAATTAAGTTTTAGTTCATTTTTCCATGGTCCTTTATTACATATAATTTTTATTGCATCATGATCTGAAAAGGATATATTGACTACTTTAGCCTTTCTGCACTGAATTGTGAGGTTTTTATGCTCTCGTACATTGTCAGTTTTTGAGTATGTGCCATGTACTGCTGAGAAAAAAGTATATTCCTTTTTATCCCCATTCAGTTTTCTCCAAAGGTCTATCATAGCTGCCTTTTCTAAAATTCTGTTCACCTCTTGAACTTCTTTCTTGTTTATTTTGAGGTTAGATTTATCAAGTTCAGAGAGGGGGAGGTTGAGGTTCCCAACTAGTATAGTTTTGCTGTCTGTTTCTTCCTGTAACTCCCTTAACTTCTCCTCTAAGAATTTTCATGCTATATCACGTGGTGCATATATGTTAAATAATGATATTGCCTCATTGTCTGTGGTGCCTTTTAGCAGGGTATAGTGTCCTTCCTTATCTCCTTTAATTAGTTCTTTGTTTTTGCTTTGTCTGAGATTAGGATTGCTACTCCTTTTTTTACTTTAGCTGAGGCACAATATATTCTACTCCAGGCTTTTACCTTTACCCTGTGTGTATCCCCATGTTTCAGATATGTTTCTTGTAAACAACGTGATGCAGGATTATGGTTTTTAATCCATTCTGCTGTCTGCTTCCGTTTTATGGGAGAGTTCATCCCATTCACATTCACAGTTATGATTACTATCTGTGTCTTTTTCTCCATCCTTTTTCCCCTGTTTATGCTTTTATTTCTCCCTTCTCTATTCCACTACTCAAAAGAGTTTTGCTTTTGACCACTGCCTTCCTCAGTTTACCCCCCCCTCTTGATTCTCCTCCCTTATCTTACCTTTTTCCCCTTGCTACTTCTTCCCTCCCTTCTGACCTCCCCCCTCCCTTTTCTTTCTCCTTTCCCCTCCTACTGCCTGTAGGATAAGTTTTATTTCTGTACTTATCTGAGTATGTTATTCCCTTTTTGAACCAACTCCGATAAGAGTAAAGCTCAAATACTGCTCTTCTCCCTCCCTTTTCCCCTCTACTATAATATGTTTTTGTTACTCTTCTTACCTCTTCTCCCAGAAGCATCCCTTCATATCTCTTTATTATGTTGTTTGTCATTACATCAGTTATTTTATACTGATACCCACAGTCTATGTATATGCCTTTCAATTGTTGTAGTAACTGTACTGTTCTCAAGATTGACATATACATAAAACATACAGAAAACAATATAATCCTATATAAGATTGTAAATAATTTGCCTTGTTGATTAATAAGAGTTTTTCCCCCTTGGTTACCTTTTTATGTCTCTCTTGATTTTTGTATTTGAAGATCAAATTTTCCATTGAGCTCTGGCCTTTTCGTCAGGAAGGTATGGAATTCCCTTATTTCATTGAATGTCCATCTCCTTGCCTGAAAAATTATGCTCAGTTTTTCTGGGTAGTTGATCCTTGGTTGTAGTCCAAGCTCCTTTGCCTTTTGGAATATCATATTTTAATTTGTCCTGTCATTTAATGTAGAAGATGAAAGATCCTGTGTGATCTTGACTGTAGTTCCGTAATATTTGAATTGTTTCTTTCTATCTGGTTGCAGCTCACGGTGGGCTCTGCTCCGCTCGGCTCCCAGCTCCCAGCTCCGTGTGGGATAGACCTCACCCAGAGACCATCCAGGCTGTCCTTGGCTGGAGCCCTGCTTCCTTCTGCTGTTTTGTGGGTTCTGCAGTTTTAGAATTGGTTCGGAGCCATTTTTTATAGGTTTTTGGAGGGGCTCGGTAGGGAGCTCACTGCTTTCAAGCCGCCATCTTGGCTCCACCCCTAAGTAGTTTTTTTACTTGATTCTCTAGGATTCTCTAAGTAAATCATCATATCATCTGCAAAAAGTGATAATTTAGTTTCTTTCTCCTCCAACAGATTGCCCCCTCTTTCAGTCTCACTCTCTCTTTGTTGGCTCATTTCCTATTGCCTACAAACATGCCGAAGTTTCCCCTCTCCTGAAAAAACCCTCACTTGATCCTTCCAAGCTTTCTATCATTCCATTTCTCTTCTGTCCTTTGTAGCTAAACTCCTCAAAAAGACTATCTACAATAGATGCTTCCACTTTCTCTCTCACTGTCTGCTTAAACCCTTACAATTTGGTTTCCAACTTATTATTCCACTAAAACGTCTCTCCAAAGTTACTGATGATCTCTTAGTTACCAAATGCAATGACCTTTTCTCAATCTTTATTCTCCTTGATCTCTCCACAGCCTTTGATACTGTAAATCTTTCCTCCCTGATATTTACTTCTCTAGGTTTTCAGGATGCGACTCTGTCCCGGTTCTCCTCCTATCTGATTGCTCCTTCTTTGTGTCCTTTGATGGATTTTCTTGCATCTTTCACGTTCTTTTACCATTGGTATCCTTTAGAGTTCTGTCCTGAGTCTTCCCTCTCTGTAGTATTACACTTGGTCATCTCACATGAATTAATTACCATCTTTATGCTGATGATTCTCAAATCCACCTTTCCTACCCCATTCTCTCTGCTCACTTCAGTTTCACATCTTCTTCCACCTTTCAGATATATAGAACTGGATGTCCAGTAAATATCTTAAATTCAACATGTCCAAAATTGAACTTATTATTTTTCCCTCTAAACCCTTCTCCCCTCTTACTTTCCTTATTACTGTAAAGAGCGACACTATTCTCCTAGTCCCTCAGGCTTTTAACTTAGGAGTCATCTTGGATTCCACACTATCTCTCATTTATCATATCCAAGCCACTGCCAAAGCCTACTGATTTTATCTTTACAACATTTCTTGAATATGCTGTCTTCTCTGACACTGCCACCACTTTTAATGCAAGCCTTCATTACCTCAGTCCTTGATTACTGTGATAGCCTGCCGGTGAATCTGCCTGCCTCAAGTCTCTCCTCACTCCAGTCCAATCTACGTTCAACCACAAAAATGATTTTCCTAAAACACAAGTCTGTTCATTCCCCCTATTCAGTAAACTCTAGTGGCTTCCTGTTGCTTCCAACTACAAATACAAAATGATCTGTTTGGCATTCAAAACCCTTTATAACCTAGCCCCCTCCTACTTTTCCAGTCTTCCTATACCTTAGTTCATGACACATACTCTTTGATCCAGTGACACTGGCCTCCTAGCCTTTCCATTAATAAGAAACTCCATCTCTCACCTCTTGACATTCTCTCTGGTTGTCCCCCATGCCTGAAATGCTCTTCCTCTTCCACTTCAACTACTGACCTTCCTGGCTTCCTTTAAGACCTAACTAAAATCCCACCTCCTATACGAAGCTTTCCCTAACCTCTCTTAATTCCAGTGCCTTCTCTCTATTGATTAGTTCCTTTTTATCCTGTATAGAGCTTGCTTTATATATATTTGTTTACATGTTATTTCCCCCATTGGATTATAAGGTCTTTGAGGGTAGGAACATTTTTTTTCCTTTTTTCGTATCCTTAGCCCTCAGCATAGTACCTGTCATAAAGTAGGCACTTTATAAATGTTTTTTAAATTGAATTGCTACCCTACTTTTTTTTTGTTCACCTGTAGTGTCATACGTTTTTTCTGTAGCACTTTTGTCTAACTCTATGTGAATTGTTATTTTTCAAGTTTTTGGAGTTTTGTCAGCAGGTTTTTTGGTCAGTGACATTTTCTCTAATTTATCCTACTGTCCTCTTCCATTTTTGAGTGACTCCATCATATTCACATTAAGTTATTATTTTTATTGTTATTTCTTATTCTTATCCTTTCCTGTTTTTTTCCCCTTTTTTGCCCTAGCCTCTCTCTTTATAAAGAAGATGACATTGGTGAATGAGGAGTTTGATTAATACTTGTTATCTATAATTGAAGCAACATGTTTACATTCATTTCCCCTTATTTTCTTCATCTTGTCCTGTCCCTAATTATAGGTTTTGACTCTTTTACCCCATATTCCTTGCTTGGAAGTCCCCTTTCACCTCTAGCCTCTGATATTGGCACTTGTATTGCTTATTACTAGTCTTTGATATATTCTTCCCTTCCTTTCTCTGTTCCCTAATAGTTTTCTGCAGAGATAAATGTATTTCTATACCACATTCATTGTATCTGTGGCTGTGTGTGTGTGAAATGTGTTCAACTCTCTTTTTTGGTTCAGATGGAAGTGAGATTTATTGCATACCTGTTCTCCTTCAAATCTTCCATTTTCATATAGTCTTCAGCCCATGCACTCCTATTTTGTGACATAATAAGGTTCTTTCTCTTGTCCTTCCTTTTCTCCCCAGCATATTCCCCCCTTTTCTCATTTTTCTTCCTTTTTCCAGGCCATCAAAACAGAACTGAACAACTCCTAGGGCATCTGCCTGTCTTCATTAACTTTTTCTGTGATTCTAGGGTTCTCAGAGGACATTTGCTTTTTTCCCATATTATAGTGTAAATGATTTATCAGATAGTTCTTTCAGAATAATCAAATGTATCTGCCTTTCTGTGTTTCTCTTGATTCCTTTGTTTACCTTTCAGATATTCTGTTGAATTCTGGCCTTTTGATGAAGATTGCTTTGAAGCCCTCTATTTTTTAGTGAAATAGAGTTCTTTGAAGCATTTCTAAACCCCAGAGGGAAATCTACAAGGAATGTCATCAAAATCCAGAGCTTCCATGTCAAAGAAATCATACTGCAAGAAGGTTAAAAAAAATTCAAGTACCAAGGAACCACAGTCAGAGTCACACAAGACTTGGCAGCTACCATGATTAACAGAGAGGAAAGTCTAAGATATGACATTCCAAATGAAAAAGGATAAAGGCTTACAGCCAAGAATGACCTCTCAGGCAAACCTGAGTGTAATATCTACAAGGATTTACATTTTAAAGATACTCTTTTTGCCTTTTCAGTAGAAACGCTTGGAAATCTCCTGATTGATCCAGTAGGTAGTTGCTCAGGCTAGGCTCCATCTTCTGTAGAAATCACTAGGTTTTGGTTTTTCTTGATTATTCAGATTAGGTTTTGGCCTTAGTTGCTCTGTCTCCTTATACAGTTTAGAGCCTAGATTTGACTCTCTCTTACTGTACATCTCACAGCTTCAACCCTATAAGTCTGACAGATTGCTGATGGAGCTGGTAGTTGGTTTCATAGGACTCTATAGTTATTTTGCTTCTCAGGGACTGTCATGACTCTTTATCCAGCTGTGGCTTGGCATGAATTTCCTGGAATGCCTAGGGACTGTACTATCTGGATCTGGAGATGGGGGGATGGAGTGTCGTGTGTGAAAGAACAGAGAGAGAGCCAATTTGGCTGGATCATAGAGTATGGGAGGAGGAGTCATGTTTAGAGAATCTAGAAAGATAGGTTGGGATCAGGTTGTAAAGGCCTTTAACAAACTAAACCTAGAGGTTTATATTTGATCTTAGAGGAAATAGGAAGCAACTGGAATTGATTGAGTAGGGGAGACATGGTCAGATCTGCACTTAAGGAAAATCACTTTGACACACGGAATACAGATTGTAGAGACTTCAACAGATTAATTCGGGAGCTGCTGCAGTAATACAGGCAAGAAGGGTTGAGGGCCTGAAGTACAATGATAGCTGTGTAAATACAGAGAAATGTCAGGTGTGAAAGACTTTGTAGAGGTAGAAATGTCAACATGTGCTGATTAATTGGTATGTTGGATGAAGGAGAGTGAAGAGTCAAGGATAATGCCATGGTTATGAACCTTGTGAATAGGATGGTGGTCCCTTCACAACACGTGTTAGCTGTGCTGTGTAGAGAGAAGGAGTCAGATGCAGGAGATGCTATGAGGCTTGAAATGCTAAGAGAATTGATTTGGTATGTAGGTGAGCAAGTGTGAGTAGTTGAGAATGATGCCAAATTTACAAACCTGGAGACTGGAAGATCAATTCGGCCTTTGAAAATAGGGAAGTTTCAAAGAAGGGAAGGTTTTGGGTTCTTAGAGGTTTGAGAAGGAATGAAAAAGCATGGAAGAGCCACTGCGGAGAGAGGGATAGTGAGTTAATTAGGAAGCTGTAGCCTTGCAACAATAATAGCCCACTTCAGGTTATGTAACACAAATTTGTAGTGGACTCAAGTCAGAATGGTTGTGTGTGATTTTCTCCATCTTTGTTCAGCAGCACTTGTATAGGAGTGAATACGGTGAATGGTGAGAGTAATCTAAAGCTGAGGTTTGTCAGGAACAATTGGTGTTGTGATAAGGGGGCCAGGGACTCCAGAGAAGAGGATAGCGTAGAGTTAAACTGGTTCACCAAAAGATCAGGATGGGGAAGAAGGAGAATATACATAGTACATGGCTGATGGCCCATAGAAAACTGAGGGGTTGAGAGGCTGGAGATTATGGCGTGGATAGAGAACAGGGTTTGATGTTGGAATGCAAAGGGCAAAGATGGAAAGCCAATAGATTGTCAAGAGACAAGGGAATTTCAGAGTTCCTGAACATGGAGGTGGTTGCATGCTAATGGCAAGATCCAGGGTTTGACCATCTTTGTGTATGGCTCAGGCGAGGGAGAGGGAGGTGGGAAATGAGAAAATGTCATGGGAAATGAATGATAGATTGAGGAACTTGAAGTTCTTAGGATGTTTGAATTGAGTGATATCAGAAGCCAGGCTGCAGAGTGAGAGAAGAGGCAGTGGAGGCAATGAGTATGTACTGCTTTTTTGTTGTAGTTTGGCTTAGAAAGGGTGAAAAGGGTAGGTGACTATAGTTTGAAGGGAATGGTAAGGCCTAGTTAAGGATTTTGAAGCATGGAGGAGACTTGAGTGTTTGAAAACACTATGAATAAAACTAGTAGATAGAGAAAAGTTAAAGAGAAAATGGATAATTGAGGGGGTGGGGCAGTCTTTTGGCAAAAATTGGAGGGGATGTGATCTAGGAGGAGTTGGTTTTGGCCAGTAGATCTTGGCCACCTCTTTATCTGAAAATGAAGGAAAGAGGAAAGTATGGGAGATGATGTAAAGGGACTTGAAGGTGAAGAGGGAGTTAAAAACATACCTCAGTTTTCTCAGTAAAATAGGAGGCAGGGTCCTCAGCTGAGATTAAATAAGGTTATAGGCAGATTTCATGCGAGAAGAGAATGTTTGGAAATGCTTCAGTGGGGATCGAAGTAGGAAGTTAATTAGGAAGGAAGAACAATGTTCTCTTAAGATTCTTTCCCACTTAAAGTTCAGTGATCCTGAGCAACTATAGCAACTTTCTAACCGATTTCCCTGACTTTAGTCATTATCCTCTCAAATCTATCCTACAGCTAGATTAATAAAAAGAGTACAAACTCAGTGACCTGGTCCTTCAAACCTCAGTAATCTGGACCCCTTTTGCCTACCCAAATTTTCTTTTCCTTTCCTTACTTTTCCAAACCTTCTGTTTTTGCCACCTCTATTCTCACTGTTCATGGAACACATCATGTTCATTTCCCACTCTAATCTTCTATTCTAGATATAGTTCATCTCCCTCACCCCCATCCTTGTATATAACCAGCTAGTGGATGGAGGGCTGGACCCGAAGTCAAGACCTGAGTTCAAATCTTGCCTTAGAAAATGTGTGGTCTTGGACCACTTGAGCTTTGCCCCAGTTTCCTCATCTGTAAATGAGGATAATAATACCACCCATCTCCCAGGTTTGTTGTGAAGATAAAATGAAAATATTTGTAAGGCACGCTGCAAACCTTAAAGTGCTATACAAATGTCTTGTTATCATGACTAATTGTACCATCAAGACTTACCTTTCCAGAACATCTTTTCATCAAGATTTCTTAACCTGAGGTCCATTAACTTCATTTTTTGATAACCGTGTTTCTGTATCATTACTTTTCTCTATAATCCTGTGCATTTTAAGTTTTTCTGAGAAGTGATCTGCAGATTTCAACAGACTCTGAAAAGAGGGGTTATGACCCCCCCAAAAGGTTAAAAACCCCTGTACCACACTCATCTTGGCATATGTTGCATTGATTTTTACTTAATGTTTTCATTTATGTATTTTCTTTTTTCTCCAAAAGAGAATTTTAGCTGTTTAAGGTCAGAAATAATCATTTCTTTTAGGTCTCACTTAACGACTAGCACAGTGCTTTGCGCATCTTAGGTACTGAGTAGATATTTGTTATTAAATAACTAGTTTTACTTTGAGCCTTTCTCCTTCTATCTCTCCTCCTTTAGCTCTCTGCTTATGCATATATGTGTATTTACAGTTAGCTGTATTTCTCTGTCTGTAAGTGTCAGCCTGTAAGAATGTTGGTCTCTTTATCCTTTGTCTTTTTCCCTCTTTCTTCACAATTTCTATCTGCCATTTTCTTCTACTCCCTTCTCCTTTTTTTTTCCAACTGCCTCTTTTAACTGGATTTAATGTAGAATCAAAATATGCTTTTATTTACTGTGAATAATTGAGTAATTTTTATAGCCCTTTTATTTTGAAAACGGTGTAAGTGGGACATTTTATATTTCTCTCAAAAAGTAAAAGTTGCCTTTTTACTTAGGTGATGTTTTATTTTTCTTTGTGTCAGACACTCTCAGATATGTTTCTTCAGTATAGTGTAGGTGTAGGAGATGGCCATTGAGTTGTGTTTTTTTCCTTTTTTAAATAAATTTTTGTTAAGAAATTGTTTTTTTTCCTTTCGTGTAAAAATTAAATACACAAAAGTATTCTGGCTAATTGAGAGCTCTGACTGATGTTTTAGGTAGCAATGCAATAATACTAATACTGAGAATCTAGTCAAAAGTTTGTATTGGTGCTTAATTATTTTTTAAACATACAAGAGAGAAGTATTTCAGATATGTAAATCAGATTTGAGAGTACCATGAACTCACATATTCACTTGAATTATGTTTCATTGTTACAGGTAACATTCAGGTGTCTTGGATTGATGATACATCAGCATTTGTCTCTCTGAGTCAACCTGATCAAGTGCAGATTGGTAAGTATCTGTGACTATGGTTCTTTTCCAATCTGATTATTATATAATGTGTGTACTTTACCCCTAGAACCTAAGAAAAAATACAGTGGCTCTATAAGACTCTTTAACTATCAAAGACTTGTCTAAATACTGCTTCAGGAATATTAATGACATCAGTAGAAACCCTCATTAAGTGTAACAGTTGGACTAGAAGTCAGTCCAGATTTCTTTATTCCTCTAAAATACTTAATCTTTAGAATAGAAACTTTATAATAGACTTTACTTTTGTTTCTGTTGCAGTCTTTTTTTCCATTTCATTACAAGATACAAAATGCAGCTTGAATTCATCAGTTGCACTTTATCACATCAATATAGGCTTTCTTTTGAGCATATGAAACGATAGCCCTAAAATTGGGACCACTATATTGACCAATCTTTATTAGTTTCACATTTGAACTTTTTAAAGTTGGAAATGCCAGGATAATCATCCCATTAAGGATTTATGTGGCATTCATTTCACAGGAAGATGTACTGAAGGGTATTTTATTTTCTTGTAAAAACTAAGCTTTTCAGAGATAGATTAAGCACAACTTCTGATCTCAAGCAGTGAGACTGAGTTTCCCAGTTCTTGCTTTACATTCTTTGTGGTGAAAAGATAATTTATTGAGGAAAAATGTGTAGCTTTTAGTATTTGTGAAACTAGATCTTTAAGAATGTCAGATATCTTGAAGCTTAATAATTGAAAAGCTATTGCGTAAGGAAGGTATTTTTAGTAATATGCCAGATTTTAATGGCAATAAAGTGCTAGATGCTGAGCTTACATAACCATAAGAGTATAATTCCATTATGTGAATAGGAACATTTTTAGTCATATATTCTCTGATGAATGATGTCTGGGTCATAGTAAATACAATGATGGCCTCAAAGCCAGGAAATCGTATGTTCAAGTCCTGTTTCTGTCACATAACTAGTAATGTGTCCCCTGGGCAAGTCACTTAAATTCTCAGAGTTCTAAGCAACTCTCTGAGATTGTAACTTGCAAAGAAGGTATTGGTGTATTACCAGTGTCAATGGAGGGAGTTTGGAAGTAATTTGTGTTAATGAGATCTCAGGTGTAGCTTCTATCCCTTTACCTATTTTCTGATATACATATTCTCATTTCATCAGATAGTTTAGTAATCCCATCTGCCTGTGTCTATGATGTTATTCAGTCAGCTTAAGAATTAAATGTAAGTGCTCTAAAATGAATTCAGAGTATATATAATATCAGAGTAAGAAAAAACAAGGAAGGGTTGGTGGCGCAGGGAGTAAAAAAGGTGTTGCTGCGGATTTGTTGTTACATAGAAATTTTTTCCTTGATTCTAAACTAATAAATAGCAAAAGTCACACACATAATAAATGGCAAAACCTTGATTTGCACCAAATTCCTGTAGCTCCCAATCCAGCAGCCCTTCCACTGTTGCCAAGCTGCCTCCTATGTTTCAGAGTTCAGGATCCAAGAGTTAGAACAGTCACTGATGATAGTAAAATCCAGAGTGTAGTATATTGTATATTGTATGTGTGTGTGTGTGTATTTTTTTCAATATACATGTATTTTGAAATCCCCAAGTATGAAACCAAGAGGTGGCATGTTAGTGAAATGCCACAAGCCAGGCACTGTATTTTTTGAAAAATGAAGGAGTATGACTTGAATACTGGTAGATGTCTACTGGAAGGATATTAACCAAGTAATAGTGGTAAGAGTGAACCTCAAATTAAGAAAGCTTCCTAATTGGTGGCAAAGTGATGGTCTGAAAGGTAGAAGGCATCCTATTTGATCTTCCTAAGAACTTGTTGGGCAGCGTTAAGTATTAGGAGAGATTGTTGTTGTTCATCCTTTGTTCTTGAAGAGGACCAGTGATACCGGGGTGATGTTTTGACTTGCCAGAGAATTGGATTTAAGTGAGGCACAGCTGTGCAGTCATCAGCCTAACTTTCTCCTCCAGAGTCATCAGAGTTCAGTGGCAGGACATAGGTCAAGGCAACTGGTGATGGCCTCAGATGCAATGGGAGACCTTGGGCTTTTTAAGCTAAGGTCTTTCTCAGGTCTCAGTTTGTCGGAGGCAGTGGGCATTCAGTAGTTAAAGGCCAAGTAAGAATGGAGGCAAAAGATGGCCTGGTTTGCCTTCACAAAAGAATCACTTTGGGAGGAGAAGACCCTCAGAGTTTCATTATGAAAGAGAATGGTGTTATAGAAAGAATACTGGACAAAGACTGGACTAGGAATGATGAAGTCTTGACACTAGTCCTTCCTCTGCCACTGACTTACTGTGTAGCCTTGCACAAGTCATCACCTCTCTAGATCTCAGTTTTGTCACCAGTAAAATGACTTGGGGGTAGGATGAGTTATCTCTCCAAGGGCCTTTCCAATTGTAAAATTCTCTGTTTTCCTCATTTTAGAGATGGGAAAACTAAGCTCAGGGAATTCGAGTAACACTTGCCCAAAGGCACACAGCTAATAAATGGAGAAGCCAGAACGTAAGCCCAGGTCTGACTTCAATTTCAATATTTTTTCCACTAGAAAACTTTTCTATAGAGCAAGATTTAGTATGTCTGATTCATCTTAGAGATGATCCAGTGAGATTTATTTAATGAAATATCAGCGATAGGTAGTGTCCCTTCAGGACAGAGACCCCTGAGGATAACATTGGGATTTTTCAAAGTGTTAATTTAAAATGTAAACATGATTCCTTCTTTAAAAGTATTGGGTATACAAAATATTTTTAAAGAAAATGTTCAAATGTTTTTATCGCTCCACCCATTACAGAAGGATGGGGTTTCTTTTGTTTTTTAGCTGTACCCACTAAGCAAATTATCTCACTCCAAATTTAAATGAGGAAACTACAGTTCAAGATGAGACAGTGTTAGGTATCTGAATGGATTCTATAGACAATAAATGAAAAATCTTTAGTGTTCTTTAAATCTTTTTGTTAGTACTCATTTTTGATATAACTCCATCCTCCATAAAATGCATTCCCAGAAAATAATTAAACAGAACCACTTACTAAGTGTACTTGCAACTGCTCATGTGTTTTCAAAGTCCTTTTTTTCTAAAAGGAAAAAAATTCCTTACATAAATGATTGTCTCTAGACATGCAGTTTCCTAATAGACTCTAAATGTCACTGTAGTCTCTTTTCGTATGTTTTGGAGGGCTTTTAACATAAACATTCCCATTTAGCCAAGTGTCGTTCATAGTTGGAAAGACTTTTTTTTTTAGGCTGAGATAAGATTGCTAATGTTTTTGGTCTTTTGCCGTACCTTTAGAAATTGTTCTGATATTTCATTAGAAGACTGTCAGAATTTGGATTTTGATAGTGATAATCCTTATGATAAGAGAGATAAGGACCTATGTTGTCTTTAATGTGCTGCAAATGTTAATTTAAATTACTTAGTCACTACAGTGGAAACATTGGCAGTTCAACCAGTACTGTAACGTTGGAAAAATCTTAGATACCTATTTATGTAGTAGCTTGCAAAGGCATATTTAGTTCATTTATAAGCATTTTTTACTTATGTTTAAGGAATTTTTAAAGATACTTGATTTTTTTAAATTAATGGCTCATAACAGATTCGAAGTTTCGACAGTATTTTATGTTTTATAATTTGAAAAGTGTATATATGCATTTTAAAGACATGATAAACATCTAATGTGAAATAGTAAGTTCGTTTCTGAAACTTAATTTTAAAAATTTCTATTCTAATGGGAAATTTTTACTTTTATAAAATTAGTTAAATTGTTCTGTGTCACTCATTTCAATCTTCTTGTTCTTGCTGGTTCTTGTAGAAAGATAATAAGTGTATATGATGGCTTTTTGTGACAGTTGTGATTGTCTGGAGGTGGCATGCACCAGACCTTTAAATTTACTTTTCAAGCAAGAAGTTTATAACCAAGACAGAAAGTTTAGTCCTTGAAACCATGAGAAAGATGATTTATTCAGCCCTACTGTTTGAAGACTTGTTTTGTTTGTTTTTTTCCTCCTCATCTCAAATATTTGGATATGGCAAGGGAGCACCTTTAATGCCTACACTTTTAATATTTTTCCTGTCATAATCAGAAGCTTAGGATTTCATCTCAAGTTTTTCTTTGGAGAGCTAGAAGCCATCAGGATTTTAGAGGTTAGACTGTTCCAATGTTAGCAATTAAAAAACCCACCTTTTGGTTACATATTCTAATATGACATTTAGCAAGAGTCTTTATTCTACCAACAGCATTAAATGGGAGAAAAGAACCTGGTGATCGTTTAAATATATTAGAACTTCCTGGTCTTAATCACAGTGTTTAAATATTATCTCTTATTCTTTCCTAAGTATCATGTAGAATATTACCCCAGTGTCAATGATTTTTTTTAGAAATGTTTCAAAGTGGTGACCGAAATCACTCTGACATTTATTCTGATTGCTTGAGATCAGTGCTCATGTGAACGGTATAATTTAAAAACACAAATTAACAGTCTTTCAAAGGAGATGGATATTGGAAATGTGTATGGTTAAACCACCCAAACTCTCAGGTAGTTCCAGAAGTTATTCCTCAATTTCCTTAAGAACTTGCTTAAAATTATTTAGTATTTGGAGTTGGAAGGTACCTTAGAGATCATCTAGTCTAGGGGTGGGGAACCTGTGGCCTCGAGGCCACATGTGGCCTTCTAGGTCCTTGGCCTTTTAACTGAGTCCCAGTTTTACGGAACAGATCCTTGTATTAAGGGTATTTGTTCTCTGAAGTTTGGATTCAGTCAAAGGGCTGCACTTGAGGACCTAGAGGGCCACATGTGACCTTGAGGCCCCAGGTTCCCCACCCCTGATCTAGTCCAATTCCCTAATTTTACAGAGAGCAAAACTGAGATCCCAAGAGGTGAAGTGATTTATCCAGGCTCATGTACGCACAGGTAGTCAGGAGTAGAGTCAGGATTTAAACCCAGTTCCTCTGATTCCAGCTCTCTTACTTTCTCTACTCTCCCACATTGCCTTTGTTCAGTCACCCAGTTGATCAGTAGCATTTATTAAGTACCTACTGTGTGTCAGGGATTGTGCTGGGTTCTGGGCATACAAACACAAAAGACAAGACAGTTTCTAGTCTTCTTTATATTTGATTTGCTACAAGTAAAATATATATGGTCTCAGCTAAATCTATAGTATGTGTGTGTGTGTGTGTGTGTGTGTGTGTGTGTGTGTGTGTGTGTATGTGTGTATCCTCTATGTATAATAAATTACACTGAACCATCTAATCACTGACTTCAATTAGATAAGAAGATTAGAGGAGTAGAAAAAACTGTTCAGGGAAAATTAGGTAGCACTTGAATTTGCTGATTGTAAATCAAAATTTCTACTATTAACAAAAAATAAGGCTACCCTTTATATTTTGCAGCAGTTGACTTTAAACTAGCTTTGTTTAATTCAGTTTTGTGAAATACTAAAGTTGAGCCATCAGAAATATCTGTGCTTGAGAAGAAACAATCTAGTTCTAATTTACTTTCCTTAAGCAATTAACATTTAGAGTAATGTTAAGAAAATTCACTTAGAACAAAGGTGATGTCAGGATGAGGTGTTATGAAAATAATACTTTTTGTGGTTAGTGTACATCAGCAAATGCTTGTTCATATTGAAGAAAGTCCAGAAAATCCACAATTAAGCGCAAAACCTATAAATAACTATTTCTCACTTGCATGCAAAGGACTTTTTAATCTTGAACAGCAATGTAGTATTGACTTCTCTCAGAAAATTACAAAGCTAAGTAATAGACACTTTAAATTATGACTTTATACCTCTTTTGTAAGGATAGCTGCAGTAATCAGTAATGTCTTTGTTCTGCCAGATGCTTTTCATGTTTAAGTTGTATATAAATTTATGAATTTCTTATCCTTTTACCACTGGGCATTATATATTTATGTTAAGCACAGTGCATTTCCTTTAAGAAAAGTAAATGAAAATGAGATACAGGTATGAATACATACTGCATGTTTATCTGATTACAAAGGATAGCATGGAGCAATAAAAAGAAACTACTGGATTTGGAGTTGGGACCCATTTGAATCTTGACTTTATTTAACTTCTAGGACTGTGGGCCAGTCTCATGACCTTTCTGAGCCCAACTTCATCTATAAAATGAGGAGGATTGGACTGTATCATGTGTTCTTAACCTGGAGTCTGAAATAAAAAGAAAACACAACATTTTGATAACTTATTTGGTTTCCTTTGTAATCCTGTATATTTTATATTTTATGCGTTTGAAAGCATTCTAAGGAGAGATCTACAGCCTTCACTAGATTACCCAAAGTGTCACAAAACTTCTGGAATAGATCATCTTTAAGGTCTCTTTATGATCCCATAAGACACCTCAAAATCTGGACTAATTTTTCCTCTCAACCCTAAACTTTACTATTTCTGTCAAAGGCTTTACTGTCCTTTCAGACTCCTAGGTTTGTAATCTCATCACTATCTTCACTCTCCTTCACCCCACATAACTAATCAGTTGACATTTCTGCCTCCGCAACATCTTTCAATTCATACAGCTACAAACTTAGTTAGTCCTTTTCACTTTCTGCCTAGATTACTGCAAGCCTCCTAATTGACCTCCCTACCTTATTTCTCACTGTTCCGGTCTGTCCTTTATGCTGCTGCCAAAGAGATTTGATTCAAGCACAGATCTGACCATATATACAACCTGGTTTCAACCTATCTTTCCAGACTTACTGGTCACCACTCCCCACTCCTCTATTCTGGTCTCTCTTTATTACCTATAATACTCAATCTCTCTTCTTCCATCTCTCTGCCTTCGCACTAGATATCCCTTTTACCTGAAATGTATTCCCTCCTTTACTCTGCTTTATAGAATTTTTTCAAAATATAGTTCAAACACCATCTCCTGCATAAAGCCCTTTTTTCTGATTACCTGGATTGTTAGTGCCTTACCTCCCAAATTACCTTGTATTTAACTATTTGGTGTTTATTTGTTACTGTTATCATTTAATTTATACTATATATGTGTACTTGTTGGCTCCCCCATTAGAATGAAGCTCCTTCAGAGTAGGGATTGTTATATTCTTTGGATTTGTACTGCCAGCACCTAGCACAATGCTGGGTACATAGTAGGTACTTAATAAACGCTGGTTGACAGCTTGTTGATCCACCACTTAATTTATGGTTAGTGAGCTCAGTGTTATAAAAATAAATTAAATACCTTTGATTTTTTAAAAAATATGATCAACATAATATTTTAACAATGTTAGCACTTTTACTTTTAATTATCAGATGTTTTTCCAAAACCTTGTTATATTTTCATTGTTATAGCAATGCTCTGTCTGAGGATAGTGAGTTTAAAGAGAAGAAAGTGAAGGATCACCAGTTGGTGGGAGGTAAGGTAATTGGGAGAGAGAACACTTATAGAGGAGGGAAGGAAGTTTTGGTATGAGAACATGTACTTTAATTGTATGGGTAATCATTCAGAAATAACAGACATAAGTATGACTACATTGTATTAAACCACCGAATAATAAATTAGTCTTATTAATGAATTGTATTGATATACATAGCCCATATTAAACCCTTAAATAAGTTTGGATCATTTCTGAGTGTGAAAATTAGTTTATATGCTATCACTTTTTTTTTTTTTTGCATTGGATACTAAGTCATAACATCTCTTAGGGTTGTTGCAATTTTTTTATTCCTTAACTGTTTAGCAAGACATTGCTCCATATTGCAGCTGTCATCACCAGCACATCATATTGCAGTTGTAGTTGGGGAAGGGAGAATTTTAAATTTCTTCTGTGATTTTCCATTTTGAAATCTATAGTATCATGTTCTTGTCTCACTATCAATAAGATAGTTTTTCCTTACTTATTTAAATCTTTCATTTAAAGTCAATCCTTAAAAAGGTATGTATGATGGATTTTCCTAAAATTTTTTTGATGATCTATTTCCAAATTATATCTCTGAAGGACTTCCAAAGATACTTAAAAAATGTTTGTCAGGCATAATTGAACAAATTGGCCAACATGCCAATTGCTTTCTGCCAAAAGAAATGTCAAAAAAAGAGGTTGCTTTTGGAAAGCTTGCCCATTTATGTATAACACTAATCCAGGTCAAAAAGAGACCTTAAAAGATAGTATTTGCAGTACAGTTTTCCATGTTTACCTAATGACATCTCAGAGATTTACAATTGAAGGATTTTTTTTTTTAAAAAAGAAGACTTGCTGCTTTCCTACATCTGCTTTTTCAACAGTATTATTATTGTAAAGGAAAAGGGCCAAATTGCATTTATTTGGGAACTAGCCATTTCCAATAAAATGCTAAATAAGATACAGAATTGATTGTTCTCTGCTAAGAATGCGTGACAATGTATTATTTACATTTTTGTACTTAAGGAAATTGGGCAGCTAGGGGTACAGTGGCTAGAAGGCTGGGCCTGGAGTTCAGATCCCTCTTCAGACACTTACTAGCTCTGTGACCCAGGGCAAATAACTTAACCCTGTTTGCCTCAGTTTTCTTCATCTATAAGATGAGCTGGAGATGGAATTGGCAAACCACTCCAGTAACTTTGCCAAGAAAACTCCAAATTGTGTGACTAACAGTTGGACACAATGAAAGTGACTGAACAAGAACTTATGGAAAGTGCCCCATGATTAAAAGAGAATTCATAACAAAAAGGATTCTTGACCTGTTGAATTAATTCATTCAGTAAATATTAGAGTATTTTGCATAAAGCACCTTTCAAGCACTTTGGAAACTACTAATTATGTATCTTTGTATTTGAGGAGCTTATATTTGTCTGAAAAAGAAGATACACATGTTTTAAATAATGATACAGGATACATTGCAATGTAACATGTCATCAGGTGCCAGTTCTTTTGAGTTCAAAAGAAGTGAGGTCTGATGGTTATAATGACTTTTGGAAGGATATAGGATTTTTGAGCAGGGCTTTTACCAATCAGTAATATTTTTAGCAAACAGGTTAGGGGATAACATGAGTAAAGATAGAGATGTACAGGATATATATAATTGACCAGTTAGGTGAAGAGGGTTTATGTAAGGTAGTAAAGAAAAAAAAATTTGGAAAGGTACTTCTGATTCTAGACCATGGAATACTTTGAATGCTTAATCAGGTGCTTGGGATATGTTATGTGACCAGTGGGGAACCATTGAAAGTTTTTGAGCAAGTAAATGATATGATGAAAGTATTGTTTTAGGAGTTGTGGCAGTGTCTACAGAGTCTATGGAGGAAAGAAACTGGAGGCAAGGAGATGAGAAAATATTGCAAAACTTCTCACTTTTGTCCTTTATACTGGGATTATAAAATCAGACAAGTGTCAAGCACTTTGAAAATTTTGAACCAATATCTAGAAATTAGCTATTAGACATTATCATTGGAGTCAGGAGACAAACCTGGGTTCTAATCTCAGTTCTGACATTTCTTGCCGTGTGACCCTGATCTAGGAACTTGACACCTCCAACCCCTAACTTCCTCATTTGTTAAAAGTGAATAAGCATCCTTAGGCTACCTCTCTCACAAAAATAAATTTGTTTTTTAAGGAAATGTTTCCTAAATCTTAAAGCAAAATGTGAATTATTATGGTATAGTTGGATTGTTGGGAAAACATTTTAAAATTTCCATTAACATGATTGGTGTTTTTATATTTACTTAAATTCACTGGAATTGTCAAAATCTTGTTAAAATGTAGAATTTGTAAGTTTCCTTCCATTTTGGGGATAATTCCTGTGGAAGAGCAAATTATAAAATGTTTGAAATTATAATCTCTTTTCTGCTCCAGTTTGATTTTCCTTTCTGATGAGTTTTTGACTCATTCCACCAGCCACAAGATGGTGCTGTCATGCTAATAAAAACAAGATAGTGTTCTAACTCCAGTAAAAACTTTTTATCTTAAACCATATCCATATCTATACATCATTCTTCTGATCAGGTTAATATAATCATAGACTGACAATAGAAAGAGGACCTCAGAGTTAATCTTGTCCAGTACCCTTCTTTTACAGATGTGGAAGCTTAGGCAGGTGCTCAACATCTGAGAATCAGGATTCTAACTCAGAACCTTTGACTTCAAGTTCAGTGCTATTTCTGTTCTACTACTTGTCTTTTAATACTTTGAGCGTCCAGTCCACTAACCCTTCTTTCAAAGAACTTATAATATACATATAAGCTTTTTTGATTCTCAGTAATCTTTTTAAAAGGTAGGCATAACAGACAAGGAAACAGAAGCTCAGAGAATTTAATCATACTGCTGGCTTTCCAGGGTTTTTTTTTTTTTTTTTTTGCTATATTATAAATCTAACCTGAAGTTAACAGAATTCAGATCAACATATTTTTGTAACCTCAGTTAATCAGGTTGATTTAACATATATGGCTCTTGTAAGTCATATTTGATACCTCTAGATAGTGAAATTTCATGGAAGGGCAAACTAGACAGTACTTTAAGATATTGATTTAAGAATCAAAACTCTTGCCAATCTAGAGCTCATAAAGACTGACAGTAAGGTTTTGGTAACATTACTCACTTGTTCGCCACACTTTGGCATTTGGCATAAGTGATATTTTTAATAGGAAATAGCTTTATGATTTTTTTATATTGTACTAAACCTGTTTATAGTCTGCTTAGTTTATCTATATGGAGGTCAGGGGAATTTCCATGATGAAGAGATTGTTTACATACATATACACACAACACACACATGTGCACACACACACACACACACACACATACTCTTAATGGTTTTTCTTTTTTTATATTTTTATTGCTTCCCAGTTTTCCTTCCCCTTTCCCCTAATAAAGCCTTCTTCTTGGAGTAAGCAAGTACATTTAAGGAAAACTAGCATGTTGGTGATATCTGACCACTTACATTTCATTCTGCACCTAGAGACCACTTCCTCTTTGCCAAGAGGAGGGGATTATGGTTATGTTTAACCATCAGCAATCTAGTCATGAAGAAGCAGGTAGGTGGCTCAGTGGATAGAGCACTGGGCCTACTCAGGAATACCTGAGTTCAAATTTGGCCTTAGACACTCACTGGCTGTGTGACCCTCGACAAATCACTTAACCTCTGCCTTAATCCACTGGAGAAGGAAATGGCAAACCACTCCAGTTTCTTTGCCAAGAAAACTCTATGGACACTGTGACCCACAGGGTCACAAAGAGTTGGAAAGGACTGAATGACTGAACAACAACAATATTCTATTTATGATTGTACATTGCGTTGATCAGGGTTCTGTCTTTCGATGTCATTTTCCTTTACATTATTATGGTCATTATATTAATTATTTTCTTGATTTTGTTGTACTCTGAGTCAGTTTATATAGGCCTTCTCATATTTCTCTGAATTCCTTAATTTGCCATTTCTTCTTTTTTTACAGTGCAGTAACAGTCTATTATATTCCTATACCATGATTTATCCAGACACTCCACAGTTAATGGGTATCTATTTTGCTTTCAAATTTTTTTTGGTCCCCATGAAAAGAGCTGCTATAAATGTTTTTGTTTATATGGGACCTTTACCTCCTTAGAATGTATACTCGGTAGTGATATTGCTTCCACAGAGGGATATGTATGATGTAATAATTTTTCTAGTATATTTCCAAAGTGTTTTCTAGAAAAAGTGGAGCAATTCACACCTCCACCAACAGTGCATTAATCTGCCTGTCTTTTTCTTCTCTTAATAGTATTTTTTTTTACAATTGCATGTAAAGATAGTTTTCAACATTCATTTTTTAAGATTTTGAGTTCCACATTTTTCTCTACTCCCCCTCCCCAAGACAGCAAGCAATCTGATATAGGTTATACATGTACAATCATGTTAAACATACTTCTAGCATCAGAACAAAGGGGGAAAACCATGAGAAAGGAAAAAAAAGAAAGTGAAAATAGTATGCTTTGATCTGCCTTCAGACTCCATAGTTCTTTCTCTGGATGTGGACAGCATTTTCCATCATGAGTGTTTTGGAATTGTCTTGGATCATTGTATTGCTGAGAAGAGCTAAGTTATTCATAGTTGATTATCCCACAGTGTTGCTGTTAATGTGTACAATGTTCTCCTGATTCTGCTCTCTTCACTCCACATCAGTTCGTGTAATTCATTCCAGGTTTTTCTGAAATAGGCCTGCTCATTATTTCTTACAGCACAGTAGTATTCCATTACATTCATATACCACAACTTGTTCAACCATTTCCCAATTGATGGGCATTCCCTCAATTTCCAATTCTTTGCCAACACAAAAAGAGCTGCTATAAACATTTTTGTACATGTGTACTTTTCCCTTTTTTTAATGATATCTTTGGGATACAGACCTAGTGGTGGCATTGCTGGATTAAAGTGTACACACAATTTTATAGCATAAGCATAATTTCAAATTGCTCTCCAGAATGATTGGATGAGTTCACAACTCCACCAACAATGCATTAGTTTTCCGATTTTCCCCCATCTTCTCCAACATTTATCATTTTCCTTTTCTGTTATATTAACCAATCTGATAGGTTGTTTTAATTTGCATTTCTCTAGTCAATAGAGATTTAGAGCATTTTTTCATACGACTTTAGATAGCTTTAATTTCTTCTTCTGAAAACTGCGTGTTCATATCCTTTGACCATTTGTCAGGGGAATGACTTATATTCTTATAAATTTGACTCAGTTCTGTATGTATTTGAAGAATGAGGCCTTTATCAGAAACACTGGCTGTAAAAAGTATTTCCCAGCTTTCTGCTTTCCTTCTAATTTTAGTTGCATTAGTTTTGTTTGTGCAAAACCTTTTTAATTTAATGTAATTAAAATTATCCGTTTTGCATTTCATGTTCTCTCTCTCTTGTTCAGTCAAAAATTCTTCTGTTCTCCATGAATCTGACAGGTAAACTATTTCTTGCTCTCCTAATTTGCTTATGGTATCACCCTTTATGTGTAAATCACGTACCCATTTTGACCTTATCTTGGTATTGGGTTTGAAATCTCCCTGTCTTCTCACAGCCCCTCCAACCTTTACTATTTTTGTTATCTTTGCCTCTGATGGATGTGAGGTGAAACCTCAGTTGTTTTAATTTATATATTTCTTGTTAATAGTGATTTCCAGCAGTATTTCATGCTGTTATTGATTGCATTTCTTCTTTCAAAAACTTAGCTATTTATAATCTTCCAGTTAGGGAATTACCTCTTGTTCATATATATTTGTATTCTTTGTTTCATCTTATATCACTCATATCTACCTGCACAAGCAATCTTCTCAATGTCTTCTCTGACAGATTGCTTTCTATCATCCTCACTCTATTACTTATGCCTACAAACACGTCCATGTCTCTCCTTCATACTGAAAAAAACTCTCATTTGATCCTTCCATCACCACTAACTATCATCCTATATCTCTTGCCCTCTGTGGCTAAATTCCTTGAAATTTCTACGGTGGATATCTTCACTGTCTCTCCTCAACCCTCATCATTCCAACAAAACTACTCAAAGTTAGCAGTAATCTCTTAGTTGCCAAATCCAGTGGCCTTTTCTCAGTACTCATTCTCCTTGACTTCTCTACAACCTTTGACACTGTTGATCACCCTCTTTTCTTTAACAGGCTTTTTTCTGTAGGTTTTTAGGACACCACCTTCTGCCGGTTCTCTTACCTATCTGTCCACTCCTCCCCAATTTCCTTTTCTGGATCCTCATCCAAGTCATACCCTTTGACTGTAGGTATCCCACAAGGCTCTGTCCTGGTACCTCTTCTCTTCTTCCTCTGTACTGCTTCACTTGATGGTCTCATCAACTCCCATTAATTCAATTGTCCTGTCTGTACTGATGATTCTCACACCATCCCTGTCCTGCCCTAGCCTCTCTGCTGACCTTCAGTCTTGCAGTTCCAACTGCCTTTCTCAACTGGATGTCCAGTAGATATCTTAAACTCAGTGTGTACAAAACTGGATTCATTATCTTTTCCCTGTAAACTCTCCATTACCCTCCAAATGATTGTAGAGGGCAGTATTATCACCTTGGTTCTTCAGGCTGGAAACCTAGAAGTCACAATGGATGCCTCACTGTCACCCTCTGTATCTAATTTCTTGGCCAACGCCTGTCAACATCTCTTTGCAATATCTCTTTGCAACATTGCTCCTCAACTGAATAAAGTACTATGGCTCCTCAGTATCAAATACACAATCTCTGGCTTTCAAAGCACTTCATAATCTAGCCCCTCCTGCCTTTCCAGTCTTATTACACTTTACTCCCAGATGTGTACTTTTTGATCTAGTAACACTGGTCTCCTGGTTGTTCCACAAACAAGATGCTCCAGTTCTTGGCTCCCAGCTTTTTCTCTGGCTATCCCCCTATGCCTGGAATGCTCTCTTTATCTCTGCCTACTGACTCCCCTGGTTTCCTTTAAGTCCCAACTCAAATTCCATCTTTTATATGAAAACTTTCCCAGAACCTTTTATTTCTAGTGCCTTTCCTCTTTTAATTTTTTTTCCTCTTCATTCTATAATCCTGTATATAGCTTGTTTATATATATTTGCTTGTTGTCTCTCCCATTAGACTGACAGCTACTTGAAAGTAGGGACTCTTTTTTGCCTCTCTGCGTCCGCTATGTTTAGCATAGTGCCTGGCACATAGTAGATACTTAATAAATATTTATGGACTGAGTACCTGACATATGTTTTAGGTAAGAAAACCTTGGATGATCAGACTTCATGTGTGTTCCCCTTTCTTATCTCTTTCTACAGATTACTACATTACACTTCTAAACAGAAAAACTTGAAAATTAAGATCTAAAGTGATATTCTCATCGAAGTAAATATTACTTTCTTGGGGAAAAAAATAAAGTGATATTCTCCCCAATTCGTTATAAACATGTAATCAGTTCTCATTTATTAACAATGATGGGGCAGTGCGAGGGCATGAAAATTTGGGGAATTACCTGTGAATTTCATTTATGTCAGCCACTTTTAAGAAAATCTAATATACAAAAATCTTTATCACCCAAAAAACTACCATGGGGGTGTATTTACTTTACAAAGAGAGCCTTTAATTTACAAAAAGATTAACTACATTTCCCAAATGATTGACTTTTAAAAATTTCAATTTACTTTGCTTTTCAGGAATTCCTATCTTATAAAGTGAGGGAAACTTGCCTATCATCTCTTCCATTACATTTTTGATAAGTGCTACTGCAGGAAGTAAAAATTACTGATTTTAGTTTTATTTCCTTTCCCTTTCCATGGCCACTTAGTGGTGGACGTGCTAATGAGCAATAAAGTAGCCAAGATGTTGACAGAAAGTGGTAGAAGGACGAAAACAAAATGGATAATCCAGAGACTGAATGTTCATCCCCTAAACAGTCAGCAGCTGACTTAATGCAAAACTGGATAGAAATAGGCAGGTAACTTTTCTGTTTTTCATTCAAATTTTGGCCAGAAATTTCATGGATGACTTATGATTTATAATTTTAAAGTGATATGCAAATGAATTATTGTTTATTATTATAAGGAAAATATGAAAGCAAATTAGAAAACTGGCTCAATTTCATGTTCTTGTAGGGAAAGAACTTGAAAATCTTAAGTATTTTGACCCCTACCTACTAGAATTTCATTAGATTAATTGATAAATATGTGACCAATGCAACCAGATTAATTAGTTTAGGCTGAGGTCTGCATTACACAAATAGGTGTGTTTTTATTAGCCCCTTAAGAGGAGGAGACCTGTAAAACACTGTTCACTGTGTGCGTGTATGTAATACAAATTTGGGCCTCTCTCAAAGAGTTGAAGGAGAGGAGAAAAGGAATTTCACCTTTTTAAATTTGAGCTGTCTCCTGAGTTTTGCTCTCAGAACCTTCTTCTGGACTCTGTCATGTGTTGGTTTCTTGAATTGAATCCCAGAGCGCAAGCCACCTGTAATTCATTTACCTATGACCACAGCTGTCAAAAGGGGGTTGGTATGTCATCTCTTAAAGGGTCCCAGGTGCATCAACCAACCATGAGGCATTTATTCAGCTCCTACTATAAATCAGACACCAAACAAAGAGTAAAGGAACTCTGAAGGAGTTTACATTCTAATGGGAGAGGCAACAAATACCTATATAAATATGTCAAGCATAAATATGAAAATATATACAAAATAGTTAAATACAAGGTAATTTGGGAAGGAGTACACTAATATTTGCAGGTAATAGGCAAGGCGTTATGCAGGAAATAGCTTGAGATTCATCTTAAAGGAAGAAAAGGACTGAGGCAGAGGTAAAGAGGCAGCAAATTTCAGATGGCTAGGGCAGAGGCACAGAGATGGGAGCTAGAGAGTTGTATCCAGTGAGACTAGAAAGATCAGGTGAGGGCAGGTTGCATAGGACTCTAAAAGCTAAAATGAGGAATTTATATTGATTTTAGAGGCAATAGGAAGCCACCTAGAGTATTCCTGAGGGGAGTCACATGGTCAAATCTGCACTTAAGGAAAATCGTTTTGTTAGCCATATGGAGGATAGACTAGTGTAGGCAAAGACTTGTTGTAGAGAGGCCAATAAGAAAACTATTGCAATAACCTAGACAAGAGTTGATGAGAGCCTAAGGTGGTAGCTGTGTGAGTCAAGAGAAGGTTTTAGATGCAAGAAGTGTTGTGGGAAAGGAGATGGTAAAGATTTGGCAAATAATTGGATCTATGGGATGAGAGAAAGTGAGGAGTTGAGGATAAGACAGAAGTTATCAACCTGAGAGATGGGAAGAATGGTGGTTTCTTGATAGAAACAGGATGATTTGGAAGAGGGGAGGGCTGGGGGAAAGATAATGAGCTCAGTTTTGGACACATTGAGTGTAAGATGTCTTCATGATAAACAGTTTGAAATAATCAATAGGAATTTGCTGAGACCAAAGCGAAGCTCAGGTGAGAGACTCAGTCTGGATATATAGATATGTGAACCATCTACATTGAGTTAATAGTCTCATGGGAGCTAATTAGGGTACTCAGAGAGAATGTAGAGGAAGAAGAGAGAAGAATATAGGTCAGAACCATGGACATCACCCACAAGTATGAGGCATGATATAGATAATGAGCCAGCAAAGGAAAAAAAGGAGAGAATCAGAGAGGTAGGAGGAGATCCAGGAGAGAGTAGAATCACAAATTCCTAAAGAGGAGAGAGCATCTAGGAAGAGAGGTTAGTCAACAGAGTCAAATGAAGCAGCTAAGTCAAGAAGGACAGACTGAGAAAAGACCATAGATTTGACTATTGAAATGCTCATTGTACTTTGTGTCATTGGAGAGAGCAGTTTTAGTTAAGTAATGAGGTTTAACTCCAAAGTTATTGTTTGTCCTTTGTTCTCAAAGAGGACCATGACATCAGGAAGGTGATGCCGTGACTTGCAAGTGAATTGGATTTAAGTGACGAAGGGCTGTGCAAAGTCACCAGCCTCACTTTCTCTTCAGGAGCCATCTGGATCCAGTGGCAAGATATAGATCAGAATGACTGGAGATGGTCCCCAGTGAGGTTTGAAGTGAGATTGCAAAGGGCTGAGGAAAGAAGGGTTAAGGTAAGAAAGAGGAAGTGGAGACAGAGAATGTGTAGACAAGCTCTTTCAAGTAATTTGCCTGAGGAAGTGAAGCAAGATATAGGTTGACAACTTGATGGAATGGTAAGGTATACTAAAGGTTTTTAAAGAATCTTTGTGCCACAGTGCCCCTAATAGGTATGTCCTAGGATAAAAAACACCATAAGGTGAATATACTCCTGCCTAAATTTAAAAACTTTTAAACTTTTTGCATTCTCAGTATCTTAGTTTGAGTACTGTGAGAGGATAATTAAATGTCTAACCCCTTTATGCAATCTCTCCTTTCACCTGTGTAATATTAGCACAGTCAGTTATCTCTAGTTAGAATCTGAAATCAAGGGAAGTATTGCTTAATTGGAAAGCACTTAGGCATGTTCAACTAATATAATCATTCTATTGACTGAGCAGCCCTAACCCTGTAATTTGGCCTACAGAGTCCTTTAGCACATGAATGATAATGAAGAGAATATGCATTAGGATTCTTAACTCTATCTGTTTGCATAGGATAGTCCCATCTAATCGTGATGCTCTGTACTTTCGCAGAAATTATTTCTGAAGCTAGAATATCAATGTTGGACCAGTCCATTAATTTTAATTTGGTGTTTGTGGTTGTATGTCTAATTTTTATGGAATTTGGCAGTTCTACCTCACTATTTTAGAGGGAATGTTTCTGGTTTGCATATCACTTACGTAACATCATAAATATTGGATACTAACAATTCTGTGTAATTGTAGAAAAGTTTAAGCAAGATTCCTTGAGATTTCCAGATTTTGCCTTTTCTTGATAGGAGGTTTTATCATTTCTTGATTAAAATAACTTCTTAGCCTTTGTTTGCAAATTTGCTTCTGCATCTTCCAAGTTTCATGTTTAATAAGTACTGTGTAAGAACTTAATTCCAATGGATGTTCTTCTCATGGATCTTTTAACTGAAATTCCATAGAGAGATTATATTTAAGAACCTCATACAACTACAGACAGGCAGAAAAGGAGAATTACTGTACTCAGGGATTCTATGTTGTAGGAGCTGGAAAAATCTGTTTATTACTCTTTTGCATTTTGAAATCTATCATTGTTTATGATTATTGTTACCATCTTTTCTAATAGAATCAGGGTTGTGTTGTTATCTTCTCTGTCCCACTCATTAAAATTGTGGTATATTACTCAGGGATTTTAAGAGATTCATTTTGTCACAGATTCTGAATTAGCCAGATGAGTGTGTAAAGGTTTAATCTTTGGGATTCAGAAACAGGTTAGCTTGATCTGAAATGGAACATTAGGTCATTAAATAAAGTGACACAGTGATTTTAGTAGAGATTGTTATAGTTCATGTTAAATTAATGTGGAAAATTTAAGAAACATTTGGTGCTTCATCAAAATATTAATTATTCCATAATGGTTTCTATTAGACTGAAAAATAATTTGACTAGGAAATTTGAGGGAGATATTCGTATTAGATATTTAATATTAATTTTAATATAATTTCCAGTAGTTGCTTGTTTAGGTTTTCTATTTATGATAAATAAATCTTTTAAATATTTGCAAATATTTAAACCAGTGACCATTAATTGTAACTTCATCTTTTTGTGACAAATTTAAGTTGTCTTTATATTGCAGTTTAGCATGGTACAAAACTATGATGATTGGCTTGGATCTTTTGTCCTACCAGAGAAGTTTATATAATTTATGTTTAGGTAAGAAAGATATCAGGCAGGGAGTTCTGATTACCTACAAGACTAAGGATGGATCTAGAGTTTGGTAAGGCAGGATTTGCCTTTCATTGCAGCTATAAGATATCTGTTACTCTGTTTTTGAGAGTTTATATAAGTTTAAAAAACAAACAGTAGAAACCTCATAACTAGATAATTTCCCTAGGTATTGTGGCTTTGTGTCTTGGGTTAAGAATTAAGAAAAATTATTATTTGCATTTATTCCATTTTTTAAATAGCTAAAAGCATATTAATTCTGCAGTCTTCACATTACTCCTAGGAGACATGTAGGGGTAGATAGTTATTTTCCCTTACATAATTAGCTGTATTCTTTTATGTTAAATAATGTTTTTTCTCAGATTTTTTATATACCATTAGCCTTTCCTACATAGATTCTCTGTTTGTATACTATTTCATTTTCTGATAAAGTGGGATAGGCCTTTACAATTGTTTTTCGAGAAATGAAGGAATGTCATTCTAACCTGTCCCCCACAAATCTAGTTCCGTGATCTAGTATATCTGTGGTTATTAGTTATAATAAGAATCTTTAAATTTAGTTAAAGATTGGTTTTTCTAATTTTAATTCTTTATACCACTAATGTTATTTGTAATTCTTAATATTTATAATATTCGGTCAATACTGCTACTACCACTGGTGTTTACATAATGCTTTGATGTAGATACGCCTTGCTGAGTGGTCCTCTGCCAGTGTCTCCCATGTCACACAATCAATTCCAAAGTTTTGTGGTTTTTTTTTTTAGGGGGGGATGGCTGGACAATTGGGGTTAAGTGACTTGCCCAGGATGACACAGCTAGTAAGTGTGTCAAGTGTCTGAGGCCGGATTTGAACTCAGGTCCTCCTGACTCAAGGCCGGTGCTGATCAGTGTGCCACTTAGTTGCCCCAATTCCAAAGTTCTCAATAGAGACCTTGAGAGTGTCCTTAGACATTACTTCTTCTGACCACCATGTAAACGCTAACCCTGTGTGAGTTCTCTATAAGTCTTTTGGGCAAGCATATGTTTTGTATTCAAACAGCATGGCCAACCCATCGGAGTTGTGCTCTCTGAAGTGGAGTTGGCCAAGCAGAATTGAGTAGCTCAAAAGAAACATGAGATGCACAGATTGAGAGAATCCACCCCAAAGGTACACATGGACCATTTGTGCCCGACCTGTGGTACAACATTCTGAGCTCGTATGGGTCTAGTCAGCCACAGTTGGAGACACTGACTCTAGCATGGTTATGTCATTTTGGTCATCTTCAAGAAAGAAAGACAACAATCAACCAAAATAATGCTTTAAAGATCACTTTACAAATATCTCATCGTATGCTCACAGCAACGCTTAGATGCAGGTGCTGTTTTACTATCCCCATTTTACAGATGAGGAAGTTGAGGCAGACAGAGATTAAATGACTTGCCGAAGGTCACTTGAAGAAGTTACAAGTGTGAAGATGGCAGCTGAAGAACTTAATGTTTTAGAATCTAGTTTATATCTTCACAGTCCCCATGGCTGTATGCTTCAAGTCCTTCCAGTAGTTTGTATATTGTATATACAAAGTAGAAACAAAATAACTTTGGGAAAGAAGACACTAGAAGCTGGGGGCTAGGAGAGGCCTCAGGTAGAAGATGCTATTTGAATTGAATCTTGAGGGAAGGTAAGGATTCTAGTAGGTGAGGGCAAGCAAGGGACAGGGCATTTCGGGAACAGGAAACCACTGGTACAGTGGAGCATCTTATGTAAGAAACTACAGGTGTGGCCATGTGACTGGACTGTGGAGTGAGGAGAGGAGAGTGATGTTTAAGAAGCCTGAAAAGATAGAAAGCGATGAGGTCATTAAGGGTTTTAAATGCCAAATGAAGGATTTTTATTTTATTTTAGATGTTATAGCAAGCTATTGGAATTTATTGAATAGGAGAATGGTATGATCAGACCTACCCTTTAGGGGAATCATTATAGCTGCTGAGTGGAAGATGGATTGTAGTGGGGAAGGAAGGCGGCTAATTAGGAATCTATTACAATAGATGACAAAGGCCAGAACTAAGGTTGTGACTGAGGAAAAAAGAGGGCATGTCAGAGTGATAGAAATGACAGAATTTGGCAGTGGGATTTGGCATGTATTGAGTAAAAGTGAGAAGTCACAAGCACTGAGGTTGTGAACCTGGATGACTGTAAGGATGCATGTGCCCTCAGTGCTAAAAGGGATGTTTGGAAGAGGGATGGATTTGGAGGGAAAGATAATGAGTTCTGTTTAGGACTTATTATGCAAAGTGGAAAACAACTGTTCTCTACTGGTTTTGAGTATTGTAAAGTTATTCCATGTGTCTCTATACTGACATGTGACACCATTTAGGATTTACCACGTGTCAGATGTTCAGGAGATTGTGGAACAGGAGGTCTCAGTGGGTCAATACATTTTTAGAAAGCCTTTCTTTGCTTTCAGACAGCAGGCAGGCTCTGGTCCACAGCAGCTGCAACAGCTCAAGTTTTGGTATATTTTTGTACAACTCATACTTGAACTGCTAATCCCTTTGAGTGTGAAAGTTCTGGGGGAGCCAAATTCTGATCAAGTTATTTTAGCCAAGGTTTAATCTCTCTAAAGAGAAGTAGAGATTTTAGAACATTACATGTTGACTACTGTATTTCATTTTTCTTTCAGTATAATGTATTTATTTTAGGTAGGTACATCATGGCAGTTCTTATTAGAATTGAATGCAATAAATGTCATAACAAATTTTTAAAAAATGTAATTTAATTTTTATATCACATTCATTCCAAAATATGCCCTTCTCCTATCCAGAGAACCCTCTCTCATAAAAAGATTAAAAAAGAAAGGAAAATGAAGCAGTTCAACAAAATCAACCAACACATAAGCCATGTCTGAAATTATCTGCAATATTTACCAGTACTTTTTTGCCTCTTGCAGTTTAGGGAGGAAACAGGAGCACATTTGATCTTAATCACACATTGTTTGGTTTCATTTTATTGGTGTGTTGTTTTTTTTTTAATTTGCGTTGTAGTTACTGTGTATATAGTTTTCCTGGTTCTGCTTGATTCACTTTGCAGCTGTTCATGAGTCTTCCCATACTTACCAGAATTTTTTATATTTGCCGTTTCTTATAGTGCAGTAGTATTCTGTTACCTTCATGTGCCACATTTTAGTTAGCTATCCCCAAAGTCAGCTGGGAGGCTAAAGCTGTGGAACAGAAAGCAAGAATATATTCTGCTCCCAGCTACATAGATTATGTTTGGGTTGCTGATAGAAATATTAAGTTTCTTATTTTAAAATGAATAGCAAAGACTCAATGATAGCCCAAAATATCTATAATATCACTTTTCATTGTAGCAAAAAAGTGAATGCCCATTGATTGGGCAGTGGCTAAACAAATTATGGTACACAATAAAATATGTTATAAAAAACAGTAAGCATGATGAATACAGAAAAGCATAGAAAGACTTTTATGAACTGATACAAAGAAAATAGCCAAGAAAATAACTTACACGTTGACAGCAACAATATAACTGGAAACAACAACTACTGCAAAATAATTGAAACCGAATACTGCAAAAGTAAAAAAAAAATGAAGATTTGCAATTTTGCTGAAATTTTTTTCTCTTCCCAAGGGGAAAAATAAATTCATATAAAGGAAAGCTAGAAGATGGGGAGGAGCAAAGGGGGATATCTAGGCAGTGTAAAAACAGATATAAATAAAACCAGTTACTTTAAAGAATAGAGGGGAAAGTTTTATGCACCTCCCACATTGTTCCCCATCTTTGCAAAGAAGTAGGAGGAGGTGTCCTCTCATGTCTCTTCTTTGGGGCTGAGCTTGGTATCATAATTTCAAAACATTCAATTTCCTTTTTTTAATTGTCATTTCTGTCATTCTCTCCATTTGCATTGTTATTTATTTCAGTCACGTCTGACTGTTCATGACACTATTTGGTGTTTTCTTGGCAAAGCTAAGGGGTGGTTTGTCATTTCCTTCTCTAGCTCATTTTACAGATGAAGAAACTGAGGCAAACAGGATTAAGTGACTTGCCTAAAGTCAAGCGTCTGAAGCCAGATTTGAACTCAGAGAGATGAGTCTTCCTGAGTCAAGGCCCAGCAATCTATCCTTGGGGCTACCTAGTTGCCCCATTTACATTGTTACTAATCTTTTATTAGATTTATGCAGTTTGGGAAACTGGAGAAACTAGAGGATGAAAAGATAATGTTTTATGGCATATTCATAGAAGAGTTCAAAGATAAACAGGATTTCATGTAATCTTAGATATTTCTTTTTGGGAAGAAGAGGAGGGAGAAGCTAACCGTAGGAGCTTAATGGATTGTGGGATTGTGGAGAGAGGTTATTTTTTCCTCTTTTGAGTATTAAAACACCTGAAGGAATCGGAGTTGGAAGCTAGATAATTGTGTCATTCAGACTTTTATTGAATTTCAGTGTTTCTCTTACACCACACTTCAATTACTAGGATTTGACTGCAGAGAAACACTATAGAATTTGTTGATTGGGGACGCATGAAGTCGTTTCATCTTTATATTAAAGATCAAATTAAAAGGTAAAATTAATGTTTCCAAGCATGTAAGTATAAGTTGTCCCTACATGCTCTCAGGTTGATGGGATAAAAGCTGAAGGAAAATGCATAGTTTTTGAAGCTGTGTTAAATAGATAGTCTTCATATTTACAAATATAAATTTTAAGGACATATGAATTTGTAAGCTATATAACAGTTTTTTTTCCTTTCATAATGCTTCATTACCAGTGTAGAAGTTCATAGTAAAAAGTTAATTTCACCTGTATATCTTTGACATTCAGCTGTGTGATTTCTTGCAGTTTTTCCATATATACTTGCTGAAAGATTTTAAATGATATCACAAGTTTAGAGACCACATTGGCTAAATTCCTTATAATATTTAAGAAAATGAGTTATTTTAAGAATTAAAGCCATTTTCTAGATTTTTAAAGGTATGAAGAATTAAGTAAGTGTAGGTAGGCAGTCTAGGCATAGGGAGCAATGGGCCAAAGGTGATGAGGACTGGAAACTTCAGGGTGTATGTAGGAGAGAGTCAAATTTGACTGGAGCATGGGCTATTTAGAGGGGAATTTAGTATGAGGTAAAGCTAGAAAAGAGGATGATTCCAAATTGAGTTTGCTCTTGAATAGGAGTCAAATGCAGGTATTTACATGGTAGTCAGTAAGTAGGGTAGCCATTGCAAAGTTTTGAGCAGAATAACATGACTAAACACATACAGATTTTCGTTTGTCTCTTGGGATTTGTGCAGCAGCAGTACTTCTTACTGTAGACTTTAAGGCAGATCCCTAAGATACTATAAAATCTAGCATTTACTTATGATGCTGTAAATTTACTTCTAAACTTACAACCTTGTAATGTGGAATTCACAGTAGTAGAAAGTCTTGGCTCTGCTATTTTCACAAAATAATTATCAAGTTATTGAAGATATCACTACTGCACTCTAGTTCAGAAGTCTCTCATCACTGCTGGCCTAGATGATTATAACTTCCCAAATCATTCCTGGCCTCACTCTTTCAACTCTGTTCAAGTCACACTGTTAATAAAAAAAACCTTGCATAATAAAGTACAAATTCCTTAGCCTGTTATTCAGAGCCAGATACGATCTGGCAACAACCTACCCTTCACATACACATTTGTGTTCTAGGACTTTTGGATTGCTCCCTGTATCCTAATTTCATCCTACCTTCTATGTTGTTTGCCATGCTTCTCATCATGCCTAGAATTGACTCATACCGACCCCACCCTGTCCATCTCCAAATCTACCTCTTCCATTAATCTTCCTAGCTAGATTCATCCTCTTTTCCTGATCCCCTTAGCTAGAAGTGATCATTTCTCTCTAATCTTTCATAGCTCTTTACCATTCCTATATACTTACTATATTCTTAAATTTTATATTTATGGTTCTTTTAGTGTGTCTTACCTCTTCTCCTAAACTGTAAGCTACTTGAGAAAAAGGTCAGTGAGTTTTATTTAATCTTTGCATTCTGATACCCAATACATGGCAGATAATTAGTAAATGTTTGTTGAATTGACTACACAGTAGTTATCTGGCCTTGGAGACATTCCGCAGTAACTGCTTTAAAATATTAAAAGATATTATGGTAAAAAAAACATTAAAAAATAAGTATAAAAAATACATATTATGAAAAAAGTACAGAGTAAATGGTATAATGACTTTGGCATGTATGTGTACATTTTTAACCTATATTTTCCAGAGAAAATCACTTGTTTAAAAAGGGGGGTGGAAATCATTTGAGGACCACCTACCATCAGTATTTAGAAGTACAGCATCAAGCTGTTCTTCGTTCTACCTGTGGTGGCTACTGCTTTAAAAAATTTTCTTTATTCATTTGTTTAGGCATGAAAGATTTGGTAAGTACCTACTATATTTAAAGCAGTGAGTTCTGGAGACTCCTTGTAACTTGCAAGAACCCTTAGGTCAAGGTCCCAAGATATGTCTTCATCTATCTGAATTTTCTTCTATCTGTCTTAACAGAACTGGTCCTGAAAAACAAATGTCTATTGTATGTGTATATATTTTATATTAGCTAATATTTCAGGCTCATGTTGAACATTAGCTGGCTAGTGCCTTGAATATTACCCATACAATGATTTAGCTAGCCTACCAGCAAGGAAAGGAAAGTATAACTTAGAATTTTAATAGTAATAGGAATGGATTTAAGCTATATCTAGATAGACTTGTGCCCTTCCTCCCCTCCCCCCCCCCCGGTC
Organism: Trichosurus vulpecula; assembly: GCF_011100635.1. NCBI lineage: Eukaryota > Metazoa > Chordata > Mammalia > Diprotodontia > Phalangeridae > Trichosurus > Trichosurus vulpecula. Next base: position 47,012,610 of record NC_050581.1, on the reverse strand, counting down.
TCTCTCTTCTCCTCTTTCCTCCAAATCTCCCCCCACCCCCAACTTGTGTTTTTGAGAAACAGCACACATTTGTGAAAGTAGATTGTTGTGCAGAGTATATAGTCTGGGGTCCTGGGACAGAGCAGAGTTAGCTTACAGATATGAGATCCAACCCATGAATTTTTTATTTTATGGTATTTTATTTTTTCCAGTTAACATTCATTTTTTATAAGATTTTGAATTCCAAATTTTTCTCCTTCCCCTTCCTCCCTCTCTAAAGATAGTAAGCAATTTTATATAGGAGATAAACACACACTTATACGTATGTGTGTGTGCGTGTGTGTGTGTATATGCAATCATGCAAAACATACTTCCATATTAGCTATTGTTGTAAAAGAAGAAACAACAAAAGGAAAAAACTGTGAAAAGAATAAAGTGAGAATAGTATGCTTTGATCTGCATTCATTCTCCATTAGTTCTTTCTCTGGATGGAGATAGCATTTTCCATTGTGAATCTTTTGAAATTGTCTTGGATCATTGTAGTGTTGAGAAGAGCTAAGTCAGTCATAGTTGATCATCACACAGCAGTACTCTTAATGTGTACAATGTTCTCTTGGTTCTGCTCATTTCACTCAGCATCAGTTAATCCCAGGTCTTCCCAGGTTTTTCTGAAATCTACCTGCTCATCATTTCTTATAGCATAATAGTATTCCATTTCATTCATATACTATAGCTTGTTCGGCCATTCCCCAATTGATGAGCATCCCCTTAATTTCCAGTTCTCTGCCACCGTCAACCCATGAACTTTTAAAAGATAATGAGACCATGACCTTATCCTCCATGCTCTAATTTGCTCAAATAATCGATCTCATGCTTTGAGGTAAATACGTTATTTTTCCCCTCACAGAAAAGACATCAGATTATTCATAGGGTAGCATGAATATGTGAATGATTTATTAAAATAAAAAAATTCTATAGTTTAGAGGGAGTGAAAGGAAGAAATTAAAGAGCTAGTCAAAAAATAGGACTTTGCGCCAAAATTACTTATCAAATATCTGAAGTCATTTCCAGAACTTCTGTGATCTGATTTATGTATTGATGGAAGCAAATTCTTTACAAGTTTTGTGTTGGAAATAAAACTTTAGATTGACAAGATATTTTCCCCCTTCCTTGCAGTAAATTGTCTGTTTCTTACTAACATTGTCTGCTCTTTATACTGTTCCTGTTCATCTCCTTTCTTCCTTGATGTATGTAACTTTCTATCTTCTTAGTTTACCATATCAGGACAAGAAGCTTGGCTAGATAGTTATTGCATTTATTTTGCATGCCATGGTCAATAACATGTCAAGATTTTGATATCTGAATAATTTGCTAAAATATTCTTCAAAAAACAAATTTCTCCCAGTTCTCTTCCTCAGCCTCATTCCTACATGAGTAGATAGTCTGAAGTGATTGGACTTAAACATAGTATCCTTAATGTTGCCTTACAGAACTAAGACCAAGTTATGATTTTATTTTTTCATATTCCTCTTTCCTTATTTCCAAACTTCTTTTTTTTTAACTTTCAAAATATAAGAGTTTTAAAAATCATTATTTTAGGACTCTCTGTATGATTGCTGGTTCTACACACTAGTTAGCTTAGATCAGATATATTTTCCTAGGTAGTTATGCCTTACCAGCCTCCATTTTACTCCTTTAAATGTCAGTGAGATTGGCAGAAAAGCACAGTGCTGGGAAGGTCAGTTGCCTTTTATGTATTGATTAACAGGGTTCACGGTGAAGTAGCTGACAGCTTAGAGAGAATGTGCAGTTTGAGTCAGTTTCTATTCAGTTCTTGGAAAATCTGATTCGGCAAAACTCTTTGCATGATGGCAGAAGTGACCCTGATTTTTCCCTCTTTTGTCTAATGTATACTTTTTCTTAGCACTCTACTGTTCACACTGCAAGAGGATGATGTATATGTGACAAGGGTTCTCATATTCCAAAGATGCTTGAGATGCTCTGGCAGAAGCACCGGGAAAGTTAAATAATTGTCCAAGTAACTATGCCCAAAGGACTATAAAACTGTGCATACCCTTTGACCCAGCAATACCACTTCTTGGTCTGTATCCCAAAAAGATGATAAAAACGGGAAAAGGACCCACATGTACAAAAATATTTATAGCAGCTCTTTTTGTGGTGGTGAAGAATTGGAAAATGTTATCCACATCCAAAGAAAGAACTTTGGAGTATGAATGCGGATGGAAGCATACTATTTGCTCTCCTTTTCTTACGTTGTTTTGTTTTGTTTCTTCTTTCTTGTGGTTCCTCCCACTACTTCTGATTCTTCTTTAGATCATGACTAATGTGAAAATGTTTAATATAAATGCACAAGTAGAACCTATATCAGATTGCACACCATCTTGAGGAGGGAGGGGGAGACAATTTGAAACTCAAAATTTTATGGAAGTGAATGTCAAAAACTAAAGATTAATTAAAAAAAATTAATTGTCCAAGTCTTCTGGAGGCTCTGCAGAGTAGTTGTTGGGCAGTTGTGTTTCTTTGGTTTTGTTGTCATGGTTACAGTTTTACGACTGCTTACCGAAGGCAAAAAAAACTTTTTATAAGAATCATAACACTTATTTATTGCTCATTTAAAAATTTATTTTGATACCTTTTGTTTTTACATCACCTACAAATCACATACCTGTATTTCCTCCCTTCCATTTCCTTCCAAAGGTGTTATCCTTTATAATAAAGCATGCCAAAGGAAAAAAGTTTCACAAAACTAAACAACATCAAAAAGTCTCATATATTTAGCATCCTTCCCTATTCCTGTAAAGAAGTATGAGGAAGTATCTTCTCATATTTCTTCTTTAGGATCAAGCTTGTATGTTAGAATTTACCAGCATCCTGTTTCAGTGCTATATTCTTTCTTTCTTTCTTTTTTTTTTTTTTGAAAAGGGAGTTAAGTGATTTGCCCAAGGTCACACAGCTTGTAAGTGCGTCAAGTGTCTGGGGTCAAATTTGAACTCAGGTCCTCCTGACTCCAGGACCGGTGCTCTACTCACTAAGCCACCTAGCTACCAATCAGTTCTCTATTGTTGTTGTTCTCTTCCTCTGTCTACATTGCTATAGTCCTGATACATGTTTTTTCCTTGATTCTGCTTATTTCACTTTGCTCTACTTCATGTAACTCTTTCTGTGGTTCTCTATGTTCTTTACGTTCATAATTTCTAATAGCACAGTAATATTACGTTCATGCACTGCATCTTGCTTAGCCATTTTCCACTTGATGGACATCAACTTTGCTTTCAGTTCTTTGCTACCACAAAATGTGCTACTTACTAATATTTTGACATATATGAGGACTTGCTTTTTGTCATTGACCTACTTAGGGTATAGACCTGGCAGTGGAATCTCTGGGTCAAAGGAATTTGATATTTTAGTCACTTTCTTTGCATTATTCCAAGTTGCTTTCCAGAATGGTTCCATCATTTTTGCAGCCCTACCAACAAAGTATTCATGTGTCTATCTTTTCCACAACCCCTCCAACACTGACTAGATACTCATTTTTATAGGACGAGAGGAAAGAATATGGAGAGTTAGCCAGTCTTTCTATTTCTAATTTATATTAATAAAGTTCAGTGCTAAACAGTTATTTCTTTCAGTGATAAAAAAGAAAGAAAGAAAGAATTACACACACGGTTTTGAGAACATATTGAACTGACTTCTGTTTGAAATAAATAACCTTCTGGAAAGGGGATTTTTTTTTCTCTTTTAAAGTTTGTTTGATTTATCATTTGTTTAATTTACTTTTAAAAGTTTTATTGATGCCTTTTGTTTTTATATTGCAGTCATTTCCAAATATTATGTCCTCCTCTCCTCTTGATCCCATCAAATGAGACCCCCATGACAAAAACAGTTAAAACCATTGATACAGTGACTGAGTCTGACAGTGTATGAAACACTTCACAACTGTAGTTCTTCAACTCTTCCAAAAACGAGGGAGGTATTTATCTCTTCTCTGGGGCCATTTTGGTCATTATGGTTACTTAATGTTCAGTTTCATTTTAGAGTTTTTTATTTATTTATGTTGTAGTCATCGTGCATATTGTTTTTCTAGTACTGCTTACATTCCTCTGCATTAGTTTATTTAGATCTTCTCATGGTCTTCTGAATTTCCCATATTTGCTGTTTTATGTTTTTCATATGCCACAATTTTTTCACCCATTTTCCAACCCATGCACAAAGTCACTTTTTCCCTAGTTTTTTTCTGCTACAGAAAGTACTGCTATGAATATTTTGGTGTATATGGATCTTTTCTTCTGTCTTTGACCTCCTTGGTATATGTGGATTTCTGGGTAAAAAAGTATGAACAGTCCAGTGATCTTTCTTGAATAATTCTAAATTACTTTCCAGAATGGTTACAGTAATTTACAGCTTCATTAGCTGTGTCTTCCTTCCAGCATTCATTATCCCTATTTTTTATCAATCAGTCAATCAACAAACTTTTATTGAGTATATACTGTGTGCCAGGAATTGTGATAGGTACTGGGGATACAAAGACAAAAGTGTAAACCTTTGCCCTCTGTCATTGCCCTCAAAGTTTGCATTCCAGCAGGGGAAGGAAAATCAAAATGGACAAATACAGCTTATACAAAATACATACGGCGTAGATATAAGGTAGATGAGTAGGGGTGGGTGGGAAGGAAACTTGAAGCTGGTGAAAGAGAGGGAGGGGGGATCAGGAAAGACCTCATGTAAAAGATGGCTCTAGACTGAGCCTAGAAAGATATTGGTGATTCCGAGACCTAGAGGTGAAGAAGGAAAGTGCATTCTAGGAACAAGAGAGAGCTAACTGCAGAGGCATGGAGGTGGGAGATGAGTCCTGTCAGGAATTTCAGAAATTGCAGTTTGATTGGACTCCCCTTATTTGTAAGAGGAGAAGAGTACAGTAAGTCTGGAAAAGTAGTTTGGGGCCAAGTAGCAAAGAGTTTTAACAGTGGAATTTATATTTTATCCTAGAGGTAAAAGGGAGCCACTGGAGTTTATTGAGTAGGGAAATGGCTTTCGTTTTAGGAAAATCACTTGGACATCCATGTAGATTAAGATGGATTGGAAAGAGAACAGATGAGAGGCAGAGATCAGTTAGTAGTTTCTTACAATAGGCATTGGAGTGGACAGGAATGGATGTTAAAGTAGTAACAGTGAGATTTACAAATGATTGGATAAGTAAAGCGAATAAATTGAGGAGTCAAAGAATACACCAAGGTTGGGAACCTGGCTGATTGAAAAGGTGATGGTAACCTCAGCAGAAGAGGGAATTTTGGAAGAGGGATGGGTTTGGAGGAAAATATAATTAATTCTGTTTTCGGCAAGCTGTATTTGAAATGTGTGTGAGGCATCAAGTTTGAAATGTTCAGTATGTAGTTAGATTCATGTAACGAGCTCAGAAGAGAGACCCAAATTAGCAATATAGAGCTAAGAATTATAACATAGAAGTAATCACTAAACTTGTATGAGCTGATGAGGTTTCTGAAAGTAAGTGTAGAGAGAGAAGGGCAGGCCCATGACATAACCTTGAGGGATAAACCCACAGTTGATGTGTTGATGAGGAGGCTCTAGCAAAAGAGACTGAGAAGGAGTAGTTAGGGAGAAGAACAGAGAGTGTAGTGTCATGAAGACTCAGAGTTTGTCATCTTTGCTAGTTGGCTGGATTTGAAACCTTAAAGTTATTTTGCTCTGCATTTAGTGATTTGGAGCAGTATATCATAGTGATAATGATAGTAACTAAGATTTACTTAGTGCTTTATGGTTTGCAAACTATTTTACATACATTTTCTCCTTTAAGCCTCACAACTTTGGGAGATGTTGGCAACATCCTCATTTTGAGGATACTGAGGCACTTAGAGGTTAAGTGGCTTGTCCAGGGTAACAAAGCTAGTGTCTAAAGTGGGATTCAATTTGAACTCAGGTCCTTCTGCCTCTAAGTCTAGTACTCTCTCTACTATACTACACTTCCTCTCTATGTGCTTGTCCTAACAGTTTTTTTACTTATATTTTTTCATTCATTACAAGCCAAATTATTTTTCAGCCAATCATGACTTGGTTATATTTGCCGATGTTTTTGATCTTAAGATTGGTGGGCTCCAAATAGTACCTTATATTTTTGTGCTACTTACAGTTTCAAAATACTTTACAAACATAATCTAGTTTGATTTAAAATATTAAAAAGTTAGTGATTTACTTTGCTTGTATTTAGAGTTGAAAATTAATTTCATTTGTAAAAGTGCCCTTTTATGCGTAAATGGTTTTATATTAAAACTGTACTAACTTTTATGATAATTTTTTCATAGTTATAACTTACATGTAGCAGAAGAAAAGACATGTATGATATAAGCAAGTGGCGACATTTTTATTAAATTATAAATTCTTCCTTCCTTTAATGTTTTTGTGGATTTGTTTGAAGTAACTGGTCTTGAATTTTACCAAATTAAGTTGAGTGTTGCCATTACTTTTTCCTTTGAGGCAGCGTATCTAGCTAACGAAGATGAAAATTCATTCACTGTCCTCAGACATTTGGTCAGACTCTCTCCATCTTCTGCCTTCTAACAAGTAGCCTGATTGGTTTTTTACATCTTTTCTTCTGCATTTTTTAGGCAGGCTAATTACTGTATGGAAGCAATTTCTTATCTTCTGTAGTCTGGTGAGAGAGGCTTTCTCCTTTTAGAATACTGTCCTTTGTGAGGGAGGACCCCTAGTAGGTAAAGTACTCTTCATGTTTGTGTGGCTTCTACTTTTCCAAACAATATTTTTTATGAACAAAATTTAGGAATATAGCCAATTTAAATGGTTGCTTTAATTTGCTAATGACATAAAACATAGATATAGAAATTTCAGGATGAAATGGACACTAAAAGTGGTCTAGTCCTAACTTCCTCTTTTCCAGATGAGAAGACAAGCGCAAAGAGGGGGAATAATTTGTTCAAAGCAGCTCAGCTGGATAATGACAGAATCATGGTTATAACCAAGGTCTCCTATCTTCCAATTTTGACTTTTTGCACTACACCACAAAGATTTCCTTTCATTGTGATACTACACATAACTCTTAGGTACTTGATTAAAATACATACCCCTCAAGTTAGTTCCACAAAATCTGACATTTGAGAAACTTGATCGACTGATGAATACATTAACCTAAAGTAAATTTATTTGATCTTGTTTAATATTGAGTCAATTCTCATCATGTACAACGCTTTAGTTATATTAGTATTGTACTTAAAACTTATTTGTAAGGTGTCACCACTTTATATATCAAATTAAACATAGTTCCAGTGGTTACTTAAAATGAAAATGAAAAAGGGACATTTGTCAGTTATTATGAAACATTCCAATCTTTGTGTGATGTTTTCTGGGGGTTTTTGTTTTTTAATTTGCCTATCTCTGTATTCAGATATCCCAATTTTGTAATTAGCAGCAACATAAAGGGCCACAAGACCTAGTGATATTTGCTTTATTTGTCATTTTACAACTAGAAATAAATGTGACTATTTTGTCACGAATTATTATAATGCCTTTTGTCAAGCACATATAACACAGTAATTTTCTTGGAAATTGCTGGCCCTTTTGATTGTCTGCATTGTCAGTGTGAATTGTCATCCCATCTTATTAGTCTGAAACAGAATCTGGTGTTGACATCTAATGATTGCCTTTAAAAATAATGATTTGCAGCTGCATGCTATAGTAGCCTGGATATCTATTTGATAAATATGGCACTGAAAGAACAAAACAATTTTAAGCTATTTGTATCACTGTGATTTTCTGTGATGGGTTACATTGGATCAGCTGTGTGTAATATGTTCTCTGATCCTGTGGTTCATTCTTTCTTAATAGGATTATATCTCTACTCATTAAGCAGTTATATTTTATACAGAGTGAGATTCAGTCAGCGTAGCAAATTAATTGGAAAATTGCAGGTGTTAAGTAATCCTAATAAGATAATTAGCCTCTTGATGCATGAATACCTTTATATTCTTTCTGTAGTCTAACTTTTTTTTTAAATACCAAGAATTGCAGTATCATATAAGAAAAGTTCATGGATCACTTATTTCCCTCATCCTCCAATTGGCAATGGAAATTTAGGTTAATTACCAAGGATTATTACGCTCCAGATATTGATCTTTCCAATCACTGTAATCTCTGATTGGCATGATGGTTTGAAATGTGCATTAAGACATTCAAATGAACAGAAAATGTTTTTGGTGATAAATTAATGGCAAATTTGAAATGGTTCAGATTTTAAGAATAAATCCTATATTTTACTCTCCATTTTCATCTTTTTTCCTTTCAGTGCAATAAGCATTAAATACCTACTATGTGATGGTTATAGGCATTTTAAAATGCAAATGCACTTGAAATTTTAAGTTACAAAGAAACAATGATTACACTTGTATAGAACTGAATTTATTTTTCCCACTACTTAAACAAGTGGTTTTTAAAATATATTTTCAGGAATATTTGAAGAAGACATGGAGAAACTGGTCACAGTAATATCCATGTTAAGGGCAGAGTATGTTTTTATCCTATTTTACCTCATTCTGTTGAGCTACAAAGTGAAATTGCTATAGTATAATATTAATCTAGTTCCCAGCCATTTTTTATCTACAAGAGATACTGGAAACCTATGGTATGTATGTGAAAGATGGAATACAAACCAAATGTTTCCTTGTCCTCCCCTACTTTAAAGAGTCATTGCCTGTTGCTTGCTGCGTAGAATGGTCCATTTAGGTACCAGTGCTGCCTCCTCATCCTTCCTGTCCCAAGTCACTGCACAGTTAGCATCTTCCACCACGCTAAAAGAAATTGTTTGAAACCTTGAGCACAGGACTTTTTAGAGGCTGCCAAACCTTTTCGTCATGAAAGTTAAATTGCACAAGGGAACTATTCTTTGACCTCTCTTGCACATTACCTTAGAATCATATTTTGCCACTTTATATAGCAAGATGACCTCTTCCCCAAAAAGCATTTTCCACTGTATAAGAATGTATGCAAAGGAAGGAGTCCTTCTTACTGTTTCCCCACCTTCACTGAGTTTTTCTGCATCCAAGTTTTACCTGACCCTGTCCAATCTGTATATGTACTTTAAACTCAGAAAGCATTATGTCTTTTCTTTTTCCCATTTTTCTTTGTCTGACTAATGTGCTCTTTTCTTCTTGTCTATACTTGATGTGTCTCTGTCATTAAAACCACACACACACGTCCTTCCGATGTTAATTACAAGGAACTCTTAGCATCTCTTTGTTGTTTTTTAATTCACAGTACAAATTGACTTTTATAAAGTAATGTCTGTGGAGATCCATTCACTATTCTACTGACAAGAATAAAAACATGCAGCACTTCTAGTTTCAAAATTTAGTCTTTACCATCAGAATCAGAATGACAGTTGACTCCAAATACTTGAAAGCTCTTTTGAGTCCTCAGTGGTCAACCAGTCAACCTTCCCCACCTTCCTAACTACATGAATAACATTCAGTTAAGTTCTATGAAGAAAGGTGCACAAGGTCTTTTAGTTATCTCCCTTCTTACAGAACACTTATGTAGTCTAAAGGGAGCAAATGGAAATTGGCTATGAATTATAACTGCTTTTTTGGCGTACGAATGAAGGGAAAAGAAGCCTAGAATTGACTCCAGGGAACATGATTGGCATTGGTTTTGTCCCTTGTTTGTAGAATTTACTTCTGATCTCAGGTAACTGTTTCCTTAATTCATCCCCCATAGTCTTTAAGTGTACATTTGCAGGGGGAAAATGTCTATGTGGGAGGAAAGAGGGAAGGGCACACCTAGGCTATGGAGCCATAACCTCTCACAAATGACTCAGCACTCTATTAAACCACAAACCTTCAGAGGATACTCTGAATTATTGCTTTAATAAAATGGCAACATGTTGCCAGGCAACCTGAAAGTTTGTATGTTTTTTCCCTTTTAACAAAACTGCCCTGTATCAGCTGCTGGCGTGGAGTAGGGTGGAGTAGGAGAGAAGCTTAGTTGGTCATTTCTTTTTCTTGTTTTCCAAAATTCTACCTGCATTTTGACAACCCACTTTGCCTCTCTAGTTCTTTTTTTGTGTCATATGTAAGACAAATTGGTAATTATTGCTCACAAACGTGCTTTTAGGGAGTCAGTGCTAGAAATGGCATTCTGTTTTATCTTAGGCTCAGGTATTTTTAATTGTGGATTCTTAACTGAGCATGAGATATGAGTGACATCATAGCCAGGTGACTTTACATTTTATCAAAAAAGTCTAATTATGGCCGTTTAAGTAAAACAGACTTGTTCTTATCTTGGTCCTCAACTGCTTTCCAGACCTAAAAAGGGAAAAGTGCAGTGTTTAGAATAGTAGCTGGAAATATGGCTTCTCATCATGGGAGGGCCTGGAATTTTACATGGAACTTATTATACAATTGATAGCTTTTCCTTGTTACAATTGCACTGTGATCTTGCTTTCATAGAAAGTTTTCTGAAATAATTGAAATTGAGTTGCTGAATGAACAATTAGATTTTGGAGCAAAATCAAGTTTTGAATGGTAATGGGGGAACATAACTGTGTGATTCATGGAAAGTCATATTATCTTTAAAAATATTCTTTATGCTGAAGATATACAATGTTAGTTGTAATTTATATGATTACTTTTTTAAGAAAAAAAATTTTAATTATAAATTCATAGCCTCAAAAGACAATTTGTAGTCCATCAAGTAAATAGGTAAAGAGTTTTTTTTTTGTTTTTTTAAGTGTCTTTTTCTTTCTTTTAGATTGCTAACTTGTGTTCCAAAGAATAGCATTATGGTTTTTAGGAAATTTATAGGATTTTGGAAATTATACAGATTAACAATTGAAAATTTTCAAAAGTGCAGCAAAGCCATATGGCAACCTTTGCTACTATGTCAGATTCTCTGCTTCTAGGGGACAGCTGAGTTCATGCCAGTTGATTTTCATCAAATATCCTTAAAAATAACATCTTCTGAAGTTATTTGGTATGTTGTCCAATAAGAGATATCCAACGATGTTAGCAACTAAGCTTTGCAAAATCGTATGCCAGGAAATGACTAAAATCCTGGTGTCAGCTTTTTTTCTTTTTTTAAATCCATGTCACCTTTTCTCATTCAGTAAAATATTTTGAAGGTGCTTCAAATATCCAACAAACGACCCAGAAATAAATGATATTGTTTGTATTTCGTGTAAAAGTTGATTTTTTTCAAGAACTTTACAGTAACATCTAATCTTCAAATGTGGAAAATATTGTTTGTTGCTGACACGTGTTAAAATATCATTTAGTTTATGTTTCTTCTAGCAGCTTTTAAGGTATCCCTTAAGGTTCTCCTTTTGAAAATTGGCCTGACTCCTAATAAAGGTTGTTCGTGGATCTTATTGCTAATGTTGGCAGCCCTTCATTCTTTATAGCAGAGTATTGGTATTAACAATGAAATTGGAAATAAAACTGCAAGTAAGGAGTTTTGTTTTTGTTTTGAAAGAGTTGTGTTTTTAGGTCATTAAACAACATAGGAAAATAATTAAATAATAATAATAAATAATAAAATAATGCTAATAAATAAATAAATGATAATTAAACAAAAAGAGGAAATGACTTTTTAATCCATGATACAACAGTAAACGTGAGCAAGAGATTTCGCTCAAAGTGACTGTTAGAATATTTTGTAGCTAGTGTGTAGAATGTAAACTTCCAGTGAAATAAATTGATTGTTGGATAAAATTATTTCAGCGAAGATAAAGAATAGAATAGGTTCAGAAATTTAATTAAATTGTTTTTTACTTTTAATTCGTTCTTCCAGAGTTATATTTCCCCTTTTGGGAGGTCCAGGAAAGGTAGGTTAGCTTCAGATTTGTCTCTTCCAGAGAACGACCTCTGAAGAGATCATTTCAAGCTGATAGCGTCATTGGCCATTCTGTATGAAAGGTAAAGACAGTCCTACAACTCTCGACCATGACATGGAGTCAAATAGTGTGTGATTTAGCAATGAAAACGAGGTTCATTATTCACAGTGTTTAGCTTCTTGGTAGCCAACAGTCATCCATGCGATGTCACAGAAACAGGGAGAAGTGTGATTGAGGAGCAGGTGAGAGACTAATCCTTGAAAAAAAACTTCTTAGTGTCTTTTGTTTGCATATCAGTTCCATTTCCATATACACACAATACACCTTTCCCTACCCAGAAAGCTGTCCTTTATCACAAAAAATCAGAACAAGTAAAAGCAGTTCTTGATAGAGTCTAAATGCAAATCAAAGCATACTTTTTTTTTTTAGTGAACAAATAATTAACATTTAATAAAAGTTAGGAGTCTGATAAATGTGTGTTGAATTAACTAAAGGTAACCAGAAAAGACAGCTAGGTGGCTCAGTGGATAGAGCCAGGAAGACCTGAGTTCCAATGTGGCTTCAGACACTTCCTGTGTGACCCTGGGCAAGTCATTAACACTGTTTGCCTCAGTCTCCTCATCTGTAAAATGAGCTGGAGAAGAAAATGACAAATCACTCAGTTATTTTTCCAAAAAAATCCTAAATATTAGGGTCATGAAGAGTCAGACACGACCGAAGAAAATGACTGGACAGCTGAACAAGAAGAGCCAAACATTTCAACGTGATAACTTGGTGAAAATGTCATCAACTCATCTTTAAATTAATGGAAGTGATTGACTTAGTTGCTTTGGTTTCCACATATTCATAGTTTTTGAAACTTTATGTGAACATTTATCAAGAATTAATCTTGATAAACCCTGTCGTCTAGATCTACTTCCACTAAAAATGAAAATCATGCTCTCCCTCATGAGTTGAGCTGAAGTCACTTAGTTAAGGCTGGCTAATTTATTGCTTCAGAGCCAACGTTTTAGCAACATCATTTCTTCAACATAAAAAGTATTAATGTTTCAATTGATTTCAATTCAATGTATTTGGTTTTTTGTTCTTTTTGATTCAGTTTTTTTTAAAAGAGAGATTACTTAATTTAATAAGAGCGATCTACATTTGAAAATGGCTACTGAAATCTTGAAACTTAAGAGAAATGAAAAAAATTTCTTGAAATAATTTTTATATTATGTTTAAATTGTTTATATCTAAGAAATTTAAAATACTAATAAAAGTCTGCCACCCAAGTATATAACTGAGCCATATAGAGGCAACCAAGCCAACTGCTTCAGATGGATTTAGGGGATATTTTGATAGATCATAATTGTGGTAGTAGAGGTGCTCCTTCCAGTAGTGTAGCTAATAACCCATTCTTGCCTTCTCATCCTTTACAATTCTAGCTAACAGCCTTCTGTAAAATCTTATAGTGAAACTAACCAATACATTGGAGGTTTGCTTTGGGTCTTTTAACATTTTATGAATACCAGTGTAACTTATTTCTCACGTTTGCTATATGACCACCCAATCTCCTTTTCTTGTTGTACATTTCTCTAATGGTATCCTTCCTACTACTTCTTTTTTTTTAAATTTATTTATTTAATATATTTAGTTTTCAGCATTGATTTTCACAAGAGTTTGAATTATGAATTTTCTCCCCCTTTCTACCCTCCTGCCCACTCAATGATGGCATATATTCTGGTTGCCCTGTTCCCCAGTCAGCCCTCCCTTCTGTCACCCAACTCCCCTCCCATTCTCTTTTCCCTTCCTCTCTTGTAGGGCAAGATAAATTTCTACGCCCCATTGCTTGTGTATCTGATTTCCTAGTTGCATGCAAAAACTTTTGTTTTTGTTTTTGAACATCTGTTTTTAAAACTTTGAGTTCCACATTCTCTCCCCTCTTCCCTTCCCACCCACCCTCCCTAAGAAGGCAAGCAATTCAACTTAGGCCACATGTATATCATTATGTAAAACCCTTCCACAATACTCATGTTGTGAAAGACTAAGTATATTTTGCTTCGTCCTAACCTATCCCCCTTTATTGAATTTTCTCCCTTGACCCTGTCCCTTTTCGAAAGTGTTTATTTTTGATTACCGCCTCCCCCTATCTGCCCTCCCTTCTATCATCCCCCCCTTTTTTTCTTCTCCTTCTTTCCTGTGGGATAAGATACACAAATGAGTGTGTATGGTATTCCCTCCTCATGTCAAATCTGATGAGAGCAAGATTCACTCATTCCCCCTCACCTGCCTCCTCTTCCCTTCCTACAGAACTGCTTTTTCTTGCCACTTTTATGTGAGATAATTTACCCCATTCCATCTCTCCCTTTCTCCTTCTCCCAATATATTCCTCTCTTATCCCTTAATTTGATTTTATTTTTTTTAGATATCATCCCTTCATATTCGACTCACCCTGTGCCCTCTGTCTACATATATATATATACACATATATACACACACACATACATACATATATACATACACATACATATACACATATATATACACACACATATATACATACATATATATACATACATACATACATACATACACACACACACACACACACACACATATATTCCCTTCAGCTACCCTAATACTGAGGTCTCGTGAATCATACACACTATCTTTCCATGTAGGAATGTAAACAAAACAGTTCAACTTTAGTAAGTCCCTTGTGATTTTTTTTTCTTGTTTACCTTTTCATGCTTCTCTTGATTCTTGTGTTTGAAAGTCAAATTTTCTATTCAGCTCTGGTCTTTTCACTGAGAAAGCTTGAAAGTCCTCTATTTTGTTGAAAGTCCATATTTTGTCTTGGAGCATGATACTCAGTTTTGCTGGGTAGATGATTCTTGGTTTTAATCCTAGCTCCATTGACCTCCGGAATATCATATTCCAAGCGCTTCAGTCCCTTAATATGGAAGCTGCCAAATCCTGTCTTATCCTGATTCCTGATTGTTTTTCCACAATATTCAAATTGTTTCTTTCTGACTGCTTGCAGTATTTTCTCCTTGACCTGGGAGCTCTGGAATTTGGCGTCAATGTTCCTAGGAGTTTTCTTTTTGGGATCTATTTGAGGAGGTGATCTGTGGATTCTTTCAATTTCTATTTTACCCTCTGGCTCTAGAATATCAGGGCAATTCTCTTTGATAATTTCTTGAAAGATGATATCTAGGCTCTTTTTTTGATCATGGCTTTCAGGTAGTCCAGTAATTTTTAAATTCTCTCTCCTGGATCTATTTTCTAGGTCAGTGGTTTTTCCAATGAGATATTTGACTTTGTCTTCCATTTTTTCATTCATTTGGTTCTGTTTTATAATATCTTGATTTCTAATAAAGTCACCAGCTTCCACTTGCTCCAATCTGATTTTTAAGGTAGTATTTTCTTCAGTGGTCTTTTGGACCTCCTTTTCCATTTGGCTAATTCTGCCTTTCAAGGCATTCTTCTCCTCATTGGCTTTTTGGAGCTCTTTTGCCATTTGAGTTAGTCTATTTTTTTAAGATGTTGTTTTCTTAAGTATTTTTTTTTTGTATTTTTTGGGGTCTGCTGTAGCAAGTCATTGACTTGTTTTTCATGGTTTTCTCGCATCACTCTCATTTCTCTTCCCAATTTTTCCTTTACTTCTCTAACTTGCTTTTCCAATTCCTTTTTGAGCTCTTCCATGGCCTGAGACCAGTTCATGTTTTTCTTGGAGGCTTTTGATGTAGGCTCTTTGACTTTGTTGACTTCTTCAGGCCGTATGTTTTGGTCTTCTTTGTCACCAGAGAAAGATTCCAAGGTCTGAGACTGAATCTGAGTGCATTTTCACTCCCTGGCCATGTTCCCAGCCAACTTACTTAACCCTTGAGTTTTTGTTGGGGTATGACTGCTTGTAGAGTAAAGGTTCTTTGTTCCAAGCTTGTGGGGATGCGCTGTTGTTTTCAGAGCTATTTCTATACAGCCAGCTCTGCCACACCAGCACTCTTCCTTCCCCAAGAACCCCCAACCCGGACTGGACTTAGATCTTCAGCAGGCTCTGCACTCCTGCTCTGATCCACCACTTAATTCCTCCCACCAGGTGGGCCTGGGGCCAGAAGCAACTGCAGCTATAGTTCTGTAGCTGCACCACTTCTGCTGTCCCTGGGGTGGCCCAACCTCGAACTCCTTCCACTCCCCACAGTTTTTCCCACTAACCTTCTCTGTTGTCTTTGGTGTTTGTGGGTTGAGAAGTCTGGTAACTGCCACAGCTCACTGATTCAGGGTGCTAGGGCCTGTTCTGCCTGGTTCCTGGTCTGGTTGGTCCTGCCACCGCCCACCCTGGGCTCTGCTTCCCTCTGCTCCCCTCCACTCCCACCTCTGTGTGCGATAGACCTCACCCAGTGGCCATCCAGGCTGTCCGGGGCCAGAGCCCTGCTATTTCATGAGTTCTGCCGTTCTTCTCTGTTGTCTTTGGTGTTTGTGGGCCACAGCTTACTGATTCAGGGAGCTAAGGCCTGTTCCACCGGGCTCCTGGTCTGGTTGGTCTGCACAGCTCATGCTGGGCTCCTGTCTCCTCCGCTCCCCGCTCCGTTCCCGATAGACCTCACCCAGCGACCATCCAGGCTGTCCTGGGCTGGAGCCCAGCTTCCCTCTGCTATTTTGTGGGTTCTGCAGTTCTAGAATTTGTTCAGAGCCATTTTTTATAGGTTTTTGGAGGGACTTGGTGGGGAGCTCATGCAAGTCCCTGCTTTCCAGCTGCCATCTTGGCTCCACCTCCCCCATACTTTTTAAAGTTTATTTTTCTTGGGAGTTTTTTCATCTGTGTTTTCTCTCACATGACTAATATGGTAATATGTTTTACATGACTACACATGTATAACTTGTATGAAATTGCTTGTCTCTTCAAGGAGGGCTAGGGGTGAGAGGGAGGAAAAGAACTTGGAATTCAAAACTTTTAAAAATAAATGTTTAAAAATTTTACAGATGTTAAAAAAATTACATGTAATTAATTTTTTTTTTTAAAAAGCAATTCTACAAAACAAATCAATACATCTAACACACCATATATAGTGTTTTGCTTTCATAGATCTCACCTCTAGAAAGAAAGTGACGGAGGTGTATTTTCTCATATTTTCTTCAAAACCAAGCTTAGTTATTATAATTACTATCAGTTCCTCACAGTGATGATTGTCACTGTCATCTGCACTTTTATTGCTATCATTTTGTGTATTGTTTTTCTGGTTTTGCTTCATTTTGCCTCAGTTAATAAGTCTTCTGTTACTTCTTTGTATTCTTCATATCAGTCATTTTTTATGGTACAGTCATATTCCGTTACCTTCGTGTTCCATAGTTATTTAGCCATTGCTCAACTGATTGACTTGTTTCTAAAGTTATTTGCTAGTACAAAAATATTTAATATTTGGTGTACATGGGACCTTTCTGTCTTGGTCTTCCTTGAGAATGTGTGCCTAATAATGAGATCTTTGGTCAAAGATATGGGCATTTTAGTCACTTTTATTTTTAAACATAATTCCAAATTGCTTTGCAGAATGGTCAGACAGCTTTACTGCTGTATCAGCAGTGCAGTAGTATATGATCCTAACCCTAAATGCCTCTGACTAATCCTAACCCTCACCTCTGACTGTCTGTCTGTCTTTACATACACACAGACACACACACATACATGTAGGTATATGTAGCTTCTCTAGCATTGAGTATTTGTATATTTCATCAGAGGCAACTAGATGTGTCGTAGACAGAGGGATGAACTTGGAGTGAGGCAGATACTAGTTCAAATCCACCCTCAGATGCTTAATAGCTTAAAGCTGGGCAAGTAACCTAACGTCTCCTGCCCTAGTTTCCTCGTCTGCAACATTGGTGTAATTAATAACTGGAAGGTACATCCCAGGGTTGTTATGAGGATCAAATGAGATAATGTTTGTGAAGCACTTACTTCTATAGTGACCACTATATAAATGTTAGCTAGTACCATCATTGTCATGTCCAGTTTAGTGACTAAGATTGAATTTCAGGCTTGATATGCATCAGGTAGCTAGGTGGCATTGTAGATAAAGCATGAGACTTGGAGTTATGATATTTGAATCCTCCCTCCAACACTTACTGCCATGTGACCCTGGGCAAAACCTCTCAGTTTTAGTTTCTTCTCATATAAACTGGGGATAATGCCTTCTTTCGTCATGTTGTTGTGAGATAGCATGTAAAAAACACTTTGCTGACCTTTCAGTGCTATATAAATGTGCTGTTGTTTTCATCAGTAATTGGATTTAACTTTCATATGGTTGTCAAAAGTTTGTAGTTTTCCTTTTGAGAATTGTTTGTTTATATCCTTTGACAATTTATCTATTGGAGAATGGCTCTTTTGTCCTATATATTTGTACTTGTTCTTCACTATTGAACCTTTTTCAGAAAAATTTGATGCAAAGATTTCCCCCCAATTTACAACTTCCCTTCTTGTTTTAGTTTTATTGATTTAGTTCATGCAAGAGTTTTGCAGTCCGTGTAACTAAAGCATGGTTCCGGGGTCTGTTTTATCTCCTTTGATTGCCTCTAGGCCTTGTTTAATCAAATATTCTTCCCTAGCCATAGCTGTGAAAGGTCATTGTAACATGCAGTAACAAGTCCTGAATGGATAATTGCCAAGAAAACTAAAGAAAAAAGAGTCAGCATGTGATTGGGGATTGGAAAAGTCATTAAAATAGAGTTTGAAGACTTGTTCGAGGTACATAAAGATGGACATGAAAAGTAAGATGAGGACAGGGTTTCTGTGGGGGTCCAGGATGGGGGAAGATTGCAACTGAATAGGTAAGATAGAAAAGATCTTGACTGCATGGCAGTTTCTAGAGGGGGTGGTGTTGGGTAGACTCTGGATCTTAGATGCAGAAGACAGGAGAAACAAAGGAATCTTTGGCCGTTTCGTAACTTTTAATGGGGACTACATGAAATTACTTGCTTTGTTTTCATTCAGTCATTCTTCAGCGTTGTCCTTATAAGTTGGGAGAAGCAACTTTGGTGACTGACACACTTTCTCCCAGAAAAAATGATTCACTGCAGGTATGAAAGCACAACCTGATAAGGACCTGTCATTTCCATCTTTCTGCAACTTCCCCTCTCTTCTTGGGTTACATTTGGTTAATGAACAAGCTGAATCATCAGCTATATCAGTTCTTTTCTCAAATATAAACCTTCAAAGCACCCATGTAGTCAGTCAACTAAAGCTTAAATACTTCAGCAAATTAGTCATCCAATTTTTTATTTACACATAAATCTACTTCTCAGTCTTGGGATTCTTGTTAAATTATAGTGATACTTTTCTAGGCTTTTTGCATGTATAGCAATAGAAAGGGAAACTGAGGAGGTAGAAAACATATTCTGGTTTTCCTCACTTTGTGAAACAGATTAAGGGGGCCCTGCACAGTATCTTGTATGTAGGTGCTCACATATGGAACTAAATTAAGGTCTGTTTTGGAAAAAGGATGTGTAAATTAAATTTTTCTAAGTTTAATCTTTTTAGCTGTACCAGAGAGCTTGAAACTTAAAGAAATCCAGTGATGAATCATTTTCTCAAGTGAATATCATTACCTCATTTTTTTTTGGTAAGCTTAATTTTTCCTATGTTAAGATTCTTTAAAAGCAGTTTATAGGTTACTCCCATAAAAGTTATTGATAATGTGATTCATCTTTAGTAGTAAGTACCACTTAGTGGCCATCTGCCAAAGTTAATTAGTCTGTAATTACCTTTCCGATCCATCGTGTAAACAGTTTTCTGAATGGTTAGTAACATCAGAGAGTTCTCTTAGATTTAAAGAATCTTTGTATGCCATCCTAATAGTTTACACAAACAGAAAAAAAAGATAATATAATTTAGTCTTCCCCTTGGTGAACTTAATCTTCCAACCATTTTTGGCTATTTTCCAGGATCTATATGACTTAAAATGTTTAAATGATTTTAACTAAGTTTGTACAGTTAGCACATTAATCTTTCTCTCATAAAGTTTAAAGAATGTTAAGATTGTTCAGGTCTTTCATAGCTGTCAGTCAAGTTTCTCAAACCTGTTAAATGTTTTATCACAGCTGTAATTGAGTTTTGCTGGACTTTGTAGTGGCTTGAATATCTTAAAACTCAGATTGCATATCTATTTATTTCTGTATGCATTTATTTCCAAATTTAAATTTTTTTACCTTCCCATTTAGATTCCTTTAGCCCTATGTTTTAAATTTTATTCCTAATTCCACAAATGTCCATTCATGTTCATTATAAAATTATTTACTCCCTTTTTTCTCTTTGCCAGAATATTTCATCATTTACAGCTGATTCACAGACTTACTTTGTGTGTGTTTATGGTTTTGTACTTTGGAGAATTTGTTAACTCTCGACCCATTAAGGACCATGGAAAAATAGAGTAGCCTTTCCTGCTTGTCTAAGCAAAATTACTTAATGCCAAACAGGATTAGAAACCTGTGACCTCGGGTTTCTCCCTATGAGAGTCCTCTGTGGATGCATGTCAGTGTCTTCTCTGGTCTTATATAGTTACCTGGAGTGCTGAGTAGTTAAGTTACCTACGCAGGGTTACCCTTTGTCAGAGGGAGAACTAGAACCAAGTTGCTCCCAGTTCCAAAGCCATCTTTTCTGAATTGTTTAGGACAAACTAATTAATGAAATTTATTGACTTAGGCCATGCTGCCTCATGCCACCTCATGCCAAATAATTGGAATGAAAAGGTAATATAGGTTGCTGGTTAATTGATTTCCTGGGAGGGAATACCCATGATGATGACAGCACAAAACGCTGAAATTTTGAATTAATGTGTATGGTACCTCTGTAGTAGTGGTGATGCATTTAAATGCAGTTTTCTATAATAACGTCCTGAGCCCAGGCAACACACGTAAGAATGAATGTTTAAAAAGTAATCTGTGATGACATCAGTTAGAGGAAATGAATTAATAAATAAATGAAGTTGAATTAATGGCTTCAGTAATTACATTTTAATTTGAAATTTATAGTTTTTTAAAATATGGGTGTAGCACATCTGTGTAGATAATTTCCATTTTTGTCTTTACCTTTGTGTAAGATTTTGCTAAATTAGATTCATATACAGAATCTTATTATTTCATTTAAACTCCTTTGAGCTGTGGTAATATGTAAGACCTACCTATAGTATTGTGAAATGAACTGAGAATATCTTTATATAACCTCTTAATTGGGGTTTATAGTCAACCAATTCATCTTCTGATATTGAAGCCTTTGATTGGTATTTCAGCTATGGCATGAATAAAATGCTAACACTATTCATTTGCCTGATTTCATACAATTTTTATTGAGTCCTAATGTTTTCAATTTTGGGCGTATACCTAAAACTAAGTAACTGCATTCTAAGCTAGTCTTCACACTTCATGGTGTGTTAGGTAACACTTAGAAATAATCTTTCTCCAAATTTGTTTTTTTGCCTCCAAATGCAAATTTTGTTTAATAAATATAAAAGAAAATTTCCTCTTTGTTCTTTGAGGCAGATTCTGAGTTCAGCTCTCTTCATCCTCCTTTGCTGCATTATAAGACTGTGTTTTCTATTAGTATACTCTTTTTAACAAAATCTGCTATTGTAAAAAAAAGTTTGAATAACCTTTGGAATTTTTTGGAATGAGAATTTACTTGTATTTTTGCTTAGCAACCACTGTTTCCTTGTAAATGTTCTTAGGCTGTGAATGGATTCTGTCTTTCCAATTAGATTTTTTTCTCATGGAAAGGCAAGTACTGTGTCATATACTACCCTCATACATGGCCATTGTATTTACAGTGGTGTATGAATTATTCGGACCAAAATAAATAATTTGTTGACTTGATAAACCTGACAGCTGTTTATTTTTGAAAAAATCTTTTAATTTAACATGTCTTCTTTTTATTGCACTCACTTTTCTTACATGATTAGGCATTGAGGATACAAGATTTTGTTGTGTATTCTTTGTAAAATCAGCATTTATCATATTGGATATTAAATGTTTGTTTGATGAAGTCTGTTTTTCCAAATCAAGGCTTGATTATAATCCATGAGTTTTCAGTGGATTTCATGGCATTTGAAACCCAGGTCATTAAATATGTTTGTCTCGATCACGTAGATAAGTTTCATAGCCTTTTGTGATGTGTAGCATGGTACAGTTATGCTGTGTTGCAGTAGTCCATCTCTATTTGGGCATTTCTGTAATTCCAGAATAATTCTTCATAATATGTCCAATATACTTATCAGAGTCCATCATTCCCTCAACTGGGACATGGCTTTAAGACCCATTGTAAGTAAAAAAAAAGTCCCCAAAACATTTTTTGGTTGGATGTTTTATAGTCTGATATGCTCAGTAACTGGATTACTTCTGACAAAAGTTTTGATCTTTTAATGAAAAAGTGAGGGGTTTTTTATTACCTTTTCCCAGTCTTCATTATACCAGTCTTGATATTATCTTCTCCAGGACAAACTTTTTTTTTTTTTTTGTAGCAGTGATTAATAGCATTTTTTACTGGTTTTCTCATCATTTTTCCATTATCAAGAAGCTTATGCTGTATTGCAGAAGACTCCGTCTATGGGCAGTTAGGTGGTGCAGTGGATAGAGCATTGGCCCTATAGTCAGGAAGACTTCTTTTTTGAATTCAAATCTGGCTTCAGACACTTACTAGCTGTGTGATCCTGGGTAAGTCATTCAGCCATGATTGCCTCAGTTTCCTCATCTGTAAAATGAGCTGGAGAAGAAACTAGCAAACCAGAAAAGCCCAAATGGGGTCACGGAGAGTTGGACACGACTGAAAAACAACTGAACAACAAAAAGAAGAATAAATAACCTCTCCAGGTACCAGATCCCTCTAAAAGTCCTTGCTTGTTTTCTGAAGATTAATCATACAGCACTAGTTTGCCAGCTCTTGATGTTACCTTTCATTTTTCTGCTTACTTTCAAACTTAGTCTTTGGGTGTGACTGTCTCTGTCTTATTGTTGGCTTAAAAGATCCAGCTGCTGCAATATCTCTGACAGTCATTCAGTCATGCTTTTTAAGACCTATAACTTACGCACATTTCCTTGGAGTGTTATCCATTCTCAAAAACCACAGAATTGGGAATACAACCAGTGAAAGCAATGAATTACATATGTAGAGCATTGAAACCAGCTTATTCTGTTTTATTTGCTTAGGTCAGCCTATAATCAACCAAAGAATACACAAAACAAAATGGTGTTAAAATTAGTCTGTGTCCCAAATAATTCATATACCACTTTGATAGTACGGTGTTCTGTACCTTATGGGGCCTTGCTAAGTACTTAATAATTATATGACTAGATGAATTATATTTATATAAAAATCGAATATAATTATGCAAATGTAGATTGCCCTAAGGGATGTTTAGATAAGACCAATTGTTCCAAAGAACAAATTAAAGGACCACCCCTTCTACTGACTACATCTTTTTGAAGGTATGACAGTGACTGAGTTAATGATAACTAAAGGGCATTCTAGTCTATCAGCTCATTTGCATGAAGTTTATAAATGGGGAAAAATTAATTTCATAATTTTATAGCATCGTAGTTTATCTATGGCTGAAAATATAGCTTTTTCTCCTCTCTGCTCTTTGACCCTTTGCCTAAGGAAAAAACTATCTTAGTAGCAGTACCCAGAGTGCTGTAAAAAGTAATTTCTTCTCTTATTTACAAGACTACAGTGTCATTGTCTAGACATGCAAGAGAATGTTATAGAATTAATAAGCAAATCTCGTGAAATAAGAGTAGAAAATTGTAACTCTTATGATAGTCTTATAAGCAATTCTTTCTCTTAATGTACCTGTATATCTATGTATGTGCATAAATGCATCTCATTATTTCTATTTACTTAAATATACGTGTGTTATATTTTTTAATTAGGTACATAGTGAAGTGATTAAATGTTATTTCTGCACAAGGCATAAATTTGGGACTTTTCATATTCTCTCAAGATTGTTTTTTTCATTAACCATTATCTACATGTATAAATTTAGGCTTTAACTGATAATGTTATAACCTTACTGGTTTGCTATTCCCAGTGTTTTACAGGGTCATGACTTGACGAAAAAAATTTTTTGTCTTTGTATGGTTGAGTTGATCCAAAAGGAATGTGAATAGTTTGTCTGTTTAATCTACTAATGGTTGAAGGGAAGGGGGGAAATAGTAGTTCGGTTTTGTTTTTAACTATAAGGGATGTTTATAGTGATTATTCTTATTTTTCTTAGTCTTTGAGAGTTTGCTCTACTATACATCCCGAGAATCTATCGTCGTTTCTATTTTGGGTGACATTTTAAGAAACTATTATTCTATCACAAACCCTTCATCTTCACACACAATTATATGTTATATGAGAGAAACGTTGCCAAGTCTTCACCAAATGAGTTAGATACTTTTCAAACTAAGTAGGTTCTTCTTTAAGGACCTTGAGCATCTACCATCAAATGCTGACCATATGCCTATATATTGCCACAGAGTTGAGAGCTGAAAATGACAGTGTAGTAAAATAGTATTGGCCCCGAC
Organism: Trichosurus vulpecula; assembly: GCF_011100635.1. Classification (NCBI taxonomy): domain Eukaryota; kingdom Metazoa; phylum Chordata; class Mammalia; order Diprotodontia; family Phalangeridae; genus Trichosurus; species Trichosurus vulpecula. The sequence continues at coordinate 46,988,228 of NC_050581.1, read as the reverse complement.
TGGGTGGAGTTAAATGCCATTTTAAGAGCCTTCAAAGCAGATGCTACTCTCCACTATATTTCTGGCTGAAGAAATTGACTTTACCATCATTGTTAATTAAAGGCAGCCCTTATTGAGGGTGGGGCTTGCATTGGGAAATTTGAAAGGGGTGACTCTTGCATATGTAGCCACTGATGCTGTGTAATGCTGACTAGATCATTAAGCTAACAATTCACTCTCGTGTTCTTAATAAGTAAAAAAAAATCTTTACGTTCATATGGGTTCATATGTAAAAGAATTCTCTTGAAAATGTATACTTCAAAATTAGGTATAGACCTAGTAAGGTCAGCCATCTGCTCAGAATATTTCCATCATTCCGTATTGCCTTTTTGTTGAAATTTATATTCCTTTTCCTGGCACAGAGTCAAGGTCCGTTACAATCTTACCTTTCTAGCTTTATCTTATACCCTTCCCTTTAGTCTGTGCTGTAGCCAAACTAAGTGCTCTCATATATGACTGGTACTTTCCCACATTCTCGCGTATATCTTGAACATCTCTCTCTCCCACTCCTATTATTTCTTACCTGTCTTTTTTAAAGCCCATTTCAAATGTCTTGATCCCCTAAATCAAGAATAAATTTCCATTTATGTATCATAAATAACCATGTTTAAGGGCTCCTCTCACAAAACTCAATGTATCATTTTGTACTGTAATTATTTGTCTCTGTGTCATGACCTCCTGCTAAACTCCAGTCTGCATGTAGGCAGTGACGATTTCTTAATCTAAACTTTTTCTCCCCTCACTTGGTGCTTTGCACAAAATTGGTGAGTAGAAAATATTTGTTGAATTTGGATTTGAATTATTTTAGGTGGTGTTGATTGATGGTAAGAGTTGCATGTGACCTAGAGTTTTTCCGTTAGTGGGTAAGCTCATGAGATTATAGAAATAATGGTGTGGACAGTTTTCATTGCTGTGGAAGTTTCATAATTCATTAAATCTGTTTCAGAGGTCTGTAGACTGAATGGTAAAATGTTTCTAGTTTAGTGAGGAAAGCTTGATAAAATCCCCGTTCCAGTAGTACTAAACATTTACGGTACTTATCATTTATAGGGTGTTATTTGTATGTCAGTAAAGACATTATCATGAGATAATCTTTTAGCTATTTTTATTTTTAAGCTAAGGCCCGATTTACGTTATTCGTGTTGAAAATGAACTATGAAGAGCCTCTTAGATTTTTAAAACAAATAGCACTGAAATATCATTTTGTAAATAAGAAATTTAACTCATGAAAATGAAATTGTCTTAGAAAAAAAGTGACAAATGCAAATAGAAGAAGACATGGACAGATAACAGAAATAGCATTGACTTTTGTAATATATAGGGAAAAATCTCTAGCAATTATTAATATGCTTTGTTTCCAAAGTGTTTTCGAGAAGTATAACTGAAAAGTGGCCTTGAATCATTTCACCAACTAATTTATAGAAGGTTAGAATTGACTGACCAGTCTGCAGTACACTTTTTTAAACAGTCAGGCTGGAAACAGGGGAGGACACCAGTTGACAGCCAATTTATTTTGCTGATTCATCCATTAGAGTGATGGCTATGGGCCAAAGCTTGGCTTGCAGATTAGAGGCTGTGAACTGCAAAGCTGCTGGGACTTGAAGGAATGTTGGTAAATTGTTGCTGTGCAAAGGCCTTCCCTTCCCCTGCATCTCACCTTTTCTTTTTAAATGATCCTGATACTCCATATGTTGAGATAAATCCCTTCTCTGTACAGAAGCAGTTGTTTGTTATATGTAGTCCAAATAGTTAAGGGGTAAATTATTGGGGAATAATACTACTTATTAAGATATCAGCTTGGCTCATTAGTGAGCCTGATCATCTTTGTCATTATGTAAAATATTGACTTAAGCCTGCTTTATTTCCTCTGTAACCAAAATTAATCTTGATAAAAAGATTATTGCCAGCACAGTCCTTTTCAGACACACTTGCAAAATAAACCTGCTGAGTTAAGTAAAGAAAGAGACTTAAAGAAAAAATTTAGGAAGCTTTCTTTTGCCAAGAAGCAATCTGGAAGACATGATGATCGTAGAATTGATGTTTTCTCATCACTTTGAGAAAATTAACCCTTTTGTAACACCTAGAATCATGCTTACAAGGAATCTACTTTAAATATATTTTGGTGTAGATTATAGATTTGAAACCGTAGTCATCTGGAAAAAGGAAAACTAATAACATTCACTAGAGAATAAAATTTTTAAGAGAGGGACAGAATCTATGTGATATCAATAATTTCCCCTTCAGTTTTCATCTACTGAGATAGAGTATATCGAATGACTGTCTTTAAATGTTTTATCTCCTTCACGATGAATCACAGCTGGTTCTGGCACATACTTTTTAGTAATTCACTGTCCTGTTGGAAACTTCAATGTGCAGAAACTTTAAGATTCTGAGATTTTACTTTAGAGTGTGTTCTGAATACATTTGGTAAGTACAGTATAACTTTGCTAATTCAAACAAGTTGGTGAAAGTATGAGGTGTAAGACTTTTAAAGTGAAATATAACTATCATTTTTATCATAATTCATAATTCATATTTGGCATAGGGCACATAGGCTGAACATCTGAACCAATGCTGTGTTTTAGAGCTGCAGTGCTCCCAGCACAAACACATTCAAAGCTTCAGGCAGACCTGAGCCACCTAGATGAAAATTTTAAAAACCCATCAGTTTCTTCTTTTTTACTATCATCTACACGTATAAATTTATGTTATTTGTATAAATAAATGGAACATCTCCTTCATACACCTGCTTTTCTAAAGATCTCTAGTATGGCAGTAGGCAGCTGCTTTGAAAGCTCTGAGTGAAGATAAATACTTACCATCCCCTTGATGATTCCTGCTGCTTCTCTTCCTGTAGTGCTTTGTGAACTGCCTGGACACCAAGACTGCCGCCTGAGAAGGAGGAGAAGCTTTTACTCCAACCTCGGAGAAAGATTAACGTTTTGGGCATTGGTAGTGGGCTGGGAGAGAAGCAGAAACATGCAGGAGGGTAGTAATTAAGCAGTGCCCATCTGCCAGTAGATCTTTTATCCCTTTTCTCTCATAGTTTTGTAGCTCCCATAGTGCCCTGTCCAACAGAGGCTACATGGAGGAAGAAGTGGCAGCACAGAATTTGGCTTATGTTTTGGCATAAAGTCAAGATAGGGAAGTCATAGCATAACTATAGCACTTTAAGTGATGGGTGGGGTGGGATAGGGATGAGAAGTAACAGCTTTGAAGAATGAAGAGAAAAATGTATGATAAAAAAGGGACGACATAGCTGATTATTATAAATCTTTAATTTGCCAAGTCCACAATAATTGGGTTTTATTGTATTTGATCTGGGGAAGGGAGGAGGGAAACAAACATTTATTAAGGGCCTATCGTGTGCCAGGCATCGTACTAAGTGTTTTTAAAATATGATATCATTTGATGAGGTAGGAACTGTTATTATCCCCATTTTATAATTGGGGAAACTGAGGCAGACAGCTTACAGTGACTTGCTCAGGGCCACACGGCCAGGCAACATCTGAGGCTAGATATGAGTATGCTGCCTACAAGAGACTATGTTAGCTTTTACTACTGAGGTTTTATACTTTTCAAACTAATAACGTTTTCTGTTTTTTATGTGTATTAGAAGAATTGAAAGAGATAATGTTTCTGGGATAAATTAAACAATTTTTACTTAAAGAAACTTTTTTTTTGTAGCCGTCAATACCAGCAAGTATGCAGAAAGTTATCGGATCCAGACTTATGCTGAGTATGTTGAAAAGAAACATATGGATAAACAGAACAAGAGGAAATGGACAGAAAATAGTTGGAAGGAGGTTGAAAGAAAGCGGTTAAAAACTCAGTGCACATCGTATGTCCCACAGAGTCGATATTACAGTGTTAACAGGTAAGAAATGTTTAGTAGTAAACTCTTAGTAAATGTTGATGTAAATTGAATTTATTAAATTGATATTGGATGGAAGAGGTAAAATGACCTTTGTATCAATTTTTCTTCTTGTTCCTCATAGAATTCTAGATGGAGGCACTGACTTTTGAGGAAGAATTTGTTTTCTCACTCAGCTAGAATATGTAATCAGTACTTCAGACCTCCAGCATAATTCCAAAGCTACTTTTGAGCAAATGACATTACCAGTGCCCTAATGAGTATTTGAAGCATTCGTGTTATAGGTAGTTTTAGTGAAATCCCAAACTATTTTAATAGTTCTCACCAGCCATACAGACAAATTGTGTACACTTCAGTATGAAAATCCAATTCTTTTTTACTGTGTTCTCAGCATGTAGAACAATAAAGGACTAAAGTAATCTATAAGCTCATCAGAACCTTCCCCTCCACTTGTTGCCATGTGGCCATGCCTAACAGGACCATGTCGGGCTGGCCTGAAGGCAAAAATAGTTGTTCATCTCTGCTTTAGAAAGTAGGGACTTGAATTTGGCACATGTTACTGTTACTCCTCCTTTCCATGTCCTGAATTGCTTCTTAGAGTTAGAAACAAGATACGAGATTGGGGATTTTCTTCCACAGCTTTGGTAGGAAATGTATCAATCTGAATTTGTTCCCAGACTCCTCATACTAGACTTAGTAAAGGTGTTTAAAATTAGACTTGAATTAATATCATAAAAGAGTATAATCTACCTCTTACAGTTAAGAGATGTTTTTGTGTGTCTTCTGCATTCTTGGTGTTTATCTGTTAACCATTTTATTTGAGAATTTGATTAAAAAAAGGATCATGTACTAAAGTACATTAGTGTAAGACTATATTACTATAATATGAATAGATGTTGCACTCACTATGGAATGGAGGAGTGGAGAGAAAACTTAAAAGTTTAAGCGATTTAGAAAGTCACTCAGTTTCCATAGGCTGTGTGGTTGGCAAGCTGATAGCTGCAGAAGTGATTCACTTTAAATTACCTTTAGAAAATTGGCTTTGAGATCTAGCCAGAGCCTCTCATGTCATCTTAGCCTTTGCTGTTGGCAGCTAGTGTTGCTAATACAGATAGATTTCCATCTCTTCTCTTGTTTGGGTCTATATTGTTGGTAGCTTGTATCTTCTTTCAGCAATAGAATCAATGTCCAAAATTATACAGGGATTTGTACTTGACAACTGGAAAAATATAGGGCTTATGTTTTAGGGAAACTGGTCTGGAAGCGAATTTGTCTGGATAGGAAAAAAAGGAGATTTGGTCCAGAAGTGCCCTGAAATCCAAACACAGATAAATAATGTATGTAGAAAATATTTTCTGTAGAATTAGATGTGGGTAAAGTAATGAAATTCCTCTATAATTAGAGGAAATAATTTTCCAAAGTCAGTTTGACATTTATAAAAATTCAGCTTATTCAAAGCTATGGATTATTTGGTATCTGATTTAGTTTGGCTACCCATAAACACTTCCTTGGTATATTTCCTTGTTTTTGGCCTTTCTTGTCCTCCTTCTTGTAAGCCTGAAGCTGTAAAACTTCCTAGAAAATTGAAAAGCTCCTCGGTATTACTAATCATGAGGCATTTGCTAACTCATATATCAAACTTATTTGCATTGAATTAGTGGTTTTCTAAAGTAACTGTGTGATTTGCAGTTGGATATGGGTAAAGTCCAATTACAAAGTTCTGCAAAACAAAGTTATTTCCAAGCCTCGTGGAAAAAAAAAATAATGCTTTATTGAGCTGGTTACAGTAAATAGGCCTATGAAATATGTGCTTTCATTGATCCCCATATATTTAAAGTTACTGTTTACAAAAAAATTACCTCTTTATTTGCTGTTTGCATATTTGTTCAGTCTTCTGGCCTTAGTTTCCTTAACTATAAAGGGGTTGGACCAAGATACCTTGTAGCTCTAAACCTATGAATCAAATTGAAATTATTCTTCAACTCTTCTTAGCATTTATCATCTTGGCATTCTAGTCATAAAAAAAAAAGCCCACCTGAATTCCTAAATCACTGAGAAAAGCAATATAACTCAGGAACCTGGAAAGTGGACCTAGACACACACACACACACACACACACACACACACACACACACACACATACACACACACTTTTGTCTGCTGATTTGAAACAAATCTTTTACTTGTTCAGTTGCTGCGGAGACAGTATAATGTGGTAGAAAGAGCACTGGATTTGGAATTAGTGGACCTAGGGTTAAGTCCTGGTTTTGCTAGTGATCCTGTATGATCCTGGGCCATTTACTTCACTTCAGAGCTTCAGTTTGTTCTTCTGTAAAAGAGGATAAATATACTTGTACTGCCTCTCTCCACTGGATTTTTGTGAGAACACAAACCGGGAGTTGATTTTTAACACATTCTATTCAGTTTTTATCAGATTCTTTTAAAATACTTGTCCCACGGAAGTTTATAAAAGAACTTAACATATAGTAATTGTGCGCCCTCATGGAGCAAATGCGTACGCGGGCCTGTGTGAAATTTTCCAATAAGAAGGCCAGGCAGTTGTATCAGAATAGATTTAGAGAAGCTAGCTTTCAAAATTGGTATTGGATTACAGACACACAGATGCACACACATGCTTCATGTACACATGCAGACATAGATTTAATTGAAAATGTGATATATTCAAGTTTATTTAAAATCTTAAACTTATTAATGATATTCTTTCTGTTTAGTGATTCATATACTTACTGAGAAGCATCTGTGGTGCTTTTTAATTTGGTAGCCTTCCTATTCATGCCAGTTTTCTGATTTACAAATTCCTCTTATCCAAATTAGCATGATCTGTAGTATCTTTTGATAGACACAACTTTTATAAGCTACTTGCCTTCAGTTTTCCCTGTGCTATATTTAATAATTCATTTTATTTTCCTTGAGACTGGGAGTGATTTTGTCTTATGTGTCATGGGATGTAACTTTACTTGTTTGAAATCCTTTAACATAATAATTTCATTTACTGGTGTCTAGAGAGATAAGCAGTTATTCTTCTTTTTCTTTCTTCAGGTTTACAGGCTTAGTAACCTTTATCACATAGTCTTATTTTTCCCTCTCTTCTAACTAATAAATTTTGGAGGGAAGAAATCTTTACTCTTTCTTTCCTTTCCCAATCTCCTTCCCTCCTTTCTCAGGTACCTTCCCTCCTCATTTCTCCCTCCTAGCTTTCCTGGCATCCTTCAAGTCTCAGCTAAAGTCCGACCTTCTTTTCTTGATCCTCCTTGCTACTTTCCCTCTGTCAGTTATCTCCAGATTGTTCTGTAGATATCCTGTTTGTACATAATCGTTTGCATATTGTCTCCCCTATTAGACTGTAAGCTCCTTGAGAGCAGGGACTTGTCTTTTGTCTTTTTTTTTTTTGTAGTATTGCTAGTACTTAGAACAGCACCTGGCACATAGTAGGAGCTTAGAGAAGCACTCATGTGCTGGCATGCATGCAGGTGTGTACACCTCCACCCGCCACCACCTTCCAGCGCCCCTTAGGGATGTCTTGGGAGTGGCTGTAGTGAGAATCAGTGAATTAAATACTCAAATAAACACACATTTGCCCCAAAGAGGGATTGATATGTGCTGATCTTGCTCTCGTATGCTTCTCTTCTAACTGTCTTAGATATTTATAAAATGGGAAGTTGAGAAAGTGAATCAGAAAATCTGGTTTGTTTTAAGCTTATCTATTCATTCTTTCAACAAGCATTTATTAAGCACTTATTTTCTACCAGGTGCTCTGGTAGTTGTTTGGGATATATAGACAAAAATAAAAATAGATGCTTCCCTTAAGAAACTTACATTCTATTAAGAGAAGCAGTATGTACACATGTAAGTAGATATACAATACATACAAAGTAATTTCAGGGGGAGGCAACTTGGGAATAAAGAAAGACCTTATATGGGAGGTGGCACTACAGCTTCACTCTGAAGAATATGAGGGATTCTGAGAGGTTCAGGTGAGGATGAAGGACATTCCAGGCATGGGAACATCCAATGGTAAAGGTGTGGATTGCTAAGATCTGGGGATGTAAAGAAAGGCAAAAACAGCCTTTATCCTCAAGGAGCTTATATTCTAATAGGGGTGAAATGTGTAAATAAATAAATACACCCAGGAAGACCAATTAGGAGGCTTTCACAATAGTCCAAATGAGAAGAGATGAATCCCCAAACTAGTGTGGTAGCTCTGTGAGTGGAAAGAAGGAGGCAGATATGAAAGCTGTGAGAGAATTGGTGTCTTGCCTCTTCTTATCTCCGGGCAGCCACTGCAGTTCCTTCATATGTAATGATTTCAAGATTCTTGAGCATCCTGGTTGCCTTCCTCTGGATGGAAGAATTAGAGCTAGTGAAGGAAGAGTTCAAGGCAAGAAATGTAGTTTTGGGAGTCATCTACACTATAGTTCATAGCAGAAATTGTAATTTTGAATAAGCTGTCTAAGGGGAGAAGTATAGTGGTTGGGCTAAAAGCTACCTGTGATCTTGGTAAGTCATTTAATCTCTCCAAAATTTCCAAGGTCCTTCCCATCTCTAAAATTCTGAGTCACATACTTTCTTTCTGCCTCTCTTTCTCCCCCCTTCAACAACTCCTCCAATCCTCTAAGTCTTTCCTGGGTTATCTAATATGGGCTTCCATTCTGACTTTTGGGTTAACGAACATCAATCAATCAATCAACATGATTGATTATGTGTCAGGCCCTGTTATAAGTCTCAGGGATACAGAAAGGCAAAAGACAGTCCATGCCCTCAAGGAGCTCACAGTCTAATGCGGGAGACAGCATGCAAACAAATACATGCAAAGGAAACAACGTAAGAGGATAAAGAAGAAATGACAAAGAGAAGATACTGGGGAAAGGCTTCCTGTACAAGATGGGATTTTAGTTGAGACTTAAAGGAAGCCAAGGAGGTGAGTAGTTGGAGTAGAGCTCAAAGAAATGCCCAGAGCCAAAGAGGTGGAGTGTGATGTTGGCAGAAAAGCCCGGTACATGGTGGGGAGTAAGGCATTAGACTGGAAGGAGAAGGCCTTGGATGCCAAGTAAAACATTTTTGTATTTGATCCTAGAGGCTATGGGGATCCACTGGAATTTATTGAATAAGGAGAGAGGGTGAAATGATCAGATCTGTGCTTTAGGAAAATCACTTCAGTGGCTAAATGGAGGATGGATTGGAGTGCAGAGATACTTGAGGCAGGCAGACCCATCAGCAGGTTTTTATAGTAGGCCAGGTGTGAGGTGATGAGGGCCTCCACTAGAGTAGTGGCAGTGTCAGAAGAGAAAAGAAGGCATATTAAGAGATTTTACTTCCCTGGATGGAACCACCAGAATTTATTTGGAGGGAAGGGATGTCATGATTAGAAAATCACTCTAGAAGCTGAATGGAAGATGGATTGGAGTGGGGAGAGACTTAAGGCAAAGAATCCAACCAGCAGGCTATTGCAATATTCCAGGCATGAACTGATGAGGGCCCACATCAGGGTGGCAGCTGTAAGTGGAGAGGAAGGGACATAGACAAGAGATGTTGTGAAGGTAGAAACGACAATACTTAGCAACAAATTGGATATGTGTAGAGTGAATATGAGAGGGGAATCAAGAGTGGCACCAAGATGGTGAGCCAGGGTGACTGAGGGAATGATGGTGCCCTTTACCTTATTAGGGACATTGGGAAGAAAGAAGGCTTCGGTGAGAAATGAATTGTGTTGTAGACATACTAAATTTGAGGTGGCTACAGGATATCCAGTTTGAGATATTTAAGAGGCAGTTACTGATATGAAGCTGGGTCTGAGGAAAAAGGAACCCAGAGAGGAGGGTGTCCAGGAGAAGAGAGTGATCAAATTTCAAAAGCTGCAGAAAAGTGAGGGATGAGATTGAAAAGGGCATTAAATTTGGGATTTAAGACATCATTGGTAGTTTTGGAGAAAGCAATTTCAGTTGAATGATGAGGACTTGGAAGGCAAATTGCATAGAGTTGAGAATTTAGGGAGAGTTAAGGAAGTGGAGAAAATTAATATAGATGACTTTCTCAAGGAGTTTAGCTGAGAATGGGGGAGGAGAGATATAAGACAGTAGCTAACAGGCATACTCAGATCAAGTGAGGGTTTTCCAAGGATGGGAGAGGCATGAGCATGTTTGTAGTAAGAAAGCAGCCGTTAGGGAGAGATTGAAAATTAGTAGAGAGAGCAGATGAAAAAGGGGACTGCCTCCTAGGGAAGATCAGATGGGATCAGAAGAATGTAATGATTTAACTTTGGCAAGAGGAAAGGCTATCTCTTTATGTAATATGGGGGGAGGACATATTTGAAGTGTGAGATGAGGAAGGAAGAAGAGGGAACTTTTGACAAATTGGCCTGAGTTTTTCAGTGAATTGTAAGGTGAGGCCGTAAACTTAAAGAGAATGGAGAGAGGGATGGCTAGGAAGGCTTGAGGAGGAATGAAAATTACATTGCTAGGTGAAGCAATATGTCACATGTAAGTACTACAAAATACATAAGGTGATTTCTGGAGGAGGTCCTGACAATAAGAATAACCACTTTGGTGAGGGGCTAATGTAGATCTAGAGCAAAACAGTGCATAAGGATTGCCTGTCTGCAGGGACCAAGCACAGCTGAGACTGTGAAAGATAAATTTGTGTGGATTCAGTCAGCAAAAGGTAGTGGGAGTGATCCAAGATTGGGTTTTGACAGGTCTAAGGGACTCACATGTAGAGGGTAATATCAGGCTGAATTTATTCAGCAAAGGGTTAAGGGAAGTATGGAAGAGAGGAGAGTGTAGCCAATGCGCTGATGATTGCCTTGGGAAGAACTGAGGAGTAGAGGGATTGAGGTCACAGGAAAGATGAAGAACAGGGATCATAAGGCAGAGAATAAGAAAGAATGATAAAAGAAGACCTAACTAAAGATTTAACTGTAGCCACTTTTTAGATGACGACACCTCAGGTGCTTTTCCTTATACCCAGTATTTTTTTGCTTCAGTTAATTTGTACAACTAATCCACTGAGCAGGTACCTTTTGTCCTTAATGCTGTTCTGAAAATGGAAAAATATGCACAGGAATTGAAGAAGACAACTCATATGACCTCTCTAAATAGCTGATCCAATATTTAGAACCTCAGTTCTTTCCCTAAAAGAAAGTGACAAAAGGACATATTAAAAATTAATTTTTAAAATGATATACATTCGGATAAAGATTTGCATGTCATTTTAGTGAAAATCAGTTTTATTTCCTGATGTGTCAGAACATGTTTATCCCAAGCAGAGAAAGTGCTAAAAATAAACAGATTCCACTTGGGTATCTGTCACCTTGAATATTGACATCATGGATGCTAATAAAAGATAAAGGCACTTATGTTTTTAATTAAAAATTGGTGTAATAACAATCAAGGAGGGATATAGACACCCCTATAGACCTTTCATATAATCCAAGTTCTCCAGAAACATTAAAGGTAGAGGCATGAGGTCCATTCAAATTTCTTTGAATGTTTAAATCTGACCTTTAATTTGTTGGTGACCATCTTAATAAAATGTACCTGAACAGATAAACTAGAATATTTAAATTCTGACCCAAAAGCGCAGCCTGAAGTTTAAAATCTGATGAATTCTAGTAGAAACCAGGTGTTCTGCAGCTACCACAAATTAGTTCATATTTAATATACAGTGTCCCAAAAGTCTAAATGCATTTTAAAGCTTTCGATAGTTTAAAACTGCACTAAAGATTGAAACGTACTTTTTTTCATTTCATTGGGGGGGGCAATATGGCTCATATGGGAATATGTTTTGCATGGCTTCACATGTATGATAGGCATCATATTTCGTGCTCTAGAGAGGAAGAGAATTTGGAACTCAGAAGTTTAGTTCTTTTGGAAATCCAGAATGTACGTGATAATTTTCAGGTCTAGATCCTCTTTTAAGTTGTGTAAGGACATATACGTTTATTTTTATACATGCATGTGAATACGATACATTTACATATATCTGTATATACAGTGTCAAACACTAGATAGACCCCTGGCTTAGATGTAGAATATCTTCGATTTAAGTCTTACTTCTGAACTATAGCACCTCTGTGATTCTTGACAAACCACTTCAACCTCTCAGTGTCCTGGGCAACACTTTAAGATGATAAATTACACAAGAGTTATCAGTCTGCATTGGTAGAGGGAGTTTCCGCACCAGGAGCTCCTTACATGAAGGAAGTCACAGATCTGGAGTAAAAATGCATCTCATTCAAGTATACTGTCTTACTGCAATAAATGGTAACGTGAAGGAAATGTGTTAGAGTTAGCCATGCTTCTAATGCATCAGGGTCTTTGCCTTACTCCTCAATGGAGGGAAGGCTGGCCTCAGGTTCCCAGGGACCAACATGTTGATTATGAATCAGCAGTTAATTAAAAAGCAAATGTGGTACTGGTAGATACTAATAGGAGTTTGACATATAAAAGCTAGAAAGTAACCTTTCTGTATTGTTCATCCTTGGTCAGAATCTTAATAGTCTGCAGTACCCGTACCTACATTTTAAAATGAATGTGGAGAAACCGGAGTAGGTCCAAAGAAAACCAACTTGATTAAAAGAAAGGGAAATAGGCCTGTGAGAAAAGGATTTGGTCACTTTAGCTTGTGGCAAAAGAGACAAGGGGAAGAGGCAAGAAAGGGACTTCAAGCTTTCTGAACAGTCCCTTCCATCTTCACAGAAGACTGGGCAAGAGGAAACAGGTTTCAAATGCATAAACATAGTTTTTGCTTAGACATAAGAAAGGACTTTTAAAAAAACTATTAAGAGTGATCAAACACTGGAACCAAGTTATTTTAAGAGTGTATTGAGTCTCTATCCTTGTCCTTAAAGAGAGGAAATATATCCATCTATCTTTCATCATTCAAGCAATCACCTGGAGGCCCAAGACTGAAATAAGTAACTCTTAAGAGCCATGTGTTTTAATGAATTTCCAAAAGGTACAGAAAGATTTTCAAAAGTTTTTATCCTTGTAAAAGCTTACTAAGCTGTAAAATTTCACAAGTCCTTCCCTCTGTTACTAGAGATATAAATGCATATAGGAAACATGAATAAATGCAGAGCTGGTCTATAGCCTGTGCTTTCAATTTTTATGATTAATTTTGCTTCCCTATAGCCTGATTTCTTTCAGATCCAATCTAATTATTTTAAGGCCTTGGTCTCTTGAGCCTTGCTAATTTGTGTGTCTCTATTAGCTAATACCTTAGGATTCCTGTTTTCTAGAAAATATAAATCTCATTAACAAATTGGTTTCTCCACTGTTACTTACGTAATTTTTAAGATGTCTCAATGTATAGAGTAATTTGCATCATAATTCTTTTTTTTCTGGGAATTTTGCTAATCTTTCTAGAAATGCCTTTTCAGATATGCCAGTTTTAACCAGTAGAATAGTTTTTGGAAATGTTCATGAGTATGGTGGTCCTATTTTACAGTGGTAAAGATTTTTATAGTGAAGAAAAAGGAGTAATAGTTTGCCTCTGGATCTAGATATTCCCTAAGAAGCTGTAGGATTTTGAAACTGAAAGAAATTAATTTGTATGTACCTTGTATTTGTATAATTTTTTAACATTTATATAGTACTTTCATATTCATTATATTGCTTCTTCCTTACAACAGTGATTTATGATAGGTAGGATGAGTGCTTTTATCCCACTTCAACAGCAGCTAAAAATGAAAGAAATTGTGAGCTGCCCAAAGTCACACAACTAATTACTAGAAAAGTTGTGGAACTCATTACCTTTTCCCTCCAAATTACCCCCTCTTCCAGACCTCCCTATTCTGTCAAAGGCCATCTTTCAGGCTCCCAAGTTTATAACCTTGACCATTATCTCCAACTCCTCCGTCTCCTTCATTCCTCATGTCCAGGCAGTTGCCAGACCTTGCTGTTTTCACTTCAGCAGCCTCCCTTCTCCACTCACACAACTACTACCTTAGTTAGACACCCATTGCCTCTCACCTACATTATTGTAACAACCTCCTAATTGGTCTCCCTACCTCAAGTTACTCATCACTCTAGTCTACCCTCCACATTTCTTTAAGTGCAGAGCTTCCTATGTGACTTCCCTGCTCAGTTAACTCCAGTGATTACCTGTTGCCCTTGGAATCAAATATAAACCTCTCTGTTTAGCTTTCAAAGGCTTTTGCAGCCTGGCCCAAACCGGCCTTTCTCCCTCATTACACGTGGCTTTCTCTGTGTTCCTCTGACACATGCTCAATCTGTCGTCATTGAGCTTTTGCCCTTACTGTCCTCCGTGATTGGAATACACAGCCCTATAGAGTCTCTCCCTCCTTCAAGATACAACTTAAGCACCACCTTGTACAAAGCCTTTCCTGATCTCACAAACTGCTGGTGCCCTCCTTCCTAAACTACATTTTATTTAAGTACTTTGTGTTTATCTGCATTTATTCAACCTTGAGTCCTCTCTCTCTCTCTCTCTCACACACACACACACACAGAGTCTAATCTGTTGCCAAGACTTGTCCACTCTACCTTTACAATATCTCTTGAATATGCTCCTTTTTCTGATGTTGCTACCACCCTTGGTGCAGGCCCTTATCACCTCACCTCTAGGTTACTACAGTAGCCTGCTGGTGCATCTGCTTCCTCAAATCTTTGCCCACTCCATTTAATCTTCCATTCAGCTGCCAAAATGATTCTCCTGAAGTGTGGATCTGACATGGTTACACATACCTTTTTCCCCCACCACCCACTCAGTAAACTCCAGTGATTCCTTGTCACCTCCATAAAATGCGCTGTTTGGTATATAATGTCTTTTATAATCTAGCCACCCTCCCTTACCTTACTCCCAACCAGGTACTCTGATCCAGTGACCCCAGCTTCCTGCCTGTTGCTTGGACATGACACTCCATCTCTTGGCCATGCCTGGAGTGCTTTCCCTCCTCATCTCCACCTTTTGGCTTCCCTGGCTTCCTTAAGGTCCCAGCTAAAATGTCATCTTTTACAAGAAGCCTTTCTTAACCCCTCCTAATTCTAGAGCCTTCCCTCAGTTATTTCCTCTTTACTTGTCTCCCTGATTAAATTGTGAGCTCCTTAAGGGAAAGACTATTCCCATGCCTTTTTTTGTACCTACAGTGCTTAACACAGTGCTTGGCACACAGAGGCCCTTAATAAACAGCTCTTAAACTTCTCTTGATATTTATTCTGTATCTGCTTAATAATATGTTCTTGTTCCTCCCATTAGAATGTACACTTCTTGTAAGGAGGGATGGCTTCATTTATTGTATTTGTATTCTCAACTTCTTAACATAGTGGCCGGCACAAAAGAGACCCTTCCTAAATGCTTCTTGGTTGAATGATTACTAGTTTTTGCCCAAAAAAAAAAAAATTCTTTCAAAGGTCTGTGCAAATCTCACTCAGTAACAATGACAGACTTTTTTTTTTCTTACTTGTTTCCTATGTCTTCTAGGACAGAGGTAATCAGGATTTTAGTGATAATTTTACATATGCAGTACTAACCGCCCATCCTCCTGGCCAATTGACTTGCAACCCTTTGCCCCCATCACAACTAAACAGTGAAAGGAAGGGGTCAGAAACTGTGCTGTAAGTAATAGATTTTCAGAAGAGCTAATAAATATGCAACACAAACTAGGGCCTGATTAGTTTAAAATGCATTTTAATTATGCATTTATCAACAAATGGAATTATTAACAATACAAATTGGTCTTCCCAGCTGGAATGTTCCCAGGATATAATAAAAACCAAGAATTATTATTAAAGGTATAAACCTTTTAGACAGAGATTTCGTATGACTTCTGAAAAGGTAAATTCCTTCACCTTAGCACCAGTGATCATATGAAAGAAAAGGATTTGGTTTTCTGAATCACAATCTTAGAGGAAGGATGGGCTCTTGGCTGGTAGTGGAGTATGTTATGGGATCTGGAAAGAAAGTACTCTGCTTAGCTGTGGATTTGCCAATCTAGCAGGAGGTAAAATGTCCAGCCCTTTTTGCTTTAGATGCCTCCTATTTATTTTTTAAAAATTTATGATATGCCTGATATCCTCTGTAATATCTGGACATTCACCAAAAGAAACATCTCTCCTCCAGATTATAATAAATTAGAGAAATACCTCCAGTTGTTCCTGTTTACAGATACCCAGATACTGTAGAGGATATTAGGTATGGCAAAAAATCAACAATGGAGGGAGGAACCTATTAACACACAAGAGAAAATAACTGGGAAGAGGATAGTAACAGTGTTATGACCTCAATGTTTATAATGCACAGTTTGAATAATAACAATAGTAATAAAAAATGACCTCAAAATTTTCATACAAGTATGAAAACAAGATGTCATTAGCTGTCATTGAGACTTGGTAAGGTGAGATTGATGAGTAGAAAATGGCAATTAAGGATTATGTTGTGTTCAAAAAACTAAATGTTTTAGGGGCAACAGAGTTGCACTATATGCCAAAAAATTATATTCCCATGTTCAAATCCATGAACTTGAGATGAGAGGTGTGATAGGAAGCATTTGCATGAGGACAGAAGAAGAAAGAAATCAAAGTTATATCTTTGTGGAAAAATAACCTCAATTGGGGTTGGCAAACTATGGCACAGGAACCAGAACTGGTTCACTGCCTTGTATGGTCAGTGAAATAAAAATGTTTTTTACATTTTAAAATACAATTTTTAGCTTTCCTGTACAGAAATAGGCAGCAGACTGGATTCGGCCCCTGGGCTGTAGTTTGCTCAGTTGCAAAGTTGAAATAGTTTCTGATATAGATCACAAAACTGGAAGAGAAGAGATTCATTGGGAATGGGCAAGTGAGTTAGGGGATGGGGTGGTTAAAGGGGAAGGGAATAAGTATTTACATAGCACCTAGTGTGTGCTAGGCTTTGTGCTAAGTGCTGTACAAACTTTATCTCATTTGGTCCTGACAATGATCCTGTGAGGTGGGTGCCATTACTTAACCCATTTTCCAGTTTACAGAGGAAACTGAGGCAAAAAAGTGAAGTGACTTGCCCAAGTCTCACACATCTAACAAGTGTCTGAACTTGGGTCTTCCTGTTCCAGGTGCTATTTTCTGGATATCTGGTGGAAAGCTTATCTGTAAAAATAAAATCCTCTAATAAATTATTGGCTAATAGTGGTATCACCAGAAGGTAGAGAAAGAGAGGGGCTGTTACTGTAAACTCTATTCTGATCAACTAGGATAAAGACAAGTTAGTGAAGTGGGTTTAACAGTAACTATGGGCGGAAATGACCATGTCACCTTAAAATTCGCAATGGCCAAGGAGGAGAAGAATAGGCATAGTTGTACATGTGTCCTGGACTTTAGGAAAACAGATTTCACAACATTCATAGTAAATATGGATATGATTTCATGACCTGAGACTGTAAACAAGATGACTTAACACTCTCTTAAAAATAAAATTCTTATACTTCATTTTTAATGATCCCAGTGAAAAAGGGAGGAGAGTAGGGAAATGTCAGTTATTTTAAATGATCAGTGTGGCATGGTATCAGGACTATAACCAAAGAATACAGAAGTGACACAGATCAAAGGCTATAGACCAAAATGAACTTAGAAACCTGAGAAAAATATATAACGACAACTAAGACCATATATATATATATATATAAATTATATTATATATTATGTGTATATATGTATATGAACAGGAAGAATATGAGGAAGAGTTAGGTGTACTGTTGCACTGTTTGTAGACTATGGTGATCATGTATGATAGAGAAAATGCCATTTGGTGGATGATCAGAGAAAATTTTTTAAAATTTAAAATTATTTTTCTTAATTTAAACAACAAAAAATTATTAATTTAAAAATACAGAAAATATTTTGTAATCCTGTAGGTTTTGAGTAATATTTTTATTAAAATGCCTTTTAGGTCTTAATAATTAAGAAAATATTCATTAAACTCTTTGAATTTTAAGATAAAGCCATCATTTTCTGATTTGTTAAATTTGCTATGGTACCTGGTAAGCAGATGGATTAAAGTTTTATATTAAGCTCTACTTCTGTAACCAAATTGGTGTGGGGAAAGATCAACTGTACAAAAGTTAATAAGAGTAGAATTGCAGTAAAATCTTAAATAGTAAAATTTTGAGACCACTCTGCCCGGTTTATTTCAAACCCTGAATATTTTCTTTATTTTTCAGACATTTTTAACAATAAACATTTGTTTTTATATCCCTTACATTTCCCAATATGTTGAGCCCTCCCCCCAGAGTGGATATCCAGCCTTTATAACAAAGACTAAAAAGAGCCAGGGGTGGAGGGGAGTTTAATAAAACTAAACCAACATCTAGAAGAAGTCTGACATTCTATTGTAGTTCCCCCACCTTCCAAAGAAACAGAGATAGATGTCTTCTCCTGTCTTTTCTTAAAGGCTGAGCTTGGTCAGTATAATTTCACAGCATTCAGTTTTGAGTGTTTTGTCATTATTATTGTCTGTCTATTTACATAGGGTTGTTGTGAGGTCCAAATGACATAATAAATGTAAAGCGGGTGGCACAGTGCCTGACACATAGTAAGAACTATATAAATGTTAGCTATATATGTGCCACGGTTTGTTTTTAATTTGTTTTATCATTCAAATGGACATAGAATTAAAACCTAGATATTTGGGATGGAGCCAATATGGTTCCTGGAAAGTAGGGACTCACTTGAGCCCTCCCCCAGGTCCCTCCAAACACCTGTAAAAAATGGCTCTGAACAAATTCTAGAGCTGCAGAACCCACAAAATAGCAGAGGGAGCAGGGCTCCAGTCCAGCACAACCTGGATGGTCACTGGGAAGGGTCTATGGCATGGTGCTGGGAGCAGAGTACAGCTCAGCATCGGGGCCAAGACCAACCAGACTGGGAGACTGGCAGAACAGGCAGGGCAGAACAGGGCCCATAGGGCCCTTAATCATAGAGCTGTGGCAATGACTTCTCAACCCACAAATGCCAAAGATAACAGCAGGTTAGTGGAAAAATTGCTGGATAGGAGTGGGAGGAGTGTGCATTTGGCCCAGCCTCCAGGGGCTGCGGAGGTGGTACAGCCCTGCGGCTGCTTCCAGAGCTCCAGCTGTGGTTGCTTCTGACCCCAGGCCCACCTGGTGGGAGGAATTAACTGGCAATCAGAGTGGGAGTGCAAAGCCTGCTTTGCCCTGCTTAGATCTGGGTCTCAGTCCTGGTTGGCGGTTCTTGGGGGAGGAAGAGCACTGGTGTGGCAGAGCTTGCTGTGTAGAAGTAGCTCTAAAAACAGCAGCGCAGCCCCTAAAGCTTGGGAAAAGCACTCTCTACAAGGAGTCATACCCTGACAGAAAACTCAAAGGTCAAGTAGTTGTCTGGGAACATGGCCAGACAGCAAAAAAAGGACTCAGACTTAGACTCTAGAATCTTTTTTTGATGACAAAGAAGATCAAAACATACAGCCAGAAGAAGTCAACAAAGTTGAAGAGCCTACATCAAAAGCCTCCAAGAAAAATATGGATTGATCTCAGGCCATGGAAGAGCTCAAAAAGGAGTTGGAAAAGCAAGTAAGAGAAGTAGAGAAAAAATTGGGAAGAGAAATGAGAGAGATGCAAGAAAATCATGAAAAACAAGTCAATGACTTGCTAAAGGAGACCCCCAAAAATACTGAAGAAAATAACACCTTAAAAAATAGACTAACTCTAATGGCAAAAGAGCTCCAAAAAACCAGTGAGGAGAAGAATGCTGTGAAATGCAGAATTAGCCAAATGGAAAAGGAGGTCCAAAAGACCACTGAAGAAAATACCACCTTAAAAATTAGATTGGAGCAAGTAGAAGCTAGTGACTTTATGAGAAATCAAGATATTCTAAAACAGAGCCAAAGGAATGAAAAACTGGAAGACAATGTGAAATATCTCATTGGAAAAAACACTGACCTGGAGAATAGATCCAGGAGAGATAATTTCAAAATTATTGGACTACCTGAAAGCCATGATCAAAAAAAGAGCCTAGATATCATCTTTCAAGAAATTATCAAGGACAACTGCCCTGATATTCTGGAGCCACAGGGCAAAATAGAAATTGAAAGAATCCACCAATCGCCTCCTCAAATAGATCCCAAAAAGAAATCTCCCAGGAATATTGTCGCCAAATTCCTGAGTTCCCAGGTCAAGGAGAAACTATTGCAAGCAGTCAGAAAGAAACAATTTGAGTATTGTGGAAACACAATCAGGATAGCACAAGATCTAGCAGCTTCTACACTGAGGGATCGAAGGGTTTGGAATATGATGTTCTGGAGGTCAGAGGAGCTAGGATTAAAACCAAGAATCACCTACCCAGCAAAACTGAGTATAATGCTCCACGGCACAATATGGACATTGAATAAAATAGAGGACTTTCAAGCTTTCTCAATGAAAAGACCAGAGCTGAATAGAAAATTTGACTTTCAAATACAAGAATCAAGAGAAGCATGAAAAGGTAAACAAGAAAGAGAAATCATAAGGGGCTTACTAAAGTGGAACTGTTTCGTTTACATTCCTACATGGAAAGATGATGTGTGTAATTCATGAGACCCTTCTCAGTATTAGGGTAGTTGAAGGGAATATACATATATATATATAGACATAGGGCACAGGGTGAGTTGAATATGAAGGGATGATATCTAAAAAGTAAAATTAAGAGGTGGGAGAGGAATATATTGAGAGAGGGAGAAAGGGAGAGATAGAATGGGGTAAATTATCTCACATAAAAGTGGCAAGAAAAAGCAGTTCTGATGGAAGGGAAGAATGGGCAGGTGAAAGGGAATGAGTGAATCTTACTCTCATCGGATTTGACTTGAGGAGGGAATAACATACACACTCGATTGGGTATCTTACCCCACAAGAAAGTAGGGGGAAGGGGATAAAAGCGGGGGGGATGATAGAAGGGAGGGCAGATGGGGGAGGAGTTAATCAAAAGCAAACACTTTCGAAAAGGGACAGGGTCAAGGGAGAAAACTGAATAAAGGGGGACAGGATAGGATGGAGGGAAATATAGTTAATCTTTCACAACATAACTGTTATGGAAGTGTTTACATAATGATACATGTGTGCCTGTGTTGAACTGCTTGCCTTCTTAGGGAGGGTGGATGGGAAGGGAAGAGGGGAGAGAATTTGGAACTCAAAATTTTAAAAGCAGATGCTCAAAAAAAAAAAGTTGTTTTTGCATGCTATTGGGAAATAAGATATACAGGCAATGGGGCATAAAAATCTATCTTGCCCTACAAGAAAGTGAGGGGAAAGGGAATGGGGGTGGGGAATGGCATGACAGAAGGGAGGGCTGACTGGTGAATGGGGCAATCAGAATATATGCCATCTCAGAGTGGGGGGGGGAGTGGAAATGGGGAGAAAATTTGTAACTCAAAATCTTGTGAAATCAATGCTGAGAACTTCGAAATATTAAATATTTTATACCACTTTTAACTTTTCAGAACATTTTTGTAGCTCTTCTTTTCAAATTAGTATTATTTGGAAATAAATATATTTATAGCATAAATTTATTTCTTCTGTATCTTCATAGTATTAGTCATACGTAAGACAAGTCAAGTTAAATCTAGTTAGCATTATCTGCCTCTAAACAAAGTATCATATTGGATTGTTCACTAACTCTTCATGTGTATCAGTGTAACTGATTTTTTTTTGTTATAATGTCTTCAAAACAAGTACTCAGCACTGATATAAAAGACGTATAGACCTCGCCCATACCATACTTGCATGATATAGAATTTTCTTAAATGTTTAGTGATTTGTGTGAAATCTTATTGATGCTGCACTTGAGTGATATCAAACTCAAGTAGAAATGGGAGCCACTAAATCATATATGAGCATCTCTGTGGACATATATATATATATATATATATATACATATACCTATATAGATATAGATATAGATATATATATATAGATAGATAGATATGTGTGTGTGTATATGTATATAGGCTTAGAAAACCACATTAACATCATCTGTATTTGATTGTATTTTTGTTTATTTTATTAACTATCTCCCAATTACATTTTAATTTGGTTAAGGCCACACTGGAGTATTGTAATGTGCATGTGGGCTGTGAGTTTGACACCTCTTTTGTAGATAAAATCTATTAACAATCTCTTTAGTAATCATAGACTTAAGTGAAAGAATTTTGCTCCTGAAAAATTGTCATGGTCTGTAACTCTGACTCCTCTTTGCTTGCAAGACAGTATGTTAGGATAGAAAGAGCCCTAGACGTGGACTCTTGCCTCCAAATCATACTAGTTGTGTGACCTTGGATAAGTCACTTAACCTTGCTGAGAATCTTCACAGAGTGGTTGTAAGGATCAAATGAAACTGTTATGTATAAAGCACTTTGTAAACCCATCCAAATGCCAGCTTCTGCTGTTACATTTGTCTCTCTGCATGAGGGCAGAGATCATGTGTTATTTATCTTTGTGTCTCTCCCAGCTTTTTAACACAGTGCATTGCTTGTAGGTTTCTAACATACCATTGTTAGACAAATAAGTGAGTGACTAAAGGATGTCATAGACGTATGCTACTGGCTTTGAGTCCTGCTTTGGTATTGAGCATGTTGGTGTTTTTCTAATGGACACTTGCTACCGGTTTGTAAGGTTTCTTTTTATTCATTTAAACATCTCTGCCACAGAGGACGAGTTTCTGCATTATTTGTATCACTAAAACCAAAGTCTCTACTTGAAAGGAAAACTGAACTTCCTCTCCATGGTGTTTACTTTTCCAAGGGCAAAATAATTAAAAGCTATTGTGTGTTTTCAAAGTTTCATTCAAAAAGGATGTTTTCTTCTGGAAATGTATATTTCTCTGTAGCACTAGGTAGACTTTGATAGGTGATTAATATTGGTCTTTGACAGTTTCTCAAACAAGAAATTATTATTTTCTGACTTCCTCATTTTTACCTTTATCTTAAAGCACTTCATTTGCATGTTAGTGTTGCTATGAATACCAGGTCACCTAAAAATTAAAACAGGTATATATTATTGATGAATGGGAATGTTACAGTTTTCAGGGGTGGGGAACCTGCAGCCTCGAGGCCACATGTGGCCCTCTAGGTCCTCAGGTGCAGCCCTCTGACTCCAAACTTCACAGAACAAATCCCCTTAATAAAAATATTTGTTCTGTAAAACTTGAACTCAATCAAAAGGCTGCACCCGAGGACCTAGAAGGCCACATGTGGCCTTGAGGCAGCAGTTTCCACACCCCTCAACTTTTAACTACTTGAACAGGTCAAATTTTAACTGCCAGGAAAAACATTTTGCCTGGCAGATTCATTGGACCTTTCCTATCTACCTCACTAGCCTTGTGATGGAGACATTTTCCAGTACGTCTGAACTAACTGACCACCGTCTATTCTATGAGACACTTTTTCATGTTAAAGTAATGAGTTCTAAGCCTTCGGGGGTTTTTCCCCCCTTTCTCCTCCTTTTCCTTCTCCCATCATCTATTTGAAATAGAAATGAATAATTCTTAGGAACGACTGTGAGGTAAGTTAGGCATAAATTTTAGCTAGATACATCTAGATATTGTGACTTTGCAATTGGCCTTACTATGGTTATCAAGCATTTGTTGCGATATAGAAAACCATCTTCCTGTAAGTAGTAATAGCCATGAGAATAGCTGATATTTATAAAGCTCATAAGATACTTCAAATATGTAATCACATTTGAGCCTCAGAAAACCTATGAGAAAGTACTGTGGGCACTATTTATCCCTATTTTATAGGTGAGAAAACTAAGATTCAGTGACTTGCCCTTGCTTGGCCAAACTAATAAATATGAAAGGCATAGTCCAAATCAGGATCTCTGTCTCCAAGTCCAGTGCTTTTTCCACTATTCTATGCATGGTTAAAAACAAAAAGCTATTTTTTTTGGTTGTTTCACTAACTAAAATGATATTGCATGGGTCACAGAAGATAAATCAGATAGTACTTTTTTCTTTATTTGCTCTATTTTAAAGTTCCGTAAATCTTCCTGTTGATTCATCAAATTAGATTTTTAATGCCAATCATACACAGTCCTAATTGGACTAAGTACATGACTTCTTAAATGTACTTTTAGAACGGTTAAAGTAATAAAACTAATGAAATCGTTAGAATTAATGGCATAATTTCCCACTTGGTATTTTTCATTATCTTCTCTGGTTTTCTTTCATCCCACAGTTTTTCTCCTTTAGGTCTGAACATGCTGTTGCACTGTGAGTCAGATAAAGGTGAAAGTCAAAACTTAGCCTCGAACCTTGTAGGAGTTTGAAGAGATCCATGTGTCCTCTTTAACTTTGCAGGCACTAGACTAAAGCAGTGAGTGGCCTCTCTCCCAAACCTTGTCTACCAATTAACATTTGTAGGCCTTTTTCTTTAGGTTAGTTGTAGTTGGTTTAAAGGGCTGCTAGGTGGCACAGTATATAGAGTACTGTGCCGAGAGTTGGGAAGACAGCTTTCTAAATTCAAATCTGGCCTCAGACACTTACTAGCTGTGTGACCCTGGGCAAGTCACCCTGTTTGCCTCAGTTTCCTCATCTGTAAAATGAGATGGAGAATGAAATGGCAAACCACTCCAGCATGTTTGCCAAGAAAACGTCAAATGGGGTAATGAAGAGTCAGACATGGCTAAAACGACTAAATGATGAAAGTCAGTTTAAAGGAAAGAAGATAGAAAGAAAACCAAAAATGATTATTTGCTAAGGAAAGGGCTTATCTAAAATTTTTTTAATAAAAAGGTGTATGTGCACATACAAATATATTATTTTAGACCGTATATTTAATTGTTATTTGGGTAATTGAAGTTTTGAACAATTTTCTGTCCATTTTTGTCACTTGCCATTGTAGGAATGATAAAGCCACATTAATTCAAATTAATTGAGGGGAAACCCAACTTGAATTGTAAAAAAAATTTTAAATTCTATATATTTGTGTGTGTGTGTCCAGAACCAGGTTAATAAAGTAATACCTAGATGAAATAATAGAATTTTGGAATTAAAAAGGACCATAGGGAGTATGTAGTCCATTTTGCAGATAGAGGAAATGGAGCCCAGGCTATTTGTAATTTTTTCAAGGTTACACAATTCTTAGTGGCAATAGAACCCATCTTTGCTGAGTTGACCAGCCTCGTATCCTAAAGACAACTTTTAAATTAATAGAAAAGAATAACTTTTTAAAAACTTGTATCTCAATTATTTGCATGTAAATGGTTGTTTGTGTTTAGACTAAATTATTTTATAGGACCCTTCTAGCTCTGAGATACTGTACTTATATCTGGAATACTTATATCTGGAACAGTTTTTTCTCTGAAATAGCTGTTCTCCTAATAAAATATTTACCTTGCTTTGCTTAGTAAATACTTCTTTCAAAGATAATGTGTGTGTGAACCTTGGATCTTGAGCCTTGGAATCGAAATTAATGAATTAATTCTTGATTAGACACATAGTTTTTAAAATAAAATTTTGTTGGTATCTTTTGTTTTTACCTCACATACATTTCCCACTATATCTGTCCCCTCACTCAATCCCAGAGTCATCTTTTATAATAAAGAGGAAAAATGAAGTTCAGCAAAATTACCCAGCATAACCATAGTTCCCCATCTCTGTAAAGAAAAAGTTATCTTCTTATATCTCTTATTTGGGACCCTCCTTGGTTATTATAATTTTGCAGCAGTTTCTGTTGTTTTATTGTGCTTTCCATTATATTATAATTGAAGCAGGTGGCCACATACTATAGTACTTCATACTTCTCTTATGGGGCTTCACTCCAGCCTATTTTTTACATTGGCAGGTCTAGGTTCTCAGAGAAAGACCATCACTTCACAGTTAAACTCAAACTTCATTAGGGTGAGGGAATATACTCTAATATTACACTACCACTCTGGCTCACAAGCCCCCACTGATATGTTTCCATTTACATAAAACTATCCAGTAACTGTAATGTAAACTTTTAGATCTTAAAACCATTAACTTAACAATAAGACAAAATAAATAATAAAGGTATTAATATATTAAAGCAAATGTGAGAATAATGAGTACACCAAAATCTACACATAAACCTGTCTCATACTTTCCCACTAGTGCACTCAGTGTCTTTGGGGAAAAGTAATACACTCACATTTACAGAGAAACCTGGCAAGAAAAACATTAATGGGAAAAACCATGTGCTTGGGAACTGTAAACTTTGGTGTCTTCTTTGTGTCCCCCAGGAATTGTCTTTAAAAATTATTTACAGGCATGTCCCCTGTGTTGAATAGATGCTTCCATTGCTACCTTAAGTTGTTCTGTGGTAAGCTTGACTAACAAATCACTGGATATGACATCTCAGCCAAACTATTCTATCTACTGGGTGACTTCTCAAAATGTTAGCTTCTGAACTATTGCTATTCTCTGTTGCATCTTGAGGATCTGTAACTTCCAGCTTCAGACGTAACTGATGTAGTTCTGAAATCTTTGCTTTCAGCTCTCTCTCTTTTTAACTTAGCAGGTTGAAAATTAGGGTCTTCCCACCTTTGCTTCTGTAAGACACAATTGAAACTACTCAGCAACAATGTCTCTCCCAGTAGATTGTGGGCTCCTTGAGGGCAGGGACTGTCTTTTGCCTCTTTTTGTATCCCCAGCACATAGTAGAGTGCTAAACACATAGTAGGTATTTAATAATAATGTTGATTGAATAAAAGAACTGCTTTTTTTGGTAATTGAATAAAAATATTACGATGGAAACTCATCTTTAGTACTGCTGTAACAGGCAGGATGACAGATTTCTCATCCTTTTCCCACACAGTAGTAAATTTCTTCCTCTTTTTTTTTATATTTTGAAAGCTTTTTGTTCTATGTAGTTTGGAGATTACGAGTATTCTATATGTTAACACCACTTAATATTGTTCTTAAGTTTTTATAGATTTTTGTTATGTCTGGCCAGTTGTTAGCAACAGTTCTGTCTATAATGTTGCTTTAGTTCCAGTACAGTTTATTGGTTGAATTTTCCAAGATATTTTGGAGATTAATTGGTAGTACAGACATCTGTCATCTTTTCATCTATCGAGGTCAGCAAGCTTTTGGTATAAAATAATCATGTTTTTCTAGTTATCTACTTAGTGCTTAAATTTTCAATCTGAAGTTATATGTCATATAGATTGCACCATTTCGTTGCATAATTTGCTTCATTCAGTAAGTTTGGGCTTCCTAAAAATAACCTTTTTGTAACTTTAAGCAGCATTGAACTAATCCTGAATCATTTCTGCAGACAAACCCCTCTGTTTTGGTAAACAAAGCTTTACAACTCAACCATTTTTAATACTTAATGACAGGTGTTGGCTGAGTTTTTATGACACTGACTACAGAGTACCTTATGATTTCACTCTTTCTTTGGCCATTTCACAGGCTTCCTCATCTGTATATAAATTGCTTTTAGTAACATTCAACAAGTCCAGTGGCATATTCCTTTTGTCACCTTTACTATTCATTTGTAAAGTGAAATTTATTTGTTCCAAAATGATTTCTGTCCATTTTAACCTGTTTTTTTTGTGTGCTCTTAGAAAATGTATCCATCTTCTTTCTCCTTTTTGACACGGAGGAATCTTTCTGTAGTTGATTTGGGGTGGTAAGCACTGTGGTATAGGTTTTTGATTGGACATTTTTTAGATAATTTGTCATCCATTTTTCAGTACCTCACTTTAAGACTGGTATTATGTTTAAGTTGTTCTAAATGTCTTTTTCTCATTAAATTTTTACTTCAGAATGCTAATCAATCCTTTAACAAATTCAACCTTAGTTCTCTGCCCTTGATAGCCTTATGCTCTGTGTGTCTTACCTGAAGAATCAGACTAAGATATTTATAAGTAACACATCTGTCCATTGGTTCATTTTGGCTTCTTGATTTCCACCCCAAGCCTTCAGTTTCTGTTCTTCTTCCCTGGTTCACACTGAGAATTTTATACTTTTCAGATACAAACAGCATTTTGATGATTGTTAGAGAAAATTTTCACAAGATTGATTGGCCGTTTGATGTTTTTTTTAGATCAGCCCTATTGCTTGATGTCAACTATGCGCTCCAAGTGATTAATACAGTGTTTTGGTACAATTCCTTTTTTTTCCTTTCTTTAATTTTTTTCCCGGTTGTTTGTAAAAACGGTTCTTAATATTTGTTCTTTAAAAATTTGAGTTACAAATTCTCTCCTTCCCTTCCATCTCTACCCCTCCCAGAGACAACAAGCAGTTTGATGTAGATTATACATGTGCAGTCATGTAAAACATATTTCCATATTAGTCATGTTGTGAAAGAAGATAAAGGCTAAAAAAATGCACAAAAAAATAAAGTGACAAATCGTATGCTTTGATCCTCATTCAGACTTCGATTCTTTTTCCAGAAGTAGATGGCATTTCTCATCCTGTGTCTTTTAGAATTGTCTTGAATCATTGTATCGCTGAGAATGGCCAAGTCATGCACAGTTGATCATCATTTGATATTGCTGTTGCTCTATACAATGTTCTTCTGGTTCTGCTCACTTCCCTCTGCATCAGTTCATGTAAGTCTTTCCAGGTTTTTCTGACATCATCCTTTTCGTCATTTCTTATATCACAGTAGTATTCCATTACAATCATACACCACAACTTGTTTAGTCATTCCTCATACAGTTCCTTCTTTGACTTGAAAGCCATACTTAGTTCTCTTCAGAAGTGATGATAATGGATTTAAGGCTGAACAGAACTATAGCAGACTTAAACTGTTTTTAATGCAAAAGGCCACATTTTATATCAGTTTTTTTTGACCTCATTGTGTTGATGGAGTTTTTTGAGTAGAGAATAGCTTTCCATGTAGATATCAGATACTCAGCTATCCTCACCATGCTTGGATCTGGTTTACATATTTTCAGCATTGGACTAAATAATGAGTGCAGAACTGAATTGAAGGCTTTGTGGTAATCCACAAAAGTGGAATAATTCTTAGAGTGTTTTGGAATGGCTTGTTCAACAGTCACCAAATTAATAATGAGTTATTCTTTATGCCTTTGGAACTTTGGCATCTATCTATCTGTTTGTCTATCTATTTATCTATCTATCTATATATATCTGTATTTGTTCCTCAGTCAACATATTTTTCTTGTGTTTATAGAAGTTTTGAGGTAATATAACTTGTGAATGCTTTGTGTAAAATAGATAAACATGTAATTGGACAGTGTTTTAAGGGGTTGCTGGTATTCTCATCCTTTGGAAATGCATATGTAGTTTCTTTTCTTAAGAAAGATGGGATCAGGTTTGCTCCGGGGGGAAAGCTGGTAAACTGCTTTGCTAGGGATTTATGCACCTCTGTGAAGTGTTTGAGCCAATAATTATGGTTCTTATATGGACATGTTGCTTTACAGTTTTGC
Organism: Trichosurus vulpecula; assembly: GCF_011100635.1. NCBI lineage: Eukaryota > Metazoa > Chordata > Mammalia > Diprotodontia > Phalangeridae > Trichosurus > Trichosurus vulpecula. Next base: position 46,958,955 of record NC_050581.1, on the reverse strand, counting down.
GGAGATATTTGCATTTGTCTCCAACCTTGACATAATCCTCTCTGTCATTCATTATATTAATGGTACATAAATCTTCTGTTGTGCATTTGATCCAACTTGAGTTTTCTTTGTGTTGGGCTTTTTTTTGACCATGGAAATGACCAGAAATTTTTCAGATCTATCTTTAGGGGTTCTCTTCTTTTTTTTAAAGCCTCTATGTTGTAGTTTTTAATTGAATGAATTATTTCTTTGTGCTGCTTTGACACATCATATTGCCTTAACCTTTTGTATTTCAATTATTTATTAAGGGTATCAACGATTTTTGTTTTACTTTTGTTTTCCAGATTTCATTGTGCAGGTTTCTTCTTTGTTGCCTTTAATTGGACAATAGTGTTCAGCTTTTCTACTGCATGTACTGGCTAGATATTGATGTGATTAACCTTCCAATGTTTTTCCCATTAACTCTTCAATAGTTTTCTTAAGCCTTTCCTTCTATGATGGTATTCCATACCTGTCCTGGGGCATTTTCTTTAACAAATCTACCTCTTTTCCTATGGTTCTTAAAATGTCAGCATCTACAGCTTGGGCTGTTGTGTACAGGGCCTGCAATTTTTTTTTATACTTTTTGTCAAATATTGGAGGAGAATACATTTGTTTATGATAGCTATAATGAGTCAGTCAGTAAATATTCTGTTTTGGTCTCTTGGTTGTATGCATGCTGTCAATCTCATAAAGGACTTCTCATAATTCCCATCTAAGTATGTTCTTCACTCCACACTCATTCAGTACATCAATGTTATTTTTGCCATCCGTTTCATTATTAGGTAATACTTCTGGAGTTTGCGTTAAGTATAGATTTTCAATGCCTTCAGATTCTTCAGTTTTTCCCTCTTCTGATTTAAGTAACTCCTCAATTTCTACTCTTATTTCATCTAATTTGGGCTTAGGAATGAAGTTATTTCTTACGATTGCCCTGCATAATCTGCAGTACGTTGTTGTATAACTTGGAGCTGAGGATACCGTTGACAAAAAGCAGTGTGAAGCCCTTGTCAATGCCTGGTAAGATCTGTTTCCAATTTCTAGCGCTGACACATAGTAAATACATTCATGTCTTCAGTCCATTTCACGCGCACTCCTGGTTTGCCTGCTCAGTGGTCAGCGCCTCTTGCGCAGAAGCATTTCCAGTAGATAGAGTGTTTTGTTATTCCGATGTGAGAGACCAAAATAAAAAAGTGTGCCCACAACTGAGGATAATCAAAGTAGGGACAGCCTACAGCTCTGTGCTAGCCCATCTTTTTCCTATGTCATACTGGCCAGGATGCTAGCCCATTTCGGGGTGGGGTCTATGTGTGTGGGAGGTAGTGGGAGAGAGAGAGAGGGAGATCTTGATCTTGCATGCCTCAGTCTTAAGGCACAGAATTCCATTGCACGGCAGCCTGGCTGGCATTCCCCTACTTGGCTGTTCCTTCCACCCCAACCCCCTACACTCATAACATGGATGATGAGCTGAGCTTGGGGGAGGGGAGCAGAGGCAATTGTTGTTACTACCACCACCCACTGGTAACAGGATTCTCTCTAAAGGTGGTTGAATGTTTGGGGCTCTGGGTGGGGATTAGAGACAGAACTTTGATTTCATCAGAATAGTGAACTTCAGTCTGCAAATTCCCTCCACAAGTGCAAATCATCACCTACTCGTAACATTCCAAGTCACACAGTCATGTTTTAGAGGCAGTACTTGAACCCCTATCTTCCAGGCTCATAAGGATAGCCTTTCATCCAGTGCACCACATTAAGTACACCTAGCAAATAAAGAAGGTGTTTTAAGAAGTGTTAACAATAGTTAATTGTTCTGCCAACCCAACAATTCACCCGTATAATTCTTCCATTCCTTTAGCAGCAAAAAGAAGTAAATTATACAGGTGAACATACATGCTGTACTTTAAATAAATATACGGAAGTTTCACTGTTTTTTAGAAGGTCATATATTCAAAGTGTGCTCAGTATATAAAGTCAAGATTTATGAGGTTTTACTATAGTTGCATTGTTCTTTGAACATTACAAATTGAGCATCAAGGGTTGAAATAATCATATTATCAGTATAATCATAATCAAATATATTACACGTGGAAACTGTAATCTCTTACACCTTCCTCCATTCACCATCATTACCTTAAAAAAATGCAACATTATACCCATCCTATTAAATATAACAGGAGTTACTCCTTGCAAATAACATATTGTTGGATTCTGGTTTCTAATCCATTTTGCTGTCTACTTCCCATTTTATGGGTGAGTTTACCGCATTCATATTCACATGCTGTATATTTCCCTCCATCCTGTTCTCTTCTCTTTAACCTTCTCTCTCTCTCTCTTTTTTTGCCCTGTCCTGCCTCCAGTATTTGTTTTGCTTCTGACTACTGCCTCCGTTGATCTGTTATTACTCTCTCCACTTTGTTTTAGCCCCTTCCCCTCCTGCTTCCTTGTTGGGTAAGAGGGATTTCTATACTCAGCTGAATGTGTGTGTGTATGTATGTGTGTGTGCGTGTGCGTGTGTGTGCATATGTGTGTGTGTGTGTGTGTGTGTGTGTGTGTGTGTGTGTTTTCATCTTTCTTTGAACCAGTTCAGATAAGAGTGAAATTCAGGTGTTGCCCTCTCCCCCATTTTTCCCTCCATTATAAAACTCTTCCTTGCATGCCTCAGGAATTAGTCCTTAAAGTGCTATATCTTACTCCCATTGCAAGTTTTTAAAAAATGTTCCAAGTTGCTTGTAAAGGCCTCAGTCAATACACTCAATGCTTCTCGCCAAAAAGCACCTTTTAAATATCACTTGGGAAAAAATAATTTTTCTGTTATTGCCAAGGGAGGAAAGTATTTTAGGAACTTGAAAACACAGTTTTTCTATCAGCAAACTTATTTTTCTAGGGAGGGGAGGAAATTAATGGTGCAGTTCATCCTTCCAGAATTTAATCAGTCTATCTTCAGTTGTTAGCAGTAATATAACTTATGTCATAATTCTCAGTTTCCTAAGTACTTTCCAAAGTACTCAGCAACCCAGCAGTTTTATTACTCTAAATGCTTTTCGAACAGGGCTGCTTTGCTGTTTTATTTCACATGCAAATGCTTATCAAGATTAATATCCATTTCTGGTCTTCCAAGTTGTACCTGTAACACTTTATTTCTTAATCACCACTTCTTATGATCCATTTAAACGTGCCTTCCATAATCATTACAAATAAGCTTATTTTGTGCAATGTTATTATAGGGCATGCTAATGAACTTCCCAACAAGAAAAGTTATTTTTTTCTAGCTCTGTCTTAAAATATAAATTTAGTGTTGAATTTTGATTCTTGAACTTACCAGTTAACAACTATTTATTTAGAGCCCACTGTGTGCATAAATGTGCTAGTTTCACATATATCTTAGAGCTACATCTTTAATTAGGCAACAAGACATCACCTTACCTTGAAGAAATATTTGCCTTTGGGAGTGCAAACTAATGTGTGGGAACTAAGAATCTGTCAAGTGAACTGTTACTTTCACTGATCTTTTTAGAAACACCAAGGAATACTAGTTATCAAATTATCGAGAATCTTCCAAGGTTGAATATTATTGTTATTTGTATCTTCGTAACTTCAAGGAATTTCACTTAATGGATAATAGAATGGGTATTAATCAAGAATATTAAAGTAACAACCTGTACTTGGTATAAGATTTTGGTGATAGAAATTTCGCCTGCAGAAATTCAGATTATGTTGGGTTCTGATAGGTGAGCTTTTGCAAGTTTATCATGCGTGGAACCCGGGCTGCAAGTCACTTGGCCATGACCAAAAATAATCTGTCTCATTCTGCATTTGAAGTCCTTTACTTTTCCATCAGGGTGTGAAACATGTTTATTATAAAAATGAAATGTTTAAACATCAGCATGTTTCATTATTAGTTCTCTGGAATCATAGTTGGTCATGACACTGAGAAGAGTTCAGCACAGTCATATTCCATCACATTAACAGATTATAACTTGTTCATCCATTCCCCCTCATATTCCCCTCTTTTGTCACCTCAAAAAGAGCTATAAATATGCTCATGTATGCCAAGAATTTGTGTAGGACCAATCTCTCCCTTGGTTATTTATGCCACATGTGCTCAGGCCATCCTCCTTGATTCCCTCTCACTGGAACCTGGACTCTGCTCTGCTTGGTGAGCTTTTGCATTATCTTGCTTGGAGCCAAGCCTCCAAACCATGTCATTTGTAAATCGTGCCACCACTTGGACACCTCCCCTTAAACCACACCACAGCCCCTGCCTTTCCATCTCTGCTTTATTTTCTTCCATTAGAATGTAAGCTCGTTTTGGGCAGGGACTGGTATATTTGTATCTCCATCTCTTCATACAATGCCTGGTACATAGTAAGCACAAATAAATGTTTTATCAACATTATCAAATGGCCAAACCTTACTTCCCATACAGTGTCCATCTAGTATATGTGAAACCATTCTAGCTACTGAACAAAAATTTTTTTAACCAATTTCCACATTCGCTTTAGTTCTTTAAGAGACTTTAGAATTTGTTGGTCTAGCTTCATCTACCCGTTCTTAAGATGAGAAATTGAGGTTGAAGAGAGTTGCCCACGTTCATGGCAAAGCTAGGAGGAGAATTTAGGATTGTTGCCTTCTGGTATGGTCTTTTCTTTTTGTTTACCATTGTTATTATCCTTAATATTAATAATCCTTTGAAATGGATTTGGATTTTATAAATCTACTGAGATCATTTTTTAGAAGAAGTTTAATTGACTTTTAGTGAGAAATCCCTTTTACTATATAAATTCGTAAGCCTTTTCAATCCTATTAAGAAATTGGAAGATGTTTTGCCCACATTCAGGTAATCAGCTACCTGGATCCTGTAGCCTTGGTCCAGACATAACTAGGATCTTTCAATCTTAGTCACAGATCCTAATCTCCCTATTTCTTAGCCTCACACTTCTGTTGAAATTTCTGACATTAACATTACCACTGTAACGATGTTCTTGGGTTCTTTGTCATGTAATTGTGTTATTAGGGAAATAATGTTGGAATCTGGAGCTTCTGTTGGCCTGGCCTTTGAATAAGGGCATAGGGTGGGTGCCTTTTGCTAAATTCTGTGCCATAACGGGACATGCTATAGTGATAGTCTGTTTTTACAGGTTATAGAATAAACATCAAAAATTCCAATTCATGGCTGAAAAAGTTTAATGGACAAATAAATTAAGCCTCCTTAAGTATAGAACAGATAAAACTACAACCTTGCCAAAAGATCTAGGTCCCTATTTTCCAACTGTCTAACACTGGGAAAAGCTATAACCTCTTCTAAAAAGGCTGTTTCTTTGTGTGTAAGATGAAGGGGTTGGACTGGGTGACTTCTCTTGTTTCTGTTAGCTCTTAAAGGCTTATAATTCTATGATGGTATTTTCAGCTTCCCAGCACATTTCAGCATCTTTACATTATAAGAATCCAAGTCAACTTAAGCAAAAACATTGCTAAGAAGACTTATTTTGTAGCATATGGTATCCTGCCCCATGGCTGGAGTTTTAGCAATGCTTGTTAATGAACCAAGTTTGCGCATACCATCATTGCTATTAAGTTTATTTGTGTTCAGTTGAAATTATGACAGGATACTAGAATATTTCCACTATAAAAGAAATGTTATACATTGGTTAAGCAGCTGCCTTTGATGAGTCCTTGGAATCACATTTTAGATAAGAATAATGCCAAATGTCCATCTCCCAAATTCCTGCAACTTAATATTGGTAAGGGATATGAATCTTAGTTCCCTTTATTCAAGTCTAGCGCTTATGCCCATATTCTCTGAGTGAAATAGCTCTTTATCAGACGACCTGGTGTTTTTTGGACTACAGGGTCTTACAAATAAATGGCAGTTTTTAAAATAGTAGCTTTGGGAACTTTTGTAATACTTCACTATTAACTATGTACACATTGTGTGTGTGTGTGTGTGTGTGTGTGTGTGTGTGTGTGTGTGTGTACGTACATATAAATGTATGTATGATCATTGCATATATGTGATTTTCATATACACATACACCACATATACACAGTGATCCTGATATACAGTGATATACATGTGTGTGCATGCATATATATTTATACATACACATATATGCCATGATCATTGATCTAGAAGTAGATGGGGATTAATCTAGACCATTCCTCTTAATTTTACAGATAAGGAAACTGAGGCTCAGAGAGGCTAAATGACTTGCAGAAGGTCATACAGATAATTATAGGTAAAGCTAACATTTGTATTGTGCTTACTGTGTGCCAGTCACTGTGGTAAGTGCTCTTCATTTATTATCTCATTTGATCCTCCCAACAACCCTGTGAGATAGGTGCTATTATTATCCCCATGAGGCAAACAGGTTAAGTGACTTGACCAGGGCCACACAGAGAGTAAGTGTCTGAGGCTGAGGTTTGAATTAAGGTCTTCCTGGCTCCAGGCCTAGCACTCCATTCATTGTACCATCTAGCTGCTCCCGATTAGTGCAAAGTTGGTATTTCAATCCAAGTTTTTTGTCTCTAACTCCAACACTCTTCTACTGCACCACTTTCTGCTTATTACATGGAAAATTTGTCGAGATTAAAAGAAGGCATGAGTTTACATTTCCCTGGACAGTTTTTAATTCTTTTAATTTCCTTTTTTTTAAGATCTTAAATATTTAATTTGTTTTAATTAGCCCAAATCTGCCTTCTCACCTTCTTTGCTAACCCTCCCCCAACTGTTTATGCAGCCTAAGATTACATTAGCTCTTTTGGCTGCTTCAAAGAAAACAGTGGGTGTGAGAGTTTCATGTCTATGTGTAAGATACAATCTACTGGGAAGAGTATAGTATCATTTGTTCTATATACCTGTTCCAACACCCAGTGAAGTTAAAATTTGATGGGGAGTGGGGAAATCTTAAATTTTGGAACCCTAGTTTTTATGCCACAAATTTCTTCTAGTTCTTTGGAGACAGTTCTTCCCCTAAGAAGGTCTTTTTTTTTTCTCCTTAGTCAGTGGTATTTGAAACATTCTTGACTGCTAGGACAACTCTGGAAATTACATTTGGGGCACATCCAGTCTTCAGGTTGTATTTGTGTTCTTGTAGTCCCATATCACATATGGGTTTCTTAACCATTGTAGATATCTTCTGCTTTGTGAGGCAGTGTACATTCATAACAGGCTATCTGCCAGGGAAAATTCATGACCTTGCATCTTTAGTGATTCTAATTTTCTGTTCTGCTTTCTACATTTTTACAGTCCAATAGTATCTCAGGACTTTAAAATGGTGCTTTATCTTGTATTGCAAAGTCTCTAATGCAGTTTTCAGTTTCTCATACTCATCCTTTATCTGTTTGTTCCCAGGTGCCTCTTGAATGTTCCCAGAAAGGTTCTGTCTTTTACCCAGTAATCCATAGTACTTGTTCTGGTGTTATTTTCTTTTTTTTAAAATACTTTCAGTTTTTCCCTTTTATAAATCTGTTTAAAAGTCTGGGGGTTTGCTGGTTTTCTGTTGTGCATGTAGGGCTATACTGTCATGTCTGGCAAGACCTCTGTGGGGGATCCTGGGATCTAATGATTTTCAATAGAACTTTATCCATTATCACTTAGGGTCGCAACACTTGTTTCATAGTCTTTTGTACAATTAATATTATCTGCATTTTAAATCCCAGGTCAAATCAAGTCAACAAGAATTTATAAAGCACTTACCACGTGCTAGGCACTGTGCTAAGGTTTGTAGCAAAAAAAAAAAAAGTCAAAAAACAGACCTTATTCTCAAGAAGTTCACAGTCTAATGGGAAAACAGCATACAGACAATCTGTACAATAATATGTGTGTGTGTGTGTGTGTGTGTGTGTGTGTGTGTGTATACACACACACACACACACACACACACACACACACACACACACATATATATATGGCAGATTGTAAGATTAAGCAGAACTGGAAAAGCCTTCTTGCATATGAGACTTTAGTTGAAACTTGAAGGAAGCCAGAGAAACCAGAAGGCCAATATGACATTTTGATCCAGGCATAAGGGACAGCCAGTGAAAATGCCTGGAGTTGAGACATGGAGTGTCATGTGAGAGGAATAAGAAGAAAGCAGTGTCACTGGATAGCAGAAAAGGTAGAGAGGAGAAGGTATGAGAAGAAGAAAAATAAGGACACAGGTTATGAAGGTTTTAAAAGCTAAACAGAGGATTTTGTATTTGACCATGAAGGCAAGTAGTAAGAAGGCACTGGAGTTTTTAGAGTTGGGATCTGGGGGATAATGGCTAGATTTGTGCTTTAGGAATTTTTTTGAACTAGGCCAAAGCTTCCATATCTGTGGAGATTCCAAAGTACTTTCCAAATTTTGGAAAAATTCTACAGGCCCAGAAAGGCAGGGATTTGGTCCTAAAAATTCTTAGTAAATATTTTAAATCATATCCCAATCTTTTAAGGTTTTGGCAACTTTTAGGTAACCAAACTAAACATTTATTGAAGTCTTGTTTGGAGGAGAACTAACAACTATGACTAAAGCACATATTTCCTATATTTTCAAGATACTTTTTTTTCATATTGGTAAACCTAATTCTTAATTGATTGATTTCTGTTACCAAAAATATTTGAATTTTGGACCACTCTCTTAAGGTTTCTTGGTCCCCGTATTTCATAGGGTAGCTACTATTTGATATACTCTCCACTTTTAGTTATTTCCTGTTTTTTTATATTCTTTTGATGTTTCTATTGAATAGAAAAATTATATTAGTCTTCTCAAGTAATAGGAAACATAATCTGTTTGCCACAAGACTGGTACATTGGTTCAATATTAAAGTTCTATCTCAGCATCTCTTCAATTTTCTAAATTATTCCAACTATCATTCTTATTGTACCATGTAAGTACGGTGGTACTTTGAAGCAGCTAGGTTGCACAATGGATAGTGTACTAGGCCTGGATTTAGAGAGGCCTCAGTTTAAATTCAGCCTTAGACACAGGCACCTGTAACCCTGGGAAAGTCATTTAACCTCTTTCTGCCTGCATCTCTCTTTACCATCTAAACCTGTGTGATTTTTGTTCATGTTTTCCCTCAGATATTCTGTAGAAGATCTACCCAGCATAGGAAAGCTAGACCTTCCTCTTGTTTTTTTTTTATTATCTGGGGGATACAGAGGAACAATTTAACTGTCACATGTTCTATTTTTCCATTAGACCAGCTAGATTTATGACCTCTTAAGTCTGTCATTCTTGCCATAAGGTTGGCCTACCACCTTTTTCTATCATTCTTATCCTTGATAATCTTTTACCCCATTTCTCACATACACATCATCATTTGGTACCATTATCACCTATTTATGCCAACCATTTCCATTTTCCTTTGGATTATTTTTAGTTCATTCCATGAGTTGTAATCTTATAGTTATATATTTATACACATACACGTAAATGGTTTTTGGTTTTTTTTTTAGTGAGCAGTTTGTGATCATTAATATACTTATTAATTTAATACTGTTACACAATCTTAGCTACATTATTATTTATTTTTTCTGCCTTACTTTTTCTCTAGCTGTCACTTAGCATTAGCCAAGTTTTCCTTTATTATTTTTAGTAATTTTTAGTACTAACCACCCTCTCGTGAATTGTTGCTACAACCATTTAGTTAAAAATGTAAGTACACAAAGTTTATCATATTCTGAGATCTACAAGGGTGAGTTGGTCTGAATCTATGTTGTCCTCTGTTCATCTTAACTTTCCTCTGAAATACCTCTACAGGGGGAAAATTTCCAAAACGTTTTTTAAGTAGAGATGAAACAGGAATAATTTCTAAGTATGTAACTAATCCTTAAAACTATAAGCGCAAGAGTTCATTGCTTTCCATTCCGAAGACCCAGGGTCACATCTTGAAGACATCAGAAAAAACACAATTCCCTTTCTCTTCTTAGTGATCCCAAAACAATGAAATGTGTCAAGTGTGTCTTCAGAGGTGATTTGAGTGTATAAGTAGTTTGAATAATCAGTTAACCAAATTTTCTGAAAACCTATTTAGAAAAGTTTTATTCTCAGCAAGGATATCTTTGTAGGTTTTTTTGTGTTTTTTAAACTTATGTGGCATACCTCATTGCATGAATATGGTTTTTTGGTTTTGGTTTGTTTGTTTTTTTCTTTTCATAACTTTGGGGCAGCATATGCTTATTGCATGTAATTTTATTTCAAGAGACTTTGTATATCTGAATCCACAAGCAATATTGTCGTAGTGTTTTAGTGTATATCAGTGCTACAGTATACCCATTTAATTATCATCCTTGGTATATTCAAGAATACTGATATGAAACCCTAATCTAAAATGACTGTTTTCCTAAAATGCATCATGGATCTAAAGCTAGAAGTGACCTTAGAGATCATCTGGTCCAATCCCTTTTCTAGTCAAGGAAACTGAGGCCTAGAAAGATTAAGTGACTCACCCAGGGTCACACAATAAGGAGGAGAGTCAGGATTCAGACTGGGGTCTTGCGACTCTTAAATCCATTGATCTTTCCATTGCACCACTATATTCTCTGCTAAATTTTTAAAAGCCTACTGGAGCATTTTGTGCCTATATGTTGATATAGAAATATATTTGCACTTTTTTCAAACCAACTCTTCTGAATATGTTGATACAGAAATATATTTACACATGCACAGTTTTCAAACCAACTCTTCTGAATACATCTTCTAAATAGTAAGCTCCTAGATTTTATTACTTAATAATTTCTTTAACTTTCAGCTGCGGATAGCATCCATTTTGCTGATTGCTGATTAAGTGTTATTGGCAGTAAGAGTATTTAAAATGTAAGGAGATTGGTTTATAAAAATAACTTTGACACCTTTTGTGTTGTTTCCCTTTTTAAATTTCAGTTTTACAGCTACCAGCACAGTAGGAAAGAGAAACATGAGTCCCATTCAGGAGGAAGCTGGCTCTGAAGACATAGAGTCAGTGGAAATATCAGACTGTGAGCTTGATCAGATGGATTCCTCTGCAGAGTCCCTTACGGAAGGGAAGAAGAAAGCCAAGAAATGTAAAAAAACGAAGAAAGAGCTCTCTCCAGCCGGTAGGTATTATTTGCTAAAGGTCAGAGCTTACTTTCTCAACCTTGAAACTTACATAAATTTATGAGTTTGGGGAGGGAATCATAGGACCATTTAATTGTGACATACTATGTAGTTCTCCATGAGACCAGAGAGATTTAAGACCTATATTTAATTGCACCTGTAAGATTCAGTACAGAATTTTTTTTTAAAAAAGAACTACAAAAAATCCCAATTATGTTTTGGTGGTGTAGAGGAAAGGATGAATATTAAATATTGCTATGGTTTTTTAGTTGTAGGTATGAGACATAGTCCATATCCATCTTCCTTTTCATATTTGAGGTTAATTGAATTTCATTAATATTAGTAAAATCAACAATGAAGCTAAAATGTTGCATGTACTTTTAAAATATATCATGGTAAAGCTTAATTGACTCAAAACTGTAGTACATACTAGATGCACTGATTATGTATCCCAGCTAGCTCAGGGAACGTGTCTCTGCTTCTCATATTACTTGCCATTAAAAAAAAAAGGAGAAAAAAAACCTTATGCATTTGTATAGTTTGAAGTCTTTGGCATAAGTAGTGTGCACCTCCTGCCTACCTCATTGTAGATACTGGTCAGCTATTAAATATTCAGCATTCTGCCCAGTAAGATTCTTCATGTAGTTTCCTTATTTGTGTTTCACTCTTTGTATCTCAATTTTCCTCAGATTTTTCCCAGTTTTACATAGTGAACTTTGCCATTTATTTGTCACTTCCTGGGGAGAAGTTTTCAATTCCTTTTCTGTTCATTTCTAGATAATCTTTAAAACTACTAAAAATAATTCCTATTAATAGAATCCTGTAATTAACTCTCTTTGCTGCTTTTGTCATTTTAAGTGAAAACATCCTGTAGGTTATTTAGGGTATCAAATTTATATTCAAATCTATAATACTGCAAGTAAAGCATACATTTTTCTCCCATTGACAATAAAGCTGTCATAGTCTCAGAAATTGAGTGCAAAACACTTAACTCTTTTACTTCTGTCAGACATGTGACTTTTAAGAAATTGACAACTTTTAATTAAATTGGCTAAATTAAGTGAGTTGTGTTTTCTTCTGGATTGTCATTCTTAGAATAAAACCTTTTAACAGTTCAAGTATAGCAGTTTCATGAATCATTTTAACCTGGTTTGTGTAAGCATTTAATCCTTATTAGCATCAGTAAGATGTGGGTCAGTGATAGCAGATGCTTCACATGTTGAATCTAACAATATTGATTATTCAGTTATTGTCATAAGGCACTGTTAACTTTGTGAAAATTCAGACAGTCTTTGTGGTCTGTGTTAAACTCTGTAAAGCAAATAAGTTCAGTGTTAGAGCAGCTTTTTTTTTTTTAATACTCCTGTTGTGATGAACAAAGTGAAGCTTCATGAAGAACCCTGAGAGCAGAACTTGAAGGTGTTCCCACAACTGTGAGAGCTCAGCAAATGGACTTCTAAGCATTAATGTACTGATGTGTTCAGTGCAGCTGAGGAAAACCACCTGGGAGAAATTCCAGGATAAGGAGTTTAAGCTTCTCAGCTTGGGAATGATTCCACCAGAATTCAAGAAGGGTTCTTTGTGTGTCCAGCACTCATTTGTAGTAGTGGTATAAAAGAAACGTAAGATAATGGGCTCTCTCTACAAGTTAATTATGTACATGTTTTAGTAATCGGTTACGCATTACAGAAATAGCGAAAGAAGTATTGTTAATCAAACCTCACAAAAAACACTTGAAATGTTTAGTAGCTTCTGTGTTGTGTAAAGGTTATGAACCAGGTACTTTTCAGGTAGTAATATTTACATGGTATAGTGCACTGGATTTGGAGTCAGAGGATTTGGATTCAAATCCTGCCTCTGCCTTTTACTCCCTATTTAACTCTGAACCAAGTCCCTTTTCCTTTCTTGGCTTTGGTTTCTTCATTTGTAAAATGGTGGATGGGTTGGATGGCCTTAAAGGTCATGTAGAGCTTTTAGCTCTAACTCTGTGAGCCTTTGATCCTATTATTAGATCAATAAATTATTTATTTATTATAAGAGGAGTGTTACTTTAAAAGGTTTTGTTATGAAATCAGTAATATTGATATTGATAACTGATTTCTGTAAGTCTTTGTATGCATTATCTCATTTTATTCCTGAGGCAGATAATACAAGTGTTATTATTCCCCTCCTGTGGGAAACTCATTGAGGTTCCTAAGGTTACACATGGCTAGTACATAACCCAGCCTACTAGACTTAGCCCTAAATGTTTTGTCTTACTAAGTCATATAAGACTTAGCCTTTATTTTCTTTTATCATACCACTTTCTGTGGGCACCAAGATCACTTAAATGTACAGAAAGAATATTAAAAAATATAATAGAAAAGGAATTACTTTTTACAAAGGTATTTCCTACTACTATGCTGGTAAAAAAAAATAACCTTTATTTTCATATCCTCACAGCAATTAGAATCACTACCTTTTAAAAAAATATCAGTTCTCACTAAATATTTGTTGAATGAATAAGCTTTTATAAAAAGTTCATGGTTCAGGATTTGTGCATCTCATTCCTTATATTCACAGGAAGCAAGTGCATAAAGAACAATAAGTTTCCTGTTTGTATTTATTGTAATCAGTATTGGTTTATTAGTCTCATTATGTTTTTCCTCAGAAGAGCTCAAGGTACAGTGTTTTTATACTGTTTTGGAGTTGAACGTTAATGAAAGAAAAACAGTCCAGCATGTAGCGTGAATTTATGTTTGTACAGTATGTTTGTATCTAGGAAATGTAATTCCCAAGATTCCTTTCAATAGAAGGGGCTTATCCAGCCCACTAAACCCATATAGTGAATCAGTCATGAGTATATGGCATAAATACAGGCTAAGTGCCATTTTCACTGGCATTTTGGAGTTCCACATGCTCATCTTTCTATCACGGTGATCATCTTACAACCTTCCTTCCTATTACACTCTACCAAAAAAATTACATGACTAGTAAGACAGCCACATCACAACAAGAATGACAGGCATCAAAACCTTCTTGGATACCACTGAAACAGAGTCTTTTTGGAGGAAATTTCTAGTTGTGTGCAAAGAGAAAATATACCAAAATACAGTTCATGGTTAAACTTTTTAATGTAAAAAGAGAAATCCATTTCCAAGTTTGGGGCTCTTCCCTCCCTTCCATCACCCCTCTATACACATAAAAAGCACGATACATTAGACCTTTAATGTTTGCCAAGAGCTGTGTTTTATTGGAGTCTTGGAAAAACTGCTGAACTTTTAAATCTTATACCCTTAAGGTTACACTGAAAAGTTTAGAATCTACTTAAAGCAATAATCTTCTCAGATACTGTTACAGGTTTCATTAAAGTTAGAAGTAAGTTCTAAAGTTGCTGTCAATCATATGAAAGGCCAGGCAAAAGGAGTTCACTTAACCTCCCATGAATATTTTTAATGACGGTGTTAGGACTGGTTTACAGCTTAAATAATTGAAAAAGAGATTTGTGAAGCAAATAGCAGCTTGCATGTTGAAATCCGTGCTTGTCTCTCTTCTTTTCCTGGTGATGTACCAGAGCTTCTCAGAATATGCTATAGCACTCTATAGGAGGTGTATGCTGTCGGACCCCCATGGGGAAATACTGCTTTATAATGAGATTCCTTGGAGACCTTAGTAACTAAAGGATAGGATCCAAGATTGACTGGCCTTTTTTTGAATTCTGTTTTTTAGTGATTGTATGTTGTCTCCCTTGTTAGACTGAACTCCTTGAGATCTTGCCTTTGTCATCTCTAGTGTTTAGCACAGTGTCTAGCATATAGGAGGTATTTAATAAATGCTTATTGACTAACTCGTTAGCCAGTTTGGGAAATTTTTAAAATTCCATTTTGATTTGGCAGTGAAGATAGTCATTAGTTGTGGGAAAAGTCTGTTTGCCTTTGTGTTTTTCCCTTTTACAACCAAACATTCAAATTTGATCAGAAGGGCAAGTAGATTGAAGTAATTTATAGAATCTTAGAGAAATCAGACAATTGTAAGGTCATAGATGCAGAGTTGGAAGGATCCCAGGAGCATCTAATCCATCCCCTTCTTTACAGTTGGAAAAACAGGCCCAGCGAAGGTGACTTGTCCAACCAAGGCACGTGCATAGTATATATCTATAACAGAATCTAACATTGTAGCTTTGAAGTTGGAAGGGCCATCATATCCCATGCCTTTATTTTAGAATGAAGAAGCAAAGACTCAGAGAAGTTACGTGGCTTGACCAAAGTAGTTGGTGGCAGAATAAGAAACAGAGCCCGAGGTCTCCTAATCCTAGTATTGTGGGTTTGGTTTTTTAAATTTATATACCATGCCAGAGATAGAAGTAATTTCAGGAAGGACCGGGGGAAGGGGAGAGACCAGGATGAGGGGGTATGTGTGGGTGTTCTTTGCGCTACTGTAAAATATGCCTATGCAGATCCAGTGCCAAGAGGGCCTGGTCTTCACTGTTTCAACTTTGGACTTAGGAAATTCAAGAGTTTCAGGTACTTCTTTCTTTTGTAGTTGAAGAAAATTACAGGCGACTGGCTGGGTTCACCTTTTTTTTTTATCTAAATCTCAGAAGTAAGCCCTAAGAAGGTAGACTTTAAAACTAAGTAGGAAGATTTTTTAAAAAGCACATCCATAGGCATAAGGCATAAGATGCCTTGATCAGGCACAACATTCTTGGCTATTGTAGCTGTTCAGTTTTGTCGCTTGAAATAGGCATTTCCATGTATTCAGAGAATTACCTTCCCAGACATGCAGTGATTTTGATTTCACAGATAAAGTTTAGAGCCACATTAAAGGTCGGGTAGGGAATGGCAAAAACAAAAAAACAAAAAAAAAAACAACTTCTGGCAAAGTCGTCATTAGCTCTTCTAATTCTTTCCGAACTTGATGAAATAGATGTAACACCACACTGTCCTAATTTACTTTGATGGTAGCAAAGTATAATTGAGTCTGAAAAGGAGTTGTACAGCCTAGATGATACATCCATGAAAACCTAGAAGAACCTCCGTACCTACTTGGAAGATTTTTTTAATGTGAATTTGTTGGAGAAATTGTATAAGATGAGAACATATGGATGGGTTGATCAGTACAAGTCTTCACATCAAGATTATGGATCTCTCTCAAAGTATAAAGAATGTTGTAGTGGAAAGGCTAGACTTGGAATTAGGAAATCTGGGTTCGATACTTGTTCTGTCGAGCGGAACATTGTTCTGACACTGTCTAGTCAGTGACCATGGGCAAGTCACTGAATTTATCTGACCATGTTTCTTGGTTCATTATTGTTGTTTGTCCTTCGCTCTTGAGGAGAACAGGGATTAATCATGTTTGAACTGCCTGCTTCAAAGGGTTGCTGTAGGGAAAGCACTTTACATTATCTCTTCAAATGTAAGTTGTTCTAATTAGGTCTGCAGACCTCTGTGTCATTGCTAATTTTTATGAATAGGTTGCTGGACTCAAGCCCATACCACTTTGTGGTTTCCAACCATTGTTAATTTCAACAAATGATGCTGGTGACCCACTAGCAGAATGATGGAAATCAGAAATCTTGGTATGAGGCTGATCAGTTTGAGTCTGCAGGATGCTGATATCTTTGTGGGTATGTAACATTGCAAAGAAGGGTACTTTTAATATTGGCGGCCATCTCCAGTTGTCCTACATCTTGCCACTGCACCCAGATGGCTCTGGAGGAGAGAGTGAGGCTGGTGATTTTGCACAGCAATTCACTTCCAAGTCAAGACATCAGGTTTCTGATGTCATTGGTCCTCTTCGAGAACAAAGGACAAACAACGGTCTGTGAGTAGTAGTAGCTGGCAGTGCTCGCTCCTTCCTTCCTCCCTCCCTTCCTCCCTTCTTTTCTTCCTCCCTCCCTCCCTCTCTCCTTCCCTCCCTCCTTCCCTCTTTCTCTCTTTCCTTTCCCCTCCTCTCCCTCTGTCCACATGGGGAATCATATCCTTACCTGTGGGCCCCCTGCCCAAAGGAATATAAATTTTGATCACTGAAATCTCGCAAAACATCTTGGAGTTTATGGGCTAGATTTTTTTTCTTCCTTATTTATTTATTATATCATTAAAAAAAACTAGGACAATTAACTGTTTTGCCTATTGTCATTTCATTTATGATTTCTTGAAATATGGGACTGGAAAACCAGGCTTTGATAAAAGCCCATTGGGATTCAAATGGAGCTACTTGACCATACCTTAAAACCCAGGTCACTCTGTCTAGGACTGATTGGCCAAGCATAGGTTTTATCCCAAACCTCACTTGATCGTTGTTTGGGTTTTGTTGGCTCAGATTGAGTATAAATAGCAATTGTTTCTGTTTTGGCCAGAAGTCCTGAGGGTCTTCCCCTCCTAGATTCATTTTTTTTTTTTGAGCAGGTAAAAGAGTCCATTTTTTGCCTCATTTCTTACCTAGTCTTCTTAATCACTGAATTGGGTGTTCCCCCAGACAAACAGACCTGGAAAAGACCTTAGTTTAAAAAAGCCAAGGTCTCCCACTGCTTGGGAGCCATCTCCAGTCTTCCTGATCTAAGTCTTGCCACTGGACTCAGGTGACTGTGGAAGAGAGTGAGGCTGATGACTCTGCACAGCTCTGCCTCACTTAAATCCAATTCACTTGCAAGTCAAGACATCACCTTCCTGATGTCATTGGTCTTCTTTGAGAATGAAGGACAAACGACAATGTTTAATACTACTTTTTATAAATGCACACATTTTTAATGTCAGAAAATTTCCTTCCTTATGGCCTGCAGATATTTATTTTGTTCTGTTCCAAGTGTTACGGAGAGAGCTTAAAGCCTTCCAAGTAAATTATTGGGGGTGAGCAGGGAAGAAGAAGAGGCAGAGATGTGGATTTTTCAAACCTGACTTTATCACCACTCCAATTTCATTTTCATTCATATTTCATTTAATGATTAAACTTTAAGAAATAACTAAGTCTTGGCCTACTTGAAGGGAAACTTCCCTACTCACAGTGAGGTAAATTAGGCTGTCATGATAAAGGCGTAGTTATTATAATTTACACAGATTGGCTCACTAACAATATTTTACATTTGTATAGTTTTTGATCTACAAAGCAGTCCCACAAGGTATGTAGGGCATATATTTATTTACCCCAATTTTGCTGATATGGAAATTGAAGCCTTGAGAAGCTAAATTACTTGATTTGGGCCATACAGTTAATAAATGTTGGAGTTGGAACTCAACCTCCGGGTCCTAGTCCATTTCTCTATCTACTACACCAGACATAACTGTTCATTCTTATCTTGGAGTGACTTCCATGGTACCGTCTTGCTTACCATGCTTACCTTCTGCTACATTTTCTATACGTACATAGTGGACTTTGTTTTCCAACCTAACATTAGCTACAAATTTCAGGAGTGTTAAATTAATATTTAATTTATATAAGTAATTTGTATTAGTTTTTTCTCTCAGCTGTTTTTTAATTTACTGTGATTTTCTGTGTAACTGTAATACTTGGCTGTGTATATTTTATCTTTGTAAAAGTTAACTGAATTCTGGGATTCTATAATGTTTCTGTGACTGCAGAACAAATTAAAAGAGCATTTTTTCATGGCATTTCTCTTTGTGACATCTTTTTTAGAATAAGTAATTTATGAATGAGTCATCTTGTTACAGCAGGCCATCCAGTCTATTACTTTTTAATCACTTTATCCTCTTTTCACACAGGCTTTCTAAAATTTTCTCCCTATTTAGGAATTGTCTTATTCCACTCTCCTTTTAAGCTAGTTTTCTGCCTTTTACAGTACCATAGTCTTCGTCACAAATTTAGGCTGAAGATCCATTGGACAAGAAACTAAAAATTCTGACCTATCTCATGCCCACTTACCTAAATTATTTGTATTTATTTTTAAGTATTTTCCAATTACATGTTTAAAAAAATTAACAGTCATTTAAAAATGTTTTTTACTTCCAAATTTTCTCCTTTCCTGCCCCTTCTCCCTTCTTGAGAAGGTAAGCAATTTGATGTCGGTTATACATGTGAAGTCATGCAAGACATATTTCCATATTAGCCATTTTGCAAAAAGAAAACAATAAAAATAAAGTTTTAAAAAGTGTTTCAGGCTGCATTCAGAGTTAATTAGTTTTCTCTCTGGATATGAATAGCATTTTTCATCGTAGATCCTTTGGAAATGTCTTAGATCATTGTCTTGATCAAAGTAGCCAAGTCTTTCACAGTTGATCATCCTTACAATATTGCTTTTACTGTGGACAGTGTTCTCTATTGATCAAAAACAAAGAAACTAACTTTGTCATGCTTTTGTCTGCTGGCCAGTGGATATATATATAGTAGGTCTAGAAGTTCAGGAGTACAATATTCTGTGTTCTCCACAATTTTAACATCTTTAATAAAAAGGGAAAAGCAAAGAGACAGAAACAGTCCACATCAACCCTGAAACTCCATTAATCCAACTCTCTGGCATTTTCTGACTATGATTTTCTGCAGCTTTTCATTATTTGCCCTGCTCCAATCTCTGTAAATACAGACATGGTCCCAAAGGGCTTTTTCTAGTTGTGGTTTATGCAGCTGGCCCCACCCTACCCCTGGTATGAAAGCCAGCCTCCCAAACCAGAGCTATACACTTATCTCTGCTTTGAATTGTTTAGCCTTATTTTTTTTTCAAGATGCTATCTGTGGATTGTAAAGTGGTTGGTTTTTTTCCCCCCTTTTCCACCAGGAAGCATCTCGAGCAGTTCTGCCAAGCTCTTTGAAGTTCCTGATTCATGGTAGCCAACAGTTGAATGAAGAAAGCAGGGGACTCGGATTCTGAGAAATCACCAGACTTACACCACTTGGAAGCCATACTGTATTTAATTTAATAAAATGTGGTGTGGGCGTGGTTTTGAAAACAAAGTATGTCTCCTGAAAAACCAGTTTGTTTTTTTAAACTGTCCATTGAACAATCATTGCAGCTTTAGAGTATCATAAATGTATATCTCATTAACTGGTTAAATTTGTGTGTCTGTCATGTGGAGCTTTTGCTGTCATATATGTTAGATCAGATGATCAAATTTAAGTGTGTTTGGGGCCACCTGAGATGGGATGCTGGCTGTAAAATGTGCAGAAGGAGCTGCTGGCATTCTTTCTTCTGTGCTATTGTAAAGATTTTGTGTTGAACTCTTTCCTGCTTTCAGGGTTATCACACATCTCTTCGTATTGGGGTTTGTAGGCACTTGCAACACATGGTCGTCAGTCTCCCAGTAAATAGGCCTGTCACCATCTCATTGCTTTTCACCCATTCCTCTTCCTAAAAGCATTGCATTCTCAAGCTTGTTTTTCCAGTAAGAGAATTTCTACCATTGTCAGCTCAGAAATGAACCTGACATATCTAGCAGCTTTTTGAAACCATAATTTATGGATTGACTTTGCCAAGACATGATTTTCTAATGCAGGAGAGGCGGACACAAAAGAGTTATTTTTTGGTACACATTTTGCCCATCTTCATTCACTGTTTAAATCTTGATCTAGCTTTTGGAGGGAAGGGTAAAGAGGTAGGGGGGAATCTTTTGATAAAGGGGTGTGTGTGTGTGGTGTGTGTGTGTGTGTGTGTGTGTGTGTGTGTGTGTGTCTTTGTATGAAATCTGTGACAGACCTACAAAATACACCAGCCCTTACTCTGTTAAAAGAAAAAAACAACCAGTTAAACAAAAGAAAAAAAGATTCTATGGATCTGCTGTAGTCCAGATCTGCTTCAGATCATTGTTAGATATTCAGCATTTTTGTATCGCGGAAATAAAAATGAAAATGTATTTCCATAAGATGAAAATTAAAGACATTTTCATAGGACTCAAAAGGTTTTTTTAATTTAAAAAAAATCTTACCAGCTACACTAGTTGGTGTTTCCTCCCCTTGTTTATATTCTCCTCTGAGGGTTACCCCTGGAAATGTCTAAAAGGAGGTGACTTAGACTAGTCTTTGGGGATTTGGCGGGATTCTTGGGTTTTTTTTTTACCTCTATCCTTGTGTTTGTTATGTTGGACTAAGTTCTCAGCAGCGTTAGCATGAAATTAGCTATGTAGAGCAGTGCCATAACATTTTGAGGTCTTTCAGTAGACTGTTAGGACTGACAAGCCCAGAGCTCTCTGTGGACGGGTCAGTTTGATTTTACACAACACTTTTTATCTGAAAAACAAACAAAAAAACCCTCTTTTCCTTCTCTCCTCCTCACTTTCCCAGCCTTGCGCAGTTTATCAGACTCCATTCGAATAGTCAATAAGCACATGTTCACTGCCAAAAAGAACCACCCTTAGACAATTCTCATCCCCATTACCCACAACTCTGTAAGGGAAAAAAAAAATCATAGGGTGGAATAAAGACAAGCCATAAAAGAAGATATTCGATGAGAAAACTGAAAGAAGCTGCTGGACTCCATTGAACTTAGAAATGAAAACTTTAAAATGCAAACAAGTGGTCATTAATTTGTCTCATTTTTGTAACATAATGAAAAAATTTGGAAATAGCAATTAATGATCATATGAAAGAGACTGTGGTCATCTTTTTCACATTCAAGGTTTTTGTTAAATAGAAGTTTTATGGGAATAGACTCTTTGTCTTAGAATGCTGATAGTAGAGATGGAACCCAGATATAATTACATCTCATTGTATGCAGTTTTAGGCAGTTTAGAGCTGTCCAATTCTAGGCTAGTCATAAGATTTAAAGCCATTGAGAAACCTCAGAAGTCATCTAACTACCTCAGAGATGTCACACACCTGACCAGTAGGCCCACAATGCTCTTGAATGTGGCCTGAACTAGCTTAAAACATAATTGGGAAAATATTTAGCAAAATAAATGTACAATGAAACAGATGCTACATTTTTGAAACTCCATGGGGATCATTATAAATGGTTGAAAGGCCCCCCCCATTTCTACTTGAGTTTGACACACCTGATCTAGACCAACACCCTCATTTCATAGAGGAGGAACTGAGGTCCATGTATGTTATGTGACTTGTCCAAGGTCATCATGATGGTACATGATAGAACCAGGATTTGAACCCAAGTCCTCAGATTTGAAATACAGCTTAGATGGTGCAGTGCATAGACCACAGAGCCTAGAGTCAGGAGGACATGAATTCAAATGTCACCTCAGACACTTAACCAAGGATGTGTCCATGGTAAATCATTTCACCTCTGCCTCAGTTTCCTTATATGCAAAATGGGAATAATAAAATCCTGGCCCCCAGGGTTGTGAGGATTAGATGAGATAATATTTGTAAAGCACGTAGCACCATGCCTGGTACACAGTAAGAGCTATAGAAATGGTTAGCTGTTAGCCATAATCCGTATGACCTTCCACCAGGCACTAAGACTCTGCACCTCCATTTCCTCATCTGCTGGTGGGAGGAGATAATTTCACCTGTCTTAAAGGGCCGTAAAGATCAAATGAGGTAAGTGCTTTGCAAACCTTAAAACGGTATAACTATGAGTTTTTGTGGGTCTTCTTCCCATTTGGGCAGTGGAGAAGAGGAGGGATGAGGAAGGGGAGGACAAGTTACTAGAAGAATTATTGGGGACTTCATTGACTGGCAGGCAATTGTCTTTAATTGAAATTAGAAGGGAGGTGGACTCATCACTGCAATTTCTTGCTCACACATTTTTAGCAACTTTTCTCGTGGTGTAATTTTTTTTGAAAACCAAAGCATTTATGACATAAAAACATTAACCAAATGTGTCCTTAGTTACCACTGCCTGCCAGGCCAGGAAAATCTGTCTCCTGGCAAAAAAGACTTGTGAGTATTAAAAATAGATCAATCTTTTTTGGATGCTTTTTATGATCTCATGACTTACTAGGTTTCATTCCTCTGGGGGTGGGGGTGGGGGGGGGAGTGATCAAATGACACATGGCAAAAAACTAGTTTTTGAAGAAAAAAGAATTAACATTTATTTGCACCTCCAGCCTATTTCATAAAGATGTTGCTCCAGTATTACCCTAACCCTTCAGCTCTCTAGCCATTTATATTATCCCCAAGCCTCCCTCTATCAGGTAACAGTTGAACAGGGCACTAGCTGGGAGGGGCTGTTTAGGAGACTGAAGTGCTTTTAACAAGGCAAACAATCTCTCTGCGCCACCCCCACCCCCCCACCAAAGGCAACTTTTTATTTTTAAACACCATTTTCCACCTTAGGTTTCAGTAATTTTAAGCTATTATGTTAGAGAGGGATTGTGAACAGCCATGTAAATTTATTTGTTTTATTGGCGTATGCCTGTGTGTATGTGTTTTAAGTGAAATACATCATGAAACACTAGGCTAAGAAAACTGAAGTCACAGGAAGCAATGCATGTGTGCCAAATGAACCTTTCTAAAGTATGCTTTATTATATGGGGAAATGTTATAAGCCAATTTCAGGCCAACTTTTCCATGGAAAAATTGTACAGAATAAGGAATACCAGTGAGTACAAATGAATCATTTTTAACTTTTACGCTTTTCTACCAGATGGGAGGATGGGAAGCAAGAGCTATTTTCCAGATTTTCTTCCCCTTTACAGGTGGGTTAATCCTAGAAATGCAGGTCCTTCCCTGCCAGCATTCATTTTTGCATGTAGAAGAATCATTTTCAGAATTTGAGTCTTGTGCACAGTAGGCACTTGGTAAATGTTAAATAAATGAAAATGGTTCCTAGGAGCTTGGCATTTAGAGATGAGACGGCATTAAAATATGCTCCTATGATTTAATCTAGAGTCTGGAAACTGATCAAGCGAATCATAATGCTAAGGTGGACCACAAGTTCCACCCATCAGGTTTGCCTCAGTCTGCTGGGGAGGGAGATTAGATGGACAAGGGATTCGAAAAGCACTTCCTGGAGCTCTGTGGTCACAAAAGGCACCAGGTAAATGTTTGCCCAGTTGTTAGAGCCAGGGCTTCTTGATACAAAGTGGAAAGGAAGAAGCACAGAGGAATTTTGTTTAATTCCACAGCTATAGTCAGTCCACAGTCTAATCTTTATCATGACTTCTGTGTGTATCTGTCAGTCCTACGATATTCTGATGAAGCATCATAAAAACTAAATACCCTGGAAGTAATTTTTTAAAAAATCCTCATTTTCTCATCTTTCAATTGAAGGCCACTTATTTCCTTCCTAAGAGAGTGAGGCTGAGGACTTTGTGCAACTCTGCCTCACTTAAATCACATCCAATTGAGGAAACAAGTCAAAACATCACCCTCATGATGTCCTTGACCCTTTTCAAGAACAAAGGACAAACAACTACAAAATCTCCACCAGTCAATAACTGAGTTTGGAGAAATAAACGCATTATTCACTTAGCCCTTCAATTTAGGAATCATAAACACTGACCAGTTTGTAAGTACGGAATGTCTACTGTCACATGCTAGTTTGGAAATCAAAAGACATCATCCCTGAGGCATAGTACCTTCTTAAGTAGGATCTCTGACAGGTATGTAATCTAATACTTTCCCCCTAAGACTTCTGCTGTTTTCTCTTTCAATACAAGGGCAGTCAGAAGCTAGAGGGCATCTTTTGGAAGGAAGATGCTAGACAAAGATAGGAAAAAGAAGCAAAGGTTGGAAAGTGGACTGTCTAACATTCCCTTTGTCCATGGCTCCATAATACGCCTGTGGACTTGTGACATGTTTTAGGATCCCAGGCACTGAGGTCCAGCTGTCTTTGTCCACATTTTCATCTATATTTAGAATGGTATAATATATTTGAATATAGCTTTGTAACTATAACAAATACCCATAAATTGAATGCATACATAAATGTCCGTTCATTCTCTATCTCCCTTCCTTTCTCATCACCACCCCCTTCATTTGTCAAAAAGAAACAACAAAACCTAAGGCATCCTTGTATCTTTTCAATGTCCATCTTTACCCCAGTCAGGACAGAAGAGGGGCAGGGAGGGAGCAAGGAAGCACCAGGGAAAAGACTCTTTTTGAGGTATGCTGTATGCTAAACAAAGGTACTGTCACATCAGGAAGCCTGGTTATTCTCATGTTGGAACTGTGCTGATCATGGACAGCCTGTGCCTTTAAGCAGATCTGTAAATCTTCAACAGTGATGTCCCAAACCTAACAGGAAGAGGTAAGGAGCTGTATCACTAGGCAGAGTAGGACTGTGAGGTAATTTGAGACAGAAGATCCTTACCTTTTCTACTCTCAACTACCGAGATGAATCTCTGATCTCATCAGTTTGGAGGTTTCTTCCACTAATGCAGACAACAACTCACTGGCCATATCCACCACACAGAAGTTTCACCAAATGTTGGGGAGTGGAGGATTTCCTCTACTGACATCTTGAGGGTACCAGTGGAGTACCCAGTACCTCTGCCAGCCTTAGTCCTAGCCACATCACCAGGGCATCTCTTTGTGTATCAGCCTTTATTCCAATTCTTGGAAGGTTTTTTTTTTTTTTAACGTTGTAAACTACCTCCTACAATTCCTTTGGGCTTACTTCCTTTGGGTTGTGTTGCCCTCTCTAAGGTCATCTTTTAAAATGCAAGTACCCTTGGGAAAGGCAACATTAAGTTTTCAACATCTTATAGTAAATGAATGTCATGGTCCTTTAATGGTAAGAGATATCCAGGAGCACTTTGAGAGCACTAGGTATCTGGACAGGGCCACCTCAGATAATGTTAGTTTGGGAAGTTTAGCTTACTTCACAGTTTTACTTAGGGCCAGACCTGCAGCCTGATGTTGAAGGGTGGATCTAAGAATCCCCAAGTCATCTCTTGTTCTTCTGTATGGTCCATCTGCAGCCATAAAAGTATATGGGACCCATGAGGGCTGAATCTGAAGGGTTAGGCCAGCCTAGCCGCCCAGCACAAAGCACCTATTTACAGCGTTTAAGAGACATCCATAGTGGTGAAACAGAGACTCCAAATATTTTCCCCTGAGGGTTGGGGAGTGAGAAAGGGAAGCCAAATGAAATGCGCACAGACATCCAGATGCATGGAGGAAATTTGCAGGCTCTTCCAGAAGTTCTGTTTGCAATAAGAGACCAACCTTGGCATGCTTCAGACCTTTCTGTATTGTAAAAACAGACCGATGTACTGAGAAGCAGCTGAGCTCTGAAAGCAAATATACTTTATCAGAGGGATAATTATAACTCATTTCTCTGGTGCCTTACTGAGTGCTTTCCTGCAGCAACATTATAAGATATGCAGTATGAGTATTATGTCCATTTTACAGATGAAACTAAGGCTTAGAGGGGTAAAATGACTTAAGGCCACATAGCTAGTGTCAAAGCTAACACTTCACTCCAAGCTCAATGGAAGTGGAAAACTCCTGGGAAATGGTGAGATCTGAGAGCAGCCTTCAAGTCTATAACAGAAAAAGACCAAAAAACAACTTACCCTCTACTGGGCTTTAATTTGATCTGCCTGCTAAAAAATAAAGTGAATTTTAAAAGCAGCAAAAATGTGGCTATAATTCTACCAGAGAAAATAATGCTCCTGGGGTGGTGTGGTGGGTTGGGGGGGGAGGTGGGAGAGATGACTTCAGGTTAAAAAAAAAAAAACTTCCTAGACCCCAAAGGTCCTGAAAGCTGCCTGTTTGTAATGAAGGTTTAAAGGGTTTGCCTGTTGGTAAGTGAGGGGGGAGAAGCTCAGGAACACCTAGTTCTGCTTTATTTCTACATTTGTAGCTTTCCATTTCACGAAAGTTTTAAAAGAAAAGAGAACGTGTTAAGCTAGAGTGGGAGAAGAGGAGGGACCAACAATCTTCAAGTATGACCTACCACACACAACCATCCCTTTGGGCTAACAGACCCTCAGCACCTGTTACTCTCTTCATTTCTCTGTTAGTTAATTCCTGCTTACCTAGCAGTGAATTACTCCTCAGCCCCAACATATTCTCTCACCCCTATGGAAAGATACAAGATTTGTATAGGGGGGTAGGCTATCCTGCCAGCTTCATCAGTTGTAAGGTCTGCCCTGATATGTCAATTCTAGGGACACAGACCTTCTGAGAGAATACTGAAATAACCAAGGAAAAATAACCAGGCCAGCTTGGCAGTAAATATGTATAGATTTATTGGAGCTAAGTAGGTTGTTTAAGGGAGTTTACTCACTAGACCAGTTGTCCTGGGCAGCAACAGGACAAAATGGTGGAATGGATCCACACACCAATCCCAGGCCAGGTCAGGTATTATATAGAACTAGAACAAAGAAGGCATAGTGCCAGGGATGGCCCAGGGTCATGTGCCACTGTTCCCATGGGATAGTTGGAGCTTCTTTTATTGTTTACATTTGCTCAAGGTAGTTTATATTCTCTGTGAGACTCAAGGCTCTGGCTTATCCCTGTATATCTACCCTCTCATGTCCTACTCCAATTCTGCTCACCTCTTCCGCTGTGCCTTTAGCAATTCCCTATCCATAATGAACTAATTTCTTTCTGGACCTCTTCCTCTCACACAGTTGGTACACAAGAAGTGCTTGATAAATGCTTTTGCATTCGTTGAGTCATATACTTTATGTAGACTTCTAGAGGCTTGGTTTTCCCCAAATGACAATGCATCCCTGCCCTCAAGGAGCTCACAATCTAATGGGGGGCAAAAAGTAAGTAAGCTATATACAGAATAAATAGGAATTATTGTGAAAAGAGAAAAAACTCTAGAGTTAAGAGAGGTTAGGGAAGGCTTCCCATAGAAGATTGGATTTTAGTTGGGACTTAAAGGAAGCCGGGAGGTCAGTGGGTGGAGATAAGGAGGGAGAGTATACCAAGTACGGGCGACAGCCAGAGAAAATGCCCAGAGCCATGAGATGGAGTGTCTTGTTTGTGGAAAAGCCAGAAGGCCGTGTCCTGTGGTCCATCCAAACTGATTTGGCAAGCACTCCATCTCCCCTTTCTGTCCTTTATGTTAAATGTATTTCCTTCCTGCATTTGCCTCATTGATTTCCTCATTCTCCTCAAAATTCAGTATCTTCTGCATGAAAACCATCTTGATTCCCATAACTGTTCATTTATTCTCTGCTTCTGTCTCTGTTTCTTTCTCTTTCCTTATATGTACCACATATATATATACACATGTGTGTACACATATGCATATATTTATAATTTTCAATTTTTTTCTCTTTGCGTCTCAGTGTCTTGCACATAGTAGGCCCTTAATAAATGCTTATCAGTTGATTGAATAGAAAGGAGGGTTATGGGTAAAGCTAGGATAGTGGGAATACAGTTGGATTTGAAGTTAATGCACCTGGACCTAAATTCCAGCTCTGCAGCTTACTTCTTCTGTGACTTTAGGCAAGTCTCCTGACCTCTGGGAATCAGACTAGGTGACTTTTGAGCCCCCCCCCCCAACTGTAAATAATAATAGCTGCCATTTATATAGCACTTTAAGGTTTGCAAAGGTTTATAAGTATTGTCTCCTTTGAGGCTCACAACAATCCTGGAAGGTGAGTGCTATTACTTTCCTGTTTTATAGATGAGAGGTCTGAGTCAGAAAGAGTTTAAGTGACTGGCTTAGGGTCGGAACAGCTGGGAAGTGTATGAGGCTGAATTCAGACTCAGGACTTGCTGACTCCAGGCCCTAGTGCTCTGACTACTGCACCACCTAGCTGCCTCTGTAATCCCATGAACAAAAGATGAGCCACCAACTACCTACCTTGGGTATCTAGAATGGTTCTCTGAAAGGGAGCTATGCAAGGTGGCCTCCAGACGTGTATTCCGGCCCAGGGGTTCTACAGCTGCTCACTCACATCTGGTGTTTTGAGCCCGCCACTTCTTCCTACTATCTGCAGCTGATGATTTTCCTCTCCAAATTGCTCATGGTTTCCCATTCACAGTGGGAGAATGAGAGCAAATCTGTAGTTGTTAAGTTGTGACTCCATGGATTTTTGTCCATGGGGTTTTCTTGGCAAAGATATTGGGGTAGTTTGCCATTTCCTCTTCCAATGTGTCCCCATTGAGGCAAATAGAGGTTATGCAATTTGCCCAGAGTCATACAGCTAGTAAGTGTCTGAGGCTGGATTTGAACCCAGATCTTTCTGGCTCCAAGCCCAGTACTCTATCTACTATACCATCTAGCTGCCCCCATTCCCATATTACTCAACTGCCAAAGTACAGAGCAGGTCAAGACAATGAACTCTAAGCCCCTGACTTTGAGTCCAGGACAATGGCCACCCATCCATATCTTACATTGGGACAGTATCCTGTGGTTTACAACTGTGTATGAGCAGATGCAGATCCGGTCAGGCAGCATGAAGAGAGATCAGACCAGCGAGCACAGAGAGAAAAGCACTCCAGAGTTCCTTCTGCAGGATACATTAGCCTTGTGGGAAGAAATGTTTTATTTCATGAAGCACAAGCAAGCAGCTTGGTGTTGTTCTGTTGTTCTGTGGATGCATATAAAACATCTATTATTCTGCATATAAAAGGATTCTTTACATGTTAGCCAGCTACCGAGGCCACAGGTAGGTATAGAGTATGTGTTTTTCTTAAAAAAAAAATACCTACATATGTCAGGCTTCCAACTAGTCTACAAACCTCTGGACCCTTTTTATTTTTTCATTCTAGGCTATAATTTTCCAACAAATTTTTTCCACCATTCTAGCCTGTGTCTGTTTTTGATTTGAAGTTATAGAGGGTCCAGATATATTGTTTTAATCTACCTGACTCCTTCATGCATAATAGATAAGTGACTCTTAAAATATTTATTGATTGGGTTACTGATTTGTTGGACCTCTGGATCAATGACATTGGTATAAAGCAAGCAGTTTTCAAAAGAAACCAATGCCATCTCCCTCCTGCAAGAGTAGTGCTGTATATTCTTCAGAGATCCCAACAGAGAAGACCAGTTTGTTCAGGTAAGATTCTGGTAAGTCATAGGACCCTAGATTTAGACAGAAGAGGTCCTATATGCTCTCTAGCCCAACCCTTTCATTTTACAGGTGAGAAGACTGAGGCCCAGAGGAGTTAAGTGTTTTGCCTAAGGTCGCATGGGTATAACAGGTGGGATTTCAACCCAGAAAGTCATCTGACTTCCAATCCAGTATTCTTTCTACTCTGTCACCTGCCTCTAGTCCTAACTCGGGGACAGGAAGACATGAGTTTGAATCCCTGCCTCAGAAACTTAATATCTGCGTAATCCTAAGCATAGTCTTGGCCTCAAGGTCATCCTCTATAAAATGGGAGTAAAAATAGGGTCGTAAGGATCAGAATATGCACACAAAGCACTGTGCAAACCTTAAACTCTACAAATGTTAGCTATTATTATCATGGGTTAAATGATTCTCCAGTCAACAAGCATGAACTTGTGTTCTGTTTTGCATTTCTCAGTCTCTGTGGATTGTCAGAAAATGAGATCTTCAGCCATGGGCCAGGTAGGTGGGGTTCTGGGCCCTCTGGGCCCTCTTCTTTCTGCTTCCAGTGGCTGCCAACAGTAAGCAATAGCTTGTTACTCTGTCACAATGACCCGAAAGTTAAAAGTCATTTGTCCTTGGCAGTCCAGATCACCCACAGATAGATAGTCTGTCATGGAAATAAGGCAAGATAGCTGTCAGACAGCCTAGTCAGAAAATTGAGAGAGAATTCATTCTTGTCCCTGAATCCAGAATTTAATTGAATTCAACAAGCTTTTATCAAGGGCCTCTTCTGAGCCTTGCATTCTCCTAGGCCCTGAGGATATAGGGAGACAAAAATGAAATAAAAGTAAATACAAGGTAATACGAGGGGGAAGCTGAGGTCTAACAGCTGGAAAGGAAAATCGAGAAAGGCTTAGCCTTGAAGGAAGTTAAAATTTGAAGAGGCAGAGATGTGGAGGGCTCATATTCCAAGCCTGGGAGACAGGCTGGGCTGGAGACCAGAGATGGAATGTTTGGAGAGCAGCTTGTAAGCCAGTTTGGCTGGCGTGTGGAAGAGAATACTACTTGGAAAGATAGCTCCTAGGAGTTACTGGGCCTATTTCAGGAGATGCATTTGACGGTGTTAAGAAGCAAGGGCTTGACTAACTGTGTGACTCTGGGCAAGTCACTTAACCCTGACTTACAAAATTGTTTTTAAAAATTAAAAAAAGAAGAAGCAGCAAGGGGTTTTCCACAGATAAGTGAGACAACTTTGGAACTAATGCACAAAATGAGAATATATACTTAAAAAAAAACAAGCTGTATGAATGATATTTTTGATTTCATGGGAAATCCTTTTTCTGTACTTTGTATATGGAAATGCTCATGTTTATCAAGTTCAAAGAAACAAAAAAATTTAAGTTAACAAGAAGAAAAGAAACAAAGGCTCCTTCCAAGGAACAGAGTGTAGAGAATTGAGGGAATTTGCTGGGAAAGAACAGCAGGGGAAAATGAGTTAATGCCAGGAAATAGAATTAAGGCATACAGAGTCCCTGTCTGCCAAATGGAATTCGGTGACTTGATTCAGCCTTGTGAAAAAAAAATACAAAAGAAGCCTCATTAATTTGGAACCCACTAATTTGTACTTTTTTTTTACTTTGGATGCAAGAAGGCCCTATTATCTATGAAAAAATGTGCTAATTAATAATAATGACAGTGGTTAGTTTAATGAGATTTTATAACAGAAGCAGAGTTGATAAAGCTCAGGGCCTGGAGTCAGAAAGATCTGAGTTCAAATATGACTTCAGGCATTTCCTAGCTGTGTAACCCTGGGCAAGTTAATTAACTCTGTATATCTCAGTTTCCACGACTGTAAAATGTCTATAGTGAGAGCACCTTCCTATTGTTATGAGTAGCAAATGACAGAGTATAGTAAAGGGCTTGGCACTGTTCCTGGAACAAAGTAAGGGCTTTATGAATGCTTGTTTCCTTCCGTAAAACTAGAAGGGACCTTAGAGTTCATCTACATCAGGGGTGGGCCCTATAGGTCCTCAAGGGTGGCCCTTGGACTGAATCCAAACTTCACACGAGAAAGCTGAGACTGAGAGAGGAGATATTACTTACCCAGAAAGACACAATTCAATTAAATTCAACAAACATTTATTAAGCACCAACTGTATACGGAAGAAAAGCTGAAGGTCATTTAGAGAACTTTGTAGTTTCCCAAAAGCAGTCCAGGTTTTTCTTTAATTCTGAGCTCAACTCGGTGTCCATTTGTACTGTATGGCTAAGATATGTGTTCTGATAGATGAACTATGTTCATTCGACAAGCATTTATTAAGTACCCTCTATGTGCCAGGCACTTTGCCAGGTGATGTGGATACAATGACAAAAATGAAAGCACCCCTATCCTGAAGGGGCTTACGTTTTATTGTGGAGAGGGACACTCAGATGATGCACACAGAACAGTAACTGCAAGATAATTCAAACAGGGAGAAAGAACTAATGGCAGGAGTGGGGATGGGGGTTTACACTTCACAGGGATCAAACCTCAATCCTGGGATTTTTCTTCTGTTCTCCAGTTGTCCCGGGAGGACCACTGTTCTACCCCAACTCTTGTTTATTTTTAACACTCTACATTCACCTTGAGGCACTATTTTGTCTTGTTTTGCAGGGAAATCTGGAGAGCTTGTGATATTCTGAGCTACTGCATCATCTTCCCAGAATCATCTCCTAAATTTTCTATTCAGCTCTGGTCTTTTCATCAAGAATTCTTGAAAGTCCTCTACGTCATTGAATGTCCATTTTTCCCCCTGAAGGATTATACTCAGTTTTGCTGAGTAGTAGATTCTTGGTTGTAATCCTAGCTCTTTCGTCCCCCAGAATATCATATTTCAAGCCCTCTGAACTTTTAATGTAGAAGCTGCTAAATCTTGCTTTATCCTGACTGTGGCTCTACCATACTTGAATTGTTTCTTTCTGGATGCTTGAAATGTTTTCTCCTTGACCTGGGAACTCTGAAATTTGGCTGTAATATTCCTGGGAGTTTTCATTTTGGGATCTCTTTCAGGATTTGATCAGTGGATTCTTTCAATTTCTGTTTTACCCTCAATTCACTTCCAAGTCATGGCATCATCTTCCTGATGTCGTGGTCTTTGAGAATGAAAGACAAACCACAACCTGTGAGTAGTCTGAGCTGCCCCACTGGGGACCCAACTGGCCAGTTCCAGTGGGGCAACTCAGCTTCTCTTCTCCCCTCTCCTCCCCCACCTCCCCTCTGCTCCTCTCCCCTCTCTTCTCTTGCCCTCTCCTCTCCTCTCTCCACATGGGGTATCATGACCTTACCTGAGGACACTCTGCCCAAAGGAAGGTAAATTTTGATGGCTGAAACCTACCTTGATATCTTGGAATTTACTGGCTAGCTTTCTGTCTTAAAGACCATGCCTTAAACCCAATTTACTCTGGCTCTCATTGATTGGTCAACTATGGGTCCCTTCCCAAGCACCACTTAATGGTTATTTTTTGGGCTCTGATGGTTCAGAGTGAATGTAAATAGTAATTGTTTCACTTTTAGCCAGAAACCCTGAGGGTCTTCCCCTCCCAGTGTGATTTTTTTTTTTGGATTAAAGGGGCTATCCCTTGACTCACTTCTTAAATTGCCCTAATTACTATATGGGCATTGCCTCAGTCAAAGTAAGAACTTGGAAAGAACTTCGTTTAAAAAGGCCAAAGTCTCCCACTACATCCGGGGCCATCTCCAGTTATCCTGATCTACATCTGGTCACTGGACCCAGATGGCTCTGGAGGAGAAAGTGAGGCTGGTGACCTTGCACAGCCCTCCATCACTTAAATCCAATTCACTTGCAAATCATGCCATCATCTTCCTGATGTCATGGTCCTCTTTGAGAATGAAGGACAAACTACAGAACCACACACAGGATTATTGAAGAAAGGAAACTTAGAGATAATCTAACTTGCCTTTATATAATAGTACTATGGTTTTCTAAATGCTTTCTTCACGATTCTGTAAGGTCAATGTTTGCTGCCATCATCATCATCATCATCATCATCATCGACAATAATATTATTTCAGATCTATAATTTCATCACAGTATGGAGAACTCTCTGTCTTGAACATTCACCCACTAATGCCGACCTGTAACTTATATGTCACTTGTCTTAGAGAATCTTCTAGGACACTGAGAGGTCAGGGAGATTTGTATAGAGTCACACATTCAGTCTGTCTGAGGCAAGACTTGAAACCATCTTTCTGACTTGATCCTAATTCTTTAGCCATTGTACTTTTTAAAAATTAATTGATAAACTTAGTTTTAGTTTTTGAGTTTCAAATTTCCTCCTCCTCCCTTGCCTCCCCCCTCCCTACCCAAGAAAGCATGCCATCTGATATAGGCTCTACATATACCTTCACACTAAACATATTTTCACAACAGTCAAGTTGCAAAGAAGAACTACAACCAAAGCCACTGTACTTGTAGGTATTATTATCTTCATTTTTAAAAAAATTTATTAATTTTTACAGTTAGAGGCTCTGAGGGGTTAAGTCATTTGTCCAGTTACAAAGCTAAGAAGTAGGGGATCTGGGACTTGAACCCAAGTTTTCTAATTATAAATCTAATGTTCAGTTCACTATGTCATGTTTCCCCTTACTCATCCCACTAATTTTATAGAACCAGGGAGGTTAAATGACTTAGACAAGGTCACACAACAAGTTGGTAGCAGAGCAAGAAAACCCAGCTCCCAGATCATGGGTCCTACTATTCCTCCTATCTTGATAACAGTAGGATTTAATATTTAAAAATACAAACAGTCCTTTGAAATTTACTATAATGAGATTTGACCAGCTTGTTCTTTCTCTCTGTGTGTCTCTTTGCCTTCCTTTTAACAATTTCATTGTTTTACTCTTTGAAATTATCAACTATTTTTTCAATTACCAATATTTTCAATTATCAAAATTTCAATTTATTCAATTATCAACTCATTTTCTCCTCCTACCTCTCTAGGTGACATAGCACCAGGGCCTGAAATCAGTAAGACTTGAGTTCAAATCTAGTCTCATAGACTTAGTAGCTATGTGACCCTGGGCAGGTCATGTAACCTCTGTTTGCCTCAGTTTCCTCAACTGTAAAATTAGGATAATAAAAGCACCTACCTTTCAGGGTTATCTGAAGATCAAATGAGATAATTGTTTGCAAAACAGTTAGCATACTTCCTTGTGCTTAGTAGGTGCTGTGTAAATGCTTGCTCCCTTTCTCTTTCTCCCACCCATCTCCTAATCCAGCCCCCATTCCTATTGAATCTCTCCTTCTCTTTCAGTTTGTATTGCAACTAAGTAGTCTACACCTGGGGCCTGCAAATTATAGCCTAAAGGCCAGATTTGGCCTGGTGCCTTTTTTTGTACAACCAGCAAGCTAAGAATGGTATTTTAAAATGCCATTTGATTTTTTAAATTTATATCTATATTTTAAAATTTTCACATTAAAAATGTAATAACTATTCTTAGTTCATAGGTCATACAAAAATAGGCAGTGGGCTAGACTTGGCCCCTGGACCATAGTTTGCCCAGCCTCTGGTATAGGTTATTTTATCACAGTGATAGAACTTCGATTTCTCTTTCCTTTTTTATCCTCATGAAAATGCTCCCTACCATGCTTCTTGTCTCAAGTTCATGGATTTCCACTCAGGAGAAAAAGGAAGGAAGGAAGGAAGGAAGGAAGGAAGGAAGGAAGGAAGGAAGGAAGGAAGGAAGGAAGGATGGAGGGAGGGAGGGAGGGAAGGAGGAAGGGAAGGAAGAAAGGGAGAGAGGGAGAGAGGGAGGAAGGGAGGAAAGGAAGGAAGGAAGGGAGGGAGTAAGGCAAGAGGGAAGGAAGGAAGGAAGGGAGGAAGAACAAAAGGAAGTAGAGGGAAGAAAAGAGAGAGAGAGAGAAAAAGGAAGGAAAAGAAAAAGCATAATCCGAACAAATTTCCACATTGGCTATGTCCAAAATGTGTTTCTTATCCTTATTCTTAGTCCACCATGTCTCTGTCATGAGATAGGCAGCATTCCTTTTAATCTAGTCTCTGCAATCCTGAATCATGGTTGATTAGTTAATTGATCAGAATTTTAAGTCTTTTCAAAATTGTTTCTGTTAATAATATTGATGTTAGAGTATAATTTTTTTTTCTGGATCTGCTCACTTCACTCTGCAACAGTTCGTGCAGGTCTTTCCATGTCTTTTTAAAAGCACTTTCCTAATTTCTTACAGCGTGATAGAATTCCATGACATTCATTTCTCACAATTCATTCACTACCCACCTGGTGGGCACCCTTTAGTTTCCAGGGTTTTTTGCCATCACAAAAAGAACTGCTATGAATATAAATATAAATATAAAACACGCACATATAATCTTTTCCTTTCCCTTTGATCTCTTTGGGGTACAGGCCTAGTAATAGTTTACTGGGACAAAAAGTATGTACTGTTTAATAATTTTTTGTGCATAATTTCAATTAGTTTTCCATCAATATGCCTTCTCCCATCCCCAAGTCCCTCCAATATTTGTCTTTTTTTTTTCTTATCAGCTTTGCCAATCTGTTGGCTGTGAAGTGGAACCTTGGAATCACTTTAATTTGTATTTCTCTCATTATTAATGATTTGCCTCCTTATTTCTTTGTTGTTGTCCAGTCATGTCCAACTCTTCATGACCCCATTTGGGATTTTCTTGCAAAGATACCGGAGTGGTTTGCCATTTCCTTCTCCAGCTCATTTTACAGATGAGGAAACTGAGGCAAATGGAGTTAAGTGACTTGCCCAGGGTCACACAGCTAGTTAGGGTCTGAGGTCAGATTCAACCTCAGGAAGGAAAGCTCAGGAAGCTGAGTCTTCCTGACTCCAGGCCTAACACGCTACACCAACTAGCTGTCTCCTTACAAGATGAGTAATGTCAGATTTATGGGACAGTGGCTAGGGAACTCTTCTTGAATGAGATTCACATGTATTTTTTTACTCTCTCAGTTTTCTTTGTTAGATCTTCACTGATATCCCTGGTGTTCATCTTCAGAATTATCTCAGTGTTACAGCAACAAGACCTAGATTGTTCATGTTTTCTGAGGGTGAATGATTCTCTTTGGCTTTTCATGAAATGTGTCTAAATTCAGATTAAAATTTCATCGTGTTCCCTTACCCTCACTCCTCTCTAAAGCGGCAGGTTGGACCATTTCACACATAGCGA
Organism: Trichosurus vulpecula; assembly: GCF_011100635.1. Classification (NCBI taxonomy): domain Eukaryota; kingdom Metazoa; phylum Chordata; class Mammalia; order Diprotodontia; family Phalangeridae; genus Trichosurus; species Trichosurus vulpecula. Next base: position 46,921,880 of record NC_050581.1, on the reverse strand, counting down.
CATGGATCTTAAAAATCATCTTAAATATAGTAAAATTCCACGATTACAACAGAATGGAGTAGGACCAGGAAGAAAGATAGATAGAATGAGCATTTTATTAAACACTCACTATATACCAAGAACCGTGCTAAGAAGTGAGATTACAAAAACCACAGTGCGGCCCTCAAGGACTTTAAATTTTAATGGTTTTAGACCGGAGGGAACAAATAGGAGGCCTGGGGGCATCGTCTCCTGATCAGGACCAGATTAAAATATAATTAGGAAATGTTTAGCAAAATAGATAAAAATATAATAGAACACAGATCAGGTTAATATGGCATTTAAGTGGTGCAGTGGATGGAGAACTGGGCCTGGAGTCAGGAGAACCAGAGTTCAAATGTGGTCTCAGACACTTACTTGCTTGTCTGCCTCAGTTTCCTCACCTGTAAAATGAGCTGGAGAAGGAAATGGCAAACCACTCCAGTGTCTTTGCCGAGAAAACCTCAAATGGGGTCATGAAGACATACCTGAAACAACTGGACAACAACAAGGTTTTCTAAGTCAATATGTAACCTATGGTGATTCTTTGCACCTTCCTTCCTTCCTTCCTCCTTCCTTCCTTCCTTCCTTCCTTCCTTCCTTCCTTCCTTCCTTCCTTCCTTCCTTCCTTCCTTCCTCCTTCCTTCCTTCCTCCTTCCTTCCTTCCTTCCTTCCTTCCTTCCTTCCTTCCTTCCTTCCTTCCTTCCTCCTTCCTTCCTTCCTTCCTTCCTTCCTTCCTTCCTTCCTTCCTTCCTTCCTTCCTTCCTTCCTTCCTTCCTTCCTTCCTTCCTTCCTTCCTTCCTTCCTTCCTTCCTTCCTTCCTTCCTTCCTTCCTTCCTTCCTCCTTCCTTCCTTCCTTCCTTCCTTCCCTCCTTCCTTTTTTCCTCTCCTGAGTGGCCCCTTGACACCACTGGTTTAGATGATGCATAAATGGCAACTGGAGAACTGGGGAGAGTTGAAGGAAGGATATCCTCATGGGTAGATGGCTTCTGATGAGGAGGTGGAGGAATCTGGAGAGAGATGAATAAAGCCGAAAGTGAAGTGTACCTGTCCTGGGTACCTCAAGAAATTATGTCCAGATCAGAGACTCATCAATCTGAAAAGAGGGCCACAGGGAGGGAGCAAGAATGAAAAATAAAATATCTATCTGTCTTTCTGGTCCTGCTCCATTCTGTTGTAATCATGGAATTTTACTATATTTAAGATGATTTTTAAGATCCATGTCCCTATGTATGAAATGGTACAACCTGCCACTTTAGAGAGGAGTGAGGGTAAGGGAACACGATGAAATTTTAACTTGAATTTGACAGTTTGTCACATTTGACAATTTGTCAAGAAATTGACAATGTATCTGAAGAATTTTATTAGAAAAAAATATATTCTATTTCTATTTGATTAGGCATTTTATTCTTTTATGTTGTCATTACAATATACAGAAATTGAATTTTAAAAAAATATATAAAAGGTTCAACAGCATTCATATCTCCTTTCCCTGTCATTTTCAACTTATTAAAGCAGTATTTTCACTTAAGCTATTGTAAAGAGAGTGGGGGTGGAGGTGAGGTTCTGTTGAACCATTTTTAAACATGTTCATAGGAAGTTTAGCCTCTTTAAGAAGCCTCTGTTAAGAAATTTCCCACCAGAGTCAAGTTGTAAAGAGGAGATAAACCCTTCGTCAGAAAGGAGGGGAAACTGAATCTTAGGAAGAAAAAGAGAAGGAAAGAAAAAGAGAGAGGAAGGGAGGGAGAGAGGAAGGAAAGAAAAAGGAAGGAAGGAAGAAAGGAAGGAAGAAAGAAAGAGAAAGAAAGAAAGAGAGAAAGAAAGAAAGAAAGAAAGAAAGAAAGAAAGAAAGAAAGAAAGAAAGAAAGAAAGAAAGAAAGAAGAAAAAGAAAGAAAGAAGAAAGAAAGAAAGAAAAAAAGGAAGGAAGGAAGGAAGAAGAGAAAGAAAGAAAGAAAGAAAGAAAGAAAGAAAGAAAGAAAGAAAGAAAGAAAGAAAGAAAGAAAGAAAGAAAGGAAGGAAGGAAGAAAGAAGCCCACTATGAAGGCAGTCATTTGTATGTCCCACCATGTTAGAACCCTTTTCTTCTAGTCATGAATTTGTAGAAGCTTAGGGCTCAGAACTGAGAAGACTCGGTAGAGTTTTTCACATGAAGAAGTTGAAACGAGTAGGTAAGGAGGGCAATGTAACAGAGAAGTGGATTGATAAAAAGTTAGGAAAAGACAACAATTAAGAAGCAATTAACACTTTTATTTTGATAAGCAGCTAGATAGTGAAAGCTAGAGCACTTAGTAAGACAATAAAGTCATGGGACAGCCTCAAAGAGGAGAGACAACCAGTGAGTTTCCTCATAGCTTTAAGAGATGCTTAGTAAGAGTTTACCACTAGTTGTGTTTATTACTAAGAATATACAACATACTTAGGCAGTTGTTTTTTTCTAGTATATCACATTTATCTTTAGGAATTAGAGATTTAAAACAGTATATTTACTTTTCATTTATTTCAAAGTATATATTAATTTAAGCAGTATATTATTTGTGTATGTAGTGCCCTCCTCCAGAGCTAGTTCCTCAACTTTTGCTTGCAAGGGTGGACTGGGTCTCCAGAGGGCAATTGATCACTTCTCTACTTGGGGGTTCTAGGGCTAGCCCTGAGAGAGTGTTGGGGTTGATTTCTAATTGTGCCATGCACAAGCCTGTACAGTTATCCCTTCCACATCTCTCAGGTTAGGGGCGTGGCATGCCTGTGATCTGAAAATCTGTGGAAAATATTTTGGTCCTTCTTTCATACCAGAGAATAAGCCTGAATTATTATGGTATTAAAAGACAAAATATGTTAGTATTATACAATATTATACATCTATTTTATGCACTTCTGAGTTTCTGAACTTTTCTGTGTCATCTGCTGACCTTCCCATGTCGTCTGCAGTTTCCACAAAACTCCCCCAAAATTTCCATTTAATTTCTTATGCCAATCTGCAATATACTGAAACTGTGATGGGGAAAGTCACGATGTAGAAAGGATAACTAACTGTATTCTGTATGCTCCCCGATATTAATTTAGTAGTTGATATCCATTAGCTTTTACAAATAGATATTTACTAAAGTAGTATAAAAAAAACACTAATTAGTCCAAGCCATCTCCCAAACCAGGAACACACTCTCCTCTTGAGCATACACAAAATCACTTGGCAGAGGGGGCTCAAATTCAGAGAGCTCATATGTGCACAGGATTATATTATAGTGTGAACGTAACTTTTATATACAGTGGGAAACCAAGAATCTGTGACTCATTTTATTTTGATATTTGCTTTGTTGCGGTGGTCTAGAGACAAGCCTGCAATATCTCTGAGGTATACTCCTACAAAGAGCCAGAGATGTATCTAATGCTTTCAACCAATCCCAATACACTTTCTGTGTAACATTATTTTATTTCATCCAATGGCTCAAAGCACTTCACTCTTCCCAAACTGATCAAAGACCTATTCTCACCTAGTTTACACACTTGGTGTACTGATTGAATCAATAGAGGTGTCTAGGAATTGCTCACGTCTACTTTACACCTTGGATTGATTCTGTAACTCAATCAAAGAAGCATTCCGACCTGATAGGTGTATCAGAGTATAAAGCATACTTCTTGTTAGTTACATTAATTGGTGTTGAGCCATGTGGGATATCCCTCTTAGAGATGATATAATAATACAATTTTAAACAGCGCATTTACTGTTAGTTTAACAAAAAGATCTATTTTCCAAGGGAAAAAAATGAGTGAACTGTTTATTATATACCTGCTTCTTTCAACCACCCACACTGATGGGCTTATAGGAGCAGAAATAGACACTGAGATTCACCTCGTGGCGGCTTTCCAGAGCTCTAAGAGTTTAGTTAACCTCTGTCAGGTTAGCCATACAACCTCAAACCTCATGCTGAAACCTCACAGTAGTATTTTCTAAAAATGAGAGCATTTAGGGCCAAGGTGGGACATATTGTAGATGTGACTCATTTCTCACCGTGCCTCTTTCCACCAATGTTCATTTGTACACATCACCATTTCTCAGTCCAGTTTGTAATAAGCCTGTAACATTTCCTGTCCATTATTTTTCAGAAAGTAGAAATCCACCTCAGTGAACGATGCAGTGGGATGAAAGGCAAATAACTCACTCAGATCAGATGAAGCAGTCATTGAGGAAAGGACCACAGTGAGCCAAATCTTTCAAGCCCTTAGCAACATAGGGAACGTTCACACAAGACTGGAGGGAAAATGTCGACCCCTGAAGAGTTTCTCCAAGCGAAAGACCTAGGAGCTCTGTCTTTTACCATTCTGGAATAACAAGAAAGAAGGAAAAGGAAAAGTGGTTATTGGGTATGGGGCACAATAACGCGCATGAAACAAATAATTGTTAAGACCAGAAGATTGGCTTGTTGGAAAGTTAATGGCCAAAGAGAGTCTGGTGCCTGCAAATGTTTGGAGATTACAAAATGCTTTTCTGAAGGGATATTTTTAGATTTTCCTCTCTTAGTACTTTAGGAGAAAAAGAAATTTTTGTTATTGCTTTTTCAGTTGGTCCTCTCCAAAGGTTCAGCTCTATAAAGAGACATTTTAACAGTAAGAAGCATTAGTGATTATCTTCCCTAGGCTTTCACATCTGAAGTTTGCCCCTGGGTCTTCACATGCTTTATTTCTTGTGTGAAGGGGCAATGGAAAGCTGGCCCATTTTCGAGGTGGGAAGAAGGTAGTTAAATGAAGATGAAAGGGCCCAAGTCAAGCAGTAATTTGGAAACTGGCTAGGCTGAGGATGACTTCTGATAGCTTAAATCCTTTCCATGTTTCTCTTTCCTAGACCTAGGCTTTAGGAAGTTAGTTACCACATAACCCAAAGGATCACAGAATTAGGGGCTGAGAGAGACCTTAGGGGTCATCTCACCCAGCAACCTCATTTTACAAGTGGGGAAACCAAGGCCCAAGGAGGTTAAATGACTTGTCTAATGTTACACAGACAGGAAGTGACAAAGTTATGATTTGAACCCAGGTCCTCCTCCAATTCCAAATTGATTACTCTTTTCCTGCATTGTGCTGCCTCCTACAATATACAATATTATCTAGTCCTAGGAATACCATAGGGCAGATCTAGTGCTGTCGACACAGTTCCAGTCCTTTCTCCTTCCCTAGGAGGCTCTGACCATCACATTTTGTTTATTCTTTTAGCTCAGGAGTTCTTAACCTGGAATCATGAATGTTGTTGCTGTGGTTTTTAAATATTTTGTTCACTGCATTTCAATTTACTTTATTTTCCTTTACAATCCTATGTACTTTTTCTTATGCATTACAAATATAATTCTAAGGAAGGGATCCCTAGTTTTCACCAGACTGTCAAAGGGGGCCACTGACACCAAGAAAGGGCTAAAAAGCCCTGCTCTAGCCTGACGTTAAAGGTTCAGGTGTTCCAAGTGTATGTTTGTCTGGACGGGTGTGGGACATCAGGATGGGCTAAAAATCCCTTTTGCCTCTTCCTGTTTTCCCACCTTCATTAGATACAGGTGGCCACAGGATGAAGGAAAGGAACATAATGCTTTAGAAGGGTTTTGTGGAAGACATGACTCCCCAAGCCCTTATTCTTTGAAATAGCTGGAGTCCAAAATGCTGTTTTCCACCTGGGACTAGAGCTGGTTTTAAAATGTAAGTGCTATAAATTTGAAGGTGGCAGGGCAGGACGAAGGAGAGGCAGAATTGATTCTACTTTTTCATCCAGCAAGACTGTTTATCTTTCCAAATATTTCAGTTCCTCCAAACAAACAGTTTTCAAAACGACCAGTTTCGTCTTAAGGTGATATGAGGGTCCATGGAATAGCTCTGACAGCTGGGATTCGTGAGGTCAAGACCTTTAAAAAATGAAAAGGGGAGCCAGAGGAATCTCTAGCTGCCAGGGCCCTGGTGGGTTGTGAACTTGGCCTGTCCAATTACTAGTGGCCAATCCGTGGGGCTGGCAGCCCAGAGTGGGAGCCCCAGCTTCCTTAATTAGAGCTCAGAGAAGCAAACATGACCGCAGGTGAGCTGACTGGGCAACATTAGCTGAAGTTGTTGTAGTAGGAAGGGCAAAGAAGATGGCCAAAGGGAATGAGATGAAGGGGAGCAAAAGCAGGTGGGGGAAAGGGATTTTATTTACATGGTGTGGGGAAGGCCTGTGGTTAGGAGTACAGATGCTCCCTGTGTTTCGAAGCCAGTTGTGTATTAGGGTTATTGCCATACTCCTAGGAGCTTTGGGGCACCTAAAGGTTACTGCCACCTCATCTCCTTCCCCCATCATCCCCTCGGCCACTCCCTCCTCCCTTTCTCTCTCTATTTCTCTCTGACTATATCCATGCTGATCTTTGCCAGATTTAAAAAACAAAACAAAACTCAACCATATGTTTGGTCAACAAACTATTTAAGTTGGTAGCATCCCAACAATCCAAAAAAGAGATTTCCCACAATTTTTACTGGCAGTAAAGTAGATGTTTGCTTTAAGAGGAGCTTAAACAAGATTAGGGGTGTGTTAAGGACCTGGGTTTCAAGGGGCTGATAAATAGCTTCTTCCCCAGTTTTCTTTTCATTTCATTCCCAAGAATTTCATTTATTCATTCACTTAGCACATATTTTACTGATCACCTACTAAGTGCTAGGCACTGTGGAGATATACAGAGATGCTTAAATCAAGGAAGTGATGACTTAGAAGGAAGGATAAGCCATACCCACACATAATTACAATGCAAAGAGTTGGGACCAATGTATTGTAAGAGTAGGTGGACCATGGAAAGATAAGAAAATCATTGATTTAGAGCTGCAAGGCCATTGATTTCAACTCCTTCATTTTAATAATGAAGAAACTAAGGCACAGAGAGGTTAAATGACTTATCAAGCCAGGGTGATATGGTTAGTAAGTGTCCAAGGTGGTATCTGAATCCAGGTTGCTCAGTCTCTCTTCCAACTCTAAATCTATGATGTTATGACCCTATACCAAATGAAAGGTGACCTTTTGGAGGGAACCATCTCTTGATACTATCAGAACTTAATGCAATAGAGATGAATAAGGGGAGGAAAACAAAGATGACATCCTATTCTTCCTCATCCCCTGCTCTCCAGGCCTTGTTGTAGAATTATACTCAATATTTGCTGAATTGGTATTGAAATAACTCACATTTGGAGAGCATTTTATTTTTTTTAAGATCCTTTCATATCTCTTATTTCATTAGATCCTCCTAACAACAATAGGAATCAAATACAATAAATTATTATTACCCCTGTTTGAGAAGGAGGAAGCTGTGGCCCTAAGAAATTAAATGACTTGGGGCGGCTAGGTGGTACAATGGATAGAGCACCAGCCCTGGAGTTAGGAGGACCTGAGTTCAAATCCAACCTCAGGAGCTTACTAGTTGTGTGACCATGGGCAAGTCACTTAACCCCAATTACCTCCAAAAAAAGAAAAAAAAAGAAATTAAATGACTTGCCTGGAATTTCATATTCATTAATGGCAGAGCAAAGACTAGAACTCAGGTCTATTAACTCAGAATCTAGTGTTTAAGAACCTAATGCTCTTCCCACTTCTTCCTATTATAGCAAAACTCTAATTAGGGCAAGTCATCTGGGCTTTGCCCCAGGGCAGGAAACTTAGAGCTTGCCAATAGTGCCATCCAAGGAACATGTTTTTTCCAAACCTTCTCCCTTGCCTGAATTTGACTTAGAATATAGAAAGTTTAAAGGACGTGGATAACACCATCCTGAGCTTCTTCCCCTGCACCAGTCTTCTCCTTTTCCTGGCCTTTTTCTCCTACAGCAGAGACACCGGACTTAACCCACGATACACTTCTGCAGTCTGGCACTCAAATTCCCATTCTCCTTATATCACTGACAAGCATTGTAGGAATGTCTTGGTATCTTGGTGCTGCTTCCTCTCCAAAGGCACCCGCGGTGACCCTCCCCGCCCCCCACATTTGCTTGCCCCAACTCCAAGAATTAATCATTTAGTCTTCTCACCGCAGCGTGGCTCTCCTGTTTTAATGCGGATCCTATCCAACAGTCTTCTTTGACTTAGTCCCGTCAGCCCTTTAATTATTGATACTTGTGGCTATAACACTTCAGAGGGTCCTAATTTGTTTTTTGGTTTTTTTGAGATTGTGTTTCGAGTCTCCCTAGTGTGTGGGACAAAAGACCACTGGCTCAAGTAAAAAAAACAGGGATGTCTCTGTTTCTCAAGGCAGAAAAAAACCAGAAGCTTTATTTGATCAAATCTCAAGAATTGGGCATCTCTCACTACCAGGGCAGAGATAGCAGTGAAGAGAGGCAAGGGGGGGAAGGCAAGCAGGGAGATATATACCCTTGTACAAACAATTCTAAGAAATCCCACCCCAGAGGCTGGACCCCCGTCCCCATTCGCGGAGACGAGTGGCCTCACAATCTAACCAGGAATAAGTTTTTACCCAATACAAGCACAGAAACTACAGAATTACCTTATAGGGAAACTTTAATGCTAAGATGGCCATTTGTAAGTAGGCTAGGGGAGGGGGAGAGGGGAATATCATCTGGTTTCCCTGAAATCATATGATTTACAGGAAAACGAAACTTAGGCCTGGTGAGGTTCACATCCTAACTAAATTTGTACTATCTCTATTTGAATATTGCCTTGCATGAGTTATTCATAGGGAAGCTTTCACAATCTTGTATTCCATTCACAGCTGAGGTGACATCTATAAATCTAAAGAAGGGGGAGAAAGACATTCCTAAAGGCTAAATAATCAGACTCCCACAGACTCAAACTTATCCCATTTCCCCGTTCTCTAAATATTGATTCTCAAACATTTTAGATATAAATACATACATACATACATATATATATATGTGTGTGTATATATATATATATAGATATATATACATATTCCCTGTGAAGTCTTCACACACTACCTCACACACTAGTTAGAGCTTAAAATCACAAAGATGGGGAGTTTTGTATTGTCCTTCCTCGGTGCACACAAAGTGGAAGATGTGACCTTTAGACTGTGAGCTAGGGTAAGGATAGAAAATACTTTTGCCTTTCTTTGTATCTTTGTATCTTTCTTTGTATCTTCACACAGTGCCTGGTAGATGTAGTGGCTGGGCAAATGCTTGTCAATTTTACTTGCCTTGACTAGTCTTAACAAAAGAGTTGTTGTTTGTCCTTTGTTCTCAAAGAAGACGTGACTTCAGGAAGGTGATGCTGGGACTTACGAGAGAATTGGATTTAAGGGAGGGAGGGAGGGCTGTGCAAAGTCACCAGCCTCACTTTCTCGTCTGGAGTCATCTGGGTCCGGTGGCCAGATATAGATCAGGACGACTAGAGATGGCCCCCACAAAAGAGTAAGGGATGGAGATAGGGGCTGGACCCATGATTTCATTGGTATAAGGAACTCCCAGATGAGGTGGCTCCCTCCCCCAATGTGATTGGCCACCTTCTCAGCAACGTCTAATCTTTGTTCTCGTTTAGTAGTTTCAGTCATGTCCAACTCTCCATGATGCCATTTGGGGTTTTCTTGGCAGAGATACTGGAGCAGTTTGCCATTTCCTTCTCTGCCTCGTTTTACAGATGAGGGAACTGGGGCAAACAGAGTTAAGTGTCTAACCTTAGAGTTGCTTAAAGCATTGAGTTGTGAATTAACTTGCCCAGAGTCCTTGAATCTATTCAGTCAGTCACCAAACATTGATTTAGTGTCTAACCCTGTGCTAGGCACTGTACTAAGCACTACAAATACAAAGAAAGGCAAAAATCTCCTGGCCTCAAGGAGCATCATGTTCTAATGGGGGAGAAAACATGTAAAAAAAATAACTAGGTACATCAAGCTGTGTGAGAGGCAGGACTTGAACCCAGATCTCCCTGGCCCCAAAGCCAGTTTTTTGGCATTATACCATGCTGATGGCATGAAAATGTACCTGTGCCCCACCTAGTCCAATGCATCTGGCTCATTGTACCCTTGGAAAAACAAGGCTCCGTGAATAAGGTGCATCATGTTGGTAAAGAAGAAGGAAGCCTTGGCCCTGAGTTGCTGGGCATTCATTGTGCCTTGAAGTTCTGGTTGCCTCACTGATAACTGCTGCCTGTTCTCAGGGGGCTCAGAGAGGAATCCTTTAAGCCCAAGACTGCCTTCCTCATGCACATTGCCTCCTCATGATGCTCCCAGATTGACTGAGCACTGGGGCTTGGCCACAGGCCTCCTTGCCAGCAGGAAAACTGGCCTTGATCCAAGGAGGAAAGAAATGCTTTTCCAGAACAGGCCATTTTCCTTTGCAGCTGAGACCACTTCAAAGGGAATGGTTCCCTCTTCAGCCCATGAGCCCTGGGGCCCTGGCACCTTCCTATGGGACCTCATTGTAATGGGCCTCAATGTAAAGTGGTGTAAAGTGTTTCTTTGCAGGGAAACACGCAACCAGAAAACACTTTCCTCTTGGCTTTTTGGTCTTTCAGGACGCTGTTGGTTCTGGGCAGGGTAACGGTTGATGTATAACTCTCCTCAAAGGAGTCACGGATTCCTGCTTGAGACAGTTGAATACTCGATGTTCTAAGAAGGGTTGTGTTGAGTATGTGACTGGTCTATGTGTACAAATATGGGGGGGGGGGACAGGAAACTGGACCTATTCTGTTGGATTCGGCAAACACTAAATGAGCACCTACTATGTGCACGTGTAATACCAATTACGTTGGGACTTTTTTGCTGTTCTTACTTTTACTCTTTTACTGTTTACTTGTTTACTGTTTTACTGTTTACTAGAATGATAGATTAATTAAGTGTCTTTGATTGAGCCTTACTAGGTGCAAAGCCCCAGGCCCAAACCCCTACCTACTAGGTGCTAAGCCTATGTGGGTGTGAAGCCCTCAGGGTCCTAAGGGGAGTTGCTAAGACCAGAGCCAATAGTAGGAGCCTGAGTTCTGGTAGCTCAGATGACATTTAGGCTAAACAGTATATAAAAAGAGAGAACAGAGTTATTGGCTTGGGGCTCTCATTCTTGGAGGTGTGTTGATGTGGAGACTCTGGGCAGCTGTAGTTAAGAGCCCTCCAGCTTGTAAACCCAGATGTTGGGACTTTGTTAAGCCCTGGTAACTATGCATTGGAATTTGAATCAGACAAGGTCTGTTGGTTGATGTTTGTAATTTGTTTGTATTTGCTCTGAAGTTCAGGGTGCTGGCTTTTTCCCCCGAACTAAGTGATATTTGTATGTTCGATTAAATTGAGATTGATAACCCCTTAACATTACTTTCCTTAGTAAAGCAGATCAAAGAATCTGTGCTGGCAGCGTTCTTGTTGTTGGGCTTGTGTTGGTCTTTCACCCCCACAGCTGCTAGCCGAATTGTTGCAACAGCATGGCATAGAACCAAGGATCCTTTGACCCCAAATGCATCATTCCTTTCACTGTACCATGCTGTTTCCTATTCGATTTTAAGTCAAATTCATTGGCCATATGTAGTTCCTGTCCAATATCTATGTGCTGAGGGACTAAGCAATCGGCTACCCATTTATTGGTTTGTCACAGCTAAGTAAGAAACAATTTTCATCTATTTGGTTTTTCCTGTGTGGCTCCTCAGGACAAGTTCTCTCAAATGGAGGAAGTTCTCCTGGGACTTAATAGAAACAACCTATAAACCAGCACTTATTAAATATATACTATGTGCCAGTAGTATATATTAAGTATATATTAATGCGCTAAGCCCTGGACATATAAAGAAAAAATTGAAACAGTTCCTGTCCTCAAGGATCTTACATTAAAATGAGGAAGATATCTATACAAACATACATACACATATATGTATATATATAATGATACTTAAATAATATAATTATTTTAAAATTATTAATAAAATAGTATTTAAACAATACAATTAAAATAATATATACAAAGCAAACACAAATTGGCCTTAGAAGAGTAGGCATTAATAGTTGGTGGGGGGGAACCAGGAAATGCCTCCTGCCGAAGGTGGCTCTTGAGCTAAATATTGAAGGAAACCAGAGATTCCAAGAAACGGGGAGGAGAGAGAGCATTCCAGGTATGGGTAACAATCAGAGCAAAGGCTTAGAGATGGGAGTTGGAGCACCATCTGTGAGGAACTGAACAAGTAAGCTGTTACAGTTGGATTGTAAAGAACATAGAGAGGAATAATGTGTAAGAAGATTGTAAAGGTAGGAAAGGATCATGTTTTGAAGAGCTTAAAATGCCAAATGGGCATTTGTGTTTTCTCTCAGAGGTAAGAGGAAACTGGAGCTTACTGAGCGTCCAATGTGTGTACGCTGGTGGTGGTGGTATGACCTGTTCAAGTCCCCTCTTTTTAAGCTGTACAGAAGTTTTACCATCACCTTTGGCTACTGTATGAAAGACCGATTGAACCAGGGAGAGATTTCAAGCCGGAGGAACAATGAGGAAGGTATTGCCATAATACAGGCGAAAGATGATGAGGGTTTGAATTTCGGTGATGGCTGTATGAGTGTAGAGAGGGTATGTTTATAGAAAACGTTGTGAAGGTAGAAATGACAAGACCTGGCAAATGATTAGATATGTGGGATTAGTGAAAGTGAGGCGTCAAAGAAGACGCTGAGATGGCAAACCTTGTTGATTGGAAGGATGGTGGTGCCTTTAACAGTCACAGGCAAGTTCATCAACTTGTCTTCCACAAAAGAAGCATCTAGAGAATCTCATGACCTGTCGGACATCTCTCCCTCATCCCTCCTGAAGGACATCTTCCATGAAAATGGAGGTAGTCTTCTGTGACCCTCTATCTCCCTGATTTATTACCCACTTGATGGTGGAGGTCCATTGAACAAAGTTATTTCTGTGGTTATATCTAGCAAAGACACTTGAATGATTCTGATGTATGCATGGGAGATACCTTGTTGAAAGAGAGCCTTAAAGGCAGTGTTTTTCTCTGCCAAGTCAAATGTATATTAATTAAAAAAAAACAATAAACACAGTGGGATCATGTATTTTTTCTACCTCTCAGTCTTCCTTGTGACTGAAAGGTACAATCTGTGGTAGCAAACAGTTTGGGAAAGCCTGCCTATTCTTGTCTCATCATTTCATTATGTATCGATAATGCTCAGAATCTTTAAATTGTATTATAATATTTTGAACCTTTGAGAAAAACAATACTCAAATACCTAAAATAAAAGCAATAGATCCTATACAGTCCTGGTATTTATAAGGTAGAACCAAATAAAGTAATAAGTACATGAACAACAACAAAAAAGTTTTATTCTATGTTTCCTAGGTATGTCTGAAATTCCAATATCCATAAAACAGCGGCTCTTAACTTGGGTTCTTGGCTAGATTTCAAGGGGTCCGTGAACTTAGATGGGTAAAAATTTCCATTAACCTCTAACTGAAATTTAACTTTTCCTTCTATTATAGATTTAAAAAAAATATTACTCTGAGAAGTTTGCATAGATTTCACCAGATTGTCAAAGGTTATGACCCCAAAAAGTTAAGAGCTGCTGCAGCAGTTTTATAAAGATACATAGATAGAGATATCAAGATCAATATTTAACGGTGTCCTCTTGAATGCTTGTGCTTTTGCATTTAGGAAATGCTATGATTTTTCTTCCCAACTATTTAGCATTTCTTCCTATTTTGGGTATTTTGAAAATCAGTCTTTCAGTGCTTTCAAACACATATCAGTTGCAACACCAATTTCTTCTGCATATGCTTGACCTACGCCAGTTGCTCTTGCAGTCTCTGACTTATTTATTGCCCTCCCTGTTTCCTCAGAGAGCACATTGGGTGCTAGAATCTAAAAGTGGTGTTTCCACTATTATTAAAAATGAAAATAAGTTGTAATAGAAAAGTTAATAGATAAGATCCATTTCTCATCTATTGTCCTCTGTGCACTTTTACCTCTAAATGTTGTTATTATCTGGCATAATTGGAGTTCCTGTCAAATTGGTGCAGACTCATTTTCCCTTCCACAACTCAGTCATTTGTGAGGTTGTTATTCTCATAATCTTCCACTATCTTCCTCTGTAGGATTTTGCAAACTAATTTATATCTTAAACCCATGTTGCCATTGGATTCCGTGTTTCTCCACTTGGCAAAGAGGTCAAGTATTTTCTGGCCAAGTTGGTGTCTGGGCTTTTTTAACTCCTTTGGCCTCGTCCTTGTGGGCAATACCTTATGTTGATTAAACTTTTTTTAGAAAATGCTGAGAGACCATGGTTCACCCTTCAGCTCCCTCAAAATACCAAGCAAAGTCTCTCCTCAAGAATCCTCTTCCTTCTTTGCAAACTCTAGTTAAAAGTTAAAACACCTTTGTTAAGAATGGAGTTTTTCTCACTCTCTTTCTCTCTTTCCTTCTCCAAAGTTTCTCTCAAATTATCCATCTTAAAAATCTCTCTTCAGACTCATTCCTCATAGATTTCTACTTATAATGTTTCTTTACAATATGATTTAAGCAGTTCTCTCAAGAAAGGGTTTCTTCGTCCTCTTTCTGTTTTCTCTCTGGTTTCTCTCAAAGCATCTCTATTAACTCTCTTCTCAATTTCTCCAAAACTGCCCTGGCAGGACTATCTCATAGAAAGGCAATTAAAAATGTTATTCTCCAAGTTCTCCTACGTCTTAAAGAGCAAGATTAAATACAGTTTCTCTAAAAGAGGCATTTTTGGAAAAGGGCTATGCCCAAGAACTATATGAACACAATTACAAAACACTTTTCACACAATAGAGTCAGATCTAAACAACTGGAGAAATATTGATTGCTCATGGGTAGGCCCATCTAATATAATAAAAATGACAGTTCTACCTAAATTAATTTACTTATCCAGTGCTATACCAAACAACCACAAAATTGTTTCCTAGAAATAGAAAAAATAATAACAACGTTCATCTAGAAGAACAAAAGGTCAAAAATGTCAAGGGAATCAGTAAAAAAAATGTGAGTGAAGATGACCAAGCAGTACCAGATGTCAAATTGTATTACAAAGTGGTAATCATCAAAATAATCTGGTACTGGCTAAGAAATAGAGTGGTGGATCAGTGGAGTAGATTAAGTACACAATACACAGAAGTAATTGACCATAGTAATCTAGAGTTTGATAAACCCAAAGATTCAAACTTCGAAGAATTCGCTATTTGACAAAAATTGCTGGGAAAACTGGAAAGCAGTAAGGCAGAAACTAGGAATAGACTAACATTTCATACCATATACCAAGATAAGGTAAAAACAGGTACATGATTTAGAAACAAAAGGTGATATAAGCAAATTAGGGACCATGGAATACTCTACCTGGCAGATCTATAGATAAAGGAAGAATTATGACCAAATATGAGCTAGCATTATGGGATGTAAATGCATAATTTTAATTACATTAAAAGATTTTTCAGAATCAAAACCAATGCAGCCAAGATTAGATGGAAAGGAGGAAATTGGGGAAAACTTTTTTTTACAGCAAGTCTCTCCTATAAAAGCTTCATTTCTCAAATATAGACAATTGAGTCAAATTTATAAGAATACAAGTCATTCCCCAATTGATAAATGGTTAAAGGATATGAACAGGCAGTTTTCAGAAGAACAAGAAATCAAAGTATCTATACTCATATAAAAAATGCTCCTGAATCACTATTGATTAGAGAAATAACAAATTAAAACGAGTCTGAAGTACCACCTCACATCTATTAGATTGGCTAACATGATAGAAAAAGAAAATGACAAATGCTAGAGAGGATGTGGAAAAATTGGGACACTAATGCACTGTTGGTGGAGTTGTAAACTGATCCAACCGTTTTAGAGAGCAATTTGGAACTGTGCCCAAAAATCTATAGAACTGTGCATAATCTTGGATACCACAATACCACTACTAGGTCTGTATCCCAAAAAGATCGAAGGAAAAGGAAA
Organism: Trichosurus vulpecula; assembly: GCF_011100635.1. NCBI lineage: Eukaryota > Metazoa > Chordata > Mammalia > Diprotodontia > Phalangeridae > Trichosurus > Trichosurus vulpecula. Next base: position 46,905,990 of record NC_050581.1, on the reverse strand, counting down.
AGGTCCTATATGTACAAAAATATTTATAGTAGCTCTTTTAAAATATTACTTTTTTTCCAATTACATGTAAAGATAGTTTTCAACATTCATTTTTGTAAAATTTTGAGTTCCAAATTTTTTCCCTCCCTCCTTTCCCTCCCTCCTCTCTTTTTTCCCCCTTTCCCAAGAGAGTGTAACAGCAATGTTACTTGCAGCTACTGTGGAGGTATAAGGCCAATAACACCAGCACACAGGAGGGCTGTTAGCACAGCTTCTTTGATCTGCTTTTCTAAAGTAAAGCAACTTTAAGGGGTTAACAATCTCATTTTAATTAAATGTACATATATCATTCACTTAGTTCAGGGGTAAAAGTCAGCACCCTGAACTTCAGAGCAAATACAAATAGAAATTACAAACAGAAAAAATAACACAAATCAACAGACAGGCTTCTAACTGTCTGACCATAGCAATACACACATAGTTACCAGAGAGCGAGAAGCACCAACATCTGGATTTTCAAAGCCAGGGTGGGGCTCCTTAATAGCTACCCAGAGTCTCATCTGTCCAAATCACACAAACACTCTTCCAATGAGTGAGCCCCAAAGCAAAATGCTAACCTCAGAGTATATATACTGTTTCCAGTCAATGACTCTTGATTCAATCAAAGACTCTTGTTTCAAACAAAGGCACTTGATTGCCTTAGTGCTGAGAGGTACTCCAAAAGAAAAAACAGCAAAAAGTCCCACTTTGCTTGCCATTATAGACAGCAAGCAATCTGATATAGATTATATATGTGCAATCATATTAAACATATTTCTACACTAGTCATGTTGTAAAAGAAGAATCAGAACAAAAGGGGAGAACCATGAGAAAGAAAAACAAAAACCAAAAACAAGTGAAAATAGTATGCTTTGATCTGCATTCAGACTCCATAGTTCTTTCTCTGGATGTGGTTAGCATTTTCCATCATGAGTCTTTTGGAATTGTCTTGGATCATTGTATTGCTGAGAAGAGACGTCTATCATAGTTAATCATCAGACAATGTTACTGTTGCTATGTACAATGCTCTCCTGTTTCTGCTCATTTCACTCAGCATCAGTTCATGTAAGTCTTTACAAGTTTTTCTGAAATCAGCCTGCTCATCATTTCTTATAGAACAATAGTATTACATTACATTCATATAACACAACTTGTTCAGCCATTTCCAGCTGCTCTAAGCTCTTTTTGTGGTGGCAAAGAATTAGAAATTGAAGGGATGCTCATCAATTTGGGAACGGTTGAACAAGTTATGGTACATGATTGTGAGACAATACTATTGTGCTATAAGAGATGACAAGCAGGGTTCTTTCAGAAAAACCTGGGAAGACTTATATGAACTGATGATGTGAAGGGAAGTAAGCAGAGTCAGGAGATCATTCTACCCAGTAACTGCAATGTTGTACAGTGATCAACTATGAATGACTTAGCTATTCTCAGCAATATAATGATCCAAAACAATTCTGAAGGATCTATGATGAAAAATGCTATTCACTTCCAGAGAAAGAACTGATAGAATATGAATGCGGATTGAAGCATACTTTTTTACTTTCTTTCTTTTTTTCTTCCATTCTTTTTCGTTTTTTCTTTCTTTCTTTTTTTTTGGTTTATGTTCTCTTTTGCAAAATGACTAATATGGAAATATGTTTTGCATGACTGCACAAGTATAATCTATATCAAAGTGCTTATCTTCTGAAGGAGAAGGGAAGGGGGAAGAAAAGGAATTGAGAACTAAAAAATTATAAAAAATGAATGTTAAAATTGTTTTTATATGTAAACGAGAAAAAAAATAAAAACATTTTTTAAAAAAGAAAAAATGTTACATATCACCTCTTGATCAAAAAATTTTTAAGTCCCTGAAAAGCACTTGGGAGCACATCAAATACATATTAATATTAAATACAAAATAATGGTGATAATGCAAAGCATCCCTTGACAGGATATTTTAAATAAGGAGAAAAACAGTAGAACACTAGCAATGGTGTTAAATAGAATAATAAGATACACATAACATATCAAAAAATACAAAACAAAATTATACATAATTCAGCAACAAATTATACCTAACTGAATAACCACTTCTCTCGCAACATTATAATTTAGCCAACTTCTAGGTTGGATGGTTCTAACTCTGTTTTTACTTATTTCTCTCACTATATCTGTGTAGTCACACTAGCAGTATTTTTTAATTCTGTGGTTTGTTTCTTTACACTAGGGGACTGTATAGCTGGGACTCTAGGCAAGAAAGGCACTACCTCTAGGTTCTGCCTTCCTCCCCCCCTCAGTCCTAGGCAAAGTTCTTGGGTTCCAAGATGTAATATATGCTTTACTAGAAGCAACATCTTCATCAGGAGTTCCAGGCTGAAGGAGAAATAAGCCAGGCATCAACATTCTTGAGCTTCTCTTTCAATGTGGTAGTTTTCTTCTGAGCACCTTTTAATAGCTCTTTTATATCCAGCTGATGACTTGTTTTATTTCTTGGAAATCTTAATGTTTGCTCTACTTCCCTTTGCAATTTCTACTTCAGCTGAGTTTATCTCACATTTAAGTTTTTCTGTTTGGTTAATGAATCTCTTTAACTTTTGTTTCAAATCTCTCCAATATTCTCTGAATACCAAAGCTTTTCAGTAGAATTCTATTGTCTTGCTTCAATACCTGTTGGCAAACTCAGGCTTCATACTACAGTTATACCTCCCACATCTCTGGGGCTGGGGGTGCAGGCCCCACCCACCCACCCCCGCAATTTTTGGCCCTGCTTTCATACCAAAGAAGTCTGAATTATTATCGTATTAAAAGATAAAATATGTTGGTATTATACAACACTATACATATATCTTATGCATTTCTGAGTTTCTAAACTTTTTCTGTATTGTCTACGGCTTCCACAAAACTCCAAAAAATTCCCATTTAATTTCTTATGACAACCTGCGTTGTATCAAAACCACAACAGGGAAAGACACGATGTGCTTGTTTCTTGACTAACACAATTTCTTGGATGTCGACTTCCTCCAAACCAAATGATAATGCTCCTTTTGAGGTAAGCTGACATATTGTGGCCATCTAGTCCACATTCATTATAGAGCACATTTCTGTTTTTCTGACTATGTCTCGCTGGTGATCGTCTCATATCAAATTGTTGTGATCTAACAGATGATGAGGTCCTAATTCCTGATTTCCAGGTCTGGACGGACCTCTTTCCCTGACCCCATCTTAGTTTCCCAATGCTGCTTTTTTGGATAGCAGCTTCTCTCCAACCAACTCTGCATTCTTCTTTTGGGCAGAGTGATCACCCATGTCTATTCAGGTCACAGTAGTCACAAAAGATACTTCTGGATGGTGACAAAGCACTCCACATAGAGTTGGGCTGATTCTTAGAGAGCAGGGACATATAGCTTTGCTGGTGGTGCTCTCACATCCCATGATTATAACCTTTGTTCTCTGGGTCTTCCATTTTCATAGAATGAACTGTTGTGTGATTCTCTAGGGTGCTGTGGGCCCCAAATCTGCGTCTGAGCTCTCTGCTGATGCATCATGCTTTCCATTACACAAAAAACAGATACTACAAACCTAGTGGGTTCTGTAGGAGTTGCTGACTGACTATTTTGTTATCTATGGAGGCACTGTGCACTCACACTGACCTAATGGTATTCTCCTTTTCAGACCTTAATGCACTGACCTTGACTGGTCTTTGTAATGTGGAATTCACACAACCCTTACTCTCTAAGCATCCCTGTCTCTTAAAGAGACAGTGATTGTTGCTATAGTAGCTTTTCAAATGGATATTAGAGACAAAATTTAGAGGGTTTACACTCTCCCCACCCTACATGGTCTGCATGATGTGGAAAGTCCGTGGACTTGCTGTCCCTTTACCTTATAATCATTTATAATAATAATAATAATATAATATAATATATAATATAATAATAAACCTATCATTATTGACTTATCCTAGGTTTGAGTAAGGCAGCTGTTAGGGGTTGGAAGTTTGTGGTTCTGCTGTAGAGGCACAGGTTGGACATCTGAGGACAGCTCCCCAGATGCAACTATGCCCCACCGTAAATAAAATAAATAAAAACTGTACCCCTAAAGAAGGCTACCCCTGGCACAATGAAGAGGAAGGCCAGGAAGGCCCACAATTAAAACCAGTGGGAAAACTGCTCCAAATGAGTTCCTCCCAAGGCCTGTCCTCTTCCCTCTCCTGGTGGCAGCCTCCCATTCCACCTCCCATCACTGGCCTTGCCCTAGACATCCGAATCGCTAGTCCTGTCTCAGCTGATGGCCACTTGGTGTTCTTCGTTTCACGGGTTGCGATGGCTAAACATGTCATCATGTAGGGGCCCAATTACTGGTGATGAACCACTCAATGTATAGTCGGGCTGATTCTTAGCTGACAGAATCTGTCATGGGGACTTTAGTTTGTGCTCCATTAGAATAGCCTTTTGGAGGACTCATGATGGAGAATGCTATCTACATCCAGAGAAAGAACTATGAAGTATGAATGCAGATTGAGGCACACTTCATGCTAGCCTTCCCCCCCCCTTTTTTTTCTTTTTCTCTCTTTTGTTTTTGTTTTTGGGTTTGTTTTTTTTTTGTCCTGTTTCCTCTTTCTCATGATTCATTTCATTGATCACAATTATTCTCCATAACTTGACTAGTGTGTAAATTAATTCAATGCAAAGTTATACGTGGAAGTTATATGGGATTCCATGCCATCTTGGGAAGGGAGAGGGGGAGGGAGGGAAGAAAATCTGGAACTCAAAATTATGTAGAACCGAGTGTTGTAAACTAAAAATAAAAAAAAATTAAAAAAAAAGAATAGCTTTTTGGAGTTTCCCCACCACAATGAGGCTGGATTCAAGCTTGGATCTTCCCAACTCCAGACCTAGCACTCTATCTGCTCTGCCACTCAGCTGCCTCTAGAGGAAGAGAGAACTTCAGTCTTCTCCCTGGTCCTTTAGTCTTTTTTTTTTTTAGCCACAAATAGCTCTTGGTTGCTCCTTCCTAGAGGCAAGCAAACATAGCCCAAAGGAGCTCTGGGTGGCCCATTCTGGGGTGCTTTTTGGTGGAAGGGAGTCAAGAGGAGGAAAGCAGTAATAGGCACAGGTTGAGGAGAGGGGAAAATAGAATTGATTATTACTAGAATATTCACGGTTTCTCAACCTTATCCTTTTATCACCTACTGCCTTACTTTTGCACCAGCTGTGCCCCATGCCTAGGATGTATTCAGTTCTTATTTCTGTCTCTCAGAATACTTGTCTTCATCCAAAGCTCAGCTCAGGCACCACTCATTGCCCTCACTCCTTAGTATTCGCCTTCTCAAATTACCTTGTATTTATTCTGTATGTGTCATATATAGTCTTAGAAAAAGGTAAACTCTGGGGTTTTTTTTTACAATTAAAACCAACTTTATTAAACATTAAAAGATGCACCTGAAGGTTAAAAGGATATAAAATGCTGCTACTTTGGCAATTACCAAATCAGGAACCCAACTACAGGCAACTGGAGGTCTGGGATAACCTGGGATGTCATTGCCCACTAAGCTAAGTCTCTATAATTTAATGTGTCAAGAGCCAAACAACCTCCCCACCCTGTTTAAAAAATTCTTTTTATGACAACTCCAAAGGACTCACGATGGAGAATGCTATCTACATCCAGAGAAAGAACTATGAAGTATGAATGCAGATTGAGGCACACTTCATGCTAGCCTTCCCCCCTCCTTATTTTTCTTTTTCTCTCTTTTGTTTTTGTTTTTGGGTTGTTTTTTTTTTTTGGTCCTGTTTCTTCTTTCTCATGATTCATTTCATTGATCACAGTTCTTCTCCATAACTTGACTAGTGTGTAAATTAATTCAATGCGAAGTTATACGTGGAAGCTATATGGGATTCCATGCCATCTTGGGGAGGGAGGAGGGGAGGGAGGGAGGAGAATCTGGAACTCAAAATTATGTAGAACCGAATGTTGTAAACTAAAAATAAAAAAACAAACAAACCAAAAAAATTCTTTTTATTAATTTATTTGTTTACTTTTAGTTTTCATCATCCACTTCCACAAGATTTTGAATTCCAAATTTTCTCCCCATTTCTCCCTTCCTCCCTACCCCGAGGGTGTGAATTCTGATTACTCCTTCCCCCAATCTGCCCTCCCTTCTATCCCCTCCTTCTTTTATCCCCTTCCCCTTCTATTTTCCTGTAGCGCAAGATAGATTTCTATACTCCATGGCCTGTATATCTCTTTCTTTGAGTTTTTTCTAACTTTTTTTTTGTCTGGAGCTGTGGTTTAATACATTCAGGGAACTCAGGCATATAACAAGAGTTTGTTGAATTTTACTGAATTGACATATTCCAGGAAAACTGATAAGAGCCCTTAAACTTCCCAGCCAGCCACAGTAGAAATCTTTCTCTCCTTGAGAAAATGCACCTTCCTTCCTTGCAAAGGTTGGGGGGCTATGGCTGTAAATACCTGGAATGTTCTCCCTCCTCTGCTCTGACTACTGACCTCTTGGGTAGGAAGCCATCCCCAGCCATTCTTTTTTTTGTTTGTTTGTTTGTTTTTTGGCAGGGCAGTTGGGGTTAAGCCACTTGCCCAAGGTCGCACAGCTAGTACACATGTCAAGTGTCTGAGGTCACATTTGAACTCAGGTCCTCCTGACTCCAGGGCCCGTGCTCTACTCACTGTGCCACCTAGCTGCCCCTCCCCAACCCCTCTTAATTCCAGTGCCTTCCCTCTGTTCATTATTTCCTATTTATCCTGTATAGAGCATGATTTGCATATATTTGTTTGCATGTTAACGCCACCATTAGATTGTAAGCTCTTTGACATCAGGGACGGTCTTTTGTTTTTTTTTTTTTTGTATCCTCAGTACTCATCACAGAACCTGGCAGACAGTTGGCCCTTAATAAATGTTTATTGAATTGAATTGAAAAATATTATCTCATTTGATCCTCATAATTATCCTGTAGGGTAAGCATTTTCATTGTTCCCTTTTTACAGAAGAGGAAGCAAAGAAGTTAAGTGACTTGCCCAGGGTCACACAGTCTCTGGAATTTGATTTGAACCCAGAACTTCCCGACTTCAAATCCAGCACTCTCTCCATAGTTGTCCTGATTTCAGCAGGCAGCAGGGCAAGCACAGGGAACAGCCTATCCATGTGTACAGAGATGGAAGAATACAGGATGAAACTGAAAAACAGCTGGTATTCCAGTTTGGCTGGAACACTGAGTTCAGAAAGGAAAGTCATGTGAAATAAGGCTGGAAAGGACGGTTAGTGCCAGATTGTGGAGGGCCTTGGATGTCAGACCAAAGAGTCTGTATCTTATGCTATGAACAGTAGGGAGCCACTGAAGGTTTTTGAGTAAGGTAGCAATGTAGCAAAAAAAAAAAAATGACTATATGCAATGTGTATTCCTGTTTCCAAGCCAGTGTAGAGTGATTTTTGTTCCTTGTTTTACTCTCCCATTCTTCTAAAAGCAACGTCACAGAGTTTTTTGAAGCTAGGACCGAGGAGAGGGAAGGATTTAAATGCTCAGGGGTCCCAAGAGAAGGCTCAGGGTACACAGCCTTACTGAGAGCCCACATGTTCCAGTGACCAACATTAGCATGGCTGATTTCACAAAGGAAAGGACTTTTCCAAGAGGGAGGAAGGGGGAATCTCTAGACTCTGGACAGAAGAGAGAAATGTGGACTTTTGATGGGGCCTCTCTCCCAGAGACAGCCAAACCACACTTCAAGTTCTTGATGAGGGCTTAGCTTTGGCTCCTGCCTGTGTAGTCTGGGGCCCCTCAACTTATCCCAGGGACCTCAGAATAAAGGTCACCCTCCTTTTGTGGGACCAGCAACACTATGGAGACAGTTTTTTATAAGCCATAATACCAACAGACTGGGGCACCCTGGTCCAGAGCTAGAGCCTCCCAGCAATCTCAGGTATTAACGGAGGCAAAGGCAAGGATTAAGACCAGGTCATCCCTGATTAGAAAGAGACAGAAGCAGAGAGACCATTGCCATTCTCGATTCGGACTGAGTCTCTAGGAAATTGGGGCCTGTGGTGTAGTCACTGGGTGGACCAGGCTTCCTTTAGTTCTCCCTACAAAGAAGTAAAGAGCACCATAGTTAGAAGAGATCTCAGAGGTAATAGGGTACAACTCAGAACCTGACCAGGAATCCCCTCAGTACCATTTCCAACGACCTACAATCCTCTTGAAGACCTCCAGTGACAGGGAACTCACTGTCCGACCAGGCTACTCATTTTACTTTCGGATCGCTGTGATTGTTAGGAAGTTTTTATTTTTATGATCAGAAATCTGCCTCCTTGTAGCTTCTATCCATCCGTGCCCATTTTGCCTCCCGGGGACCAAGAGAATAACCACGCGGTTTTGTAGGGCTTTTGAGGCTTTCAGAGCACTCCCTCCCCTCTCAACAACCCTGTGAGGCCACAGAGAGGTGAGGGAAGCTAGGGCAGAATGCCACATATCTTGTGAGACATTATCTCTGTTTCTGATATTTTCTCCTTCGTTGTTTCCTGTATCCTAAGGGTGGCTGCACAGTCTGAATAGGGGTAGGAAATGACTGTGAGGTACAGGGACAAACAGAGCCGGAGTCAGGAAGAGCTGAGTTCAAATGCAAGTCGCTTAACCCTGTTTGCCTCAGTTTCCTCATCTGTAAAATGAGCCGAGGCAGGAAACGGCAAACAATTTCAATATCTTTGCCGGCATGACCGAGCAACAACATGAGGACAAAAGGCATCAATGAAACATTTATTATATAGGCATTATTATCCCATTTTACAGATGAAGAATTTGAGGCTGAGAGAGGCTGAACTAGGGATATGTGGCTAGCAAGTACCAGAAGCTAGGCTCGTTGTACCCTACTTCCTGTCTCACATGACAACCCTTCATATTCTCTCTTCCACAAGCCCCTCGGTAACTGTTATGACCCTCCTGCAGCCTTTCTTCTACAGGCTTGCCATCCTGTATTCCAACCTCAGTTTGAATCACGAAACAGTTTTGAGCCTTCCCAACCGGCTTACTCATTTGGGCAGACCTGAACACAAGACCACAAGAAGCAGGCTGACCAGTGCAGAGGGATGCAATGGCTACTACCTCCCTCTCTCACTCTGGGTACCTTGTTTCAATCATTGTGGCCTAGGATTGCACATAAAACCATTGCATTCTTCCATTTTGAGGCAAACATTGTCTTTGGTGCCCCTCTCTCCCCCTAGCTAGTAGTACCAGCTACAAGGAACCCAATCTCTTTGTCTTATTCTCTAGCCCAACAACATTTCCCTTTGAAGTGCCTTCCCTCACCCCTTCCCAGTAGTCTAGATTATTTTCCCCTTTTCCTTATAAAGGTTTTTATTCCTTCCAGGGTCTGCTAAGTAATTGACTATTTTGATGAAATACTTCATGCTGAAATGTTAATAGCTCGATTTATTTTTACCTGGAGTATTAACACTTAAAGGCTGTTTCTGAGTAACAATGTTTTGGCTCAAAGGAATTAATTTTTAAATGGAAACTAATAATTATATTTTATACTGTATTTATATAACTTCATAGTTTAGAGTGAAGTAGATGGAAGACTAGATTTAGAATGAAAAGAGCAAGGTTTAGATGCTCTGTTCTGTGACCTTGGGCAAATTGATTAACCTCTCTGGACCTAAGTTTCTTTAATGGTGAAATTTCAGGGTTAGACTAGATTGTTGTTCTTGAGTTGTTCAAGTCGTGTCTGACTCTTCGTGACCCCATTTGGGGTTTTCTTGGCAAAGATACTAGAGTGGTGTGCTATTTCCTTCTCCAGCTCATTTTACATTTGAGGAAACTGAGGCAAACAGGGTTTAAGTGACTTGCCCAGGGTCACACAGCTACTGAGGCTAGATCTGAGCTCAGATCGTCCTGACTCCGGTCCCCGGGGCCGTATCCCCTGCACTACGTAGCTTCCCTATTATGGACCAGGCACTGTGCAAAGTACTTTGCAAATATTATCTCATTTGATCCTCACAGCAACCCCCGGAGGTAGGTGCTATTATGATGCCCAATTTACAGTTCAAGAAACTGAGGCAAACAGAAGTTCAGTGACTTGCCCAGGGTCACCCAGCTAGTAAGTGTCTGAAGCCAGATTTGAACTCTAGTTCTCCTGACTCCTGGACCACCCCGCTGCTCCCTAGACTAGATCAGGAATTCTTAATGTGTGTGTGTGTGTGTGTGTGTGTGTGTGTGTGTGTGTGTGTGTGTTTGTGTCTGAGACCCTTTTGTTAATCCTATGAAACCTATTCTCCTGACCCCTTCTCATAATAATGTTTTTAAATACACAAAATAAAATATATAGAATCACAAAAGAAGCCAATTATATTGAAATACGGGAGTAATCAGCTGGGCATGGTGACAAATGCCTGTAATCCCTGCTATCAAGGGACACCGAGACTGGTGAATCACTTGAGCTCAGGAGTTCTGAACTGCGGTAGGGTAAAAGCCAATCAGAACTTCACACTAGGTCTTGTGCCAGTATTGTGAGCCCTCGATGCATTGGGGTTCAAGGTATCAGACCACGAGGGACACCAGGAAGGGACAAATTCACCCAGGTTAGTTGCTGCACTTCTGGCCTGGGCAAGATAGGGAGAGTCAGGCTCAAGAAAACCCACAGTTATTAAAAATAATTTTTAAAAAGTTAATAGGCCCTAAGTTAAGAACCTCTAGATTAGATATTCTCTAAGATCCTTTCCAGTTCTGTGTTCCATTCTCTCTGATTTTGTCCTTACAACATAAATTAGAGATTAGTTACTTTTTATAGATGAAGACAATGAGGTTCAAAGAACCTCGCACAAGGTCAAAAAGCCAATTAAGAGTTGGAATCAGCTCCAATCAGATCTTCTGGCTCTGTCGTTATTATTATTCAGGTGTTTTTCAGTCGTGTTCAACTCTTCCTGACCCCATTTGGGGTTTTCTTGGCAGAGACACTGGAGTAGTTTGCCATTTCCATCTCCAGCTCATTTTACAGATGAGGGAACTGAAGCGTTAAGTGACTTGCCCAAGATCACACAGCTAGTAAGTGCCTAGGGCAGTGAAGAGGAGTCTTCCTGACTCCAGGCTTGGCACTCTATCCACTGCACCACCTAGCTGCCCCTTCTGGCTCTAGCTCTAGAATATTTTCTTCTCTACCATTAGCGGAGTAAAAACAAATCAGAGAATAGTGTTCTCTGACTAATGGAATTGTGGGGGATGGAGGGAAGGGCAAGGGAATATGTTGAGGAAAAAGGTCTTTTCAATAGTTCTCTTTAAATATCAACTGGGGGAAACCAGCCAAATTTAGAAACATTTCCCTAAGATGGATAGGATGAAGAAATCCCAGCCCCTGATGAGAGACCAGAAGTGTTTGAGTGATCTTTCCTCCTAGAGAAGAAATATGGAAAGGTCCAGGGGTGGTTTCTTTCTATAACTTTAGCAGATATAGTTTTCTCTCCTGGGAAGTTTGTTTTTAAACTTGGAATTCTCTAATAAAGGTTCCGGAGTTGCCAAAATATATTCATATTTGGAGCAGGGGAATTTGCTGGCTTCCTCGGCTCATGTGTCAATTCAACTTCTGCATGTGAATGATGAAAAATCATTAGGAAGATAACCTTGGCCCCTGCCCCACCTCCAGCCTTGGACACTTGGTTCTGCTCAATCAAACCAAGGAAAAACAAAGGTTTTAGGAATTGGCTTCCACTTCCAGTTCTTCCCCCAACGTCCTTTCCACATACATCCCTTTCATCCGCCTACATCATCTCTGTTTTGGGGTCCTTGCTCAAGCCATCCCAGCCAAGATGGAGCAGAGCTGGAGTCTATTCCCAGAATAGAGGAAAGGGAGACCCCATTTCCCATTTCCTGACCCAAGGCTGAGTATTGCCTGATCTAAAAAGAAATTGAATTCGTCAAGAGGAATGGCTCTTTTCCAGCCTCTCCAGTCAGTCAGGCCAAGGTTCTCCATGCAAAGGTTTGAGTTTGGCTTGGGAGCTGGTGGAACAATCATCATCTTTGGCTGAGTTGGGCTTCCCGCCAGACATCCTGCAAAGTCATCAGCGGAAACTTCTTCTCACCCCTTCTAATGGGGCTATGATCCACAGAAAAGCTGTAACTCAGAGGGATTTTCCTTTCTTCAAGGGCCAAAATCAGATCCAATGCCCTGACTTTTACGGAAGTGGTAACTCAGAATCCCTAAAATGAAGGGCAGCTAGAGGGAACAGTAGATAGGGTACAGGGCTTGAGGTCAGGAAGATGAATCTTTCTGAGTTCAAATCCAGCCTCAGACACTTAGGTAGGTACATGATCCTGGGCAAGTCATTTAACCCTGTTGGCCTCAGTTTCTTCATCTAAAAATGAGCTGGAGAAGGAAATGGCAAATTACTCCAGTATCTTTCCCAAGAAAACCCCCAAAAGGGTCATGAAGTCAAACACAACTGAAACAACTGAACAACAAAACCAATTCTATAAATAATAAAGAGTAAATTAGAGACCTCCCTAGACCCATTCCTCCCCAACCTGTTTTCAACCTAAAGACCTGCCTCAAATTCTAATGTACTCCTCACAGGTTCTCAACCTAGCCCTGTCTTACATGTGGACAATTTTATGGTACGGTGGGAAGAGCAATGGCTTTGGAGTCAGAGGGTCTAGGTTCAAATCCCAGCTCTTCCACTTGCTATCTGTGTGACCTTGGGGAAGTCATATAATTTCTCTGGGACTTGGTTCCCTCATCTCCCCTTCTAACTCTAAATCTATGATCTTATAATTCTCTTGGGGCAGCTAGCTGACACAGTGGATGGAGTGTTGGATAGAGTGGATAGCGTGTTGGATCTGGAGTCAGGAAGACTGCTCTTACTGAGTTCAAATCTGACCTCAGACACTTGCTAGGTCTGTGACTCTGAGCAAGTCACTCAACCCTGTTTGCCTCAGTTTCCTCATCTGTAAAATGAGCCAGAGAAGGAAATGGCAAACTGTATTGGTGATTAAGGTGGGACTTTTTACTATTTTCCTAATCAGGTGCCTCTGTTTCTTTGATTAAATCCAGGAGTCTTTGATGACCTGCTTATAGGAACAAGAAAGCCTAGTTCACATAGGTTTGAGTCGCATGGTTGTGATGCCCTTTGACCCTGAACAGGATATATAAACTCAGAGGTTGCTTTGTTTGGGGCTCTCACTCACTGTAAGAGTGTGTGTGATTTGATCAGAAGCTCTGGGTAGCCATTGTTAAGGAGCCCCCCGGCTTTGAAAAACCCAGACGTTGGTGCTTCTCTGGTAACTGTGTATGGATTGGTTTGTGTTATTTGATCTGTTGATATTTCTCTTTGTATTTGCTCTGAAGTTCATGATGCTGGCTCTTCCCCCTGAACTAAGTATGTTTGATTAAGGCAAGATTGTTAACCCCTTATTGTTGCTTTCCTTAGAAAAGCAGATCAAAGAACCTGTGCTGGCAGCTCTTCTGTGTGCTGGTGTTATTGGTCTTTACACAGCCACAGTAGCGGCAAGCCACATTGTTGCTACACAAACTGCTCCAGTATCTCTGCCAAGAGAACCCCAAATAGGGTCATGGAAAGTTAGACACGAATGAAACCACTGAACAACAACAACCACCTTCCATCCGTCAGCATTGAGTCAGGCTGAAAAAGTAGAAGAAATGCCAGATTTGAAGATATTGGACTTGAAGAACTCAAACCTAGGTTTGAGTCCCCAGGCTCTCCCATTTATTGACTCCATTGACTTTCATCACATGACCTAACATCTCTGAAACTAACTTTTCTTACCTGTGATCCAATTTTTTAAAAAATTCATTTCTCTGTAAAATGAGGTTTTAAGGCAGTGTGGCATAGTGGATAGAGATGACTGGCCCTAGAATCAGGAAGACCAAAGTTCAAATCCCACCTCTGACGCATACTAGTTACACGACCATCAGTAAATACCCCAACTTCTCAGTGCCCCAAACATCTTTCTAAGACTGTAAGTTTCAGAAAGACAGAAGAGTTTCCAGTCTTCATCAGCAGAGAGAGTTTCCACACCAGAAGTTCTCTACCCTGATGAAATCATTAGTCTAGACTGGGAAAAAAAATGGGAATAAAAATGGGGATGTTTGTACTACTTAGTACACAGGATTATTATACGGATCAAATGAGACATAATGATGGTGATGATAGCTAACATTTACTTACTATGTTCCAGGCACTATGCTAAGCACTTTTGCAATTATAATCTCAGTTGATCCTCACAATAACCCTCCAAGGTAGGTGCTGTATAGTGCTCTGGGAGGGGCAGCATAGCATAGATACTAACAAGCCAACTCCAGGGTCATGAAGACCTGGGTTTAAGTCCCTTCTTTGATATACACCGGTTATATGTCTAAGACGATAAATCACAGAGTGGGTGCTGATTTGCACTAGATAAAGGAATTTTTTTTCACTGGACATTCCCCATGCCGATTAAATCACGGGTCCAATTCAAGAGAAAAGGTGGGGCAGGGAGGGCTCTTTGTATAGCTAATATTGTTAGTGACTAATATTGTCTCCCTAACCATTGAGTCCTCTCTTTGTCCTCAGATCAGCCCTCGGATCTAGCTCTCTAGAGATCCACACTACTACTGGCTTCTGTGTCCCTCATCCCCACTATGTCGGGCCTTTACAATTTAGGAGGAAAAGTGCCTGCTCAGCTACAGGCAGGCCCAAATCCCAGACCCTTACCTCTCTCTCTCGCTAGGCCTCCAAATACAGCAGAAAGAAAATTCCAAAGAGGACTTGTCCCCCAGGTTCCCACCAGCCTATCCTTAACATTCAAACTCGGTTTTGATTTTGCATTCGGCTGTTCCACTTTATCTCCCAAATTAGTTCCACATTCAGGCCAAGGTCTGTGGTTTCCACTTGTTTTTTGTAACCCAATCTTCCCAAGTCATTGGCACAGAGATTAGTAACTTAGAGTCTGCTAGAGTTCTTTTTTTATTTATTCAGAAATAGAAAGGATTTCAGATTGTTTCATTGGAAGAGAAAAGGTTGTGCAAGGAGATAGGTCTGCCATCCCACTGAAAGGCGGTTTGAAGCAGACCATTAGCCCAGCTATTATTAAACACTAAAGTTTTGGTGCATCAGTTTCCCAAGATGCAAGACGGGTCACATCAAGATCTCAGCAGCTTTGGAACCCTAAGAGGGAAGAGGCAACCTAGAGCTAAGCTCCCTGGATGGTTCGGGCCCCGCTTTCTCTTCCCTGCTCCTATGGAGATGTTTGAGACTCTGTTGTAAAATCGTGTCTGACTCTTCATGACCCCATGGACCAATACTTTCCATGGGGTTTTCTTAACAAAGATGCTGGAGTGGTTTGCCATGGCTTAATTCAGTGGATTAAGGCAAACAGAAGTTAAGGGACTTGCCCAAGGTCACAGAGCTAAGTAAGTGTCTGAGGCTGGATTTGAACTCAGGTTTTCCTGACTCCAGGCCTGATGATGTACGTATTGCACCATCTAGCTGGCTCAGTGGGAGGCTGTACTCCTCTTCCAGCATTGCCCAACCTTCTTTCTGGGCTGTGATTCATCTTAGAACTTGCTAAGGTTCACTGAGAAGCAACCAGTCCCTTTAATCCTGTCTAGCCACCTTCCCAGTCCAGTCCCTCTACCTCTCCCTTCTCCCCATCCATCATTCAGTTCAGTAAACATTTACCAAGCACTTATTATATGCACAATTATAAATGCTGGGAATATAAAGACAAAACCAAAATAACATATTTCACTGCGTAATTGTCGCAGATTTTATGACAAATTTTTTGCAGAAAAGTGGGGTGCGGTCATTAGATGAAGTTTTTTTTGAAAAGTTGTGTCAGTATTAATTAAAAATCATTTTTACTAAACTATCTTTGGTGCAAGATTAGGATGCACGGAATATTCGTGAATATACATTAAAACTGGATCCTGACAATGCTCGTGCTCTGAGAATTCTAGGCTCAGGGCTCCCAGTGCTCTAGAGATAAATGTGTATCCATATGCCACTGGTGCCACTGTGCTATGCTATACACTGCTGCTCTGTTTACCTTTTAAGTGGCATGATGAACAGAATTATACCTTGTGACAATTGCACAACGAAAGGTTATAAACCAGTTTTTGGATTGAAAAAACCCAGGGTGCGATGATTATGTGGTGGTGACAATTATGCGCCGAAATACAGTAGTTCCTGCCCTCAAGGAACTTATGTTCTCCTGGGAGGAGTCAATATGTACAAAGATTAGTACAATGCAAAGAGGGGAGTACAGTTGGGCAGGGGAAAAATCAGATGGAATATTCTAGAAAAAATTGAGGAGGGAGGTATCGGAAGGCTTCACAGAGGAAGCAGATGATTCCAAAACTGATTCTTGAAGAAAGATAAAGATTTTGAATAATGGAGATAAGGAGGGAGGACATTCTCAGCACGGGGGTGGGGGGGGGTGGGGAAGGTTATGTGGCTTGTGGGAATAAATAGAAACAAGAGAGGGAATACTGAGGTATTTTAAAAATCCCTACCTTTTTGGTCTTTTTACACTTGAATCTCCTCCGCACATGCCATGGTCCAACGACTGTGGCCTGTTTGTGGTTCCTCACTGATGCCACTTCCATCTCCCGACTCCAAGCCCCTAAAGAAAGAGATAACTTCCGTCTGAGCTACTTTTCTTCATCGCTCTGGAATGTCGAGTCTGTGATAATTTCTCTCAGACTTTTTGTGGTTTGGGGCTGTCTCCTTCCCCTCTCTTACCCCTGGTATCTGTTGTCATAGCACGCTACAGCTGGAGCAGGTGCTTCCTGGGTGAGCCTAAGCCTGGACCTCAGCTCCCTGGCTCTCTTTTCTGCTCTTCCACCGAACTTAGGTTTTTGTTGTTGTTGAGTCCTTTCAGTCGTGTCTGACTCTCCATGACCTCATTTGGGATTTTTCTTGGCAGAGATACTGGAGTGGTTTGCTATTTCCTGCTCCAGTTCATTTTGATGGTGAGGAATGTAGACAAACAGGGTTGGGTGACTTACCCAGGGTCACGCAACCTGTACAAATGTCTGAGGCCACATTTGAACTCAGATCTTCCAGCCACTGCACCATCTAGCTGCCCCACAGATGAGGAGCTTAGGTTACCAGACAGCAATCCCAAAGTGGATATTTCCAGCCTTAGGAACAACCTTGTGAATTCAGGAGCTCCTAGGTCCCTAAGTCAGCACCAGCTAAACTTCAGGAGGTATCCCCTGAAACTACTCTTTGGAAAAGAAGATTGTCCTGACCAGAGGATGAGCCAGGTCCTGGTCTTGCTTGCCAGAAGACATGGACCCTGAGGGAATTACTGGACAGAGCAGAGCCAAGGTGAAGAAGAAATAACTTCAAAAATCTCACAGACAACATGCAAATAACCATGTACGCACAAGGTATGTATACTATTAGTGGAAGATAATCTCAGAAGGAAGGCCCTAGAAGTAGCAGGAGAGAAGTAGCAGGGGAGGGCATTAGGAAAGGCCTGTTGCTTAAATTTATGTTTTAAGTTTCAGCCTCCTAGGAGAGCCTTATAGGTGTTATGGGTTATAGTATTATACTTTAGGTCTTTGTCAAAGTACGCTTATGAATCTTCTGTGTTTTAAGCATTTCTTTCGTGCAAAAGAAATAAATAGCTGTCCTATACTCATCTACCTTGTACGCTGAGTACCTTTCTATTCCCTTGTGGGAAGAACCTTGGCATGAAACAAATCTAAGCTCTAAGTGACTTTTCCCTGAGCCTCCGTGTTAGAATCACAAAGAGTCAGAGATTTGTGGTTTTTCCCTTTTGTTCTGATTATTCCTCCACAACGTGACTCATGCAGAAATATGTTTAATACGACTGTACATGTATAGCCTATATCAGATTCTTGCCATCTTGGGGAGAGGAGAGGGGAAGGAAGGAGAAATAAAAATTGGAACTCAAAATCTTATAAAAATGAATGTTGAAAACTTTAAAAAAAATTAATTAAAAAACAACAAAGAATCAGAGATTGTGAGAAAGGGCCTGACTGCCCTTTATTTAGAGTCTAGGCTATAAACCACATTTTTTTTGGTAGTCATTGTGTAAATGATCCCCCTGGTTATGCTCACTTCACTCTGGATCAGTTCATAGAAATCTTTCCAGGTTTCTCTGAATCCATCAAGTTTGTCATTTCTCAGAGTGCAGTAACATTCCATTCCATTCGCATACCAAACTTTGTTTAGCCATTCCCCCAACTGACGGGCCCTAACTTAGTTTCCAGTTATTTGCTACAACAACAACAACAAAAAAGTATTCCTATAGATTTTTTTTTGTACCTTTGAGCTCTTTCTCTGTCTTTATGTCTTTGGAGCATATGCCTATTATTGGTCCAAAGTTTGCACACAGTCTAATTAATGACTTCTGGAGTATATTTTCAAATTTCTTTAGAGAATGCTTGGCCCAATTCACAACTTTGATGCACTAGTGTTCTT
This sequence comes from Trichosurus vulpecula, assembly GCF_011100635.1. NCBI lineage: Eukaryota > Metazoa > Chordata > Mammalia > Diprotodontia > Phalangeridae > Trichosurus > Trichosurus vulpecula. The sequence continues at coordinate 46,887,542 of NC_050581.1, read as the reverse complement.
GTCTACACAAACCTTCCAACGACCTCCCTTTTCTTTGTTTATCAACTTCACCCATCCGACGGAGCTGAAGTGGAACTTGAGAGTTGTTTTAATTTGCATTTCTCACATTAGTGATTTGAAACTTTTTTTTTCACATGGTTGTTGATAGCTTGCATTTCTTTCTCTTTTTTTTGAGAACTGCCTCTTCATATCCTTTGACCATTTACCTTTTAGGGAGTGACTCTTTTTCTTATATATTTGTATTATCTTGGCTATCGGGTGTTTATTAGAGAAATTTGCTACAAATATTTCTCCCAGTTAAATTTCTCTTCTAATTCTAATTGTACTAATTTTGTTTGCTATAAAATATTATTATATTCTATCGTATATTATATATTAATATTATATTATATATATAAAATAATATATTAATAACTGGAAGAGATGGATGTTGGAGGCCATCTAGTCCAACCCCCCATTTTACAAATGAGGAAAGGTTTTAGTAAAGTGCCTAAAGTCACAGAGATAGTGAGAGATCAGAGGCAGTATTTGAATCCAGACCCTCTGACTTCAGTGCCCTTCAATTTCATATAATTAAAACTGTACATTTTATTGATTTTTTTTATTATTATCTATATTCTTTGTTTGATCAATACCTCATCTCCTATCCATAGTTCCCTTCTCTTTGAATTTTTTTTCTGATATGACCTTTTATATTTAGGTCATGTGTATATTTGGAGCTTATTGTATTACATGGTATGAGGTACTGATCTAAATCTAATTTCTGCCCTGCCTCTTAGCTAGGAATAGTGGCTCACAGTCAAAGTGATGACTAAAGAAATGTGATTCTATCCTTATCAGGGAGAAGTAGCTTAGCATGGTGGAAGAGAAATGGATTTGGAGTCAGTGTACATGGGTTTGAGTCTTGGCACTGCCACTTACTACCTTTGTGACCTTGGGTGAGCCACCAAAAACTTTCTGGACCTCAGTTTCTTCATCTGTAAAATAAAGGGACTGAAATACAAATGGAAGCATCAACCAAGAAAACCCTAAGTGAACACTGTACAGTTATAATCATCAAACTTGTCCAGAAAGAGGAGATGAGAAAATATACCTCCCTCACTTCTTTGCAGAAGGGGTGGGATATTGTATGTACTGTCAGACTCCATCAGTACGTTAGCTAGTTTACTAAACTGCCTTTTTTCCTCTTTACATAGATAAATGGATAGATTGATGGATGGATGGATGGACAGATAGAGAGATGGAAAAACAGATAGACAGACAGATAATAGAGAACTTAGTATTTCCCAGGCACTGTGCTAAGCACTGGGCTACTGGGGATACTAATCCAAGAAAAACAAACAAACAAGATGGTCCCTCCTCTCAGTGAGCTCATGTTCTAATAGGGAAAGACTAAATATAAAGGGGAGCTGGAAAATGGGGCATGGGGGTGGGGAGGGGGAGCAGGGAAAATACCTGAGGGGAGAAAGAGGTGGATAAGTTGAGTTGGGAGGGAAGGGCATGACCTCCAGAAATGATGGTCTCTTTATTCTTTGTTAAAAGGGATGATTCACTCATTAGGGAAGCTGGGAGGGATGAAATGAAGGTGATATAAAACAAAAAGCCATAAATAAGCACTTTTTAAATGAAGAAGTTAGACTGGGTAGCCTCTAAGGTAAATCTTCCCACCTCCAAACCTATGGTCTCTATATTCTGATAGATAGGCAGGTGTGGTGAATAGAGCACTAGGCTCAGAGTCAGGAATATCTGAGTTCAGATCCAGCTTCAGATATTTATGAGCTGTGTGGGCCGTGGGCAAGTCATTTAACCTCTGCCTGCCTCAGTTTCCTTGATTGTTAAGATAGGGACGATAATAGAGCCTTGTTGTGAGGATCAAACAGGATAATATTTATACAATGCCTGCCACATACGAGATATGATTGATATATGTTTGTTTTGCCTCAAGTCTCCCCACTCCAATCCATCCTTCCTTCTCCTGAAGCTCAGGTGCAACCATGTCATCTCACCACTCAATAAACTGCAGTGGCTCCCTATTGCTTCCAGGATCAAATACCCTTCTGACCTTTCCAGTCTCCTTAAACCTTACTCCCTATCATGTACTCTTTGATTCAGTGACACTAGCCTTGCTGTCCCATGAACAAGACACTCCACTCTCAACCAGGCATTGTTTGATGATCGACTATGATTGACTTACCTTTTTTCAGCAATAAAATGGTCCAAGACAACTCCAAAAGACTCATGACGGAAAATGCTATCCACATCCAGAGAAAGAACTATGGATCAAAGCAGACTATTTTTACTTTTTTTTGTTTTGTTCTGTTTCTTCTTGCACAATATGACTAATGTGGAAATATGTTGTAGCCAGAATGGCCTTTGTTTTCTTTGAATGACTCAGCTTACCTCATTGAGCCTCCGGACACTGTGGCTTGCTCTTCCGGGGCAGGAAGCCCAAAGAGCATTCCAGGAAGCAGACAACTTCCTGTGTGATGAGTCATGGGGCTGGCTGAGGGGAGGTGTTAATGTCTATGCTAGGGGGAGGGGCCAACTCAGGAACCAATCGGCCCTGGTCATTTGGGCGGAGCTTGATGATGTCAAAAACCCTATAAGAGGGGAGAGGACAGCTTGAAGACTCTCTCTTCCTTTTCCGGTTGGAGCCAGCGACAGTTACAACGACAGTTACAGAGGCAGTTACGACAGTTACGTCAGTTACAGCCACAGCGACAGACACAGCTGAAGCAGGAGCTGCCAGTAGCAGAGCTAACCTACGGGAGAAAGCTGAACAAAGACTTCAGGCCATTACAGCGACAGTTACAGCGACAGTTGGAGCCAGAGGCAGTTACAGAGGCAGTTACGACAGTTACGTCAGTTTCAGCCACAGACACAGCTGAGGCAGGAGCTGCCAGTAGCAGAGCTGATCTACGGGAGGAAGCTGAACAAAGACTTCAGGCCAGTGGGTAATCTTATTACCATCGAGGGGGAAGCATGATTTTGCTTTACGCAATCATGCTTCTCTGTAGCCTCCTGGTTACTCTTGCAAGGCGTACTTATTGGGCCTGGAAGATTTTGATCAACATATCAAAATGGGGCTTCTGGTTCATGGGTTGGTTACTGTGGAGCCTAAATAAATGTTTTGATTCTTCTGCCTTCTACTTTGAGAGTTTCTTATATCCGGCGGTTCCGAACCTTTCAGACATGTTTATGATCCTCTTTGAGATTATAAACTCTGCCCTCCTGATACATTTGGCGTCACGAACAGGATCGCTAGGTATAAGATCTCTATTTAGAAGCAGAACAATTTCAGAGGAAGAGATGAATATCCCAGGATGGGAGGATCCATTTTATTCCTCCCTAGCAAAAGAATTGGCTAAAAAAGCTGGACCCTGTGAAAACTGGGAACCAAGGCTACGGAAAGGAGATCCTAGGGATTTGGAAAAGTGTTTACGAGAAGTTGGGATTCAGTCAGGGGCATCACTATCTAGGCAAAGCTGGATAGTGTTATCAGCCTACCGGCTAGTATACGAAAGATTGAGATTAAGTGAAAGACATGGGGGCACTCCTACCCCACAGGAAGAAGAGGAATCTCAGATAGCAGAAGACCAAACTGACTCAAATGAGAACTTTTCTATTAATGTGGCTAAGAGCAACAGGAGACCAAAAAAGCCCAGAGTGCATTTCAACCCAGCCCAGAAAGAGCCTGACTGCCTGCTTCGTCCTAGCCATGGTGGCAGAGGAAGTGAGTGGGGAGAGAATGAGACAATGTTAGGGGCTGAGGCACAAAACACTACTGGGGTTCAGGATGTGCCTCACACAGAGAATAGGAGATGGTTAAATGATCAGACAAGGGCTCGACCCATACAAAGGAGGAAGACAGAAACCCGAGGTGAAGATTCAGTTACAAGGGAAATTCAGGAAGATTTCTCACCGCAAGAGGTCACAGATATTTTGAGCAGATTCAGCCAAAGAATAGGAGAACCATTGATATCTTGGATGGTAAGACTCAGTGATCAAGGGGCCGGTGGAATATCAGTAGATGGGACAGACTGCATGAGATTCATAGGTATCAGCCATGATCCTCTAGTTCAACAAGCTTTTAGGGAACATCATCAGCAAGGAGATGGTGATAGCAGGACTACTCTGTTGGCATTAGCCGCTGTGGGATGCAATAAGAGATATGCTACTGATTCTATGTGGCCCACTGAGCACAGACCCTGGTATTCACTTAGAGATTGTATCATGAGACTAAAGGAGGAGGTAATGAAGACTGCCATTATGACAGGAACTGCAGACAAATATTACAATGATTCAATGGAACTGCCTCATAGGAATTTAATAATTAGGACAGCTCCCCCTGCTTATAAACAACTAATTTTGAATTTATTACTTGGAGAAGTAGGGAGCCGTCTTACAACAGTGATAAATAAGATTTTACAGTTATATGACTTAGGTGACTGGGGAAGGGATAGATCTCCTCAAGAGAGAAGGGTGAATAACCAGCAAACTTGGCGCCAAAGGAGAGTAACAAGGAAAGAAATGTTTACTGCTTTATTGAGAGCAGGAGTAGGTTTTGAAATGATAGATGGAATTCCAACCAATGAATTATATAGAATGTACAGAGATAAAGGCCTTGATAACAGGAGAGATAGGGAAATCAGAACTGCTCCTGCAAGCCCACAAGCCACTCAGAGTGAAGGTGACCTTGTGTGATTAACGGATGAAAACTTGTACATTTGGGGAAAGGCTGGGAGGACAATCTTAGTCTCTATCTAGGGTGGGATCCTCTTGGCTTCCTCATTATGTTCCTTTTGAAAAGAAACATTTCCCACCTGAGTTTGGCTCTGATGTTGGATCTTTGCATAACTGAAATCTCAACCAAACTTGAGATGATTTTATTTGAAGAATTATAGTCCATACTTGTCTATTCTTTTTGTCCTTTGTTTTGGCTAACCTTGTTGCTAGTTTGTTTCCTTCAGGCTTAAGCACCCTGCACTTTCCGGTGACTGCCTAAGCATGTAGCATTCTTGGAATTCCTGCCAGCTTGTTAAAGAAATGACCTCTGGAATGGGACTTTTTGGGGGCAGGGCCATCTCTACATCCAATTTCAGCATGAAGAAGCTATGGAAAATGAGACCTTCACCCCTCACCCCAAGATTTTGAGCCCCAATCGTTCAAGGGGGGTGGAAATGATGATAGTGTTCTGTTTACTTATTTTGTGTTATCCTTGCTGTGTTGTTTTATTGTTATGATATTATTGATCCTATGTAATGGATACAAGGATTTAGGGGTGGACATTTGAATTATTAATAATTATTTTGGGGATGATTGATTGAAGAGATTATCTTGCTGGGACCTAGGGGTGGATCACATTTGAATCGTAAACCAATATTTAGGAATGTCACCAAATGATATGTTTTGCTTTATAATGAATGATATGTTTTAGTTTCCTTTGTAATTGGATCACAATGTATGTTCTAGGATACATGGCTGATTAGATTATGTATCCTATAACAAGGGGTGGAGTGTAGCCAGAATGGCCTTTGTTTTCTTTGAATGACTCAGCTTACCTCATTGAGCCTCCGGACACTGTGGCTTGCTCTTCCGGGGCAGGAAGCCCAAAGAGCATTCCAGGAAGCAGACAACTTCCTGTGTGATGAGTCATGGGGCTGGCTGAGGGGAGGTGTTAATGTCTATGCTAGGGGGAGGGGCCAACTCAGGAACCAATCGGCCCTGGTCATTTGGGCGGAGCTTGATGATGTCAAAAACCCTATAAGAGGGGAGAGGACAGCTTGAAGACTCTCTCTTCCTTTTCCGGTTGGAGCCAGCGACAGTTACAACGACAGTTACAGAGGCAGTTACGACAGTTACGTCAGTTACAGCCACAGCGACAGACACAGCTGAAGCAGGAGCTGCCAGTAGCAGAGCTAACCTACGGGAGAAAGCTGAACAAAGACTTCAGGCCATTACAGCGACAGTTACAGCGACAGTTGGAGCCAGAGGCAGTTACAGAGGCAGTTACGACAGTTACGTCAGTTTCAGCCACAGACACAGCTGAGGCAGGAGCTGCCAGTAGCAGAGCTGATCTACGGGAGGAAGCTGAACAAAGACTTCAGGCCAGTGGGTAATCTTATTACCATCGAGGGGGAAGCATGATTTTGCTTTACGCAATCATGCTTCTCTGTAGCCTCCTGGTTACTCTTGCAAGGCGTACTTATTGGGCCTGGAAGATTTTGATCAACATATCAAAATGGGGCTTCTAGTTCATGGGTTGGTTACTGTGGAGCCTAAATAAATGTTTTGATTCTTCTGCCTTCTACTTTGAGAGTTTCTTATATCCGGCGGTTCCGAACCTTTCAGACATGTTTATGATCCTCTTTGAGATTATAAACTCTGCCCTCCTGATACATATGTTTAACATTATTACATATGTATAACCTCTATCAGATTGCTTGCCATCTCAGGGAGAGGGGAGGGAAGGAAGGGAGGGAGAAAAATTAGGAACTCAAAAGCTTATAAAAATGAATATTGAAAAATGATCTTTACATGTAGTTGGAAAAAAACCAAAATACTATTTAATTTAAAAAAAGAAAAAGAAAAAAGGGGCTAAAGCTTCTCTTGTGCCAAGTGCCTCAAGCTCCTTAGTCTTTGGAGTCATTGGACTCAGCACTTCCCTGAACCAGCCTTATTAGCTGCAACCACTCAAGATGCCTGAGGAAGTACACTGCGGAGAGGAGGAGGTGAAGACTTTTGCCTTCTATGCAGATATTGCCCAGCTTATGTTCTTTATTGTTAGCACCTTTTATTCCAATAAGGAAATCTTTCTTCAAGAGATCATTTCTAATGTCTCTGATGCTCTGGACAAGATTTGCTGTAAGAGTCTGACACATCCTTCCAAACTGGGTAGCAGCAAAGAGCTGAAGATTAAAATCGTCCCCAGCCTTCAGGAGTATATCTTTACTTTGGTGGATACTGTCATTGGCAGGATGAAAGCTGATTTGATCAATAACTTGGGGACCATTGCCAAGTCTGGCACCAAGGCTTTCTTATGGCAGCTTTTCAGACTTGAGCAGACATCTATATGATTGGTCATTTTGGTGTGGGTTTCTATTTTGCTTACCTGGTGGCAGAGAAGGTAGTTGTCATCACCAAGAACAATGAGGACTGAACAGTATGCCTGGGAGTCTTCTGCCAGTGGCTCCTTCACAGTCTGTGCTGACCATGGCAAGCCTATCATCTGGAGCACCAAGGTGATCTTACATATGAAAGAAGACAAGACAGAGTCTCTGGAAGAGAGGTGAGTCAAGGAGGTTGTAAAGAAGCATTCACAGTTCATTGGCTATCTCATCACATTTATTTGTAAAAAGAATGAGAGAAGGAAATCAATAATGATGAGACAGAGGAAGACAAAGAGCAAGAAGAACAAGCTAAAGATGAGGAGAAACTCAAGACTGAAGATGTAGGATCTGATGAAGAAGATGAAGGCAAGGACAGCAAGAAGAAAATGAAGATCAAGGAGAAAGATATTGAGAAAGAAGAGCTGAACTAGACCAGGCCCATGTGGACACATAATGTAACCCTGATGATTGGTATCATCAATATCATATATGCAAGAGGAGTAAGATGAGTTTTATGACCTCACCAGTGGTTGGGAAGATCATTTGGCAGTAAAGCTCTTCTCTGTGGTGGGTCAGCAGGAATTCAGAGCTCTTCTCTTCACCCACCATCAGGCTCCCTTTGACCCACTGGAAAACAAAAAGAATAATAACCTTAAGCTTTATGTGTGGCATGTACTCTTCATGGATAAATCATTAAACTTATCTGAGGTGTAGTGGATTCTGAGGATCTGTCCCTCAGAATTTCAAGGGAAATGTTGCAGCAGGATAAGATCCTGAAGGTCATCTACAAGAATATTGTCAAGAAGTGTCTACAGCTCTTCTCTGAACTGGCAGAAGACAAAGAGAATTGTAAAAATTAGAATTATATATATGATATATATAAAATTATAAAAAGTTGTATGAGGCTTTTCAAAAAACCTCAAGATTGGAATCCATGAGGACTCAACCAACAAGCAATGTTTATCTGAACTGTCACATTATCACACATCTCAGTCAGGAGATGAGATGACTTCCTTGTCTGAATGTATGTCCAGAAGGAAGGAAACACAGAAATGCATCTACTAAATCACTGGTGAGAGCAAAGAACAGGGGGCCAACTCTGCTTTTGTTAAACAGGTATGGAAACATGGTTTTAGTAAACATGATAGAAACCACTGATGTGTACAGCTGTGTGCAACAGCTAAAGGAATTCACTGGGAAGACCCTTGTCTATGTTACTAAGGAAGGGCTAGAAAAAGGATGAAGAAGAAAAGAAAAAAAAATGGATGAGAGAAGGCAAAGTGTGAAAACTTGTGCACAATAACAAAGGAAATTCTGCATAAGAAGATTGAGAAAGTGACAATCTCCAACTGGCTGGTGTCTTCACCCTGCTGCCCTGGGACTAGCACATATGGCTGGACAGCCAATGTGGAACACATCACGAAGGCACAGGCATTGAGAGACAACTCCACAGTGGGTCACATGATGGCCAATGAGCACCTGGAGATGAGCCGAGATCACCCCATTGTGGAGACTCTCCAGAAGACTGAGGTTGACAAGAATGACGAGGCAAAGACCTGGCGGTACTGCTTTTTGAGACAGCTCTGCTTTCTTCGAGCTTCTCTCTTAAAGAATCCCAGACTCACTCAAATCGAATTTATCGCATGATGAAACTAGGTCTTGGCACTGATGAGGGTGAAGTGACAGCAGAAGAGCCCGGTGCTGGTTGTTCCTGATGAGATTCCCCAACTAGAAGGAGATGAAGATGCATCCCTTGTTATTCTGAGAAGGGGTCCGTAGGCTTTACCAGGCTACAGGTTAAGAACACATTGGCTAGAAGAACATATACTTGATATAATATCTGAGACAAACTGCCAGTTAGCTCTCCCCTTCCCTTCCCTGCCCTCTCTGTACCTTTCTGTCTTCTGTACTATCCATTCTGTATTCTTACCAGGGAAATGGCATATTCTGGTCCCTCCAGTTAGGACTTGTATATAATTTAGAGTGGTGACATTTGGTGGAATTCCAGGCTGCCTGGGCTGACCCTTTAAAATTGGCTTTCCATAAGTCACTGACATACTAGCTGTTCACCTTTATGGTTTAGATGGCAATGTGCTGGCCACGAACTCTCAGGCCACTGGCATCCCTCAGGAAACGGGAGAACGTACTAAGAGCATGGGAGTTGCAGGGCTGTGCTGGAGAACAGCCATCTGAGATTCACTGGCACCCTCTGTCTCTCATCATCAAAGCCACTTAACTGACAGAACCTGTCAGTTCGACACAACAAACACTTATTGTTTACCTACTCTTTGCAGGGCACCGAGGAAGATACATAGATAAAATAGGACGAAGTTTCTTCCCTCTAGTATAGTGGAAGAGGAAAAGTACACAAGTAATTATAATGCCAATTATAATATGATTAGTACAAAGAAGAGGTCAGAATGATCTCCCCAAAAGCAGCCTAAGATTGCATCCGTTGCTTTGCCTGCTACATCACACCGCTGTTTCTGCAGGATGAGCAAAAAAGAGGGTGCCCAGATTTGGGGAGACAGTGAGAAGGAGTATCAGATGAGGGGAAGTGTAATATTACCTTGCCTTTATGATGCCACTCAGCAAGAACATCCAACTTTTATTCTAGGCTCATTCAACAAGTTTTTGATATGAACGTGGTTTTCCAAATAAACCTGCCTTCTAAGAAGGGAAGATACTCCAACCGATTCATATCAGTATTACGATCCTCTTATTATTAATATTTCTTATTGTAAATTAATAAATAGACATGGTTTAATAATATGAAATAGGTGGATGGTAAAAAATGACACCTCAAAAAAATAGTGAAGAATATAGATGGTTTAGTGAATGGAGGACTGGACCTGGAGTCAGGAAGACTGAGTTCAAATCTGGTCTCAGATATTAATGGCTGTGTACCCTAGGCAAGTCAATTAACCTCTGTGCCTCCGTATTATTATCCCTGTTTGTAAAGTGGGGATCATAAGAGCATCTAGCTCCCAGGGTTATTGTGAGGATAAAATGAGGTCACATTTGTAAAATGCTTTGCAAACCTTAAAGAACTATATAAGTGCTACCTAATATTACCAACCCCCCCCCCCAAAAAAAACTGTTTAATTGAGTCTGCAGAAAGCTTGACATGAGGACAACAAACAGATGAAAAATGGAACAGATCTTTTGGCTTTCTATAACAAATTACTTCATCATCGATGACAATGGAAGCAACACATTTGGATTAGAGAATGGCATCGTACAGTGGACAGGGTTCTAGAATAATAGTCAGAAGATTTAGGTACAAATCCCAGCCTTATTACCTGTGTGACTTGGGGCAAGTCACTTAACTTAGCCTCAGTTTTCTTATCTGTGGAATGAGGGAGTTGGACTAAGTGACATCTAAAGCTTCTTCTAGCTCAAAGTCTGTGATCCTATGATAAAAATCTCCAGTGTGCTCTCTGAAGAGGTGGAAATGGTAAAAAAATGAAAACTAGAAGAGAAGAACTCAAAGAAAAGTAAAAGAGAAACTTGTACCAGACCAGAAATGGTAAGAAAATGAAAACTGGAGGAGAAGAACTAGAAGAAAACTAAAAGAGAAACTTGAACCAGACCAAGTACTCATATAAAAGAAATCACGATGTTTGAGAGCTTTTTGAGATTAATTTTCAATATAGAAAGATATAGAAGATCAGAAAAAAACATGGACAGTATTTTTATCAAAATTAAGTCAGTCAGAGGATGTCAGTATCCTAGTACTCTCTTATCTCTGAAAAATCTTTATTTTTATATACATATTAAGTCATCCTTGATGATAATAGAATAGGTTGACTTTCAGAGATGATTTTCTGGAGCACACCACATCTTCATGGTCACACATGATTGAAAGGTATATGGAATACAAGATTTCATCTTTATATTTGTTAATTTTTAAAAAATCTTTGATTCTAGCAAATAGTAGGATCATAGTAGCCAACATCTATAATGCCTGCTAGTGTGGAGACGAAAGCTGGTGGAACTCTTGAGCTTAGGAGTTCTGAGCTGCAATGGGCCATGCCAACTGCGGGTTCACACTAAGTTCAGCATTAATATGGTTAGTTTATCCCTACCTCCACAGAAGGGAGCCACCAAATTGCCTAAGGTGGGTCAAACTAGTCCAAGTCAGAAACAAATGGAGAAGGTCAAAGGTTCTGTACCCAGTCAGTAGTGGGACTGAGCCATGAGTAGCTTCTGTACTTTCACACTGGAGGAGAAAGGGAGACCTTTAAAAACAAACATAAAAAGGTCTTTAAAAACAAACAAAACCCTCCTTTAATTCAGTAGAGTAAAATGCTACCTTAAAATCTCCCTAGAATATCTCCTGTGCTTGCATTTACATCATATGAGATTCCATCACTTCCTGGCAAATAGAGGGAAGAAATGGAAACTGTGTCAGATTTTATATTCTTGGGCTCAAAGATCTCTGCAGACAGTGACTACAGTCATGAAATTAAAAGACGCTTGCTCCTTGGAAGGAAAGCTATGGCAAATCTGGACAGCATACTAAAAAGCAAAGATATCATCTTGCCAACAAAGGTCAGCATAGTCAATGCTATGGTTTTTCCAGTAGCAACGTGGAGCTATGAGAGTTGGATTGTAAGGAAAGCTGAGAGCTGCAGAATCAACGCTTTCAAATGGTGGTGCTGGAGAAGACTTTTGAGGGTCCCTCGGACAACAAGGAGATCAAACCAGTCAATACTTTAAGAAATTAATTCAGACTATTCGCTGGAAGGTAAAATATTGAAGCTGAAGCTTAAATACTTTGGAAAATATAATGAAAAGATAGGACTCATCAGAAAAGACCCTAATGTTGGGAAAGATTGAAGGCAAAAGGAGAAGGGGACTGCAGAGGATGAGATGGATAGACGGTGTCATGGAAACAACAAATATGAACTTGGACAGACTTTGAAAGATAGTGGAGGGTAGAAAGTCCTGGTGTACTACGGTCCATGGGGTCACGAAGAGTCAGACATGATTGAGCATTTGAGCAACAGCAAGATTCCTTCAAAGATATAATGACAAACTTTCTTCAAGGATCCCTTAATTATCAAAATCAAACAATATTAAACAGCAAAGTATGCTTACCAAAAGTGTTTGCTTTTTCTGTCTTCTCTACAAATTAAAAGCATAGGATACTTGCAAGGGGTTCCTTGGGAAGGTGGTGAAGGTCATACTTTACTTGCTACACTATTTTGCTTAGGACCAGTCCCACTTATTTTTTACTTAGTCTCTCAAGGACCATTAAGAATAAATGCCTCTTGGGGCAGTTAGGTGTCGCAGTGAGTAGAGTACCAGCCCTGGAGTCAGGAGGACCCGAGTTCAAATCCAGCCTCAGACATTTGACACGCTTACTAGCTGTGTGACCTTGGGCAAGTCACTTAACCCCAATTGCCCTGCCTTCCTTACTCCAAAAAGAAAAAAAAGAAGAAAAGTCCTCAACAACCGTCAGAGGGCAGTAACCTCTATGGAAAAGAGGCCCACTATCCTCACCGCCACCATCAGCTGTCAACCACCATCTCAACCACCACTAACATCAACTGTCCACCAACTGACCCACAGATAACCTCAAGAGCCCCCAGAATAGCAGTTGTTCCAAGACCACTGGCTCTGCTTCTACTCTGGCCCATACAGACATCACTGACAGGTGGGACCAACTCATCCATGTGACCTAATTGCCTAGGCAAATGTTACAGCCACAAGTACTGAAGACTCAGGAAAGAAGATTCTCTCCATCAAAGTCCTTCGTGCTGTCAAATAGTTAAACATCAGAAATGGTTATAACTTTGCCAATGGAAATCACACTAGAAAAGATGCATTACTGTCTGTGATACCAATATTCTGATTCTCTTGCTATTAATAATGCTCCTTGTAAATTAATAAACAGACCTCTGACCTCTAGCTCTACATGTTGCCTCTTCCTACTAGAACGTGAGGTCCATGTGAAATGGGACTGTTTAACTTTTGCATTTTTTTGGTAGAACCAGGAGAACAATTTTTGTGATGGCCACAGCAATGCAAATAGGAAAACAACTTTGGAAGAATATAGCACTCGGATCACTGTAGTGACTTATCATAATTTCAAAAAACCGATGATGAAGCATGCCTCCTACCTCTTGGCAGAGAGGCATTGAACCAAAGGTGCATGATTGAGACCTATGCATGCATTTTCAGACCTGGCCAATATGTTCATTTGCTTTGCTTGACTCTATTTATTTGTTACAGTAAAAACAAAAATGTTAAGTTTGTTATAGAAAGTGGGAGAGGCAGACTAATTATAATAGCCACCATTTACATGGACTCTAAGTCTTGCAAAGTCCTTTGTATATATTATCTCATTTGTTCCTTACAATAAACCTATAAGATAGCTGATAATATCATCCCCATCTTACATATGAGGAAACTAGGACTGGGAAAAGTCAAGTGACTTACCAGCGTTCATGAAGTGGGTAAGTGCCTGAATTGGAATTTGAATCCAGCTTCCTGATTCCCAGTTCAACATTCTATCTCCTACCACGCACTGCCTCCTATTTTTCCAATGGTGAATGAGAATGATAACAAAGACTTATCCTGCCAAGAGTGATCAGTGGGGGGGTTGGTTCTCTGTCTTTGTCATGTGAGGAGACCGGCTTATATTACAGCAAAGGGGATTGAAACTGGGCAGGTGGTAGGAATTTCTGAAACATTAGTGGAAGAGGTAAAATTTCCTTTGCTGGGATTAGTTGCTTATAAAGGAAGTTGAATTTGGTTTGGATTTTATATTGCTCTGACTGGGAAGGCCAAGTCCTCTCCAAAGGAGGACCAGGATTGGTAATGCTTGAATTAGTAAGTCCATAAATTGAATTAGTAATTGATAAGTAGTGCCTGCTTCAAAAGATTGCTTTGGGGGAGGAACTTTATATTATCTCTGCAAATGCAAGTTGTTCTAATTAGGTCTGCAGACCTTCTGTGTCAGTGCTAATTTTTATGAATAGGTTGCTGGTTTCAAACCCATTTCACTTGTGATGGTTTTCAAACCAATGTTAATTTCAGCAAATGATGCTGCAGAATGATGGAAATCAGAAATCTTGGTATGAGGCCGAGCAGTTTGAGTCTGCAGGATGCTGACAGGGAGGCCATATATATCCTTGTGGGGATGGAGCATTGCAAAGAAGGATACTTTTAATATTGGGGGCCATCTCTAATTGCCCTGATCTATGTCTTGCCACTGCAACCAGATGGCTCCAGAGGAGAGAATGAGGCTGGTGATTTTGCATAGCTCTGCCTCACTTAAATCCAGTTCATTTGCAAATCAAAACATCACCCTCCTGATGTCATTGGTCCTCTTCGAGAAACAGTGACTGGAAGTCATACTTGGAGAGGCCTGCCTACCTGAGTGTTCTGGGAGGGCCTGAGGTTCTGAACTGAGGGATCCTTGGGATTCCTTCTCCAATTCATCCACTGTCTTCTGAGCCCTTTTTAATGGGTTTTTATTCTGGATATCAGGAATCTGTCTTTGAATCCACTATAGCTCACTTTATGCTCGACTGAGTAAAAATTATAATTTCTACTTCCAGAACCTTGTATTGAGGCACAGCTTTCAGACGTCTGAGAGTCCCGGAATAGTTAATTCACCTCTGCCTCAGTCTTAAGGGAGTAGAGCTCTGAGGCCTAGTCTCGGAGGTTAACTCCTTCCCTCCCTCTTCCCCCTTTCCATCAATTACAGCACCAATAAGTGGTTCTCCCTTCCTGCCTGCCAATCTAACGTGATACAGGGCCTGTTTCTCTGATTTGAGTTACAAGAGAAGAAGAAAAATCCAATTAAAATGATATATCCTACTCACATGGAACTGTGCAGGACTGGAACCCTTGTTTGTTTGGGGTCCCCCCATTCAGTCCGTCCAGTCCCCAGCCTCTGGGGAGAGAAAGAGAGATGGGGCATCTAGAAACAGGCTCCATGACTCTATCCTAGAATGAGTTTATAGGATCCCTGAGGTTCTGAAGGGAAAGATTCCACAGCCTGACGAAGACCCTGGGGGAGGCCAGGGAGAGTCAAGGATGAGTGTGGGAGGCAGAGGGGTCAAGTTCCAGCAGAGGCGTAGAACTACAGTTATCCCTTCCACACTGCAGGGGTTAGGGGTGCAGCCTCGATCTGGAAAATCCTCATAAAATGTTTTGGTCTTCTCTTCGTACCAGAGAAGTCTGAATTCTGACTCTTTTTTTATGAGGTGTTTACAGTACCTTCTTGTAAAATTTGGGTTAAATATTTGATCATAGGCTTTATGTCACCTGCTGACCTTTGTGCATCATCTGAGACTTCCAAAAAAACTCCCCCCAAATTCCCATTTAATTTGTTATGCCGATCCGCGATATACCAAAACCGCAATGGGGAAAGTCGTGATGTAAGAGCACTATACTTGGAGTCAGGAGACCTGATTTTGAGTCTGGCTCTTCCACTAACTGTATATCCTTAGACACAGTGTCTAATGTCTCTGGTCTCAGTTTTCTTATCTGTAAAATGGGGGTGATAATAGCACCTACCTCAGAGGGTTATCATGAGGATCAAATGACATAATATATATAAAAGGCTTTAACAACAAAGTACAATGTAAATGTTAACTATTATTAATTTCTACTTTCTTTCATTGGAATAAATAAATATACTCAAGCAAAACAAATCAACACAGTGACCATGCCTGAAAAGGAAGGCTTGGATGAGAACATTCTCTCCAGCAAAGTCCTTCATATTTGCTAAATGGTGAAGCATCAGGAAAGGTCATGCTCTAGAATTGAGATTCTTAACTCTGGGTGCGTCTTAGATTCCTCTGGCAATGTTTCATGAAACCTATGGATCCCTTCTCAGAATATTTTTAAATGAAAACAATAATATACCAAAGATTACAAAAGAAACAAATTACATTAAAATAGTCAGGAAATAATAAAAAACAAAGTTCATGGAAGTCCCAAGAGCCTTCTTAATAGCCCTTCTCTTTAGTCAAAACTTATCTTTCCTGTGTCCCCTTCCCTTAGTGCTTTTCCTAGGGACTAGAATTACTCTAATAAATGAAGGAAGCAAAAATGTTAACATTTAATGTTAATTTAATGTTAGAGCTGTTAAAATGTTAACAGTTGCCAGCATCTTGTCATCCTTTCTAGGTAATGCATTATTTCTAGAGGAACCTTCAATTTGACCAACATCAGGATTTTGGGCAATGTGGTTGATCGAAGGGTTCTAAAATCCCACCATTGAGGCAAATCACTTCAAACAGGGAAACCGAGATGGAGAATATGTGATGGGAGTCAAGATGAACAATGGAAGGATGGCAGACATCTCATAGCTTTCTTTCTCCCTTCACCCATATAAAGAGATGAGAGAATCTCTTGGCTTTCCTTCCTGGAGGGAGAGGCTAGTACCAGGGACACGGTCTGAGGGGTGAGTTTGGTGGGAGGCCTCAGACGGGGCTGAAAAGATTGGGTAGGGAGGTCAGGAAACGTTTAGCTGCCCCCTCTCCATGCTCCTGGTAGTTCTCACTGCAAGGTCAGCTAAACATTCCTAGACACAAAGGGCCCACCAGCGACTGACTAACTGTTCTTAGTAAGAGATGAATCAGTGGAGGGAGTAGGAAGCTGAGTCAACATTTGCACACAGGCTTAGTCCTTTTTCCCTCCCCCAGCTCTGGTCTGGGACTGGGACGAGGGAGATTTCCATCAGAAGTTTCATTTTCTACACTGTAATCTTTGAAATAGAGCAAATAAAAATCTGTGGGTTATTTGGGGATGGGGGTGGGGGTGAAGGTTGCAGTAAGGGGGCCTGGGGAGAAAGGAGGTTATGCTTTTATTTGTAGAGGGATAACAAGAAGGAGAAATAGGAAAGAAATCTTCATTAATTATTCCCAAGTGCATTGACAATTTTCCCTACTGCTAGTAACACAGGCATCTTTTGCCTTCTGGGAGAGTCTTGGGCCAGTCTGGGACATCTTGGTGTGTGACAGGAACAGTTGCCCAGGGCAGAGCTTATACCTTGGGTTAACTGGACATCTGGCAGAGGGAGGGGGAAACTGTGTCCCCCTTTTCTCTCAAAATGTTCCCTATGCTTGGTTAAGATGGTTATATCAATAAAGCCCATGTCTTGAGACAGGAATCTATTATGTTGTTCAGTCGTGTCCAGCTCTTTGTGACTTCATTTGGGGTTTTCTTGGTAAAGATACTGGAGTGGTTTGCCATTTCCTTCTCCAGCTCATTTTACAGATTAGGAAACTGAGGCAAACAAGGTTGACTGTGTTGCCCAGGGTCACACAGCTAATAAGTGTCTGAGGCCAAATTTGAACTCAGGAAGATGAGTCTTCCTGACTCCAGGCCCAGCCCTCTATCCACTGAGCCACCTAGCACCCCACCCCCACACCCAAGCAGAAGACAATGGTGTTGTTTAAAAAACAAACAAAAAACCACTGTTTGGGGACCAGGTCCTGGTGCTGGCATTGCCACTAGGCAGTGTAGTTCAGCAGAAAGTGTGTTGACCTTGGGATTTTAGGGCCTGAATTTTAATTCTGGCTCTGTCATTTACTACCTTTGTGACCTTAGGAAGATCACTTAACCTTGTTGGGCCTCAGTTTCTCCATTTGTAAAATAAGAGAGTTGGAGCAGATGATCTCCAAAGTTCTTTCCAGCTTTAGATCCTACAAATGATGAACTAGTCAGCCATGACCTGTTACAATCAAAGACAATGGAAAGGGCCAGATTAATACTAATAGCTGACATTTATATGGCATTATAAGGTTTGTAAAGAACTTTACATATATCATCTCATCTTGACCCTGTGAGGAAGAAGACCATTCTCTTCCCTGGCCCTTAGCTTCCTCACCTATACAATGAGGAGATCAGACCAGATGACCTCTACAATTCCTTGTAGCTCTAAAATCCCATGATTCTTATGATAAAGTTCTCACTCGTCCATTTTTTCTAATTTTTTTGTTGTGTTTTTGGTAATATATTTTTTAAAAAGCCCTCATAATATGAAGTAATGTGGCTATGTATTTTCCACAGGAGAATTCCTTCCCTCTGGTACATATTCTCCTATATATACCTTCTCTGATTTCTGTTTTGACATTGACTTGGATAAATGGGTTTCTTTGCTAGATAGACGGGTAGACGGATAGCCAAGCAACACAGAGAAACAGAGAAAGAAGGAAAGAGGGAGGAAGGGAAGGAGAGAGAGGGGGGAAGCAAAGAAAGGAGACACAAAAGGAGGATTCTATACAAGTCCACCCCCAATTAAAAACTGAGAGAAAGAAAGAGGGGAAAAAAAACCCCATCCTTTTAACAAAGCATGAATGAATGCAAACAGTGGCCAAGTCCAAAAATGTACGTTTCTGTACCTCTAGCATTTCCTTTGTCTTCCTCTGTTTCTCACCCTGCTCCTACCTGGACAGATGAGGATATTGTAATGCACAGACTCTCATTTCATGTTGTTCAACGTCCTCCACTAAAGGTTCCTTCTGATGCCACACATGGCGTGGAAGGTGACGTTCTGGGGTTCTCAAAGGTCTGGTGGGTCCTACCAGGCTGGGCAGGCCACTAGAGCTGCCCACTGGCAGATTCTGTGGGTGTCTGCCATCAGACATCTCTTGATTTTTATCTCTGAAGAACCTGTGCCTAACATAGTGCCTTGTGCATTTTAATCTTTAATTTTGATCTGTGATTCCACCAGCTGGCCTTAATCATTAGTAGCTGTGTGACCCTGGGCAAGTTACTTACCTTCTGTTTGCCTCAGTTTCCTCACCTGTAAAATGGGGATAATAATAGCACCTACCCCTGAGGGTTGTTGGGAGGATCAAATGAGATGATATTTATAAAGGGGTTAGCTCTACAATATTGTAAAGCATTTATCTTTATCCGCCTGGCACAGAGTAGGTACTATGAAAATCCTTATCCCCATCTCTTCCTTTCTTCTTCCCAGTGAGAAAAATCCCTCTGCCAATGCAGATTAAACTTGTAAATGAAAATTACGATATAATTTATATTGGTATTATATGTTCTCATATAACATATAATATCACATTTTACCTAATATAGTTATGTAACATTTTTCTGCCACAGAAACCCAGGAAAATTGTAAAGGCATTGAGGGCTTCTGGGTAGTGGGGGAGTACCCACACTAATAAAATCTTGGATCCTGGAAGTGTTCAAGTAAATTTTGCAGCCTGTGGGGCTAATAAGATATTTGAAAATATATAGATTGTGTGTATGTGTTGCTATTATATGTATGTATATTCCTTAATTTTATGTTTATGCTTCATGGCCCCCATACAAATTCCACAGTGTCTAAAATTCCTTCCTTAAAGCTTAGACTTTAAACTCCATGAGGATAGGGATTAAGTATGTCTGATTTAAACATTGGAAGCCCTGAGCAGCTAGCACAATTCTCTGCACACAGTATATGCCTAACAAATGTCTGTTGTATTTTTATTTATTCATTTGAATTAAAATATTGCCCTTTTCCAACTGTTCCCCCTCCCCCCCCAAAAAAAAATCACTAGAATATTGATTTGAAATCATTTATCACATTCTTTTTTTACTTGACAGAAGGGGTACTTTGTAGAGTAGACCCCTCAGGCCCTTTGATTGCAGGAGGCAGAAAGAGACTTTGGAAAGAGAAGGTGAAGGCCAGCTATACCAACCTCACGATCGTACCTGGGCCAGCCCTCAACTAAATCAAGAGCATTCGGGGTGGGGGTGGGGGGCAGAGCCAAGATGGTGGCTGGAAAGCAGGGACTTGCTTAAGCTCCCCCCCCCAGGTCCCTCCAAACACCTATAAAAATGGCTCTGAACAAATTCTAGTGCTGCAGAACCCATGAAATAGCAGAGGGAAGCAGGGTTCCAGCCCAGGACAGCCTGGATGGTCGATGGGAAGGGTCTATTGCATGGAGCTGGGAGCCAAGTGGAGCAGAGCCCAGCGTGGGCCATGCCAGGACCAACCAGACTGGGAGCTGGGTGGAACAGGCCATAGGGCCCTGAATCAGTGAGGTGTGGCAGTTACCAGACTTCTCAACCCACAAACGCCAAAGACAACAGAGAAGGTTAGTGGGAAAAACTTCTGGGACAGAGTGAAAGAAGTTTATGGTGGGGCCACCACCCCAGGGGCAGCGGAGGTGCAGCTCTGAGGCTGCTTCCAGAGCTACAGCTGCAGTTGCCTCTGGCCCCAGGCCTACCCGGTGGGAGGAATTAAGTGGTGGATTAGAGCAGGAGTGCAAACCTGCTTTGCCCTGCCTGGATTTGGGCTGCAATCCTGGTTGGCAGTTCTTGGGGGAGAAGGAGTGCTGGTGTGGCAGAGCTTGCTGTGTAGAAGTAGCTCTGAAAACAGCAGCACAGCCCCTAAAGCTTGGGACAAAGTACTCTGTACTCTACAAACAGTTGTACCCTGACAAAAAGCTCAAGGGTCAAGTAGCTGGCTGGGAACATGAACAGGCAACGGAAACAGACCCAGATTCAGACTCAGACTTTGGAATCTTTCTTTGGTGACAAAGAACACCAAAGCACACAGCCAGAAGAAGTCAACAAAGTCAAAGACCCTACATCAAAAGCCTCAAAGAAAAATATGAATTGGTCTCAGGCCATGGAAGAGCTCAAAAAGGATTTGGAAAAGCAAGTAAGAGAAGTAGAGGAAAAATTGGGAAGAGAAATGAGAGGGATGCAAGAAAACCATGAAAAACAAGTCAATGACTTGCTAAAGGAGACCCAAAAAAATACTGAAGAAAATAACACCTTAAAGAATAGACTAACCCATATGGCAAAAGAGCTCCAAAAAGGCAATGAGAAGAATGCCTTGAAAGGCAGAATTAGCCAAATGGAAAACTGAAGAAAATACTACCTTAAAAATTAGATTGGAGCAAATGGAAGCTAGTGACTTTATGAGAAATCAAGATATTATAAAACAGAACTAAATCAAGAGCATTCCACTTAAGGAAGGCTTGGACTCCTGTAGTTTTGCAATCCACCTCACATAGCTTGTAACCTAATTGAAGACATGTTTTATTGTTCTCTAATTATTTCATATGGCAGTTAGATGGTGCAGTGGATAGAGCATTGGGCTTAGAATCAGGAAGACTTACCCTCTGAAGTTGAAATCCGGCCTCAGACACTTACTGGCAGCACGACCCTGGGCAAGTCACTTAATCCTGTCTGCCTCAGTTCCTCATAAAACGAGCTGGAGAAGGAAATGGCAAACCACTCAGGTATCTTTGCCAAGAAGACCCTAAATGGGGTCATGAAGAGTCAGACACGACTGAAATGACTCAACAACGAAACAACAATAATTATTTCTTGTGTGAAAATGTTTCCCCAAGGGAGAGCAAGGACCCCATCTTCTGTTTCTGAATTCTGTGCAGAGTTTAAAACCGGCCAGTACAATGGCATATATTAGATGTTCACTGAACACTTTCCCTGTATATGCTGTCTCCCCCAGTAGATAGATTAAGAATTTTTATTAAACATTTACTCAGTGCCAGGCACTGTGCTAAGTGCTGATGACACAAAGACAAATAAAATACACGCGCGCGCGCGCACACACACACACACACACACACACACACACACACACCCCATGGGCTAGAAATGGGAGGGAGAGCAAGTGAGGGATTATCCCTTCAGGGTTTAGGTGGAAGAAGCCCTAGAGCCTGGAAAGAAGTGAGCATGGATCAGCCAGGCTCTTCATGAAATAGTGGTGAAAGGCAGGAATTCGCCTGTCAGAGGAAAGGTCTCGGGGTGAAGGAAACATCTCACTTGCATTTGTATTTCTAGCACTTTAGCCCAGAACCTGGTAAATAGTGGGCGCTTAATAAATGCTTAATGACTATTTATTGATGACTGACATAATAGCCACTTAATAAATGCTCACCCATGTTAAATTAAAGGGCAAAACTTGTTTCCTTCCATTCAGACTAAGTTATCTTGCCCCAGAGGCATGCATACTTGTGTTAACTAGCTCAGGGTGAAGGAGCCAAGTTGGTTGGGGAGGGCATACTTCCTCCTGTCCCCCCTTCAATTTCAACACTTCCTCTCTTTATGGAAGGCTATTCCTGTACCTCATTTATCATTATTTATCATATTATCCTCTGGAGGCACAGCACACAAACCCCCACCCCTTGATGGGCTATCCCCTCCTACTGAGTCTCCCCTTCTCCCAAACCCCTACCCCATCCCACCATGATTAAGTGAATTCGTCCCAGACAAACTTTCAGCTAGTTATGGCTCTAGGTGGCTGATTCACAAAGGAAGAAACCTGTTTGGTTTAAGTGTTCAGTTCTGCACTCATTTCTTCTTCCTCTCCCGTTTGGTTAAATTCCATACAGACACTTAATTTTCTCCCTGTTCTCTGTGGTTTTCACTGTGTTCCACTCAATTATTTCCCGTCCCTCCCCCCTGTCCCACCCCAGGCAACCATCTCAGCTCAGACAGATGCTCAGATGGGGAATGAGGCTTTTGGTAAAGTGAGGCCATAAAAACCAGCACTTGGGGGTTGGGTGTCAAGATGAATGAAAGAAAAAAAAAATGAATCAAAAAACATTCACCAAATACTTACTGTGTATATAAAACACTGTACTGGGGATACAAATAGAAAATCGGGCTGCTCCCTGCTTTCAAAGAGCTTTTATTCTGATAGGAGGAGATAACACATATAGGAAGGTTTTGCAGCAGGGTGGATGGAAAGGTTCAGAGTTCAGTGACAGGGCTGGAGTATAAGATAAAGCCGATGTATTATCTCTTCTCTTTTTTTTAATTAATTAATTTTTTTCTTACATTTTAAATTCCAAACTGTCTCCCTCCCTCCTCATCCCAACCTAGAGAAAGCCACCATCTAACGTATGTTTGTGTGTGGTTTTATATACATGTGGTTTTACATCTATATGTGTTTATGTATATATACACATAATAGATGTAAAATCATACTTTGCATACTTCTAGTTATCAGTTATTTCTCTGAAGGTGGATAGCATCTTCCTTCATAGATCCTTTGTGGTTGATTGGGGTATTTATAATATTCAGGAAA
Source organism: Trichosurus vulpecula (assembly GCF_011100635.1). Lineage (NCBI taxonomy): Eukaryota > Metazoa > Chordata > Mammalia > Diprotodontia > Phalangeridae > Trichosurus > Trichosurus vulpecula. The sequence continues at coordinate 46,864,394 of NC_050581.1, read as the reverse complement.
ACTTAGTTGATTCTTTGAACAACATTGTTGTTACTGTATCCAATGTTCTCTTGGTTCTGTTCATTTCACTCTTCCTTATTTCATGCGAGTCTTTCCATGTTCTTCTAAAATCAACCCGCTCGTCACTTCTTCTAGCACAGTAATGTTGTATCACAATCATGTACCATGACTTGTTTGGCCATTCCCCAATTGATGGGCATCCCCTCAATTTCCTGTTCTTTGCCCACACATATAATCTCTTTAATATCATTTTCACTCAATAAAGTCCTGTTTCTGAAGCTATACCATTTAACATCGGCAGGTGCTTTGGTAGAGAGAACTTTCTTTTCTGGGGTGGTTCCCCTCAACGATAGTAGAAAGGTGGGCTACGGACAAAGCTGATGAATTTTGGGGAGCTGCTATTCCTGGAGGGTCTTGGATCATTTTATGGGGGTCCAGAGGGAGATGCTGGTCATGGTGGTGGTTTGACCAGATTATTATGGAGCCTTTTGTGTCTCCTTTGGGGCATGCCACTGCTTCAGGCTGGCTTACTTACCTGCCCACTGGGGTCAGCTGAAGATGAGGCCACATCTCCACAGGGATTGGCTGCTATGTGGCCTAGAGGATGTTGCTATTCCTACGGTCCTGGCAGCCTTCAGGGTGGGGTGTGGGGAGAGTGGTGGTTGTTGCAGCAGTCTGCTGGCCACCTCGCTCAAATGTCTTATCGTCCCCCATCTTAGGAGAGTGGAAGAGTTTAGGAAGAAAGGTTCTTACCTGGTATTTTCAAACAACACTCTCTCTTCTCAAAGTTCTTCCACCTTCGTTGTCTAATTTACTTCTGGCAACAGCTCTCTATGTTGCTATCCCCACTTTGCCAAGAAGGAAAATGAGGTGTGAAGTCATGTGACTAGAGAAAGGCCATACATCTAGTGGATACTAGAAGCCAGGTGTCCTGACTCCCAGCCCAGTCTTCCTTCCAAAGGATCATGCAGTTCGAAGGAAAGATGGAACTTAACCTAAATCTCCCATCTTCCCTCCTCTATAATTTGTGTTGATGCCTTCTGTTACCATGGATAGCAATGAACGCCCTCCTCACTTCTACCTCTTAGAATCCTGTTTTCTCCAAGGCTTAGCTCAAGAGCAGCCCCCTACAGGAAGACTATTCTGACATCCCCCCACCCCATTGCTAGTGCCCTTCACCCACCCCAAGTGATATTGTATATATTTTGTATATCAATCTCTATGGCAGGGGTTCTTAACCCGCAGATAGGTTCTAACATGTAGGTAAGTTCTAACCTGGGAATAGACTTCAGGCAGTCTGGGAAGTTGGATGGGAAAAACAAAATTACATCTTTATTTTCACTAACTTTTGGTTTCTTTTAAAATCTTATGTATTTTATTTTATGCATTTAAAAGCAATCTAAGAATGAGAATATAGGCTTCATCGGACTGACAAAAAGGTTTACACAAAACCTTAAGAGCCCCCATTCTGGGTGCATGTTTCTCCCAAAGAAAACATAATTTTCTTTAGGACAGGGACTGGTTTCTTTTTGCTTTTCACATCTCCAATCCAGCACAGTGCCAGGCACATAGCTGGCACTGAACAAACTCTTTGGCTCGCCTACCTAAGAGATAACACTACAGACCACAGCGGGCCTATAAGAGGGAGATTTTTCCTTGGCTGTCACTTTTTGGAAAGAGACACGGAGACTGAATCTCCCGTTGCCCTGTGGCCAGAAGAGGGCCTGAGACCTCACTGTGACTTTCTGAACCACATCTTGACAGCTCAGGCCAGACTCCAAGTTCTGTGTTCTGAGCTCCGCCAGAGGCAGAGGTAGAGTAAGGAGCTGTGTGGGGGCGTGAGGGCTGGGAAGAAAGGGTTGGTGGAGCTGAGGAGTTGCCTCATGGATGAGGAAACTCCTTCCCTACAAGTCTGACTCTTAGAATAGGGATGGGGTCCTGGAGAGGAATGCCAAAGGTACAAATGTAAAATTGGAAGAACTCTCATCTAACTGCCAGCACCATAAAGAGGAGGGACGAGCGTGGGGTGGTTTATCAGCAGAGAGTGAACTACATGGCCTGTGTTACAGTTTCCAGGCTTTATTTTTTGCTTCCCCCCAAAAAAAGAATGAACAAAGGGCAGCTAGTTGGCACAGTGGATAGTGTCCTGGGCATGGAATCAGAAAGACCCGAGTTCAAATGTGATTTCAGATGCTTATTAGCTTATTCGATCCTAGAAAGTCACTTAGCCACTGTTTGACTCAGTTTTCTCCTCTGTGAAATGGGGATAATAATAGGACCTACTTCCCAGGGTGGTTGTGAGGATCAAAAGCACTTAGCACAGTTCCTGGCACATAGTAGGTGCCATATAAATGCTTATTCCCTTTCTATTCTCCTTCCCCAAGTCCCTGTGAGCACTGGACCTGAGCTCTAGGCTCCTGTACAAGTTCAAGTCATTCATTTATTCATTTAACAAGCATGTATTAAGCATCAATTCTGTACTAGGAACTTAGAATGCAAATACAAAAAAAGGCTTTTTTTTTCTTAAAGAACTTATATTGTGAGGAAAACAATATGTACATAAATAAATAAATGTATATATACACATATGTATATATAAAATATTAAATTGTATACATATGAAATATGTGTACACATATAATATATATGTACACGTATATAATGTATACATTTATAAACATAGAAAATGTACATATATATGTACGCCCATAGAAAATGTATACATATATGTGTGTATATATATAATGTGTACATATGTATACATATATGAGATGCATACATATATAAAATATGTAACACAAAGTAATTTTGGGGAATGGAGGCACAAGCTACTAGGGAAGCTCAAGAAAGTCCCTCTGTTGGAGATAACGCTTGAGCGGAGCTTTGAAGGAAGTTAGGAAGTCCACAAGGTAGCAGTGAAGAGTGAGGGCATTCCTGGCAGGGGGCAATAGCCTGGGCAAAGACAAGGAGGTGAGAAATCATTAATGAAGAGCAGCAGATAGGTCAATTTGGCTAGAATGCAGAGGGCATAAAGGTGAGTAATTCATAAAAAGCCTGGAAAGGTAGGTTTGGAGTGAGGTGGCGAAGGGCATTAATTGTCAAACAGAGGAGTTTGCAGCTCACTTCATTTCTCGGGGCCTTGATTTTCTCATTTGTAAAATGAAGGGATTGGATGACTAGATGATTGTTTGGGTCCCTTCCGGCTCTAAAATTCTATGATTATATGGAATCAAAATGAACAGGAGATTTGTGACCAGAACTCGTAACTCTCAGACCTGGAGCTAAACAAGAGGTTCCCAAAATTTTTGTGATTCTGGACACCTGTCAGTAAAAAAAAAAAAAAAAAAAAAAAAAAAAAAAAAAAAAAAAAAAAAAAAAATCTGAGCTCTTACCTCCAATATGTGTATATTTTTCGTTGCACAGTCATTTTAGTCACGTCTGACTCTTCATGACTCCATTTAGGGTTTTCTAGCTAAAAAGGCCAGAGCAGTTTCCTTCTCCAAATCATTTTACAGATGAGGAACCTGAGGCAAACAAGTGACTTGCCCAGGGTCACACAACTAGTAAGTGTCTGAGGTCAGATTTGAATTCAGGAAGATGAATCTTCCTCATTCCAGGTCTGGCACTCTATCCACTGCACCATTTAGCTGCTCCATGTGTATATGTACTTCTTAACAAATTATATATATGTGCTACTATGCTAATAATTATGCACAGTATAAAATTTATACAAAATGGAAATTAAGAATTGATGAGATAAAGTTTGACATTTAATCCTAGAGTCGATATGAAGCCACTGGAGTTCATTGAGTCAGGGTGGGTAACATGCTCAGAGAAACACTATAGGAAAAAAATTTTTGGCAGATATTTGGAGGATGCTTAGGAAAAAAGGAGACACTTGAAGGAGGAGAGAGATAATTTAAAAAGCTATCGCAGTAGTCCATGTTAGAGGTGATAAGGGCTTTGCGAAGGGGACAAATTCTAGAGATATTGTGGAAGTAGAGATAGGACCCAATCAATGCAGAGTGTCCCAAAAGTCTTGGTGCGGTTTGGTGCGGTTTTAACTCTGGAAGAGTTTTGGGACACTTCCAAAACTCTTTCAGGGTTCAAACTGCACCAAGACTTTTGGGACACTCTGTATGTGGAATGAAGTAGATGAGGCTGGGTGACTGAAAAGATGGTGGTGCCCTCAACAGAGACAGGGAAGTCAGGAAGAAGATTTGGAAGGAAAGAAAATACAATGAGCTCTAGGGTAAAGAACAGCCCATGGTGTGACTCACTCTGCCCCACCCAAAAGGGAGGAAGGGGAGACAGAGCTCTTACTCATACATAGGTCACTGCCCCAAACAGCAGAACTGTCCCTCTGAGGGCTTCCTGAAAAGGCCATGAGGGGATCTGAGGGGCAGGGAGTGGGCGTGATGGGGGTGGGGAGGAATTCTCCGGGGCACCTGAGCATCTACTGTTTTGGGGATCCCTGAAGTTGTTAGTTATGAGTGCGCCGAGACAACCCACCCATAGGCTCCGAAGTGGGGCATTGGGAGCTTCCAGGAGAGAGCCTGGAAGAGTGTTGGCAGATAAGGATAGGAATAGTTGTACATAGCAGACAAGACCCAAGATTGGCTTTTATGGGGAAGGTGGGGTGCAACCCATCTTCCCACCCTCTGATAGCTTTGACGCACATACAATCAATCAGCATGCCAGGCACTGTGCTAAGACTGGGGGTGCGATATAAAGGATAAAAGCGTGCAGGCTTGTGAGGAAATTGCATCCCAAGAGCTAGAGAGACTGTGTGGGTGTGTGTGTATGTATGTATGTGCATGTGCATGTACAGGTATAGACATGCATGCATATGTACGTGCACACACACATGTGTATATCCATGTATACACACGTGTATAGATATGTGTACATGCATGCACATATATAGCAAAATAAATACAAATATATACAGCATAGTTAAATACAACATTGTTTGGGAAGGAGGGCAGTCGGAAGGTGATCAAGGACTTCGTATAGAAGATGGTACTTGAGCTATGTTTTAGGAATAGACTATCTATAGGGTTGGAGTAAGAAGGGGGTACACTCTAGTCATGGTGCAATGCCAGTACACCGAGAGATAGAGTGTAGCATGTGAGGGTAATAAGAGAAGGCCAGTTTGGCAGCACCGAAGGGTGTGGGAGGGGTAGCAATTTCCAGATGAGTCTGGAAAGATAGGTTGGGGCCAGGTTGTGTAGGATTTTAAAAGCTAAATGGAAGAGTCTAGATTTTTTCCTAGAGGCATAAGGAAGCCACCAGAGTTAACTGAGCGGGGGAGCCACAGGGTCAAATCTGTGATTAAGGAAACACTTACTCATGGGGGTCAGGCCTCAAGCCTCAACTTTGGAGACAATAGTCTAGACAACCTTCTCCTCCCCTATTGCCCTCTCTGAGGATGGAGAAAGTGTTTGATCAGAGAGGAGAAATGATCAGACCTCAAACGCAAAGAGACAATTAGCAAACAGACTTGGGTCTGGGTTAGAGTACCTAGGAGCAATCAGGGGTTTGCAAATCCTGCTTAGGGGAAGAGAAAGGGGGTGGGTACGGGAGCCAGATTACTCCCTTTGGCTAGGAAAACTGGCTCTATTTTTTAAAGAATAATGGAGGTGGAGTAGGGGAAAGTGTGTGGGCAGTCACCACTGCTCCAATGACCTACCCCTGGGAACAGTTTAGTGGCCTGGGGCTCCCTCCCACACTGGCTTTAACATTAGGAAATCTTCCACCCACCAGGTGTCCTTACCTCTTCCACCCCACCCCCACGCCCCCAAGAGTTCTCTGGCCACGAGGAATGAGCCAGCTCAACCTTCTAGCTGGATAGGAGCCCCGGACCCCTTAACCATCCTGGTTACAATCAGAGGGCCAGAGCTTGTAATCCTGCCTCTCCCGACCTGCATGTCTTTGGGCAAGTCACTTAACCTTTCTTTGCTTCAGTTTGATCATCTGTAAATGAGGTGTTTGTACTAGAATGACCTCTAAAGTCCCTTGGAACTCTAAAGTCTTTGAACTTACAGCTCCGCTTTAAGAGCCTTCGAGGAGGCAGAATCTCTAGTCAACAAACTTTCGATGGAAATGTTGATGTGCCTTTAAAAAAAGCCGCAAACTTAAAAGACTTAGAGGCCAAGTTTTGTTTACTACTAGCACAGACTTAGAAAAAAAAAAAAAACTACTCACCCCTCATTCTTCGGCCCTTCCCCCTTCTCTTTCCTCACTCTGCCCCAGATGCCACGTTTGAGCCCTTGACATGTTCAGTCTGGCCTTGAGTACACCCACGTGTTCCTTCCCTGCACATGCCTGTCTCACCAGCATGTGCCATATGTGCTGGGATGGCATGGCTAGGGGGCAGGAATCTTAGGAAACAGGATTGTTCAAGGCCTGGAATGGGTTTGCAAGATCTTTGTTACTCAGAAAACCTGGCAAAGACTTTAGACTTGGATCATAGGATCGTAGATTTGGAGCGTAGAAGGGAGTTCAGTCCCATCCCCTCATTTTACAGACGTGAAACCTGTGGGCCAGAAGGGCGGAAATGACTTGACCAATGTAATGCATCTGGCGCGTGGTACAGGAGTTCCCATTCCATTGTCCCATGCACTGTACCAGACGGTCCAACGCTCTCCCCATTTTACTATTAAGGAAACAGAAGCCCAGAGAGACAAATAACAATCATAATCATACTTAATGGTTAAACACCTTACAAATATTTTGTTTTATTTATATATAATATATCATATATTTGTATATAAAATATATATTATTTTATTTTATATTATTTTATCCTGACAGTAGTTCTGGTAGGTAGATAGGTCTTTTTTTTTCAACTGAGAAAACTAAGGCAGATGGGTTAAGTGACTGGTCCAGGGTCATACCGCTACAAAGTGACTGAGGAAGGATTTGAACTGGGGTCTTGTTGACGCCGAGCCCAGCGTGATCTATCCAAAGACACACAAATAAGAATTAGAGCGGGATTCAAAACAAGCACTCAGGCTGCAAATTCTGCTTTCTTCCAATTACATTATACTGTCTATGTTGGCATGTATCGATCATGCCAGGGCAAGGTTGTAAATCGTGTTGTTGCTCAATGGTTTCAGTCGCGTCTGACTCTTCGTGACCCCATTTGGACTTTTCTTGGCAAAGATTCTGAAGGGGTTTGCCATTTCATTCTCTGGCTCGTTTTACAGATGAGGAAACTGAGGCAAGCAGGGTTAAGGGACTTCCTCCGGCTCACCCAGCTAGTAAGTGTCTGAGGCCAGATTTGAACCCAAGTGTTCCAGACCTCAGGTCTGGTACGCTGTCCACCACGGCACCTAACTGCCTCTAGTAAACCATCTTAACTCCCTACTAACTAGTATGATGGGGACATAATAAAAATATGAAAAGATTCATAGTTATTTTTATCAGAACTGAAACTCCCTCCACTGACACAGATTATGGCCTTTCCACACTGTCATGAGTGACTATGGCCAAAAAGATTGTCACCTGGTCCTCAAGCTTCTGGTGCTAAGCCTCTATGCGCTTAGCTGGGTTTATCCTCATTGGATTCATTCTGGCCTAGCTTTTAAATACCCGGCATCATCCAGGCACCAAGACAAGGCACCAGACAAGGGTTATCGGGAGAAGAAAAGTAAGAGTAGTTTTCACCATCCCCCAATCCCCACTCCCCTCTTCCCCCCACTCCCGTTTTAAGGTTTACAAAGCACATTCCATTGCAATAGTCCTATGAGGCAGGGAGTCAATGGCAAGTGTGTTGTGCCATGCACTGTGCTAAATGCTGGAGTTGGAAAGAATGGTAAAAACGCAAGTCTTTGCCCTCAAAGTGCTCCCATTCTAATGGCGGAGATGGCTTGTAAACAGGTAGATATATGACATATATCGAGGATGTGAAGGTAATCTAAGAGTCCGAAGGCACTGGCAGCTGGTGGACAGAGGAAACAGAGACAGGGGAAAGCCTACTGAAGAAGGTGGCTTTTGTTTGTGGTTGTTGCTCAGTCATTTCAGTCGTGTCCAACTCTCGTGATTCCATTTGGGGTTTTCTTGGCAGAGATAGCAGAGTGGGTTTCCATTTCCTTCTCCATCTCACTTTATTGATGAGGAAACTGAGGCAAACAGGGTTAAGTGACTTGCCAGGGTCACACAGCCAGTAAGAGTCTGAGGCCAGATTTGAACTCAGGTCTTACTGACTCCAGGCCCAGCACTCTGTCTACCGTGTCACCCTGAAGAATGTCCAATTTAAGCTAAATCTTGAAGGAAGACAGGGAAGTAAAGGCAGAAGTGAGGAAGTAGAACATTCCAGGTGTGGAGGACTGGATGCACAAAGACAAGGAGACCGTAGATGGAGTGTCATGTTCAAGAAACTGCTAGAATTTAAAGCACACGAAGGGGAGTAAAGTGTAAGAAGACCAGAGATGTAGTGAGGGGCCTAGCTTTATTATCACCTCCATTTCACAAACGGGGAACTGAGTCTCACAGAGGTTAAGACTTGCCCATAATCACAAAGTTAAAGAATGTCAGAGCTGAGATTTGAACTCAGGTCTTTTGATTTCAAGTCTAGCCCTCTTGCTACTTCTATACAATGTCGTTCCTCCCTATAATGGCTCCTCTGGCTAATCCGAGAAGATGATTATGATTACTAATATTATTATTTATAATACTTGCATTTTATAGCATTCAGTGGTTTTCAAAATACTTTCACTTCTACTCTTTTTTGATCTTTACAACAATCCTATGAGATAGAGTGGGTTGTGGCATTTCCCATTTGATAGAATAGGGAAGATTACTGACCTTGTCCATAGTTGGTAATTGTCTTCTTTGCCAGGAGCTCTTAATTTGGGGTTTGTAAACTTTTTTTTTTAATTTTTGATAATTGTATTTCAATATAACTGATTTCTTTTATTATCCTGTGAATTTTGTTTTGCTCACTTAAAAACATTATTTGGAGGAGTCCCTAGGCTTCAGCACATTGACTAAGGAGTCCATGACCCAAAAATGATTAAGACTCCCTTCTCTATACTATGCATGTGTTGCCAATTTTCAGATAATTAGAATACGAAAGAAATTAAAAATCACAGGTCCACCCTAGAAAAAGCTATACTTAGCACAAAACTAATGAAGATAGCTTATATTTCCCCCTTGTCATCATTCAGGAGGCAGGCATTTTGGAAGCTTGCTAGTATGAGCATGTTATCATTTCACTGTGAGTGTGCAAATAATTCAAAGTTCCAATGGATCTGTGATCTCATCATGTGGGGTATTCCCTTCAGTGATGCAAAATGCAACCCGTTTCATGGCTGCAGAAGCTCCCGTTACTGGTGAATTTTGTTTTAGTCTTTGTTTATGGGTTTACAATATCCTAAAAGATGGCGGGGGGGAGGGGTAGGGGGATGTAAACTAGGATTTTAGAGTTGCAAAGTATGTCCCAAAAGGAGGCTTGGAAATAACAGTAATAGACAAAATGAATAGTTCCAAGCTTCATTTCTGTCTGTGATGTGAGGAGAAGGGAGAGGAGGAATAGACGATTGAGTTTGCGTAGTTGGATCTGTTTGTTTATTTTATACAGTGAAATCCAGGATTTCATCAACATGAGGCATTCCCAGTGTGGGAATTCCTACCACCAATGCAGATTACACCCCATTACAACCAATGCAAATTATGGGATTACAGATCTAAAGCTAGTGGGACCTTTCAAAAGTAAATCAACCCCCTTATTTTCCAGATGAAGAAATCTGAAGGCCAGAGAAGTTCTGATTTACCCAGTGTCATAAGGCAGTAAGAAGTGGTAATCAGAATTTGAACTCAGGTCCTAGGACTCCAATTTCAGTATTCAGACAAATCCTACCAGATGCCTGAAAAGGTTAAGTGAGTCATAGATAGGAATTGTCAGAGACAAGATTCGAACCAGGTCTTCCTGACTCCAGGTCCACTACTCTTAGTTAAATTCAATCACACCTTTTCTTTCACCAAGAAATTTCCATGAGAACACTAACCAAATCCACAGCCTTTAGCTGAGGCTCCCAAGAGGTTGGTGTGGGAAGCCCTTGGGGATGGATCAGCAGAAAAGCATGGAAGATCCAAACGAGACAGAATATGCGGATCCCAAGGTCCTTCAGACCACGAATGAATCATGGCCAGATCAAAAGGACGCTGCCATCCCCAGGATATGCACCGCTTCTTCCCAAGTACCCTGGATTTTTAAAATGCCTGACTACACAGTAATACAGTGGAGGGAAAGGGTGGAGTGTCTGAATAATCCTGTGGGCAGGAAAATTTGGGAGCAGCTCTTTCTTCAGGCTACTCTCTACTCCACCCCAGGTATTTTTCCAAATTAGGAAGGAACTGTAACACAGTCCCAGGCTTCTCAATCGCTTAATCAGCCTGCCTTAGAATCAGCCCCAGGGCAATCAGGGCCATAGCTGATATTTATCTAGGATTTTAAGTCATACCTCAGCTCATCTGATCAGAGAGATAGGTGCTTTTATTCTCCCTGCCCCAATTTTGCAGATGAAGACACGGAGGCTCACTGAGGTGCAGGATCATGCAACCAGCAAGGGTCCAAGATAATAATTGAAGCAAGGTCTTCTAGGTTCTAAATCCAACCACTATATCTTGCTGCCTCTCTGACTACGGTGCTGAGGTTTCTGGGAGATTAGTGCAGTGATGGACTGGCTTCCCTTCCTTAGAACTTGATTCCCTAGGGAGAAATGTCTCACACTTCCATTGAACAGGGGAGTGTGTGCTTCTGCTAACTAGCTCATCTGCCTCCTATTCCCCAAATAGAACTTAGACCCATCCTTTCTTTTAACAAGAACTGTTTCCTGGAGCACCTACTTCCAAACTCACTCTCTCAGATTAAAAACTCATTTAAATTTACTCCTTCACTCCCCAAGCATATCTTTTTCTTCTACCGAAGAACTTTGCCTCACTTTAAGCAAACGTCATATACATTTGAAGGGTTTTTTTTAACGTAGGATTTTCTTTAAGCAAGATGCATCTGTTAATTTATATTTTGTTGTTGAGTCATTTCAGTCATGTCCGACTTTTTGTGACCCCATTTTGGGGTTTCCTTGGCAGAGAGACTGGCATGATTTGCCATTTTCTTCTCCAGCTCATTTTACAGATGAGAAAATTGAGGCCAACAGGGTTAAGTGACTTGCCCAGGTCCCTACAGCTAGTAATTGTCTGGGGTCAGACTTGAATTCAGGTCTTCCAGGTGGGGGTGGGGGGCATGGGGAGTGTGGAGGTGTTCTATACACTGCACCACCTAGCTGCCCTTTAATTTACACACCCTATTCATAAATATTCTTCAGTTGCTTTCAATATGAGGCTCTGTTCTGTGTCCCAACTCACTCTCCAGGAATGGGAAGAATTATTTGGGTTTTTCTGGTCACTCTCCATCTACAGAATCATACATTCTTAGAGCTGACAGGGACTTAGAGCTGATCTAGGCCAATCCCATCATTTTACAAACAAGGAGACTGGAGAGGGAACCGGTAAAGCGATATGTCACAAGGTCACTTGGTTGGTTGGCTTTCATCATTGTCTGCATGGGTTCTAAATATAGCAAGTTCTCGGTGTTGCTGGTTATAACTGAATTCTCGAGGTCAGTGGTCTCCAAACATTTTCAGTTTCCATTCCTATTAGTAAAAAACTTGGTGAGCATAACCCCCAATATGAATATGCTATTTACTTATTTAGAAGTTACATACATGTACCAATGGGCTAATGCTCATATTTTTAATATAACTTATACAAAAATGACAGTTTTAAAAAGGATAACATAAAGATGAATTAATATGTGATCTTAGAATCAATAGGGAGCCAGTGGACTTTATTGAGTAGGGAAGTTATATGGTCAGACCTGTGCTTTAGGAAAATCCCTGGGATAGCACTAGGGAAGATAAACAGGAGAGGAGAGAAATTTGAGTCAGGGAGGGCGATTTGAAGGCTATTTTTAGACCAGGAGAGAGGTGATGAGGTCTTGAATAAGAATGGTGAGTGTGTGAGTAGACAGGGCAGATTTGAGAGATGTTGTGGAGATAGAAAAGACATGATTTGTCAAATGAGTAGATATGATATGCTAGATGTGTGAAAGCGAAAGGTTGAGGATGATGCTGAAATCAGGAGCCGAGGTGAATGGACGGATGGTCATGTTCTTGACAGAGACAGAGAAGTTTGGGAGAGAAATAGGTTTGGAGGCGGAAGATGCTGTAATAAGATCTTCAATGCAGACTTCAACCCACCCGTGCCTGCTTATTCTGAGTAATTCGTTGTCCCACAAAACATGAAAATAGGTTTAGGGGAGCAGCTCTTACCAGACATTGCCCTGGAGCCCTGAGTCAGCAAAGGGGCACAGAGCCAGTTGAGGGGTTCCTGCTATAGTCACAAGATGATCTGGAGGGCAGGGTGTGGGTGCCCTGCCAGGGAGTGGGGTGGATTTTGCTAACATCGCTTGTGCTGCTTATGCTTTGGAAGCCCAAGTCAATTTTAGTTTATAATCACCCTGAAGGTCCCATGTTGGTGCAAAAAGGGAGAGGCTGGGAGTTTTCACAGAGTAGAAAGGGGTGGAGTGGGAGAGGATGTTGGAGTGTTGGAGATGAGTCTCATGGGGAGGGTGGGATGCAGCCCATCCTACCACTCTCCAATCACAGGATGGTGCACCCTTAGAGTCAGGCAAGGGCCCCCACCTGGGAAACCACTGGTCTAGAATAGATGATCACGGATGCCTAAACTATTCCAAAATATTTCATCAGGGCTTGATTTCAGAACAATAATAATAATAACTTAGATTTGTATCATGTGTTAAGGTATACAAAGTGCTTTACATATATCATTTCTTTTGATCCTATCTGAAAGGAATGTAGTCTAGTGAGGAGGACTATAGACTGAGAGTCAAGTGACTTGGCTTCTAGTCTTAGAAAAAATAGAAGTAAAAATCATTTAGAGAGTTGTGAGAATCAGATATGAAAATGGATCTGAAATGGCCAATGGGGGAATTTGTTTTGCTTGACCAAATGTATTTGTTACAAAGGTTTTGCTTTTGTTTTTCAACTGGGGTGGGGTCAGGAACAAAAGGGGAGCTAAACACAGTGTCATCAAATAAAATTCAAAGAAGGTCATCGGAATATATTTTTTAAATGCACAGAAAAGAACAGAGGGCAAGCCGAAAGGAAACACGGGAAAGCAGGACAGCTTTGAAAGTGATATGTTAAATTGGTGATGTACTTCAAAGGAAAAGCAAACTATGCAATAGAGACTTGCAGTTTCATGTGCAATCTTCTTTTTTCTGTCTTATTTTATATTTGGAAATGTTCATTTTATGTGGTGTTTGCTGAGTTCAGAACAAAATTTAAAAATAAAAGAAACAGAAAACAAATACAGAAGCATTTTTGAGGAGTAGAAAGTATGATTTAAACATAAGGTAATAATGATGCCTGGGTAGCACACTGGGCTTGGAATCAGGAAGACATCTTCATGAGTTCAAATCTCACCTCTGACACTTACTAGCTATGTGACCCTAGGTCAATCGCTTAGCTCTACTTGCCTCAGTTCCTCATCTGTAAAATGAGCTGGAAAAGGAAATGGCAAACCACTCCAGTATCTTTGCCAAGAAAACCCCAAATGGGGTCATGATGAATGAGAAACAGCCGAAATAACTCAACTACAAAAAATGATATTTGTATAAAACTAAATGGGAAGAGGCAACATAGTTTAATATAGGTGTTCCCAACTGAGTGCACATATATTCCCATTGGGTATGAGAAACACGTAATGGAGGCATGGTGAATATTGAGTAAGTTACCACTTTATCCTATTGAAATATCCCAAAAGTAACAGTGAAAAATACTGTGGATTGGAGAAAGAACATGTCAGGGAGAGGTGAGGAAAGTGGAAGAAAGAGAGCAAAAAGGTGAGTAGTACACCTGAAAATTTTAAGAGAGAATTGAAGGGATAATTTCTATTAACAAGAACTAAATACATGAAATTTGGATACAAACCCCTTGTCACGTTAATTTAGAAAAAAAAAATCCATGGCAACAACCTGGTGAAAGATGACTTAATCGATTTCCAATTGGAATTGATTTCTGGTCAATGATGTTATAAGAGTTGGTGTACTCTTAGCCCATTCTTACTAAGCGTGTTCACAAGACTTTAATCCTATTTATAACAACTTGTCTCTATGAATCAGGATTCTTGGTCCTATTCTCAGTCAAATCCAAAGAAAGAAATGAACCAGAAGCTAAATATAATATGGGGGTATCTCTTTCAAAAACAATACGGAGAATAAAACTGTTTGTTGACAAGAAACAGGATCAGGGTCTCACTAATTTATATGACTCTGTTCAGATACACATTTAGCAGCGTTTATGATACTAAAGGATGTTAAGATGTTCTTACACATGGAATAAAATTTTCTTCATGAAATGTGAATCCATTTTATTTCTTATGTGTGTATGCATGGCAAATTTCTAGAATCTATTTTCTTTCATGTTCAATAGTAGGTACAGGAAAGTTTATTGAAAGTCAAGGTGTATGAGGAATGAAAAAAAGTTGCGAACCTCTGGTGTAAATATCCTGCTTTGGAGTCAGGAACATCTGGGTTCCAGGTCCACCTCTGAAAACACACTCACTGACTGTCTCTTTTTGTTGTTCTTAAGTTGTATCCAACTCTTTGTGACCTCTTTTGGGGTTTTCTTGGCAAGAGAATATTGGAATGGTTTGCCATTGGCTCAAATTACAGATGCAGAAACTGAGGCAAATAGAATTAAGTGATCTGCCTAAAGTCACACAGCTAGTGTCTGAGGCCAGATTTGAACTCAGGAAGATCAGTCCTTTTGATTTCAGGCTGCACATTCTATCCACTGTACCACTTTGCTGTCTGACTCTCAATCCCCACAGGCAAACCTCTGATACAAGGTTTCTTAATCTTTTTGGCATCATAGATACTTTTGGCAGTCTGATGAAGCTATTGGACCCCTCCTCAGAATAATGTTTTTAAACGCATAAAATAAAAGACATTAGATTAGGAATCCAATTATGTTGAAACACACTTACCAAGATAATCTTAAAAACAAATTCAGGGACTCTAGGTTAAGAACTCCTGAAATACTGTAGGTTGCAAAGTAAATGCCTTTCTGTATTGCTAGAATGAATTTTCTCTCCCAGATCTCCTTAATGAAATCGCAAGTCTAGTGCAAAAAATTCCTTAAACCCAAAGTGAGTTAAAATTCCGTGTTGAGAATCTTCTGAAACCTTAACACTTCCCCTCACCCATACCGATTGAGATACGTATTTTGGATATGGCCAATATGGGAATGTTTTTCTTGACTAGGCATATTTATTACAAGGGTTTCGTTTTTCTTTCTTTTCCTTTTCAATGTAACTATATATGGAGGAGCTTTGGAGGAGGTGGGAGGGAAAGAAAATAGATTTTTGTTCATTGAAAAGTTTAAATTAAAAAAATGTTTTAAAGCTCTGGTGAGTCACCTACCACAAAAAGAACAATATTTTGCTCTGCTTCCCACCTCGAGGTATTTGGAGATACCCCAGGAGTGACAGTCAGGGTTGGGAACTGCTATTCTAAATTGAATCTTGTTCAATGCAAAAAGTACTGGCTGATAAAGTCCTAGCTAAGCTCTGGTGAAGGAAGAACATTCCTTCACCCAAGGGTCCTCACTTCTTAGCACTGGGGGCATGAGGCTTTCAGGATAGGTATCACACTGTTGCTGTTGAGTCATTTCAGTCAAGTCCAACTCTTTGTGACTCCATTTGAGGTTTTCTTGGCAAAGCTACTGGAATGGTTTGCTATTTCCTTCTCCAGCTCATTTCACATATGAGGAAACTGAAGCAAACAGGGTCAAATGACTTGCCCAGGGTCACACAGCTAGCAAGTATCTGAGGTCAGATTTGAACTCAGGAAGAGTCTTTCTGACTCCAGATCAGGCACTCTATCCTCTGCACTACCCAGATACCCTGGTGTGGTACTAGCTGGATTTCAATCAGATGGAATTGCTTGGGTGTCCATGCCCACCGGAGAAAGGCAAGCCTAGAGCTATAAAATCATGGAATCTAAGTGTTGGAAAGGACAGAGAGTACAGAATCATAGAAGAAACTGAGACCATCTCATCCAGTCAGTGCCCCCAAAGAAATTTCCCCTAAACAACATCTCCCACTGAAGATCTCCAGTGAAAAGAAACCTGTTGCTTCTTGAGGAAGCCCATCCCACTTTTGGATGGTTCTGATAGTTACGGACTTTTTCTTCGTACTATGATGAAACTGGCCTCTCTGCATCTTCTAATGATTGTTCCTAGTTCTTTCCTCTGGGGCCAAACAGTCTAAGGCCAATGCCTCTTTCACTGTGATGACCCTTTAACTCCTTGGAGGTAGCTGTCCTGTCCCTGCTAAGCCTTCTCTTCTCCAGGCTGGATGCCCCCAAGTTCTTTCAGATGATTTCTGAACAGCATGGCTTCCAGTCCTTTCATGGTTCTTGTCCCCATCCTCTGGATGGATTTCTAAGAGAAGGGCATCTCTGGTTGACTCCTTATTCTCTGCTACCACTATAAAATTCCTAAGTGTCTAGCTGTAAAATCCCAGGGAGGAGGCAGGGAATCAAATTGGTATAGGAGACAGGATGAGCTGTGGGCAAAAATTCTATAGAGTCAGAGTTGGAAAGAATTTTCATAACTCTCTCCACTTTGATCTATCCACACCCAGCTGCCAAAATGATTTTCCTACAGGGAAAGTCTGCTGACTCCATAAACTCCTTTGGCTCCCTATTACCTCTAGGATTAAATATAAGCCTCTCCATTGGACATTTAAAGCTCTTCACCACCTGACTCCTTCCTCATCTTCCAGCTCTATTACACATTAATTCCCTTCATGCACTTTATAGTCTAGTAGAATGGACCTTCTTGCTCCAAGGCACCCCACCCCTATGTCTTTGCCTGGCTGTCCCTCATGCTTGGAATACTCTCCCTCCTCCCTTCTACTTCTTAGACTCTTTAGTTTTCTTGAAGAATCAGCACAGGTGCTGCCTTCTACATGAAGCCTTTTCTTCTCTGCCCCACCCTCCCCCTCTCCATCAGTGCCTGTATGGATTGCTAGGTGGTGCAGTGGCTAGAGCACCCAGGCTGGAGTCAGTAAGACCTGAGTTTAAATGTGGCCTCAGCACACTACTACATGCTCGCCTTTTCTGCTTCTCTTTTGTTTTTGGTTTTGGGTTTTTTTTTTGTTTTTTTTTTTTGGTTCTGTTTCTTCTTTCTCATGATTCATTCCATTGGTCAAAATTCTTCTCCACGACTTGACTAGAGCATAAATTAATTCAATGCGAAGTTATACATGACAGTTATATGAGACTTCATGCCGTCTTGGGGAGGGAGGGGGGAGGGAGGGGAGAAAAACTGGAACTCAAAACTATGTAGAACCGTGTGTGGTAAACTAAAAATAAATTAAAAAAAAAAATGTGGCCTCAGACCCTTACTAGCTGTATGACCCTGAGCAAGTCGCCTAACCGCTATTTGCCTCAGCTTCCTCATCTGTAAAATGGAGATGATAAAGGCACCTACTTCCCAGAGTCTTTACGAGGATTAAACGAGGTAGTAATTGTTAAATGTTAGCTATTATTAGTGCTTTCCCCACTAATATTATCTTCAGCTGTTTCATACATGCCCATATACACACTCGTGTCGCCTCCCCACAAGAATATAAGTTCTTTGAAGGTGGGACTGTTCTTTGTGTCCTCACCACCTGGCACAAAGTGGGCAGTTAA
The DNA here is from genome assembly GCF_011100635.1 of Trichosurus vulpecula. Classification (NCBI taxonomy): domain Eukaryota; kingdom Metazoa; phylum Chordata; class Mammalia; order Diprotodontia; family Phalangeridae; genus Trichosurus; species Trichosurus vulpecula. The sequence goes on along the minus strand of NC_050581.1, from coordinate 46,846,603 downwards.
TAAATGTTGATTTTTGGTTAATTAATTAGAGATCATTTAGTCTAACCTCCTTAATTTAGAGTTGAAGAAATGGAGGCTCAGAGATCTTCCCCAAGGTCATAGCAATCAGCCGCAGGGTTGAGACTGGAAGCCCTGGGATTCAGGATTAAATTACTTCTTTCAATATGTGTGCACCATAGCTTCCATGCTCTATCAACACAAGTAATGGTTACACATCGCCTCTTCCTCAGAAGTCTGACAGCCTAGCTAAGCCCAAGTCCGAACAGGATATTTTTCAAGAATGCAATGTCCCCTTGTTTCTTCACTGTGGCTGCTGCCCAAACTACCCTCTGCACACAGACTTCTGGCTCCCAGGCAGGGTCCTGAGGGCATTTCATCATGGGAGTTATATGCTATGGAACAGCTTTTGAATTGTCCCCATCCCTGTTCTTCTGGGATCTGTTTGTAAGGGGCCAGAGAGGCCTTTCTGACCCATGCTCTTAACGCCTCGGATTTAAATGCAGGCTGCTGGATTTTATCATCTGTTTTAAGCATACTTCACACACATACAACACACACACACACACACACACACACACACACACACACACACACACCTCAGGCTGACAGAAAGTACTTTCCATCCCTTTTCTATTTCTCTTCCTCAGCATAGTGTCACTGGCTGGGGGGCTGGGAAGGGAGATATTCATAGTCATAATAAAAGTTCAATAAGCAGAACTGGTTTTTCTTAGCCACACGTATAGCACAGAATGTGACTTGGCCTCCTGGTCTCTAAATTTGAAGCTGGTTTGCATTTGGGCTGAAGCATTTGCTCTGGCGTACGTGGTTTTACCTTTCTCGGTGGGGGGGGGGGGACTCTTTTTCTCTCTTCCACAGGGACTTCAACTATGCTCCACTTCACTCATGATTCAGTTACTCACATTTCTCCTTCTCCTTCTTCTTCTCCTCCTCCTCTTCCTTCTTCTCCTTCTTCTCCTCCTCCTCTTCTCTCCCCTGCTGCTTGGCCCCTTGTGATAATGCCCTCCCTCTTTTTCCCTCTGCTCCCTGCTTTCTAACTCCCCTAAATGTATTGTCTTTTTCCACTAGAATGTAAACTCCTTGAGGGCAGGAGCTGTCTTACCTACTTGTATTTGTATTTCTGGCACTTAGCACAGTGCCTGGCACATAATAAACAGTAAATTCTCTCTCTCTTCCTCTCGCTCCATTCATCTGTCTATCTATCTATCTATCTATCCATTTATCTCTTCTGAGCCTTTAAATAAAAGGATCCTATATAAGGTCCCCTATGCCTCTGATGCATAGGCATAGCAAATGCCTATGCAGACATCAAGGTTATCTAGCAACATTACCCAAAGCAGGTAAGATAGTCACCAGTAAGAGGCAGAAATAGCAGGTGCATTCCAAAAGGATGCTGGCAAAGCCACTTTCCCTGAGGCATTCATTCCCTCCTCCCTGAATGAGAAGGGAAAACGTTTAGTGTTTTTGAATGCAGCAAAAGCAAACCCCAGTGATTTTTATCCGAAGCCACACATACCAAAGAGCAATTTTTCATACTGATGAGTGACTCTCTGGTGTGACCATCCATGTTGCTAACAGAGCAAAGGGAAGTGTTAGTGAGCACAGATTGTGTATGTGCTCGATACAATGCCAGGTGCTAGAGACAATAAGAGAAAAGAAGATACTGTCCCTGCCCTCAAAGAATGAAGAATGTGCCTTCTAGTTATGCAAGACTAAGGTAAACACACACAACTAAAGTACAAAATGAGATGATAACAAGTCCAGAACTAAATTGTGTGATTTAGAAACTAAAGCCTCTTGGAGATCAGAAGAAAGATTTCCTTTGGTTCAAAGCAGCACAAGCATCATCGAATGATGGGGGAAATTTTAGGAAAACACCCGATCTGGGGTCTGTTAGATGTGCCCCACACCTATATAATGGTTAAAGGGTTGGACTTGCAGCCAAGAGGATCTAGGTCCAAATCTTACCTCTGAAACTAGCTGTGTGACTATGGGCAAGTCACTTAAAGTCTCTGAACTTCATTTTCCTCATTTATGGAGGGGTTGGACTAAATGGCTTCTAAGGTCACTTCCATCTTTAAATCTATGATCCTATCATCCCAAGTCATCCCGCTTCTCTAAGTCTCCATTTCCTTATCTGTAAACTGGAAATGATCATAGCATCTACTTCTCGGGGCTGTTGTTTGGATCGAATGAGAAATTGTACTCAAATAGTTTTGCAAACTTTAATCTGTTGTTATTGTAAAGTCGTGTACAACTCTTCTTGACTCCTTTTGGGCTTTTCTTGGCCATGATACTGGAGTGCTTTGCCATTTCCTTCTCCAGCTCATTTTACAGATGAGGGAACTGAGGCAAATGGGGCTAAGTGACTTGCCTAGAGTCACACAGCTAGTAAGTGTCTGAGGCCAGATTTGAACTCAGGTTTTACCTGACTCCAGGCCCTGTCCTCTGTCCACTACGCCACCTAGTTAAACCTTAAAACATTATGTAAATGACAGCTTTAAAATTGTATTTGAAAGAATAAAATATGAAACAGAATGCTGAGTAATTGTAATGACTGACCTTGGCCCTGGAGAAAATGTACCTCCCTCCTTTTTTATAGCGATAAGAATGGGGGGTGATGTTGGGGTTGGTGGCCTGTGAGTATGGAATATTGCATAAAAGACTTAAAAATGTATTTCCCTTCCTCCTTTGCAGAGGTCGGAGTCAGGGTGGGGGGTGGGGTTGGTGGAATTATGGGTGCGAGACATTCCAAAAACTGTTAAACACAATTTAATGTTGGTTGATTTTGCTAAACCGCTTTTTCAAAGAAAAATTCTTTGTTACAGGGATAGGGGAGGTGAAGGGATATATTTGGAAATGAAGATAATGTTAAAACAAAAACTATCAATACAAAATTTAGAAATAACAAAAGTTGCATTATGAATCATTTTATTAGGTTTTCCTCATAGGTTTTTTTTGGGCGGGGGAGGGGAGGAGAAAGCAGAGAGAAAAAAGGTTTCCATAGGCCTACAAAAACATTTTTTAATTTTAATGTGTTCTTATCTTCTACAGTGTCCAGCATGGTTGCACACATCTTGTGTCTGATCATGTTTGCAGGGCATTTAAAATATTTTTCACAGCTTTTGCCATCGATTATGCCCATTTGATCCTGAGAACTAACCTGTAGGGCTGATGTTATTGCTTGTTCGCAGATGACAGATAAGGAACCCAAAGTACTTGGAGGTGAAAAGATCACATAGTGATTAGTGGAAGATTCAGGACAGACACTCAGGTTCCTTGACTCCTGACCCAGTACTCTTTCTACTAAATTAGATTCAAGCTAAACTCCTCTACTTGGCATCTAAAGCTCTCCACAACCTACATTTCTAGCCTTATCAAACATTATCACCCACATTAAGCACAGGGCCTGGAGTCAGGAAGACTCATCTTCTTGAGTTCAAATCTGGACTTCGTATTGACAAGCTGCATGGCCCTGAGCAAGTCATTCAATCCTGTTTGCCTTGGTTTCCTCATCTGTAAAATGAGCTGGGGAAGGAAATGGCAAAGCACTCCAGTATCTTTGCCAAGAAAACCCCAAGTGAAGCCATGAAGAGGCCTGAAAAATCACTGAACAAAAAAGATCTGTTAATCCCTTCCATGCACACTGTGATCCAGCCAAATGGGCCTTCTTGCTGCTTGTCCTACCTACCACTCCCTCCATTTCCTGTCTCCGTGTCTTTGTCCTGGCAGTTACCCACACTTGGAATGCACACCCTCCCCACCTCCACTTCTTATGATCCCTAAGTTCTTTCAGGACTCAGCTACCAGCTGTCTACATGTGTACATGTTGCCTCTTCTGATAAATCGTAAGGTCCCTGAGGGCAGGATCTGTTTTGCTTTTGTGTTTATATCTCCAGGGGTACCTCAATCAATCAATCACATTGAATGATTGAGGCGCCAATCAGTAAACATTTATTAAGCATCTATTATATGCCAGGTGCTGTGCTAAGCGTTGGGGGTACAAAAAGAGGTAAAAGACACTTCTTGCCTTCAAAGGAGCTTACGATCTAATGAGAAAGGCAACATGCCAACAAATATATACCAAGTAAGATACATACAGACTAAATGGAGAATGATTAACTGAGGGAAAGCACTGGAATTAAGAGCGGTTGGGTACATACGCTTTGTTGTTTCTTCATTTTCAGTCGTGTCTGACTCTGTGACTCCATCTGGGGTTTTCTTTGCAAAGATAATGGAATGGTTTGCAGTTTCCTTTTCTAGCTTGTTTTACAGAAACTGAAGCAAACAGGGTTAATCGACTTGTCCAGAGTCACACAGCTGGTGTCTGATGCCAGATTTGAATTCAGGTCTTCCTGACTCCAGGCTTGGCACTCAAACCACCATGCCACCTAGCTGCCCCGTACATGCAGCAGACAATTAATAAATGCTTGTTGGTGGATTGATTGCTAAAATTCCTCTTCTGGAAAGTTTGGAAGAATAAGGAATTTACTGTCTCTAGTTGTATGCTATGGCCTCCCACTTCTAATAAGAGCTGAAGATAATCCACCAAAGCCTTCCCCCCAACTCCCAGGTTACTTTTGCTGTAGTTCCTTTTGTGCCTTGCCCTGAAGTCCAGAGGAGCAGACTTTAAACGGGACCTACAGGCAGCAAGAGCATCCTCTCCTTTTCACTGAAGCTCTTTTCCTCCCAATCCCTCCGTCCTCAGTTTATAGATGGATGTTTCTTTAAAAGCCAAGCCCTTTTCCGATGAATTTGGAAACTGACTTTTAGCGTCTGCTCCACCTCCCCATGAAGCAGGCTTGCTGAGGAGAAGAGGTCACTCTGACCTCCTCTGGTAGAGCCACTAGGGTTTCCAACTTCCCCACCCACTGTAGCCACCCCTTGCTGCAGTGCTTTCTAAGCCAAATACAGAACGTGTCTGTTTCCATCCTAGACTTTGGACTGCGATACGGTAGGGATGGGCAGAGAGTGAATGCTCCATCTTTACCATAATGGGAAAGAACCATAGAAACCACCCAGGCAGCTGGTGGTACAGTGCACTGGGCCTGGAAGCAGGAAGATCTGAGTTCAAATCCATCCACAGATAATTACTAGCTGAATGACCCTGGGCAAGTCACTTAACCTTTGTTGCCTCAGTTTCCTCAACTGTAAATTGGTATAATAATAGTACCCATCTCATAGGGTTTTTATGAGGATCAAATGAGGTAATATTTATAAAAATCCTTAGCACAGTGACTGGCACAGAATAGATACTCTATAAAGGCATATTCCCTTTCCTAGTTCTTTCCACTCAGCCCAATCCCCTTATTTTATGAGGAGTAAATTGAAACTCAGACAGGGGATGTGACTTGCCCGAGGTCACATGGTCCAAAACAACTTTTTAAACTTTAAACACATGACACCTTCATGTTCTCTATGGTCCAATCAAACTGGCTTACACGGACACTCCTTCTGCTTCCATATCTTCACACTGGCCATCACCCATGCTTAGGATGTTCACCTCTGACTTTGCATCCATAATTTCCTTCAAATTTTGTTTATATTTGCATATTTATATGTTATCTCACCTGATTGAATGTAAGCTCCCTAAGAACTGAGACAATTTTATCTTTGTGTCTACGTCTGATACCTGGCACAGGCCCTGTTCTTACTAAATGCTTGTTGATTTTTTTCATTAAATGATTGTAGTGTAGCCAACTGGGATTCAAACACAGATCTCTTGACTCCAAAGTCTCCTCTCTTTCCATTTTACAGCTTAATCTTGACAGCCTTTGCAAACTGGGCTGCCTATTCCCAGGGAGAACCTTAACAGTGGGCAATTCATGGGGAATAGAGGCAGACCCATCTCCCCATTCCCTCCTCAAATATGCATAAACTGGTTCTAAAACCAGTTAGATTTTCTTATTCACTGGAAATACAGCATCTAGGAACCTATCCCATATGCCTCACAAAGATGAATTAGCATACCTAGCTGGGACCCTAGTTCCATGATCCTTTTGGAGTTAGGTCTGAAATGCTTTGTTTCACTGGGGCTTCTCCCTGCATACATCTTTGAGTGGCCCCCCAGCTATCTGGGAGGTGGGGGTTGTCAGTTACCATCAGGAGATACCAGATATTGCAAAGGGGTTTGCAACAGCACTACTGTTCAAAGATTCTGTTCTTGCCTTGATTTCTGAGGACCTCTTCTCCCCACCCCCTGCCCAGATGTAGGGGATTCAAGCATGTTATATGACCTCAAGTCACTGACCAAGCAAATGTCAGACCTGATTGAGATCCTGCTGAATTAATGTACTTTGCTGTTATGGCTACAACTTTACATTTTTAAATATTTATATTAATTTTAACTTTTTAGGAGAAAAAACTATTTTAATGTCATTTTATATTTTTATCCTTGAATGGTACAGCAGGTGGTGGCATACCCATTCTAAAGACAAGGCGACTGAGATCCATAGAGATATCAGAGCCAGGCCTAGAACTCAGGGTCTCCTGTATCCCAGACCATGCTCTTTCATTTGCAACGCTCAATAAGACAGCTTTGGAGGGGGCAGCTAAGTGGCACAGTGGATAGAGCACTGGCTCTGGGGTCAGGAGGACCTAAGTTTAAGTAACAACTTCAGACACTTACTATCTGTGTGATCCTGGGCAAGTCAACTAACCTTGATTGCCTCCCCAAGGAGGAAAAAAAAAGACAGGTTCTCTTGGACTGGCTCCTCTTGGGGAACCCTTTGTCTCTTCTCCTGGTTTAGACTTAGGGCATCCTCTGCTTTTGGCTCTGACTCAGCCTCCTGCTGACTTCTGCAGAAGTTAGCTCTCTTTCTTTGGCTTATCCCTGTGAACCTGACCTTCATTTTTTTGTTGTCATATTTTTGCTTTGGGGACTGCAGCCAAATGCCTCCTTTTCTTGCTGGGGTAGAGAGGGAGGCTTAGAGGCCACAGTTCAGTTTGTTTGGCTATGTCCAAACTCCTTGAAAGATCTTACTTAAGTCTCTATCTTTTCCTCTGTGGTGGGGGTGATTAGGATTGTTAAAATAGACCTTACTCTTGAAAACTTTTTTTAATTAAAAAAAAAAGTCTACCCGCATCCTGCTACCACATGGTTTTGATTTCTTCTGCTAGTTGTCTATATTTCGAAAGCCTTTCATTATCGTTATTAGTATTGTGGTCATCATTATCATCATCTTCTCATTCTTCTATGGAACTTCAATGAAAAAAATCCTGGGTGAAGACTCTATCTTGTTATCATTCTTTTTTTTTTTTTTTGAGGCAATTGGAGTTAAGTGACTTACCCAGGGTCACATATTATCTGAGGCCACATTTGAACTCAGGTCCTCTTGACTCCAGGGCCAGTACTCTATTCACTGCAGCACCCAGCTGCTCCGTTATTATTCTTTTATGATTAATTTTCTATGGAAATAGCTAGGTAATGTATCAGGATACAAGCTGTAATCTCCGACGCTGGGGAGGGAGGCCGAGGTTGATGTATCTTTTGAACTCAGGAATTCTGAGCTGCAGTGGTTCTAAGGCTGATTGGGTACTCTTACGGTCTCACACCAATATGGTAAGTATTTGGGATTGTAACCGATAGTCAAAATATTGTTCTTAAATTTGTTATGGATCAATGATGCGTTTGGGCACTTGGGGAGGATTTGCTGAGGATGTTCCAGTTCCAATGTAGTTTATTTGCTGAGCTCTCAAGGCTATTTCAGGGTTTCATATTTGTAGTAAGAGTATTCATTGTCTATCAGGCTAAAAAAGATGGTGAGCTAATGCCATATATTTCTAGCCCTTGATTGTATCTTTCTAGATTTCTGGCAGATGCTGGGTTGTTTTTTTTTTCAATGATTTATTGCAGAGTTTCCTCCAATTTGTTGCATAATCTTCCTTGGTCAATAAGTGCAGCCTCATTAGAGAAAATCTTTCTATAATTCCTGGTAGCAAGGACACGATCCTATAAATCCTCTATTTGTATAAACAAATCTGCATGACTTAGTCATTTGTTTGAGACTTCATCGATGTTTTGTTGGCTGAGTTCATTTGAATATTACCCTTTTTTGTTGTTCAGTAACTTCAGTTGCATCCAGCTCTTCAGGACCACATTTTGGGGTTTTCTTGGCTGAGATACTGAAGTGGTTTGCCTTTCCCTTCTCCAGGTCATTTTAGAGATGAGGAAACCGAGGCAAACAGGGTTAAGTGACTTGCCCAGAGTCACACAGCTAGTGTCTGAGACCAGATTTGAACTTGGGAAGATGAGTCTTCCTGATTCCAAGCCTGGTACTCTATCCACTGTGCCACCTAGCCATCCAATATTACCCTCGTAATGCCTTCTGATTCCACCCTATGGTCTCAGTTGCTTCATTGGTTCTATCCAGAGATAAATAGCTTTTGTTTACAATCATCAAATCTGGTGGTATGTACCTATTGTTAGCCTTTACTGTTGCTTTGTGAAGTCTGTTTATTCTAAAAAAAAAAAAATTTCTGCACATTTTTAACCTATTATGTGCTTTGAGAGCATCTCCTGGTCTTTGTCCTTTTCAGTCCTTGTCTTTGAGAGAGCATCTCCTGGTCTTTGTCCTTTTTCAGTGATGAATTGTTCATCTTTCTATAGCTGCCTTGGAGTAATAAGCCCTGCATTTCATTAATATTGTATAGATTTTTGTTGGGACACCTACATCTATTTTTACTGTGCTAAAGATAACTGGTAAGATTGGTATTGTGTAGGCATTAATTGTTCTAATTCTTGCTGATTTTTTTTATTTCAGGATGTCAGTCTCTTTTACATATACATATACACATACACATACATGTAGGTATACACATGTGTATGTATATATACTCAGCTTTAAGTTCAGTGTTCAGCCTTAAGTTCAGTGTTTATTGCCTAGAGAAGATCAAGGTTGTGGGAAGATAGGCACCTTAGCTCATTGTCAATCAAGCTGTGAATCGGTGCAACTATTTTGGAAAGCAATACGGGATTATCCAAATAGAGGGAGTAAAATGTCCATACTCTTTTATCCAGAGATTCTACTACTAATCTTGAGGAGATCATTAGTAAGAAAATCCCCATCTATGCAAAAATATTCGTAGCAGCACTTTTTATGTTAGAAAAGAAATGGAAACAAAATGGATGCCCATCGATTGGGGAATGGCTTAACAAATGGTGATACATGAATCTATTGGAATGTTTCTGAGCTGTAAGAAATCATGAATATGATAAATAAGAAAAAGATTTACATGATATGATACAAAGTAAACAAAACCAAGAAAAATAATATTCAAAATGACTACAATGATATAAACAGAGAGAATAACCATTAAACAATCAAAAATGAAGGATGTGAAATTACAAAGAGTAAATGTGGTTCCAAAGAAGAGATATGGGGAGATAATCTCCACCCCACTCCTTTGCAGAGGTCTGGAGATCCATGAGTATGGTACATTGTACATATAGTCAGAGTTTTCCAATGCATTTTCTTTCTTTTTCCTCTAAAAAATGTTATTTGTTGTATGGTATGCCTTCCTAGGAGGAAATTTTGGTGATGTAAAAAGCAAATATATTCATTAAAATTTATAAATAAAAAGTACCATCCATTGGTTCAATTTGATTCCCAGATTTAAGCTCAAAGCCTTTAGTCTCTCTTCTTCCTTAATACTTATTCAGTATTTTATACTTAATGAGGCCTAACGATATTTTTACAAGGTTGGACAAAGTTTCCAGGTGATAAAATGGCTTTTGAATGTGTTTTTCAATGGAGAAATATATCCTCTCTTCTGGGTACCTCAAATGGCTAGTTCCTCATTTTGGTACGATCCTCTATGTGACTTTCTGAAAGCCATACTCAGTTTAATTCAGAAATGATGCTAATAGATGTAAGGCTAGCTAGAACCATAGTGGACTTAAATTTTCTCCACGGAAGATGCCACATTTAATATCAACTGCTCGTGATGTTATCACATTGGTGATGTGTTTTAAAGAATGTAGACATCACATACTTTAGAACTCTCATAAACTTGGATCTTTTTATGAATTTGAAGCATATGAAATGAGCCATGAGTGCAGAACTGTCAAAGGCTTTGCAATAATCAATAAGAGAGTTGTAAATGTTATGCTGCTTTCAGGTGACTTCTTCAATAAACATCAAATCTTTAATAAGTTGTTCTTTTCAAACCTAGGAATCTTTCAATATACTTTCTTTTTGCTCTTCAGTCAACATATTTTTTTTGTTTATTTATAGATTCTTTGAGCAATATAAACTAAAAATGCTTAGTATAAAGTACACAAGGGGCAGGTGGCACAGTGAGTAGAGCACCTGCTCGGGAGTCAGGAGGACCTGAGTTCAAATCCGGTCTCACACTTGACACACTTACTAGCTGGGTGACCTTGGGCAAGTCACTTAACCCCAATTGCCCTGCCTTCCCCCCCTCAAAAAAAAATAAAGTACACAAACATTTAAATAGCCCACATTTGGAGGAATCATTGATGTTTTCATCCATTGATAATAAATAGATAATGTCTTTTCTAAAGAAATATAAGATCAGGCTTGTTTCACAAAGGAAGATAATAGAGTACTTTACTAGTAATTCATGTGTCACTGTGGAGTGTTTGAACCAATAATTATGCATCTTGTATGGATTTTATTTGACTTCTCTGCTTTCGGGTTTGTATAGAAGTTAAGAGTTTCAGTCACCTCCCTTCACATATCAGTTCTGTTAGTCATGATAGTAGGTAAACTATTTGTTTCATACTTCATCCTACTTGTACCTTCCATTATAACAACTTCTTTTGGCCATAATCAGGGTAGGGAACTTGTGGCCTCGAGGTCCTCTAGGTCCTCAAGTGTGGCCCTTTGACTGAAGTTGGATTTGGTCAAAGGACCACACTAGAGGACCTAGAGGGCCACATGTGGCCTTGAGGCCACAGGTTCCCTACCCCTGAATTATATAGATAATCAGGATTTTCCACCTACTCTGTATAGGATTAATATCTACCAGTGTTTCCCTACAACATGGGTTAGGCAATATAGATTAGGTCCACACCTCTTCCTTGACTCTTGCAACAGGGACTAGTTTTTCCTAAAAGGAGACAAAGTTGTCAACGCCACCCCCACCTCCACCTCCTACCTGTTTTCCTGAGGTGGCTTCCTTGTCACCTAAGGATATTTTTAAAAGCTGACCCAGGTGAGGTCGGGGCCTCTCTGACTTGGTAGATTTCTGAAGACTATGTGAGTCACTCACCTTGTCCTGAGGACCAAATACATATGGAGACGAGATGCCCCTGCTCAGTGAAGGTACGTACCATTACCACCTTGTTGCTGTTTTAGGGCAAAATAAATTTCCCTTTGTTAACTTTACAGTGACCTGAAGTTCCTCATTTCATCCCAATATCAAACCTCAACTAAGAGCATGCTGGCCTTGGGCCCTCCTCTTAATGTTCTCCTCCAGGGTTTCTCTCTCTTCCAATTTCTTTGCTTCTCAAACCAATATCGTATAGTTTTTGACTAATGTTGAACTGTTCACTTTTGGTTTTTGGGTTGTTTTGATTCATCGTATCACTTTCACCTTTAAGATCTCATTTTTAATAGTTAATTATAGATATTGGGAATCCCTGATATGCTTTTGTTTTCCAGATGCCATTCTGTATGTTTCTTTTTTGTTGCATTTAAATGGGCGGGGGTGGGGTGGGGTAGGGAATGCGTTCCTGTTTTCTACTGTGCACACAGGCTAGATATTGATGTAATCTTCTAACGTTTTCCCACAGGTATTCAGTAACTTTCTTAAGTCACTTCTGCCATGATAGTATTTGACACCTGTCCTTAGGAATATCCTTAGATAGTTCCACTCCTCCTCCTATGGTCCACCCCATTGAAAGTTATTGTTTTTATATTCTCAAAATCAAATATTATGAGAGAATGTGTTCGTTGGTGATGGTTATTCCAGACAAATTTTTTAAAATAGTCTGTTTTGTCATAGTTGGTTTGTTAATTGTATTTGTGTCACCAAATTTGAAATTCCATCCTAAGAATGTCCATATCCTTTTTGATCATTCGAGACTTTGGCATTATCTTCGCCATCCATTTCATTATTATTATTTCATCATCCCAGCTGAAATTCATGTGAAATGAAGATTTTCAATGCTTACAACAGGTTCTTTACCTTTCACACTTTATCTTCTTAACTTTTGCTCTTATTTCTCCTAATTTGGCTTTAAGAAGGAGGCTGCAGTGTTTTCTACAATTGCCCTGCATTCATCTTTGATATATTGTTCTGTAACTTGGAGTTGAGGATGTTGTTGACCAAAAACCCCAAAAAACAAAAAAACACAAAACAGTGTTCCTTGTCTGGCCCTGGAAAGGTACGCTTCAATTTCGTTTTGTATAACATTTATATCTTCAGTCCATTTCACGCACACTTGGGGTTTACCCTACTTAAGTGGCCAGCATGGTCTTCACCAAGTTTCTTACATTGTTCCAGTGTGACTTTGCTTCCTTGTGATCCTAGAACAAGAAAGAGCACCCTTAATCCTCTGCATCAAACTAACCAATCAATAAAGCCTCATTTGATGATCTTGATGGTCCTGAGCACAGCCAGCCTGCAACCCTATGCCGCTCTATTTCTTAGGTTCACAGGAGAATTTAGGTCATACTGGCCAGGGATCTAACTCAATCACTGAAAGTCCTGGGACCTAATTGACCAATGCTTTGGGATTCCTGCCTACTGACTACTATAGGGGTCTCCAGGTATACAGAGTCCCTGCTATATATCAAAGTAGATTAGGGGTTCTTAACTTGATATCAGTAGACCTCTAAGAGTTTTAAAGTGTCTGTGAACTTAGATGGAGGAAAAAAATCTTTATTTTTAATACCCTCCAACTAAAATTGATTATTTCCTTCAATTATGAATATAGGCAACAGACCTTATTCTGAGGAGTCTGTTTCACCAGACAAAGCAGCCCATAGGACTAAAAAGATTAAGAACCCCTGCCCTAGATAACATTCCTTTTTTTTGCAGCTTTGCCCCTCTCCCAGTGACATAGACTCTGTTGGACTTGGCAGGGGCCCTTCTGAGATGCTCCCTGCAGGGCCTCAAGAAATCTTTGTAGCTTAATGATCAAGGCATTGATGAAGAGATCTGAGGGAATGAATTGATTCGTCATGAGCTCCGTGCCCTGGTTTACATGACGTAGTGCAATGATAGGATAGAGATGGTCTCATTGCCAGAGCTCTCCACTTATTGTTGTAGAGCGAGTCTGGTGATTAAAGGAAGAAGAAAGACATGGGATACTGTTGGCCTCCAAACGGGAGACACCTTAGAAACACTGCTAACAGTTAAAATTACCCCTCTGCAAGCATCTGGTCTCAACTCGCCTGGTTTTGTTTCCAGACAGCTCAAACGTCAAAGTGTGCGATGTCTGAACTGGAAAGAAGCATGTGATTATTTGTGTGTGTGTGTGTGTGTGTGTGTGTGTATGTGTGTGTGTATGTGTGTGTGTGTGTATATATATATATACACACATACGCACACATATATATATATATATTACATATATAAGTCTCCTTTTCTTGGCTATTAATGTTAAAGCTTTTATGAGCATGTCTCCATTCTATAATATGTCTTCCCTGCCCCCTCGCCCCGACTTGCTTCCAAATGACCTTTTATCCCATGAGGAATCCCTTCAAATCTGTATTTGGCATTATAAACCCCGTCATAAAAGACTGGCCAAAGAGTTTTAATAAACATTTCCTGAAAGGTCCCCGCCCCTCAAAGTTCTCCCATCCGTTGGGAGGCCTCCATCCCTCTAGAGTTTCCTTGATGGGTGGGTAGCTACAGGTACATTCATTCACAGGGGCCCCTCTTCTTTGGATTTTCCAAATGCTAATATGCAGCTCGTTTTTCCTAACAATAAAACAGCTTGACCAATTTTTTTTATGACTAAGCGGCTCGGGGGTCTGCTGTGCTTATGGAAACCGGTGCCACCTCTGATAAAGAGGGGAGGTCTGCTAGGGGAATGGGGCCAGTTGGTAATTTTCACCCAACAAGGAACTGGCTTGACGTATAAGCCATAATTTCAGTATGGCTTATTTCCCCCAACAATGAAGTTAAGGAGGGAAGAAAAAAAAGGGTGGGGGGTGGTGCTGAGAAGGAAAATGGAAATTTAGCACCACGAATAGGTCTTAACACAGAGTGAAATTCTTGCAAATACAGGCCTTTGTTGTGGTCTGAGTTGTAATTTGTAGATAGTTACTAACTTCTCTCTTTCTCTCTCACACACACACACCCCTTTCATTCTCTGTGGGAGTGTGTACAGTTCTGTTTGCTTTCCTTCTTTGCCGAGGAGGATCGGGGCAAGAGTGGAGAGCGGCCAGGCCACAGCCCCTGACCCCCCAGCACCTGAGGCTACAAACCTCCAAAGCACACTTCCTCAATTAGTATATGTGTTTGTGTATGACTGTCTGTCTGTCTGTCTTCAGCCCAGCTTTGGACAGCCTGAGCTCAACTTAAGATCATTGACTTAGAGCTTGAAGAGATGTTAAAGGCCATTGAAGCCTCATCCCCCACTTCCTCTCTCTACTTTACAGATGAGGAACTGAGGCCCAGAAGATACATTACACCTTGCCAAAAGTGACACAAGTAACTAAGGTAAGGGGGTAAGAATTTGAACTCAGGTCCTTTGACCCCACATCTACTTCTCTTTTCATTGTACCATGCTTCCACATTGCTTCTAGTTCTGACCAGGCCCAGGGCCTATGTTGTTTCCTATGGAAGTGTGGCACAGAGGATAGACTACTGGACTTGGAATCAGAAAGGCCTGGGTTCTAATCCTGCCTTAGAAACTGACTAGCTGTGTGACTCCTGGTGAGTCACTATCATAGATCTAAAGCTGGAAGGAGCCTTAGAAGCCAAATAATCCAATGGAACCAAGGCCATAGGAGGTTAAATGATTCGCCAAAGATCACAGAGTCATAAGTTAACAGAGTCAGGATTTGAACCCAGCTCTTCTCACTCCAGAGTCAGTCCCCTTTCCAATGTCCTAAGTCACTTGGGGCCTCTGAGCCTTTCAAATGCAAAATGCTATGTTGCGGGGAGTATTGTGAGGATCAAATGAAATAAGATGCAATATAAAAGTGAGCTAGCATACCAATAAAGAACCTCCATGGGGTAGCTAGGTGGTACAGGGGATATAGCACCAGCCCTGAAGGCAGGAGGACCTCAAAAAAAATAAAAATAAAAAATAAAGAGCCTCCCCTTTCTCTCTCCCTTCTGTAAAATTCTTAGGTCCTCTTTTCAGCAGAAGAAGCCTGGGCAAGGCGGGAGCTTACTCCTTCCCCTCTCCCCTCACTCCATCTCTCCTTAGGCCATCGGTTCAGCCAAAGCTGGAGAGGTAAACAACAGCTACTTTCCGCATGTTTATGATCCGGAGTAAATGTTTACGACCAGTCCCACGTTCTGGGAAATGCCACAGGGGAATGTCGGATGAGCCAGAGTGGCAGGAGCAGAGAGTCAGCATGTGCCTCCTAGAGCCTCTGCCTCTGGGGAGGGGTGGAAGGTGCTGTCCAGTGGCATTGGACTGCCCAACAGGCTCAAAATCCCCATCCCCCCAACCCCCCCACTCCAAGAGGGTATCCCCTCATTGCCCACACTGGGAAGGATCCCAGAGTCCAAAGTAGAAACCCATTGTCAGTGATGGTTATGTTTGTCATGGGAAGGCTTCCTTGCCTGCCCCTCCCCCACAGCCTTGGTTACTCATGATTTCTCTGAATGCCTTTACTACCTTTCTTCAGCCCCATCATGATGCGTAGTCACAACCCTCACATTTTCAGGGCATTGTCTTCCAAGAAACTCAAAATGGTACTTGCCCCTTCTCTGTGCTTGTACCCATATGTCCCTAATCACACATAACAATTCAGGGCCAGATTCCAAAGCAACATTTCTTTTTAATGGTTTTAAAAAGAACTCTCTCTAGAGGAATTTCTGGGCTCCGTAGCTGAGTATGAGTCAGCAACATCTAGCTTTGGGGTTATTGTACGTGTGTGTCTGTGCTTTTAAAAGGCAAGCTTGTATTAACAGGAGCACAGAGAGTTGTAACTTAACAGCCTTTGAGTCTGTGGGGAAGGATTTAGGTCGTTCTCATAAGAAGAAACAGGGACTGATTCCCATGGGTGTAGTGGAATCCTCTGGAGAGGGAACCCTTCCAATGCAGCTCCGCCCCTTCTCTTTCACTTAGGGGCTTAGAGCAGAAGTGTCAAACTCAGGGTAGTGGTGGTGGTTCTGCCAGTGGCCCGAACCAGACTAAAATGTAACTGGGAAATGTTTGACAACATAAATACAAACACAATACAACATTATGTTTGTTTGTTTGTTCAGTCACCTCTGATGCTTGGCAAAGAAACTGGAGTGGTTGGCCATTTCCTCCTCCAGCTCATTTTACAGATAGGGAAACTGAGGCAAATATGGGGTTAAGTGACTTGCCCAGGTTCACACAGCTAGTAATTGTCTGAGGTGGAATTTGAATTCAGATCTTTCTGCCTGTGTAGACAGTACCCCATCTACTGCACCACTTAGCTGCCCCATGATACAATGTAGATTAATGGTAATTTGTGGTTTTTCTAAGTTGATAATGAAGTTTCAGAGATCCCTCTCTTTCTGAGTTTGATTTACCTGGCCTAGAGCACTGAAAAGTTAAGGGACTTAGCCCAGATCACACAGTCCATATGCATAAAAGGCAAACTAGAATCCACATTTTCCCAGTTCCTACCTAGGTCAGCTATCTATCTACTATACCAGAGGTTCCCAAACTTACTTGGCCTACTGCCCCCTTTTAAAAAATACTTAGCACTCCTCTGGAAATCTACTTTCCAGGTTTTTTTTAAATTTGCATCATTTCAAAAAATATAATTTTTAAGTGACATATCTTAAATTTAATAATTTATTGTAAACGTGTGGTTTTTTTCCTGCATTGAAATTTTGATGATGTAATATTGTGTCATATAACCATATAATATTGTATTGTAAACAAGTAATTATACACATCCCAAGCAATGCATGCCAGACTTCCCAACAATGCACCACATGTTCACCAGTGGCCCCATCTCCCAACACGCACACAATCTGAGTGGAAGTTTGGAGGAGGGGTTAAGCTAGAAGGATACTACAAGAAAAATGAACCGGTAATGAAACCCATGACCTTAGAAATTTATACACAATTACACCAATTACCAGCAACAAGCAAGTCGAGATCTAATTCAAGGAAGGAAATTTAACCACATAAGGCATCACTGAAACATGGAAGGCTAAGATTCATAACTAGGCTATGACTCTAGAAAAGTATTCTCAAAAACTCAAATGCATCCCTGATCTTATCAATCTGGATGTTCCCATCAATGATGCCTCCCCAACCCATCCATACCTGCCCCTCCTGTGCAATGCTTTTCTATGTCCTCCAATAGATTCACTATAGAGAGTACAGTCAGCATACTGGAGGCCTTACTCCTATTTCCTAACATTGGAAGGATACCTTGATGTCATCTTTTACTCTTAGCTTTTCAGGATCCTCATTGGTTATATGTGACAACCTAATCAACACCTACCATGAACCTCTTTGTTGCACTTTGTGTTACATACTCATCTTTAATTCTTCAGACTTCATGTCTCACAGTCAAATAGCCAGATACACCTTATTCAAAAGGAACAGGATGGATAAAAGGGGCAGGAATGGGACAATATTGCATAGTAAGAAGATATACTCATGTGAGGAAATTCTATGAACCAGATAAGGAAAACATGATAGAGAACACGTGTGTAATCAATAAAGGTAAAAACAGAAGCAATATTTTTATTGGAATGTAGTGTGCTTCATTTGAACAAAAAGTAGAAATAAATGAAGAGTCTGAGGAACAGATCATAAGCCTGATAAAGAGGAACGAGATAGAAGTGATGGAGGATTTTGATTAGCAAGATATGTATTTGAGCTCTTCTCTGCCCAAAGCAGAGCAACTAATAATTTCTAGAATTTCCTTAATGACAATTTCTCACTTCAAAAGATGGAGGAGCCAACAAGAGGAAAATTTATTCTGAATCTGATTTTCATTTAGGAAGTACTGGTCACTGGGATGGAAATGAGAACTTTAGGGTGAATTGATTTGGAAAGAACACATTTCAAAGGGTTCAGAGAAAAGATAGGATTAATTACACTAAAATTCTACTGGGGAAATGAGCCCAAGTACGATGAGAAGTTCTTCATTACATTCTGAAGACACAAAGAAAAACAATTCCATTGAGAAGGAAAAGAAGAAATTATCTAACAAGACTGATGTGACTCCTCAGGGAAACCCTTAAACTGATTTAGGATTTCAAAAGATATGCATAGAACAAAGAAGAAAGGACAGGCAGTGGACAGCGAATGAAAAAGTGTGGCATTGTCCCATAAGATCACTATCCTATCAGGTACACTAAGGCTCAGAATGAGCTGAGTTTAGCAAGGAAAATATGAAAAAGAGGGGTACGCTGGTGAAAAAAGTAAAATCAGAGGATAGGGTTATTGTTTGAAGTGAAGAGGGGGTTACATTGGGACCACCCAGAATCCTGTACTATTCCATATTATTTTTGAAAGATGGTTGAAACATCTAGAAAAGGAAGCGGCGATCACAAAAAGGTGTCATGGCTTCATCAAAAACAGGACATGCCTGACTGACCTAATTTCCCTTTTTTGACAGGGTAACTAGATCAAGTGAATGCTACAGTTTATTGAGATGTTAACAGAGCATTTCACTGGGTGGAGAGATGAAATTTAGACACTAGTACGGGCTGGTGGATTCATAGCTGGTTGGGTAACAGCACCCAAAGAGAACTCATTAATGGCTCAAATTCAGCCTGGAAAAGAACCACAGGGACGGATCTGTGTTTGGTGATGGTTAACATTATTACCAATGATTTGGACAATGGCATGCTCATGAAACTCTTGAATGAGGTCTTCAGGGAAAGGCTGGATGACCACTTGGCAATGCCATAAAGGAGATTCATTTTCAGGTAAATACGGTAGAGTAAGTTGACTTCTATGGACCCTTCCAACTCTGAGATTCTGTGATTCTATGAGCTCATACTCATAACAAATAATTTAATGTCAGAAAATTCTGCTATCTGTGCTGTATAGACATGCACCCATTTTATGATGCTGTGTTGTATATGTTACAGTGAAGGCTCCCACTTCCTGGTAGGTAGCAATACATATCAGGTACAATTTTCAGAGGCAAGAAGCAAGAGCCCACAATTTTTCAACCTTGTTTAGGGTACACAAATAATAACAATATAGCATTTATGTAATGGATGAAAGTCTACAAAGCATTTTTAAATATGTCAAGCCAACAATCATTTATGAGCATATTATGTACCAATAAAATACAATAAACATTTAATTAGTGCCTGTTTTTTTACCAGGCACTGTGCTAAACACACACATTTTTCTCATTTGACCCTCACAACAATCCAGTGATGAAGGTATTATTAATATTTCCATTTTATAGATGAGGAAACTGGGAATGAAAGGGGTTAGGTGACTTACCTGGGCAGTTAAGTGTCTGAGGCAGCATTTGAATTCGAATCTTCCCAACTCAAGTCCCGTACTATCTATTATACTTTGTCTGGGCTCTGCTTCTCTATCCAAAATTGCTCTGAGACAAAGTGTTAAAGATAAATAGATAATAAAATAAAATAGAAAATAAGATGATAAAATAGTTATTATTTTAAAAACTAGTGGGGAAAACATATATGACCATATTTTTCTCCTCTTGGTAGGGGAGAGGCAGTACCAAGGACAAAATGATAGGTATTCTCAAATGTTCTTACTATATGTCCTGAAATGACAGTGATATAAAAACAGAAGGCACTGATAAAGCTCACTGGTTTTGTTGGTTTGTTTGTTTTGTTTTTTAGTCAGCATAAGTTTGAGCAAATGTGAGAAAGGGTGGGATGTGTGCTGGCACCCTCTACAATGTTCAAGTTTAGCTGAAACATTTGGTATACTAAAACTATGAGAAAAGGCAAGGCTGGAAAAGTGGTCTGGACCCAGATCATAGAAGGCCTGGAGTGACAACTTAAGGAGTTTGGATTTTAACGGAAAAGTCAGGTAGTCCCTTTTGCCTGTTCTCTGATTGTGTCACTTTCTCTCCCTATTCTCTGATTGTGTCAATTTCTCTAAGGTCCAGATCATCCATCTGATCTCTGTCTGAGATGCAAGGTGGCTGCAACACTTTTCTCTGAGTATGATAATAGGAAAAGAAGAGCTGCAAAGTATAATTTCCCTGTGCAGGCTAATTATTTGACAAGTATATATTCCTCATTCCCTCTACCATTCCACCAATCAGAACTTTAAAAAAAAAATTTATAATATATATGCACACATACATACACACATATATGCCTGCAAACACACATATAAGTAAAAATATATTAGCAAATATTTAGATTGGAGGAGGAAATGGCAAACCATTCCAGTATCTTTGCCAAGAAAACTCCAAATGAGGGGGGTCAGGAAGAATCAGACACAACTAATTGACTTAACAACAACAAAGAGAGAGAGAGAGAGAGAGAGAGAGAGAGATGGATGGATAGATATTAGGCTATGACTTTACTGACATAGGGAACTCCCACAGGAGGATATCCCCTCTACTGATGCAGATTGACATCTTCTCTGTAACTCACAGTCCTAAGATTTGCTTAGAGCACAGTGAGGTTACTTGCCCAGAGTCATTTGACTAGTATCAGAGACAGAACTTGAACCCAGGACCGACCGGTGGTTCTCTCTCCACTGAGCCATGCTGCCCCTCATGCAATAATTTCTGCAATTTAAAATTTTAATTTCATCCTCTGTGCCCCACTGAAGAATTATGAAGCTGGAAGAATGCTTTGAGTCTTTTAGCACCTCAGCCCCAGCTAACTGTGTCTTGTTGTGCAGTGCTGCTGTCTTGTGTTTTCCTTTTCTCTAGGAAAAAAACAACAGAAACGCTCTAATCTCTCAAAGTGAGACCCAGTGCCAAGTCCCAGCCCAGAGCGAGGCTCCATTCCCCGCCAATTCAAATCCTCCTGAAAATGGGATTAATAATGGAAACACTAACAAACCCTTCCCTCTCTCCCCGGTTGCCTGGCCCAGGGACAAGGCAGCACGCTGAACCTCCCCAACTCCTAATTAAAAGATAATGTCAATAAATGCCCATTGTCTGGGGATAAAGGCCCAGGGTTTATCTAAAACAAACAGCTGGGGGAGGGGAGAGCAGGGAAAGGCTTGGGGCAGGGCCAAGTTGCTGACTTCTGCCAGTGGAAGGCATTTGACCTGTGGCACATTTTCTTCCTTCCGTCAGTGTCTCTGTACCATGGGGTGAGCAGGGAGGGCGGCGCTGGCTTTCCTGTTGGAAAGTGAATGCAGGATTGCAGAGAGGGTCAGCTGTGCCAAAGGGCCAGTGCTGGAATCTGCCAGTCTGCTAAGCAAAGTCTTCTCTCTTCCCCTCCCCTCCTTTCCCCTCTCCTCCCCTCCTTTCCCCTCCTTCCCTTCCCCTCCCCTCCTCTCTTCTCTCCTCTCTCCTCTCCTCTCCTCTCTTCCCCTCTCCTCTCCTCCACTTATTTCATACACCCAAATATTTATTTTATCATGATGATTCCAAGTAGAGCCAGCCTGCAACTCCATGCTGCTCTATTTCTTAGGTTCATAGGAGAAATTATATTGTACTGTCCAGGGATCTAATCCAATCATTCGAAGCCCCAGGACCCAATAGGCCAATGCTTCAGGGTTCCTGCCTACCAGTGTTCATGACTACCATTGTGGTCTCCAGGTACGCAAAGTCCCTGCTATATATCAAAATAGATCTCCCATCTCCCCTCCCCCTTCCTTTCCCCTCTCTTCCCCTCCCCTCTCCTCTCTTCTCTTCCCCTCTCCCCACTCCCTTTCCCTCCCTCCCTCTCTCTCTCTCTCTCTCTCTCTCACACACACACACACACACACACCCCACTTCTGTCAGTTCGTGTTGACCCTAGAGGCACAATACCTATGGCTGTTCATGTTCTGGCCCAGTGCTTATTCTAAACAGGAAACATCAGTCCGGTGACCAGTACTATAGTCTGTCTGTGTGTCCAGGTCCTAGGTGTACACAGGTGGGCCCACCCTGGGCCATTGGAGGGCACAATCCCCCCCCAGCTCCAACTCCCTTTCCACACACATAAGTTCACATATTGAAAAGTAGAATTAGAAGAACTGAGGTCTAGAACCTTGGGGGTAGCTGCCTTGCTCCATGGGACACTCTAGTCCTCAGACTCCCAATCATCATAGCCGGCACTCATGTAGCACTTTAAAATTTTGTTGTTCATCCGTCTCTGACTCTTTGTGACCCCATTTGGGGTCTTTTTTGCAAAGATACTGGAGTGGTTTGCCATTTCCAGCTCATTTTATAGTCTATAAAACTGAGGCAAACAGGATTAAATGACTTGCCCAAGGCCACACAGCTAGTAAGTGCCTGAGGCCAGATTTGAACTCCTGTCTCCCTGATTCCAGGCCCAGTGTTCTAACCACTGTGCCACCTAGCTGTTCTCCTTTAAAATTTAAAAAACACTTTATATTTATTATCTCATTTAATTTGATCCTCATTACAACCCTGTGAGGTAGATGCTGTTATCATTCTCCTTTTACAGAAGAAGAAACCGAGACTGAGAAAGAATCAATGTCTTGCCTAAAGCCACATAGCTGGTTGTGCTTGAGTCAGCATTTAAATTCATGTTTTCCTGACTCAGGGTCCAACACTCTATGCACTGAACTACCTCCCTCCCTGATTACACTGCTCTTTATCTTATCTGGAAAATTAAAAAAACAAAACAAAACAAAACAACCCTGAGCTGCCTCTCTCAAAGGGAAATGGCCTTCTCTGGAGTGCACCTGGAGAAAGAAGTGAGTGACTCCCATCCCTACCACTAGGGACCTGAGTTGCCCCTGCTGTGTGACATGAAATGGAGGGTTCTTTGTGTATATGTGGAAGATATGAACCTGACTATGGATGCTTCAGAGCAACTAATTAAAGTAGGGAGAACAACACTTCCAATTTCTTTACCATCTACTGAGAGGGAAACAAATCTCCAAGCTGTCTTCTCTAACCAAAGCATTGCACACAGTAAGCACTTAAATGCATCATTCATTCATTCACTCATTCATTCACTCACTCATTGACTCATTCACTCACTCACTCACTCACTCACTCATTCATTCATTCATTTACAGGTTCCAGGCCCAGAGAAAGCAGTAAAAGTTCAGTTTGTACTTAATTGCTTCATACCACTTCTCCCGGTGCTTACATAAGCAGGCCTTACTGCTCAGGGTTACTGGTTAACTGTTTCCCATGTCTTCCCAAGGTGGTTCTAAGGTCCTTCATCACATGAGCTGCATTTCCTTCCCACCACCTCTCATCATACCCTGCACAGTTCTCAGGCACGTGTTGACTTTTCCGTTGGGCTGTGACACCCTGGGTCGCTGGAGGGCATAATCCTACCCAGGTATAGGAGCTTTCCAGCTCCAAGTTGTCTTCCCAACAAATAAATTCATATACTGAAAGCTAGAAGGAATCTGGGAGGCCATCCTAGTTGAACCTGATCATGCTTCGAATGGTTAAGTGACTGAGGTCATGTAGTAAAACTGTCAGAAGGGATATTTGAACATAGTTCCTCCTACCCCAGAGCCAGTCCACTGGACCATGAGGCACACCGTTATTTAACTCTTTATGTGTCTTATTCCCGGAGTTCACTTAGTCCAAAATTCTCCTACCCTTACAGCCACAGTTCAAATATTTATACAGGTGAGTTTAATTTTAAAGGAATACATACTATTACTTTCAATTTGATTCCCGCCTATGATCTTTGATATAGAAATAAATCCTATGGATTTGCTGAGGCCCATAATAGGTTGTGTTTTACCCAGAGTAACACAGCTAGTTAGTGTCAGAGTCAGGATTTGAACCAAAGTCCTGACACCATTACCCACATTCCATCATTATATCCTCTCCTCCACCCACCCCACCCCACCCCACCTTTGTTTTTGTTTGTTTGTTTGTTTTCTGCAAAAATATTGTTAGCAAGCTTGTTCCCAGAGAAAGCAGTGTTTGTGTGATCTGGGCAAAGGGAGGATAGGGTTCTCTTGTCTGTGGGATCAGCTACAAGGCTTATTCTATATCTCATGAACCACGTAGATTATTCCAGCTTTTTTCATCACTTCTCTCTGTATGTCAAGGAGGCCTCCAGAGTGGCGGCTATTTTAGGTACTTGCAATTTTGCCATGATGAGAACTTCTCTCTACAATGCTGACCACCTTTCTGGCCTGTGAAGTGTTTCTTCTCTCCATGTTTCCAGCTCAGGGACAGGAAGCATTGAAGAAACCCAGTGCCAATGGGTGTGTGTTAGGGGCAGGAAGGAGGTGGGCACCGAAGAGGAGTGTTGGTTGGTTGGAAATCTGCATGCCAATTGGCAAAGCAAACAGTAGGGATGGAGCAACTGGGGCAAGCCTGTTGTCGACAGGCCTGGCCAGGCCAGATTTGCTCCCTAAGACTGACCTCCTTCCAATGTTGCCTGGTCTTAGCAAGAAGCAGATGCTGCCTTTTCCTCCCATGATATAATTTTGTCACTTACTGTAGAGAATATTCCCTGACATTCTGTTCCCTTCTTCATCCTAGGCATTTAATGCTCAAAAAAAAAAAAAGAGCACAATTATGTGTGCATGTATGCATGAAAGAGTCCTAGATTTGTAATCAAGGGATCTGGATTCAAATTCTGGTTTTGCCACTGAACTACCTTTGTGACCTTTTTAAGTGAGTCCGTTGAACTCTCTGGGCCTTATTTTCCTTAGCCCTAAAAAGAAGATACTTAAAGCAAATGACAAGACTCTGTGGTACCTGCTCTGGACTTCTGGGACACTCTGTATTTAGAGCTAAAAGGAACTTAGAGATCATTTAGATTTTTTTCCACAGAGAAACAATTTCTTCTTCTTCTTCTCCTTCTCCTTCTCCTTCTTCTTCTTCTTCTTCTTCTCCTTCTCCTTCTCCTTCTCCTTCTCCTTCTCCTTCTCTTCTCCTTCTTCTCCTTCTTCTCCTTCTTCTTCTTCTTCTTCTTCTTCTTCTTCTTCTTCTTCTTCTTCTTCTTCTTCTTCTTCTTCTTCTTCTTCTTCTCCTCTCCTCCTCCTCCTCCTCCTCCTCCTCTTCCCTCTCAGGAAGGCAGGGCAATTGGGGTTAAGCAACTTACCCAAGGTCACGCAGTTAGTAAGTGTGTCAAGTGTGAGACTGAATTTGATCTCAGGTCCTCCTGACTCCAGGGCTCTACTCACTGCGCCACCTAGCTGCCCCGAAACAAATTTTTAAAAAATGAAATTAACGTCCTGGAGACACTGTAACCAACCAAATAACAAGCATTTATTCCATATCTTTTCTTTTACCCAGAAATCACCTCTTTTAGTATGTCCCCAGCCAAACCAAGAACAGGAGAGATATACTGAATTTTGGAAGGAGGACCGAGTGGTGGCAACTATCCCAGAGTGTAGTATCACAGGGACACCTGGAAGTGTAAGAAGCAGGGAAAAGGAAGACTTTTAATGGAGGACCCAGGACCCCCCAACTCTGGTGCCAAGTCAGGTAAGGGAACAAAGCTCTGGGGGAGGTGGGAAGATCTGGCACTGAGGGTGGGTGGGGAGGGTGGCAGTACAGAATAAGTCTTGATAATACCGAACCTATGTGTGATGCTCCCAAGCATTTTCTCATCTGTAATCTTAATTCCAACAATCCAGTGAGATAAACCAGAGCAGGCCTAATTATCTTCTTGTCCACCTAAATTTCACAGTTGAAAGCAACAGTGGCATGGGCCGATGGGCTGACTGATGGATGATACAATTTTCTGACAACAAAGAAGTTTGTAACACTGTACAAGCACTTCTTGGTGCCTCACCATCTGGGTTTTTGAAGGTATGGTTGGGGCAGGAGTGGAGGATATTGGGGAATGTACTACATCGTCCCTGATACTTTTTGTCCCAAGTACAGAAGGGCTGTTTTGGGGATAGAGTTGTACTCTAAGTTCTAAATTCCCTCTTTCTTGGATTGGGTTCTGGTTTGCAGAGTTGGTTTTTTTTTTTCTCTCATTAGCTGACAACTGTAGTTAATGTTTAAATCTTTGGGAGAAAGACAGTCCTGAGTGCCAAAGCCCAGGCCTCTGTTTATTTAATAGACACACTAGTCATGACATGTTGCAGACAGAACTCTGTCCAAAGACCAAAAATGGAATCCCTCATGACATGCCCCCATAGTCCGTAGTCAGACATCTGGATAGGTATTTCAAGGAGAGGACTTGGAGATTTTCTGAATATAGAGCTGACTAGAAGTTGCAAAGCAGGTGCCAACCTGCATTGGTAGGGGAATTTTCTTCACCTGGAAGCTCCATATTCATTGACATCACAGGTCCCATCCCTGTCCCTATCCCTAAAGATGACTAGATGCTTCCAAAAGGAGCCTTTTCTTTCTTTTAAGAATTTTACTACGAATTTAATCATCAATAGACATGAATATTTCAATATACAAAGAACAAAAAAGAAGGCTATTAAACCATGAACTTCTATTATGTGAAGTTTGGCTTTTTTAAGAGTACATTAAATTTAACAATACTTTAATAACAGAATTGTCCTGTTTGTTTTCCCTCCTAAACTTTTCTTCATTTTCTTCTATGTATTTTCAAATGTTTTACTGATTCACTTTTCCTGCTTTTTTTTTTGCCTCTCTATCACTGCCCACCAGCTCATCTCCCTTCCTCCCATAGAAGTCCTGCCTTATAATAAATAAGCACAGTTAAGCAAAACAAATCCACATATCGACTGTGTCTGAAAATGCTTGTCTCATTCTGCACCATCATTTCTGCCAAGAGGTGGGTGGCATGCTTCATCATCAGTCCTCTGATGCTGTGATTGGCCACTGCATTGATCCCAGTGAAAGGAGCCTTTTCTAATTGATGTGCCCTTCACAGAGCTAATGAGAGCTGATGCCTGCTTTTTCTCAGGCTTTCACACATATTCTTCCTTCTATCACCACTGTCTCTCGCCTATGCTCAGTCTCTCTCAGACACAACTAATACAATGGAAGTTCAGCCTGCCAGGAGACACCTTGTTACTTTTTGGCAGGAGTGACTAAAGCTCTGTTTAGAGACAAGTGAGATCCGTGGACTTGCCCGGCTGGAGCCTCAGAAGAGATTGGTTTCCAATGTGTTCCAGGCACATGTGTCCTGATATGCCAAGCTTCTCCTGCTGAGGCAGAAAGTCTTTATTTGCCTCCCAGTCTTACTCTAGATTCTCCTCCTCTCCACAATTCCCTGGCTTAATGAAGGCACATAAAACTTTGCAACCCACACTCCCCCTCCCCTCCCCCAGCCAGTGTTCTCTTGGACTTGAGACACTTGACAGCTTAATTTTTAAGTGAAAGGGGAGCTTGCGAAGGACAAGAAGAGGAAGGCATTGGAACTATGGAGATTCACCTCAAGGGCTGCCAAAGATTAACTTTTTCCTACTTCATAATTTTGCCTTAAACTTGGCCTCACTATAACTAGGAAAGACCCCTAATATCCTGTTCTGTGGGATCCTAGAATCACAAGGGTGTGTGTGTGTGTGTGTGTGTGTGTGTGTGTGTGTCTGAACATGGCTTCCTACGAAGGTTATTGCTAACTGATACATCTGGAGGTAAGTGGCAGTACGGCATAGCACAGGTATGGGGACCCTGTAGCCTTAAGGCCACATGTGGCCTTCTAAATCCTTAAGTGCAGCCTTTTGATTGAATCCAAATTTTACAGAACATTCCATAAAATTTGGATTCAGTCAAAAGGCCACACTTAAGGATTCAGAAGGCCACATGTTTCCCATCCCTGGCATAGTAATTAAATCTAGTCTTGAAGCTAACCTTTGTTCAAGTTCCACCTTTCATACACACTGGCTCTATAGCCTTGGAAAAACTACTTAACATTTCAGAGTTCTAGGCAAGACTGCCAAGGCTGTAAGTTACAGAGAAGGTGCTGACCTTCACTGGTAGAAGACCTTGCCTTCCCTGGAATACCAATAGAACCAAAGGTGCCGCTCTTATCTCCTATCCCTATATCTGAAGATGCTTTCCTTCTGAAAGTGACCAATGGCTTGCCACACCACCTCCATTCCCTTCATTTTCCCCATCCCCTGGATTAGAATCAGCCTTAAGTCAGGAGAATTTTTCCATACTCAGCTCCCAACATGGAAGAGAACTGACCTGAGAAGTTACCACATCTTCTGAGATCTTGACAGATGGGAGTCATTTACATTGGCCATTAGGAAGAGCAAATCTGTATTGCATGAACATCTGTTTAAAATGAACATCAGACTCAAGCTTCCAACCTCTCTGAGTCCCTTCCAATGAGCTCCACAGCAGCCAAGAAGTGGGGGAGCATTCAAGACATTGTTCCAAGGGAGAATAAATTCCCCAACTAACTCACTCACTCTCTCTCTCTCTCTCTCTCTGCCTCTGTCTCTCTGTTTCTGTCTGTGTGTGTGCGTGTGTGGGTGCGTGCGTGCGTGCGTGCGTGCGTGTGTGTGTGTGTGTGTGTGTGTATGTGTCTGTGGCTTTTTCTCTGTCTCTTTCTCTGTCTCTCTGCCTCTCTCTGTCTGTCTTTCTGTCTGTATCTTTCTGTCTCTGTCTCACCCTGTCTCTCTGTCTCTGTCTCTCTCTGTCTCTCTCTGCATTTCTCTTTGGGCAGAGAATTTGTAACCACGCAAACTGGCAGCCCCATTTACTAAGCACAGAGTCTCCCATCCACAAGATTTTCCAAGCTTCTCTGCTAAAGGGCTGCTTTGCTTCTGATCTCTGATTTGGAAGGAAATTTAAAGGGCCCTTGTCCTCCTAGTTCTGTTAATTCTTGTAAGTCTTTCTGGAAAAATATATTGGGGAAATACCATGAGGCTTTCTCCCCATCAAGGCCATAGGACCCCAAGAAATGTGCTTGGATTCTACATTTACTCTTTTCCATTTTAGGTGAAGGGATTGGATTCTCTGATGTTGTAAATTCAAAAGGTCCATAAGGGTATTGGGATGGTGTGTGTGTGTGTGTGTGTGTGTGTGTGTGTGTGTGTGTGTGTGTGTAATATTTGCACTGTGTTCTTGCTATATCTGTGAAGTAAATATCATTTTGTAAAAGCTCATCGATGTAAAGTGATTAAATGGAACTGAGTCACTAGACCCTAGCAACACAGCCAATGGGAGCTTAAGCCAAGGGCATTAGAAGAAAGACCCCCAAATCCTCTCCGAGCTCCTTAGAACCCTGAGGGATCAGATATAGCTTGCCTGGCTCTAGGAGACTGGGCCAGAATCAACTGGCTACACCACGTTTCTCTGAAACCATCTCTTTCATCATTCTTATGGTACAATAATTTTCCATTACATTCACATATCATAATTTGTTCAGCCATTCCCCAAATGATGAGTACTTCTATAGTTTCCATTACTTTTCTTTTTATAACAAAAAGAGCTGCTGTAAATATTTTTGGACATATGGATTCTTTTCCTCATTCTTTCTCAAAACGGACAAAATCATCTTCCTAAGGCACAGGAGTGACCATGTTGCTCCCCTTCTCAACAACCTTCACTAGCTCCTCATTGTTTCTAAGATAATATTCAGATCTCTCAGCCTGGCATTTAAGGCCTTCAATAATTTCACTCTTACTTTAACTCTTCTCCAGCCTTATCTCCTACTATACCCCTAAACAAATACCATGTTCCAGCTAAACTAGCCTGTGAGCTGTTTCTCAGAATTGAAACTGCATCTCTGACCTCCTTGAATTCACACAAATCATCTTTCATAGCTTCCCCCCATCTCTTCTCAGAATTCTGATCTTCCTCCCAATTCCGTCTTCTCTATGAAGTTTTCCTTTATATTCCCCGGTTGTTACTGCTTTCTCCCTCTTCAGATTGCCTTTCATTATATTTATTTGTGTTCACTGAGTCCTATCCATCCATCCCTAGCTTCTCCAGGTAGAACATAAGCTTCCTGAAAGTAGGGACAGTTTTTTTTTTAACTTTCTATCCCCTGCACATGGAATACTGCCTCGAAGACAGTAGGCACTTCGGAAACTTTAGTTGGATTGAGTTGCCCAGTATGGGGTGGGGGGAGGATACAGATGTGCAAATCCCTGTCCTCAAGAAAGAGATGAGACACACATGAAGCAATAGCAAAGTTTTGCACATTGTAGCTACTTCATATCATTGTTGTATGACGAATGAATGAATGTTGAACAATATAATGTGCACGATGTCCTAAAAGTAAGTTTTAAGCTATTAACATTTTTACTGTTGAACAATGTGATTGCTTCAGAAGTTCAAAGGCCATTAATTTGGGTTGGACCAGTCAGGGAAGGCTTCCTGAGGAAGACCACAGTAGGCCTTGAAAAGTGGATAGGATTTCCATCAATGGCGGTGATAAAGTAGGGAATCATAAGACCTTAAACTTGGAGCTGGGAGGGAACTTAGGGGACATTGAGTCCAATGCCCCCATTTTATAGATCAGGAACCTGAAGGCTATAAGAATTTCTTCCACTCATGAGGGAGATGAGAACATGCCCTATCATCGTTTCATGTATATTCTCACAGAAAGCTGAACCCAAGTTTTTTTTCTTTGGTATTCCCCAGCACAGTCCCTATTATCTCCATCAGGTGTGATAAACACTAACCTATACATTCGCCTTTCATCCAAAGCCCACCAAACCCTTATGAGCCTCGGTTAAAGGTGGGCCTCATTGCAAGTAAGCACCAGACCCTTAGAGAAGTGGAGCATTTTGCTCAGGATCAGAGAGTGTTACAATTATTCTGTGGGGAGTAAGCTATCAGGTGATTGGTTATAATTGGCCAAGGACTGCCACAGAAGAATCCCTACTTTGTTGAGATATATAGAATTTAGAATTGGATCAAAGAATCATAAATTTGTAAATGAAAGGGACCTTATAAGATCATCAAATTAAGCATCTCCCTCCTTACTCCTGCCCCCACATATTTTACAGATGAGGGAAGAGGAATTAATCCACTCACCCAGCATCACACAGTGTCAGAGGTAGGATTTTAATCCAGGCCTTCTTAAGTCCAAATCCAATGCCCCATCCATTATTCAATACTCTCTCTCATAATCTGTAGGAAGGGAACCCAGAGATCAGCTAGCCTGACCTCTTCATTTTATAGTCAACCAATCAATCAGCACGCATTTATTAAGCACTGACTGTATGCCAGTCACTGTACTAGGCACCGAGGAAACAAAGATTTAAAAATGGAATAGTCCCTGCTTCAAGGACCATAATAAGAAAACTTTAGCCTTATGGAGGTAGAGTGACTTAACCAAGGTCACAGAGTGTACGTATGTAAGAGTGATAGAATCGGAACAAGACTCCGGACTTGTGAATTTCAGTCCTATGCACTTTTTCTTTTTTAAAGTTACATAGATGTCACTCGCTCTTCACTACAGAGACTTCTCCAGTGCTCTGCACCAGACCCACTTCCAACTCCCAGTTTCTACCTACTGTCTGGACTTCCCTAGGTCATACCTTTGCCTGCTCCTTTCTGCTGGGAGGTGGCCTCCTGGACTTCACGGGCCGCATCACCACCACCTGGCATGAGGTTGGACTTTGAGAGAGGAGAGCCTTGAACAGTCTAATCCCCTGACTCTTTCAACAGACTTCTCTTCAGCTTCTGATATTCTACCTGAACTTATTTCTCAATGTTCCCCATTCCAGGATTCTAAACTCTTGGCTGATGAAAAACAGCTCCATTCCCTATCCTGAACTGCCTACTCCCTCACTCCCATAACACTAGTCCCCAAATGTCTTACTCCAGATCTACCCAACCCTTTTTTGTACTCTCTGGAATACTTGCTCCATAATTAACAAACTTGCTTTAATCTAAAACCTTATTCTTTCACAATCCTACCATTTTCTGGTACTCACTGAGACCTGGCTTCCTCCAGATGACACCACATGCCTGACCACCTTTTCTAGTACTGATTGCACTGTGACTCATACCTCCTGACTCACTGGTCATGGTGGGCGAGTTGAAATACTCCTCTCTCCCCATTTCCTCTTTTAGACTCTCCTTCTACCACCATCACCCAGTAATCTCTCCTCTGAGTTTTATACTATTCAAATGTATCATTCAAGCTAGCTCTGGTGGCCTTTTACCCATGATGCTATTATTCCTTCAACAATGAGTCCAACACGTGGCTTATAGTCTTTTGCTTCAACCCAAATCTTTCTTTCATTAACAGGAGACTTCAACACACACAGCAATACTCCCTTAAGTACTCTTCACTTATCACCTCTTCAATCTACCCAGTCCCCATGATATACCTCTCCACTCTACCTCGTCTCTTTAACAAAACAAGGGAGGTACCTTTTATCTCTTCTCCAGGATCTAACTTGGTCTTTATAATTACAGAGTGTTCAGCTTCATTTTTAGGGGGTTGGTCTTTTTGTTTACATGCAGCATCAGTTCATATGTACAGATGATTTCTAGATCTATTTATCCCTCGCCTTTCATCTTCCCATGTTTTTCTGAATTTCCCACATGTCATTTTAAAAGTACAATAACACTCTAGTATATTCTTATACATATGTACAAAAAGAGAAACAGTTACTAGAGAAACAGCAACCCTGAGGGTCTTCCCCTCCCAGTTTGATTTTTTTTCTCTGTTTTCTAACTAAAGGGGCCATCCCTTGACTCACTTCTTAAAGAGGCCTATTCACTGAATGGGAGTTACCTCACTCAAAGTGAGAACCTGAAAAGATCTTAGCCTAAAAGGGCCAGGGTCTCCCATTGCATCCTGGGCCATCTCCAGTCATCCTGATGAATATCTGGCCACTGGACCCAGATGGCTCTGGAGGAGAAAGTGAGGCTGGTGACCTTGCACAGCCCTCCCTCACTCAAATCAAAGTCAATTGCCAGTTACATCATCATTTCCCTGATGTCATGGTCCTCTTTGAAAACGAAGAACAAACACAACAACAATACATTTGTACATAGGTAAATTACAATAATACTCTATTATGTTCATGGATTTGTTCAGTCATTACCCAGTCAAGGGACATCCACTCTGTTTTCAGTTCTTTGCTACTACAAAAAGTACTGCCATGAATATTTTCATATTATATGGCACCTTTCTTTCTCTCTTTGACCTACCTTGTTTTATATGCCCAGAAGCAGGATAGCTGAGTCAAAGAATAGAGACATTTTACTTGTTTCGGGGTTTGAGTTCTGGGGATTTTTCTGCATTATTCCAAATTGTTTTCCCAAATGACTGGACTAAGCCGGAGTGGGGAACCTGTGGCCTTGAGGCCACATGGGGCCCTCTAGGTTCTCAAGTTCAGCCCTTTGACTGAATCTACTGGATGTGGGTATGGACTTGAAGACCTAGAAGGCCCCAGCCCTGGACTATGCCATTGTTTCCTATGCTTTCTCCTCTCTACCACCCATCCCCTAAGAAGTCCCAGATAGCTTGGGCAAGGATTCTTTACTGTTGTAGATAGCCCTCTGATTCTACCTCACTCTAGGAATTTGGATAGAGTGGGAGTGAGCTCCCAAGAATTCCCTCTTCTACTTTTCCTGCCCTCCTACGATAAAAGGATTAGTGTCTGAATGACCCACATTTGACCACAATATTTAGAGGCTACAGCGCATATCAAGCCCCATTTTAGCTAGCAATAGAGAGAAGCAGAGCAAGAATGCTCCTAAATGCAGCAGAATGTATGAGGAGGAATCAGAGCCTAATATACACATCTGCTCTGTTCAGTTGGCTCCAAACTTAGGGGACATCTCTGCCTGACATGTTACGGGCACAGCAACAAGGCTAGAATGTACCGTTCCCAGCCCCTGGCCCCGAACTGGGAAAGCCGGGCTGTACTTCCTTCCAGAGCTGTAATTTTCTCTTTAGAGAGCACAGACCAGTTATTAACTTAATTTTATTTTATTTCCTTGGAGTGTCTCTAAATTCATACCCATAAGTCCACATCCCAAAGTGGTCACTGAAGGCTTCCTCATCACAATTTTCTCTATTACTGCCTCTCTCCCTTTCTCTCTCTCTCTCTCTCTCTTTCTCTCTCTCTCTCTC
This sequence comes from Trichosurus vulpecula, assembly GCF_011100635.1. Classification (NCBI taxonomy): domain Eukaryota; kingdom Metazoa; phylum Chordata; class Mammalia; order Diprotodontia; family Phalangeridae; genus Trichosurus; species Trichosurus vulpecula. The sequence goes on along the minus strand of NC_050581.1, from coordinate 46,812,439 downwards.
TCTCTCTCTCACACACATACACACACACACACACACACACACACACACACACACCCCTATACCATAGCACCAAGTGATCTGGCAAGGCCACTGGGCTAAAAACAGATATAGGGGAATTTAAAAATTTCTCCTAGATTTCCAGAAGGCCACTGTCTTCAACATATACCAGTTGTGACCACCACTCATGATGCCAACCCAGAACCTTTGTGCTAAGGTAGGAGTTTGGATCAGGGATTTGGGATTGTAGTTGGAATGTATGTATTTAAATATATTTATTTATTCCAAATATATAATATATCTGTATACACACACACACATATATATACATATATACATACAGGTGTGTGTATATGTATATATACTAATCAGCACCATCACCCTACAAAGAAAGAGAAAATCTCAGGTGATAAGAGCTGCAAATTAAAATGTTCCGGAATGTATTTGCTTGGTCTTTTCAGTTGTGTCCAACTCTTTGTGATACATTTGGGGTTTTCTTGGCAACAATTCTGGAGGGGTTTGCCATTTCTTTCTTCAACACATTTTACAGATGAGGAAATTGAGGCAAACAGAGTTAAGTGACATGCCCAGGGTCACTAGTAAGTGTCTGAGGCCAGATGTGAACTCAGGAAGATGAGTTTTCCTGTGTCCAGGTCCAGCCCTCTACGCATTATGATGCCACCTAGCTGTCCTCCGGGAGTTGTGGGAGGCAGTTATTACTGCCTTTAGTTATTACTGTCATTAGTTGCCAGACTGTTGGGCCATGTGTTTGATACCTCTCATGTAGAGTACAGGGAGCTGGACCTAGAGTCAGGATGTATTCAATCCCATTTCCAAATGATATTGTCTATGGGAATCTAAATAAGTCACTTAACTTCTTAATACCCCTAAACAACTCCCGAACACTATAACTTGCAAAGAAAGTGCTGGTCTGCTCTCGTAAATGAAGTTCTTCTCTGGGAACTCCTTATACTGATGATGTCAAAAGTCCAGTCAAAAAATTGACTTCTTTATGTCCTACTCTACTTTGACTAGAAATTTGCCATACTTCCCCGGCAAATACGAAGACTAGATTTTGGGTAAGAAGATTTGGGTTTCAATTCTGGCAGGACCACTTACTACATGTGTCAACGTGGGCAAGTCAATTAGTTTCCAGTGTCATCGTCAGAAAGCCCCCATAGGGTCTCTCCTGAAACTGATGCTGACTTAGCCTCTGCATCGTGCCAGTCAAAAGACTCAGTTATGGCCATCTGGGATCTATACTCTCTAGACAGAAGACACCGCCAGAGATAACTGTAAATGACACAGACACTTGAATAATAAGCATTCCACAAATGAAACATGATAGAGTATTTACTTGAAAGGAGAGATAATAGTTTATATTTGTATGGTGCATTAGAATTGACAAATCACTTTACAGATGTGATTTCTTTGCTTTTCCTAACAGGTGTGAGATAGCTATTATCCCCATTGTATAGATAGGAAAATTAAGGCTCAGAGTGTTTATGGGGCAGTGGTGGCAAATTTCTAGTTAAAGTAGAGTGTACAGAAGTCAATTTTTTGAATAGATTCCTGACTTCATCAGTATAAGGAGGTCCCAGTGAGAAATTTCCTTTGCCAATGCAGATCAACACTTTCTCTGCAATTTATAGTCTTGGGATGTTGCTTAGGGGTACTGAGAAATTAAGTGACTTGCTTAGGGTTACATGGACAGTATGAAGCAGCTAGGTGGTGCAGTGAGTAGAGTAATCAGGAGGACCTGAGTTCAAATCCAGCCTCAGACACTTGATACACTTATTAGCTGTGTGACCTTGGGCAAGTCACTTAACCCCAACTGCCCTGCCTTCCCCCTCCAAAAAAACAAACAAACAAAAAAAAGAAGTGGGATTTGAATACAAGTCGTCCTAACTCTTGCATCCAGCTCTCTATACTTTATGTCAGAGGTACTAAACACATGGACCAAGGCTCTGAACCAGATTAAAATGTAGTTGGGAAATATTTAACAAAATAAATAAAAATACAATAGAATATAGATAATGTTAACATGTGGTTTTAAAGTCAATATGTGGCCTGCAAGGTTAAACATCTCAGTGGGTTCAGTTTTTATTTGATTTGACACCATTGTTTCATTACACTACCTCTCAGAAGTCAGTACCACTTGCAAAGTTGTTGAATTTGTGATTTCTCTAAGCACCATCTAGTAATAGTTTAAAATCCAATCTAATATTCCATTGCATCAACATAAATCACCAGATTAAACGACAATCACGACTTCAGAGGACTGACATCAAGGCACACCTCCCATCTCTCTGCAGAGAGATAAGTGGACCCTAAGTACAGACTGAGACATATGTTATCATACATGGCCAAGATGCTGAATGGTCTTTACTTAACTGTAGTTCTTTTGGTTATAAAGGATAGTTTGGTGCTATTGGAGGGGAGATTCAATGGGAAGTTTCAGTGATGGAAAAAAAAAAGCATCAGCAAAATATTTCTCTTAAAGAAGAAAATAATGATCATTTTCTCGAAATGCCACTGTTTTATTTTATATTTTATCACTTAACCCCTTAGGGATCAGTGATTTCCCCAGTTTGGATATTCCCTCTAATGATGCAGATGGCAAACCTTGTATGACTTTGAGAGCTGCTATAGAACAAGAAAATTAATTACCAGGTGGACAACCTGTTGATGAACCAGGTGATGAGCAGATTGTAAACTGTCCATGCTTGCCTATTCTATGTGACTTTTAATCATGATCTCCTATAGCTTCTTCAGAGGGTCTCTACCTCACATGATAGGAGGTTTCCTCAAGTTTCCTTTATCTCACAAAGATAAGAATGGAACATACAGGCTGTCCTTCAATGATCCTTCACTCTCAGTCCATTTTTTTAATCATACATTTCTTTACACAACTTCTCCTTCACAATCCTTTGTTTGTAATATGTTGAAACTTGCTCACTCCCAACACATACCTCTCCCACTTCGAGTGATTCTTGGTTTCAGTTCCTCAGAGACTTCAGGATTCCATACAACTAGTCTTTAAGAATATTGGTATTAAAAAGATGAGTTTTTACTTCAGGGAAATGCTTAAAAGAACTATAAAAATATAAAAATAACTATAAAAGAACATTAAAAGAACTATAGTTTCTCAAAGGACATTCAGTCCCTTCTTTTCCTCCTAGTCAATTCTGTGACCAATTCATCATCCCTTTGCAATGTCTCTCAAGATGTGTATGTACTTGTAGATGAGGCCCATTCTGCTGCAAAAGAAAGTCTGGACCAATAGTATCAGACTCAAAGAGAAACATCCCTACAGGCTGTTATTGACTTAGAAAATCACAGATTAACATTATCTCTATTGTATTTTTGTTAAATATTTCCCAACTACATTTTTTGGGAGCGAGGCAATCATTAGGGTTAAGTGACTTGCCAAGTATCTGAGGCTGGATTTGAACTCAGGTCCTCCTGACTCTAGGACCAGTGCTCTATCCACTGTGCCACCTAGCTGCACCTCCCAATTACATTTTAATCTGATTCTGATAATACTGGAGAGTTTTGCAGGTAGGTGTGTAGGCCAAAAGTCTGACACCTCTGGTCTGGACAACAGGTGTTTGTAATCCACTTGCATGAATGAAGAGTTTCTTGAACGTGTTTCACAATAGCAATCATCACCCCACGCAAATTACCGAAAGATGTAAGAATACAAGATGCTGTTGTAATTGTTATGAGTTGCCTATTTAAAAAAAAAAAAGAAACTGAATTGGAAGAGCAAAATGCCACCTTAAATATTCCTCTTCAACAAGGTGTCTCCGAAGCGTATTTCAGAATTCTACAAGACTCCTTGAAAGATATAATAACAGAGATAATCTGTTCAATGAATCTCTGATCATTATTATCAAGTGAGGCAAAAAACAGGGTGATAAACCCTTGACAAAGGTCATGGAAGAGATCTAGAGCACAGTCCAAGATGTAGATTCTTTAAAGATGATAAGGTTCTCCAGACACCAGTGACATTGTGCTCATTACAACAAATCTCAGGACAGTGCAGGGTCTTCTACAGGAGATCCATAACCAGTCAAAAGAGTTTGGCCTAATTATCCATATAGGAGAAGCCAAGTGAATGAAGAATGTCTGTTGCCCAGAAGTAGAAGCTGGTATGATAAAATCTCTTTAATGTGGGTCCCACTTATCTGTAATGTGTAATAACTTGGAAAACTTAGACTGGAAACTTAGTTGAAATTGACTTTAGCACTAACTAGGCAAGTCTATTAAGCAAATGAATGCTAATAAGTTTTCATGGGGAATGCTTATCCCGTTAAAAGAAAAGCCAATATGCAATTCATTAGATTTTGGTTTGAGAATTTTAATAAGAGGATAGGGGACAGGGATTGGTACTGATATAGGGAAGCCCCATGTAAGGAAATGCCCTCTACCAATGCAGATCATTACATTCTCTGCAGCTGAGAATCACCTAGAACACTGAGAGAGAGATTAAGTGACTTTCCCAAGGTCACACAACCAGTACGGATCAGAGGTAGAAGTTGAACTCAGGTCATCATGGCTCCAAGGCTAGCCTTCTATTCACCATACCAGACTGCCTCTATTATTGGATCATTACTAACAAACATAAATTGAATGCCTACCTAATACTGATTGGCAACATGACACAGCAGATAAAAAGCTGATGTTACGAGGCCTGAAGACAGGAGTTCAAATTTTACATCTGTCCCACATTGGCTATGTGGGCAGGTAGGTGGTACAGTGGATAGAGTGCTGGGCCTGGAGTCAAGAAGACCTGAGTTCCAATCTAGCCTCAGACACTTACTAGTTGTGTGATCCTGGACAAGTCACTTAAGTTTCCTCAGTTTCCTCATCTATAAATTAGCTGGAGAAGGGAATAGCACACCACTCCAGTATCTTTGTCAAGAAAATCTCAAATGGGGTCACAAAGAGTTAGATATGACTGAAATGACCAAACAACAGCAATTTATTGGCTATATGATCCTTAGATGAATTGTTTGAATTTGTGTGCTTTAGGTAACTCTCCAAGACTTTTAAGTTGCAGAGAAGGTGGTAACCTAGAGTGCTGGACAGTTCCCTTTCCTGGGAGTTCCCTAGATCAATGAAGTCACTCATCTAGTCCCTATTTCTTTCCTTTTACTAAATGCTAAACATTGGGGAACCCAAAACACCATTGTGAAAAGCTGGGGGTGTTGGCGCTTAGGACATTTTTAATACACTAAAGAACATTTTATGTATAGGGTGTCCCAAAAGTCTTAGTGCAGTTTTAGGCTTTAATAGTTTATTTTGTATATTTATATATATATATGTAATTACATATATTTTGTTTATATTTATGTATGCACGTGGTAAATGTCAACTGTTAAAAGGTAAGGTCCTTGAGGACACGGACTGGATTGTTTGTGGCTTTGCCTCACCAGACAGTGCTCAGTATAAAGTTAGCCCTTATTAAAAATTTTGATCGATTTTTATTGATAATAACTGATATTTATAGAGTATTTTGACATTCACAAAGTGCTTTTAGATTTACAATCTCATTCGATTCTCAGAATAATTCTCCATCATCATCATCCCCATTTTACAGACAAACAGACTGACGGAGATGGTTTGACTCATTCATGGTCACACAACTTGGCAGGATTCAAATTCACATCTCCCCTGACTTCAAGTCTTTCCACTACACCCTGCTGCCTAACCATGCATGACTCAATATTAAGTACAGATTTCTTGCTATATGGGAAAAAGTTTGTGTTTGGGGTAAAGGGAATTGTTAGAGGAATACAAATGGCACTTATAAATAGCCAATGTTTGATGATACTGCCTTAAAATTCTGTGATGTCATAATGGCTCACAGGAAGGGGAATCACTTCAACACCACCTCCATGGAAGGAGAGCTATAGGACATCGGGTGTGAAAAGATAAGGTAGGAACATCTCTTTCCCAATTATGATTTGTGAGATGGAGTGGAGACATAGGAGGGTTCAGTACAAAACTGGGTTTGCAGGCTGGGAGTGGGGGAGCAGCCTTTGTTTTTTTACAGATTTCCCCAAAATTATGTGTCAATAGAATTCTCATAAGTCAAACCCTCTTAAAAATTACACAAGTCTTTGTCACAAGACATCCCCCCAAGGGGTAAGGGCAAGGTGGGAAGAGTGCTGAGAATCCTCTTATAAGATAAACCATTACCTCCCAAACTTACTGGATTTGTGAACTGGAGTTTTCACATATAATAACCTTTGAACTCTGAGAAGCCACTTGGCATAATGAAAGGAGAGCCTGCCTCAGAGTTAGGAAGACCTGAATTCAAGTCCTGCCTCTGATACATATGGGCTTTGTGGTCATGAGTAAGTCACTCTCAGTGCCCCCCCGGCCCCTTTCTAAATCTCTAAGTTGCTAAGCTTCATGGATAGAGCATTTTCTCATGGGGAGCTTGCTATACTAAGGAAGTCACAGGTCTGGTCCAAAGTCTTTGTGGCATCCAGCATGACAAGGACATAGGATGTTGTGGTTATGAGTTAATATTTCCATATATGCCACACATTCCCTCTAATTCTTTGAAAGTTTGCTGTACAAAATCTACTTCGTGTAGCATAGTACAGAAAAAAGATGACTGACTCTGGAGTCGAGAGTATTGGGTTCAAATCCTAGATCTGATATTTAACTTACTTTTGTGACTTTGGACAAGTCATTCAACCTTCCTAGACCTAGATGACCTATCTCATCATCTATTCTTTCTCTCTTTTTCTATTTTCCTTTCTTTCTCTTTCTTTCTTTCATTCTTCCTTCCTTTCTTCCTTTCTATTAACATTTATTAAGTACCTATGTGTACCAGGCCCTTTGCTAAGGTCCAAGGATACCAAAAGAGGCAAAGGATAGTTCCTGCCTCAAGGAGCTTACAATCTAATGGGAAAGACAACCACCAAGAAATATATACAACCAAGGTACATACGGTTAAAGAGGAAAAAAATTTAAAAGGCACTAGAATTAAAAAGAACTAGGAAAGGCTTCCTGTAAATGATGGCATTTTAGTTGGGAAGGAAGCCGGGGAGGCCAGTAAGTAGAGATGAGAAAGAAGAGCATTCCCAACATGGGAGACAGTCAATGAAAATGCACAGAACCAAGAGATGGAATGCAGTGCCACTGGATCAAAAAATACACGGAGGATGTAAGTAAGATAGAAAAAGAAAAGGTAAGAAAGGGCTAGGTTACAAAGGGCTTTGAATGCCAAATAGAGGATCTTGTATTTGATTCTGGAAGTGATAGGGAGCCATGAGAGTTTGTTGATTAGGTCAACTGGCGCATTAGGAAAGTCACTTTGGTGGCTGAATGTAGGTTGGATTGGAATGGGGAGAGACTTAAGCAGGCAGACTCTTCAGAGTCTGCAATAGAACAGGCATGAGATGATGAGGTCCTGCACCGTAGTGGTGACAGTGTCAGAGCAGAGAAGGGGGCATATTCAAGGATGTTGCAAAGGTGAAATCAGTAGGCCTTGGCAACAGATTGGATATGAATGTGAGAGATAGTGAAGAGTTGAGGATGACATTGCCCTCTCCAGTAATAGAGAAATTAGGAGAGGAGGGTTTAGGGAGAAAGATAATGAGTTCAGTTTTGGACACATTAAGTTTAAGATGTCTACTGGATCTAGTTCAAGATGTTTGAAAGGCAGCTGGAAATGAGAGCTCTATCATCTATCTCTCAATCATCTATTTATCTACAAATCCATATATCCAACCTCTACCCAAAAATATAGTATACATATGTGTGTGCATGTGTGTGTGTATATGTATGTATGTGTATGTCGCCACTCATATATATACACACACATGCATATATATGTGTGTGTGTATATGTGTATATACATGTGTGTGTATGTGTGTGTGTGTATATATATATATATATATATAGGATGTTCAGAGATATCTCCAACTCAACATGCCCCAAACTGAACTCCACATATCCAATCAGTTGCCGAATCTTGCTGTTTTTATCTCTACAGTATTTCAGACATCCACCTTCTCTACTCACACAGTTACAACTTTGGTTTGGACCCTTATTATCTCTCACTTAATAGATTGTTAGAAGAGTCTTTAACTGGTCTTCTTGCTTCAAGCCACTCCTAGCTCCAGTCCGTCCTACACCCTGCTGCCAAAATGATTTTCCTAAAGGAAAAAAATCTGTTTATATGACTCACCTCTTCAATCAGCTCCAGTAGCTCCCTAAACTCCTCTGTTTAGCTTTTAAAACCTTTCACAGCCTGGCTCAACTTATCTTTCCAGCCTTATTGTACATTAGTCCCCTTCTTGCTCTCTGTGGTCCAGTCAAACTGGTGTTCTCTCTATTCTTCACACGTATCACTCCATCCCCTCTCTGAGTCTTTGCATTGGTTATTTCCCATGCATGGAATGCATTCCCTCTTCCCCTCTGCCTCATAGAAACCCTCTCTTCCTTCAAGACAAGGTTCAAGGTTCATCTTCTACATGAGTTATTTTGTGATCAACCCAATTACCAGTGTCCTCCTTCCCAAATTACCTTGTACTTAAATGTATTTAAATGTATTTATTCCCTATTTATTCTGTATATACTTAGATATGTTCTCTCCCCAGTTAGAATGAAAGCTCCCTGAGTAGGGATTGTTTTATTCATTGTATTTGTGTCCTCAGAACCTAGCATTGTTCCTGTCACATAGAAGGCACCTAATAAATGCTTGCTGATTGACCTATGACTTCTGAGGTCCCTTCCAGCTCTGGATGTATGATCCTACGCTAAAATATCCCTGAGAAATATAATCTCTGAGGAGTCAAAAAAGTTTCAGATATTTTCTTGTGCCTGAGTATACCAGTGACCATTATACATTATAAGAATGCTGTAGAATTACCATGTTCTTGTTTGATGGGATGTATCTTATAGTATGGGGTCTACTTACCAGGGGGCATGCCTGTTTTCCTCTTGTGTTTAGGCTCTGAGTTGCAGAGGTATCCTTGGAAACAAGAAGTTTTCCTCTAAAATTCAATCTAATAAACACTTATTCATTAAGTGCTTGCTTTAAGTGGAACACAGTGAGGGACACACAAAGTTGAAAGAAGCACGGTTCCTACCTTCGCAGATCTTATAGTCTAGTATGGGGATGAAATATTACGTAGGTAACTATGATGTCCTTATTGTGTATCATCATGTATCATGGAGGTACAAAACAAAGGGCCATGTGAAAATTTAAGACAGAATCACAGCTCTAGAACTGGGAGGAACTCTGAGACCACCTAGTAGAACCTCCTCATTTTATATATGGAAACCAAGGGGCTGGGGCAGGGCGAGGAGAGATGTGGGTTAAGTAACTTCTCTAAGGCCAAAAAGAAAATGAGTGACAGAGATATGATTTGAACCCAGATCCTTGGACTGCAAATCCAGTGTTCTTTCCACCACACCATGGTACCTCTCTAGAAAGTCATCACCAACCAACGAGAAATGGGGAAGAGAAGAGGGAAGGCTTTATTTAGAGAAGAGGCAGTATCTGAGCTGAGCATTGAAGGATAAGTAGAATTCAGCATCCAAAGAAGGGAATGGAGGATATTCCTCATATGAGGACAGTGTGAGCAAGAACACAGAGGTGGTAAAGCTTGGGCTGAGTTTAGGAATTATAGAATTTAGAACCAGAAAAGGCCTTACAGAGATCATTTAGTCCAATCTTCTTACTTCACTTACTTCTTACTTCACTGACGAGGAGGCTGATGCCTAGAGTGGTTGCTTGCTGTTTGTGTTTCATTCTTGAAGAGCACCATGACATCAGGGAGGTGATGCAATGACATAGAAGTGAATTGGATTTAAATGAGGGAGGGCCTCACTTTCTCTTCCTCCTGAGCCTTCTGGGTCCAGTGGCCACATACAGATCAGGACAATTGGACGTGTCTGAATAGGATCATAGATTTGGGGTTGGAGGAGACCTTTAGACATCATCTAGCCTTCTTTCACAGATGAAGAAACTGAGGCCAGAGAAGTTAAGTGACTTTCCCAATGTCACACAAGAATTAAGTGGCAGACATAAAGGGATTCACATCAGAGGTATGCCTTTTGTTGCTAGACCTATATTATTTTGCAGTAATATTGTTCATTTTTTAAAAAATGCCCATTTATGATGCTCCTATCCTATGAAGAAAGCTGTCCCCCTGTTTACTTAATGACTTATTTCCACAGAGCCTATCTTAGGTAGGTGTTAATGTCTCTACTCAGCTACCTCATTAGATAGGTCTAATCATTTTCTAGCAGTTCACCTTTGTTATATTAAAATTTGAGAAAATGTGTGTTAGAAAAAAAAGAATTAAGTGGCAGAGCTGGGATTTGAACTTGGGTCCTCCAATTTCTTCTATATCTAGGAGCCACACCATGACTCCATTTAGATGGAGCTGACAATGATGAGATAAAGCTAGAAAGGCAGGGTGTTACCTGACTATGGAGGGCTTTAGATACCAGGCCAAGGAGTTTGCAGCTTCCTGAACTGTTTGTGCAGAAGAGCAATGTGACCAGCAAATTCCATACCCCTAGAATTCAGAATGAAGTAGTAAGACTCATCCCTATCTCAAGAGTTTCTAGAGATCAGTGTTTCCCAACTAATTTTTTGTAGTGTGTGACAGTGGCCAGGAGACTCAGTCTTTCTGTCTACTACTTTTCCATTCTGGGAAGAAGGGGGAACAGAAGGGAGGAAGCGTTTATATAGCACTTCCTGCGTGCCAGGCATCATGCTGAACACTTTTACAAATATTATTCCATTGGATTCTCACAACAACCCTGGGAAGTAGGTGCTGTTTTTATCCCCATTTTATGGTTGATGAAACTCAGCATCACGCAGTTAGCATGTACCTGAGACTGGATGTGAAATCAGGTCTTCCTAATTCCAGGCCCAGGGCTCTATCCACTGCACCACCAGAAAACCAATACTTTGCTCAGAAAATAAATATTCTCTATTTCTCTGTCTTTCTCTGAGTGTGTATATATGTGTGTATATGTATATATGTGTATATATATGCATGTATGTATGTATGCACACACATATACATATACAGATATGCACAAATATATAGCTATATGTATATAGAAATACATGTAAGTACATACAAACGTGTATGTGTGTATATGTATAGTACAGGCCACAAGAGAAAAGTGGTCAATTTGCAGCTTGGCACCCCAATCTTCTAATAGGTTCACACTGGGAGAAATGTTAAGACCTATTCACAACCAGTTAAAAAGTCAACTCACTTTGAAGAAGTATCTTGTAATAAGCATAATAACCGAAACAATGAAACTCATTAGCACGGCACTCATTAGACAGCTTGGCTTTGAAGAGAGTGAAAGTAGGTCTCCTTCCAGCCTTGGGCACAGGTTTGTTTTCCATACTTGTCTGAAGCTGGAGCCAACAGGTCTAATGGTTGTAAATGTCTTCAAATGTATCTATACATACAGGATACTCCTCCCTCCTTTCTCCACTATACCTGCTACCGCCTCCACCCTCAAAAAACTGGCAAAGTGAAAGGGAAGAATCTCAAAATACTGAAACACACTACTTTACAACACAGTGTTATAACACACTGGTGGGCAAACAGCGACCCAGAGTTCAAAATAGCAAAACCGAGAGACTCCTCTTCTCAGATTCCCCATTCTCTGAATTCCACGTCCCTCTTGACCTTCTAAACTCTCCTGTCCATGACCCTGCATCTCTTCTCTATGACTGTCTACTGTCTATCTCCTTTGCTGATTTATCCCCTCACCCTCTAGATGTGGGTATTTCCCAAGGGGCTATTCTCTTTCTTCTGCTCTTCTTTCCCGTATGATTTCAGCCATCACCAATCCGATTAACGCCAAATCTATACTTCTGGCCTTGACTTCTTTCTCTGTTTGCAGATCTAAGTGCATATGGGACATTTCCACTTTGATATCCCATCATTATCTCAAAAGTAACCTGTCCCAAACTGATTTAATCAATTCAGCCCCCTAGCCTGCCCCCCCCCAATAAAAATTTAAAATACAATCTGGAGCCATTAATTCCCCAAATTATCTTCCAATAAGTCCATCACACCCTTTCCCCACCACCCCTAAAATAGCCAAAGGCTTTTATTTCTATGTGTCCCCTGGGAAAACAAGGATATTCCAGAGGGCAAGTCACTAAGTAAACATGGAGCAGGCCCCGTCTGCCCCCTTTAGACTACATTCCAAAGCCTTAAACCCGCTTGCTCTTTTGAGAACTCTTGGAAGTTATAAATAGACTTCTTCCTGAGTCCTTAGTCAAGGCCCAGGATGCTTTCTAAGGTTTGTGGCGGCAGAGCTTTGTAGGATTTTTTTTGGTCTTCCTCTAGCTTCTAAAAAGATACAAACCAGGGTATCCCACGGAAACTTGTAAAAGGGACTCTGTTCATCCCAGTCCTGTCTCTCTACACCATCCATCATGGGCAGTCAGGTCTGTCTTGGTTTTGGGTTCTCCAGCAGAGACTTGGGGACAGGGGAGGAGGGGCGGAGGGATGTATGTAGAAATAACCACTAAGGCCTCTGAGGCATCTCCCAGGGCCATTTAGTGTGCAATGTGAGCTCAGTCCCTGGGAAGGTCCCTGCAACAGAAGAGCTGGCACTTGGTTAAAATGTCAGTAGTTTATTCTTGAAGCAGGGGTGTCGCTTCCAGAGGCAAGCAGCCAGCCAGGTTGGCAGGGATCAATTCTTTTCCCTGCTGTCCCTGGACATTTGTCACATTAGAAGCTTACCATCTCTTAATTAGATGCCACAGAGAAACCATGGAATGTGATCCCATGGCCAAGATTCTCCTCTAATGAAAATTTGGACTCTTTTCAGATGATTCCTTCTTCCTGGGAATAGACAATCAGAGGAGTTCAAAAATACGGAAGGGGCTACAAGCCCCTGGAGCTCCATGGTTCGCTTAACTTCAGTCTCTTAGAAAATATTATCTTGTGGAAATATGTTTAATATGATTGTTCACATATAGCCTATATCCAATTACATGCCATCTTGGGAAGGGGGGAAAATTTAGAACTCAAAATCTTATAAAAGTGAATGCTGGAGAGTAAAAATAAATTAATTAATTAAGAAAATATTATCTTCCTGGTCTGAATGGGTTATAGTTCTATTTGGAAGCAGGGGAAGGAAAGCAGTGATATCAAACAGTGTTTCTCAGTCTTGTTGTTGTTGTTTCATAGATGATTTCAGTGGGGTCAAAAAGCCTCCTAGGCTGTCTATCTCCCTTTATGCTTCAATAATAAACCTTCCCCAAATGAAGGGAAAGATTGGCACTACTTTCTAGAGGGCATTCCAATGAATAAGAGGCAGGCAATGGTTCAGATGATAGCGCATGGGACCTGGAGTCTGGAAGATCTGAGTTCAAGTCCAGCCTCAGACAAGGCTGTGTTACCCTGGGTAAGTCTCTTGAGCTCTGCCTGTCATCTGTAAAATGGGTTTAATAATGGCACCTATCTCCTGGCATTGTTGTGAAGATCAAACAAGATATCTGTAAACTGCTTCGCAAACCTTAAAGCACTATACAAAGATAAGCTGCTATTTTAAGATCAGACTATGAATTTGTGACAACATACCATGTTAGAATGCCAGCGGACCAGAAGTCAGGAAATCTGGTTCTAGTCCTGACTCTGCCACTAATTCCCTGTGTAAGTCACTCAAGTTAGACTAGAAATTCCTAAGGTCTCTTCTAGTTAGTCTAAAAAAAAAAAGTTATTCTAGGGTATAAGCTCCTTGAGGGCAAGAACTATTTTGTTTTTGTCATTATATTCCCAGCACTTGGCTTTGTGAATTGCACATAATTAATTCATCATGGTGACAGTGATACTGATGGTGATGGTGATGATGGTGGTGATAACCGACCTTTAAAACTTTTTAAAGCGCACCTGAGTCTCCCAACAGGCATGTAGAGCAAACCCTTTTTTTAAAAAGTACACTCACATAAATAAATCAATATTGAATCAAATTCAACAGAACTGTCTGAGGCAGAATTGCACATGATGTAAAGAGCTAGCCTTGGAGGCAGGAAGAACAGGGTTCAAGTCCCATCCCTGACATTCACCTGCTTAATCTCTCCCTGCTCTAGGCAACTCTCTAAATTGTGGAGAAGGTGGTATCTGTATTGGTAGATAAAGTTTCCTCACCAGAGAGTTCTCCGTGCCAATGAAATCATAGGTCCAATTGCTGCTCTTCCCTATCCCTGAACTGAATTAACTCTAAGATTCTGTATATGCCATAAGCAGTAAGATTTAATGCGTTTGTTTTCTGGAGGCAGAAGACTTCCCTTCCACTGATTCCCCCACAAACAATCCCTCCCTGTAGCTTTACCAACTAGACTATGATAATCTATTCTAATCATATTTCTGCTGCTCCTGGAGCCAATACTCCTGGGGGTCTCAAAGAGGGATGTAAGTGGCAATTTTTTCTTCATTAAAGTGCAAAGCTCTTGAGTAAAAAAAAAAAAAAAAAGATGACAGTCTTTGTACCAAAGAGACTAGAGGAGGCTCTTGGCCTCCACCTGCTCTAGGTGACTGGTGAGAATCGAGAAGCAGAACCATTTATCCTCATCCCAACTTGTATTTATAGCTACTTCTGTCTTTTTAAATCTCTCTAGGCTTCTAAAAATAGGAAACATTTTTTTTTTGGTTTCTCAAACCGTGTTTCAAATTGATATCATTTTTACTGGGAGGATTTGTATTCTCTTTAAAACTGACTGGGTACTGAAACTGCTGGGTCCTCAATATGCTTATGCATATTCAAAAATGAATCCAATATGTTACATGATAAGATCCTTTAAATAGGCTTCATATCACACTATTATTGTATGGCATGGTGTATGGAAAAGAAGGGGTAGGAAATATGGAGGGGGAAAGACAGCATTCACATAAATGGGGGTCAATTGGGGAGACACAGATTCTAAATCACTTCTAAGCCACAGGCCCCACACTCCCTTCAACTGCTGAGGGATGGGCTTGGCCATTTGCATGTGATAGAGATTTAAATTTCCCCAAGGCTCCCACTTAGCTCAGGAGCTGGTTAACATAAATCTTTATTTATGAGGGCTGAATGAGAAGGGACATAATAAAATATCCTTTCAACTATATACTGTCTACCCCCATCTGCACCCTAGAGATGAGGTCTCAGACTTGGGTTTGATCATAAAGAACACAGATCTGTATGACTCAGCTTCCCCAAAGAACCCAGAGGTCATAATCTCCTATTGTACAGCTTAGAAGGACTGTGGAGGAAAGTGTTGATAGGCAAAGCTCTCAGGCAAAGTGAAACTGCATACCCATAAGTTCTGGCTGCAGTTGGGCTAAAATGCTACCAAACTTATGCTTTGTGTTATGCTATTAAACGGAGAGGAGAAAGCAGGAAGAGGAAATGGCAGTATTGCAAATGTGCATGCATTCAGGTGCATATAAAACAGCAAAAGACTAGAACTGGCTAAAGTCAAGACTAACAAAACAATCGGCTAAGAGCCAAAATGATTCAGGGAAAGAGATACAAATTCTGATTATTAGCCGATAAAGTTAGTATTAGCTAAAGGTCTGATAACTGCCAGCAGGTAGAACAGGGCTGTCCAACCTTAGGTTTTTATTGAAACAATAGACAATATATTTTGATTCGCCATTTTAGTGACAGCTCTGCGGTAGCTCAGCTTCCTTTACTAAAGCATTTATGTAAATTTCTATGCTTGTAGGAGGCCGCATAAATTACACTTTGGCCAGCATTTTGGACAGCCCTGAGGTAGAATATAACAAGGTGTGAGGAAGGTACTTCAGGGAGACTGCTGTCCTACAACAATCTGTCCATGGGCTAATGTTAACCCATGCTGTCAGCGCTATGACATGGAATCACCAAACCTGGAAACATATTTCTGTAGTTGCTGGTGAGTGGGCCCCTCCTCTCTACTCCTGGGCCCTTCTACACATTTTAATTTGGGATTCTGACTCATAACAGTGAGCATGACTGCTTCAATTCAATATACATTTATTAATCACCTCCTATGTGCAAAGGATCACCACCTTAGGTGCTGGGAACAAAAAGATACAAAATGACAGCTCTGGCTCTTAGAGAATTTACTCTCTAATAGAAGAGATACATAGATAGGATCAACAAATAAGCCTAACACAAAACAAAATGTGATATATGGAAAAGAGAGATTCAAACAGTGCTCTAAGAAAATTTGAATAGGAAGAGATTAACTGCAGGAAATTAGAGAGGTCGAATCGAAGAGGTTCATATAAGAAGCAACAACTGAGATAGTCCTTGAAGGAGGTAAAGGATTTCAAGAGGCAAAAATGAGAATGGAGTGTGATGCAAACACAGAGAATAACCTGTGCAAATCCACCAAGTTGCAAGAGCATAGGAAAAACATATTAGAAAATAACAAATAGGACCTAAGAGGAAAGATGTTATTATCCACCTTCAGGAAAAGAACCGATAAAAAGAAGTATGTATAGTATGGTTTTATACATATGTATGTGTGTGTACATACATTTATATATATACACACACATATATATATATATATACATACACATATATGTATGCATATGTATATGTTTGTGTTTAATTGTTGCCTTCTCTAGGCTGGGGTGGGGAGGGATGGAGAAAAAATAAAAGTGCACAGTAGAGAACAAAAGAAAATTTCGAAGGAAGCACAGAAAATCAGGGTAGCTTTGAAAATAATGTATAGTATTTATTACATAGTTTCAAAAAAAAGTAACAGTCTGAAATGGAAATTCATGGTTTTATACTGAATCCTCTCTTGTGTTGTACATGGAAATGGTTTTTTTTTGTCTTTTTGTATTTAAGTTCAAAATGCATAAAAAAAATTTTTTTAAAAAGAAAATGAGTTTGACTACAATGTCCAGAGCATGAAAAGAAGTAGTATGGAATAAAGCTGGAAAGGTAGTTTGCAGAGAGATTACGACTGGCCTTAAATGCCAGGATGAGGAGTTTGTACTTTATCCTTCTGGCAATAAACAGCTAGTGAATGTTTTTGAAGAGGGGAGGGACATAGTAATACCTTCACATAGGAAGATTAATAGGTGAAATCATTTAGGAGGCTATTATATTTCAATTCAGGTCCTGACAAGAGAGGATGAGGAGTTAAAATCGGGTCGTGGCAACGGTGAAAAGGGTGAGGAGGATACAATTATGAATTGGACTATAAGGGTAAAGTGAATAAGACTTGGGAACTAATTGACCACAGGGGGTGAAGAAGAGCAAAGAATTATACATGGCTTTGAGGCTTCAGGTGATAGGAAAGGTGGGGATGCCATCATGAGAAATAGAAAATCTCAGTGGAAGGGTAGGTTTGGAGGGAGAAATAATGAACTAAGCAGCATATCATGGTGGATAAGGACCTAAAATTACAAAGACCTGAGTTCAAATCCAGCCTCAAACAATTAGTAGTTGTGTGACCCTGAACAAGTCACTTAACCCTTCTTGGCTTCCATTTCCTCATCTGTAAAATGAGAGGAAGGACTCAGTGATCTCTATGGCCCTTTTCAGTGCCGAATCTTATGCTGAGTTTGAGGACATCCAGATGGAAGTGTCCAGCAGGCAGCTGGATTTTCAGGGCTGGAACTCAAAGGAAAGATCTGACTGAATATAAAGATGAGAGTCCTCTGCATAGAGGTGAAGATTGAAGTCATAGAAGTGAATGAAATCTCCAATCGAGAGTATTGTAAGAGAAGAGGGCCAAGGTTAAAGCCTGGGTGACACCCACATCCGAGGAGGAAGATGAACTAGGAAAGTATGCCAAGAAGAAGCAGTCCTCCTGGTAAGCAGAGAACCAGCCAGGAGCAGTATCAGTGAAGGAGAAAGTACAAGAAGGGGCAGGTATGATGAATCTATCAAATGCTACAGAACTATTAGAGAGGATGAGCACTGAGTAAAAGCCATTGGACTAGTCAACTGGGAGGTCACTGGTGACCACAGAACAGCTTCAGTAGAATGGCAAGGATAGAAGCCAGATTTCCAGAGTTGCATGTGAGTAATGAGGAAACAGGGGATTGACAAGATAGGCTACTCTATATAAAAATTTTGTAGTGAAGAGCTGATGTAGGGGGTCTTTCTAATACCCCAATCAATATGTGATCTCACTGACATGAGTATTCCCTCCACTATCCAGATCACAACCCATACTTACCTTCCTGTTCTGCGTGACTCTCTTCCATGATCCCTCACAGGTTCACCACAGAAGGGTCCACCCAATGGGCTGCATGCCTTCCTTAGGTTCTCCCATTGCAAGGATACCAATGAAGCATTCAGGCTGTTCTTCTTTTCACCTTATGACCAGCCCCATACTCTCTTCTGATCACACATGTATTTGGTAACAACCTTCACAATACCTCTCCTTCATGATTCCCTCCTTATAATGTGCCTCTCTGTTGTCCTTTTGGTCTTTCTCAATTTGCTATTTGGAGACTGTAGTGGTTCATAACATACAGCCATCAGGAAAAAAAATGGTATTTAAAAAGTAGATCTTTTTTATTTTCAGGGGAAAGCTTGGGCTCATTAAATGAACCTGCAATTTTCCAAAAGCAATCCATCCTGTTCTCCTCTGTTCAATTATGGGCCCAGCTCATTGTCCATTTGCAGTGTTTGTCCAACATACACCTATTAATGGTTCAGTTTCATGGGTTGTCTATCCATTTACATATCACAGTCTGGACAACAGACGTTCTTCATCAACTTGGTTTTTCTTGTGTGGACAGTTAGGTCAACCTCTTATGAGTAATTATGTATCTCATTTAGGAGAATCTGCAGTATTCTGGGGCTTGATACAATTAACACAATGTCACCAATAAACAAGCATCTGGAGCACCTCAGCGTCAATAGGAAATCCCGCTTCAACTTGGACTCTGAGCAGCATCGTGGCAATGGGGAACGCCTTTGGTGAGCTTATGTCTCTTTGTTTTCTGCTTCATTTCAGATAAATAATCCTCACTAATACTAAAGGATGCATGGCAGGGTCAAGGGAAGTGTTTTATTCTTAGGACAGACATGAACATATTGACAGGCAGATAGAAAAAGGGTTAGTGGAGAGATAGAGACTGAAAATGGTGGAAGGGGGAATAAGATGAAGCAAGATCTCACAGAAGGTCGGAGGGTATAGGGATCAAGGTACAGGTGAGGGCTTAGTCTCAGGACAGTCAACTCATTCTCTAAAGCTGGAAGGAAGAAGAGCTCACATAAAAACATACAGCAGTTTCTAAGTATATCAGAGGAGAGATGACAGAGTTCAAGGTGGATAGCCTCAATCTCAGTAAGGTAAGAAATGAGTGGTGTGGGATTTGAGTTAGGGGCTTGAAGACAGAGCAGTTAACTGCTGAGAGGAGTGTGGAAGAGAATCAACTGAAGGTGAATAAAACGGTTTCTCTGCAATGGTGAAGACCCAGTGGAGTTTCAATACTATGACTTTGCAGTGGGCCCACTTATCACGTTTTCCTTTACTTTCTCTAGCAGTATGTGGTGGCTTATAAATAGCATAGACAAATGGTGCAGATGACCCATGGTTGTGGGTTAGCATGACTAAAAGAGGGCAAGGGATGAAAAAAGGGAGGATTTGTTGAAATGGTTGATTATGGAGTCAAAACTATAAACAGGGAGGTTGGGGGCACGGCGAATGATGAGAAATGAAGCCTTAGCAAGGGAGTCCAGGAAAACAGGGAGGAATCTAGGTATAGCACAGGCTACTCTCCCAACTCCCACTCCCACTGACAGGCTGTGTCCCCATAGGTCGGCTGCTAATTTTTTCTCCTCAGGATTCTAGGAGTAGCCCTGATGGGTTTGAGGGTATTTTTTTCTAATATTATAACTCACAAATCCCAACTAATGTACTTCACCCCAACGATTGTCAGTTGATACCAATTAGACCACCAGACTTAGATTTTAGAAAGAGGTACTTTACTGAAGTGGTATGGTAAGCATAGTTGGTACAAACCCCACCCTCCCCCAAAGTCGGTTAACACCCTCCTACAAGTTCATACAACATCAGGGGTCTTTGGGCTCAATCTTAGAGCACATGTGGCAAAGAGGGTAACTCACAGCTCCTGAAAATCCTTTTGCTAGAATCCTCATGCTGTTCTCCTTAGGTATGGCAAGTTTTCTACTAGGCTCCCTGTAGAAACCCAAAGCTTCCTTTCTTCAGTTTGTCTGATTTATTCTCAGCTCCCAGTGTAGATACCACATCTGCTGTACTGGTTGTTCTGCTAGGTTGCTGATGAGAAGTCCAAAAGTTTTAAACCATGCAAAGCTCACAAGGTCATCCTCTGGTCAAGGGTGGTGTAGGTGACTATAGCTCATCTCCTCCTCTCTCCCCAAGTGACTCTCTCTCAGGGGCTTGGCTGGAATAGCTCTCTCCACTCTGCTGCCAGGTACTCTAATGCTTGGATTCTGAACTGGCTTGTTAAAATATAGAAAATAAAGGACATGCCTGAGTCTTCTCAATCAATACAGTGTATCTCTTATAGACTATTCGGTTTCATCCAATGGCTTTCAAGGACTTCTCATCCCTAATCTCATGCCTTACTGATTATCTATCTATATCTATCCATCTATCTGGAGAAAGTGGGGAGAGAGGAAAAGGGAGGGGGAAAGGGAGAGAGGGGGGAGGGGGAAGAGAGAGAGAGAAACGGAGAGAGAGAAGAGAGAGAGATCACAGAGAGATTGCTATTAACTAGCTACTATGTGCTGGGTGCTGTGCTAAGAGTGAGAAAGAATATCCAGAATTGATACAAGGTATTTTCAGAGGACAGAACACTAATAGCTGGAAGAATACTTTAGTTATGTTTTGGATTATTCCAGGTATGCCAAGAGACAGAGATAAGGAAGGAGTACATTCTAGGCACAGGGATCAGTGTCATATGTTCAGAACACAGTAAGCCAGTCTGGCTGGACCACAGAGAGGAAGGCCTATAGAGAGGTAAGGAAATAAAGGGCCAGCTTATAAAGAGCTTTATATGCCAAACAAAAAGAGTATATATTGGATCCTAGAGATAATAATAGGGAACCACTAGAACTTACTGAGTAGGATGAAGGGGGTGACATAGTTAGACCTGTGCTTTAGGAAAATCGCTTATGGCATAATGAGTGCCATAGAAAAAGTCTGAGGATAATGGGGCATTCGTTAAAAAGATGCAGGGGTTCTGTAGGGCACAGTCCATAGACAAGAAAAGCTACTGACCAGGGGGAGTTGGGTTCTAACATGTTTAGAAATGAGCGAACAAGGAAAGTTAGCAAAGAAAAAGGCTTAGGCAGGCTGTTTTTCTGTAAGTCAGAGGTAAGGGGAGCAGGAAGCAAGGCTCCACTAGCCATCAGCAGAAGGAATACCAAGTAAGCAGAAATTCATTGAAGAAATTGGCCCTAAGATTGTGATTAGAATGTTGGTTTAATAGGGTGTGCCTTTGCAGACCTCTCCCAGTTGGTTCCCTTGAACTTGATTACAAAAGTGTTTGAGTACAAAAAGTGCCTGCATGAATCTGGATACTAACAGTACATCCACAGAACTGCCAACTTCCCAAGCATGTTTAGAACATCAGCTAACAATTACGACTGGTATCAAAATTACCTAGTCAACCTTGACATAAGCCAAAATCATTCCAATCCAGTGGTAACTCAAGCCAGAGGCCTTTTCACAGTATTGATTAATTAGATTATATCCTATAGTATAGTAGTAAGAGTATTGGTTCTACTTCCACTTACTAACTCCTCATACAGTGGCTCCAAAGGTGGAATCAAATCAATGTACTTTGTGTGCACAATTTGCTGGTCTGACCTCCAAAGAACCTATACCTAAGAGTGGTGTGATTTAGAGGCAGAGTCAGGCTGGGAGGTGAGGTGTACGTAGTTGTGTATGTGAATATACATATATATATATGTATATATATATGTATATGTATGTATACGCATGTGGCATCTGAATGAAAAAGCGGAGAATGAAATGAATGGAGAAATGAAAAACGGGAAGAGGCTTAGGTTTGCCAATAGAGAAGGAATGTGTTCTTAATTCTTTTTAAATACCCGAAGTCGATATTTGACTAAAATGAATAGCCTCAAGAGGGTCTGCCATGGGCTGCTACTGAAGGGTACCTGGGCTTGTGGGTGAGGTTTTGGGGATGACTCAAGTTACTCAGGTGAGCTCCCTCAGGACCACTGTTTCAAAAGACAAACTTTATCAGACTGACCTATTCCAATTTGAACCAGAGTGCCAGGCAGAACTCTGTCTGGCCCCTGTCATCCTATCCTGCATGTGGTACTGGGAGTTTGTCCAGTTAAGAGAAATCATCTCATCCCATTGGGATTAGAGTAAACTACAGCCATTCAAATCCACCTCCCCAGGAGAGAGAAAGACACAAATTCTACCACATTTTGGTTTTGCAGGATCCTTGTTTGTCTGGAAAGCAAACAAAGGGTGGAGGGTGGGGATTTGATGCGCCAGGGGGAAGGTGTGTTTGTTTATTATTCCTGATTTAAAAGACCATCAATGGTGTCTCTTAGAGGTAATGTTCAAGGTATCTGAGAGAGAGAGAGAGAGAGAGAGTGAGTGGTCAGGGTTTGTCGTACAGCTTTAGCTTCAGCTGTCATCTCCTGCCATTCAACAGCAACCCACCTCATCCACGTTTAAAAGTTAGTAACAAAATGCTAAAAATTGTTACAACAACTGAGATTTCCACTGGAAAGTTAAACAGCAAACCACATGAGTGTTGAAATACAAGGTAGTTTGTTTACACACATTCCTTAGTTCTGCTCAGTGATGGGGGCTGGTGCCAAACGCCTGTAGCTGATGCTGGGGGAGTAGCTCAGAAGTTACCTGTGTTGGACCTTCAGACATGAATCTTGTTTTCTTTGAAGTCATGCTTTGGGTGGCCACTTGTAGTTCTCTCTGGAATAAGCTCTGCAGTGGGGCTGTAATCTCTGAGTTGAGGATTTTCTTTGAAATACTTTTTTTTTTTTTAAGTGCTCTCTGGCTTTGCAAATGCATGCTGACTCAGGCACAGACTGGTGGCTGAATGAGAAACAAATGTTATCATGTTAGTATAACATGGTCCAGGTGTATGCTGGAGCAAGTTCAAAAGGCTTCAGAAAGGTGATTGTTAAATTTTCAGTGTGAGCATTTAAGATTCTGGAATTGGCAAATGGGCTACAAATCAGGGCTTGATTGTTGTTTTGTCGATTGTTTAGACTTAAGAAAGTGATGGGGGAAATGTTAATAGTGCAGATTAAACTTAGAGTATTGTGTGTTTTGGAGAGCTGGTTGTTTAACATTTACCAATACACAGACACACACAGACACACACACCCAGAGTCTCTCTCTCTCTCTCTCTCTCTCTCTCTCTCTCTCTCACACACACACACACACAGCAGAGATAAAAGCGTTATTATCTCTTCAGATAATAACAGCTCATGGTCAATAAATTGGTGGGGCCAGATTACAGAATTTAGTCCCAAAGAGAAGCATGGTGGGCCGGGTGAGTGAAAGGGAAGGAGAAAAAGAAGGGCAGAGCCACTTTCTAAGGAGGTTAGAGTCACGTGTTGGTGTTAAATCACTGTTATTTTGTGGCCTCATCAAACCAAAATGGATTTATTTCTCGAGCCCTTATTACGGGCCCAACGCTGTTGAGCAACACATGAGAAGTGAGGCATGTCCCTGAACTCGAGGACCTCACAGCCTGGCTGGAGAAACAAAGGCTAACACACATGAACCAATAGGAGAACAATACAACAGTGTCTCATCAAGGACCACACTGTGCAGCACAGGCCATTGAGTGCTAGCTGAGGGTTTGCTTTAAATGGATCTCCCTAAAGACCGCAAAAAACAAAAAAAACAAAAACAGTGTCTGGAAGGCCAGCAAATGAAACCCGGAGAAAGACATTTGGGCACGTTAGTCCAGAGGCTAACAAGTTGAGGTTAATACTCCAGAAACTGAGGGAAGTCATTACAGAAGAACAGCTAAGCATTTGACTACTGGGGCAGAGATCTTCCTTTGAGTCTGGGGTTCAAATAAGACGCCAAAATATCCATAAATGTCAAAGCCCTACGCTGACAAACTATTTTTTCTTTACTTTCATCTAAGGCAAGCCCTCTAGCTTATAAGAAACCCAAGGGGCAGAGTCCATTTCTCTTCTGGCTGGTATAGGAGAGCCAGGTGGGTTTGCTGGAGCCTCTCCAGTCACTGGCATAACATTAGAGGAGGGACTGGGATGGGTGCTGATACGTGAGGCTTTATCAGGGTAGAAAATGCCAGAATTGCCCTTCCAGGGAGTTTTTGGTCTAGAATCCTGACGTCATTTATAAATATCACTTCCTTTTCCATGACCTTGTCTCTTTGCCCTATGCTCTACCCCTCCCCCACTGGTCCAAAGTACTTCAAATGGTCATAGCTCTAGAGATATAAAGTACCTTAGAGACAATCCAGTCAGTAAGCTAATAAGCATTTATTAAGCATTTGCTACGTTCTAGGTACTGTGTCAAGTGCTGGAGATACAAAGAAAGGCAAAAAATTCTGTTCCTGCCTTCAAGAAGCTCATGTTCTAATGTGAGACAAAATACAAAAATAGCTAGGAATATACAAAGTATATACAGTGTAAATGGAAGGTAATTCTAGAGAGAAGGGACTAGCAGTGGGAGCCTCCTGCAGAAGGTAGGATTTAATCTGAACCTTGGGAGTCAGAGATGAAAAGGGAAAGCATTCTAGGTGTGGGGGACAGCCAATAGTCTACACAGTCTAAAGAGAAAGTATCCTGAGTGAGGAACAAGTAGGCAAATCTAATCTCATCATTTTACAGACGGGGAAACTGAGAACCAGGAGGGTTAAGTAACTCGCCTGAGGTCACCTAGATAGTAAATGTCATAAATAGGATATGAATGAACCCAAGTCTCCTGACTCCTAACCACATGGAGTTACAGAATCTCTGAAATTGTTGGGAAATCTTTTCCTTACACGAAACTTTAATTTACCTCTTTGTAGCTTCCATTTCTTTGTTCCTAATTATCCTTTGGTAGGGATATTTCTTGCCAAGCCCTTCAAATCAGGTCCAAAGTGCAACAAACATCTCCATGATGCCAAGTTATGGGGCATAGTTTCCAAGGGTTCAGGCCCTGATGTACCCACCTCCCCAGAAGAATACAGCATGAGTAAGTTAACCTCAGAGCCAGGACCCTGGACAAATACCCTACTGCCCTCTGAGAAAGTCTTGCCCTGATTTTAGTTTAGTTGGTTGACATTTACTTATGTAACCCTTTTTTCTTTAAGCTCTTGCCCAGTATTTTAGATGCTAAAGATTTCCCTGTGAGAATTTTAGGAGACCTGGATTCCTCAGACAGCCCAGACTTGAATGGGAGAGAGAGAGAACAGGTTCTGCAGAGTTAGACAAAGACCTTCACGTTTCATAATGTCAGTCTGAAAATTACAAAACGTGGGCAAAAGGCAATGTAGACACTCCTCTCTGCAACAGAAATTTCATTGGAGCATCAAAATTATATTCTGCCAATTAGCATCCACATTTTAAAAACTAGGACTTTACAGCTTAGCAACAAGAAATCTGGAAGAACTCTGGAATTAATTTAAGGAGAAAAAAACCAAGAAGGGAATTGGCAGCAAAGTAATAAGGCTACACGTCTTTATTATTACCTTTACAGGCAAGGCAGGTAATAAACATTTTCAGTATTAATTACAAGGAGAAAGAGCGGATGAGGGACCTATCTTGTCTCAGAAGCTGCTGCTTACTAACTTTCTCTTTATTTTGGAAAGAGGCCACTTGGTTAGAGATATAAGCAAAGGCAAGGAGCAGTGCAACTAACAAATCAAATGAAGAAAGCACATGCTCAAACAGCTCTATCAGCTATTTAGGGCTGGAGACACACTGGTGCTACAGGAGGCATTAGGGTTTCAAGAGTGATCTGGAAGTTCAGTCAGCTAAGCACAGAACATCAGAGCCCCTTCTAGGGCCATTTTAACACAACATTCCAGCATATGACCCATCTTTACAAAAGCTAAAAAGCACTCCCTATACAAACCTCTTCATATTTTTGTTGTTGAGTCATTTTCAGTATGTCTGACTCTTTATGACCCCATTTGGAATTTTCTTGGCAAAAATACTGGAGTGGTTCGCCATTTCCTTCTCCAATTCATTTTACAGATGAGGAAACTGAGGCAAACAGAGTTAAGTGACTTGCCCAGGGTCACACAGCTGGTGCTGAGGCCACATTTAAATTCAAGATGAGTCTTCCTGATTCCAAGCCCAGAGCTCTATCCACTGCACCCCCTAGTTCCCTAAACCTTTTCTTAGACAATTTAAAGAGGTCTGGCAAAAGAGGAGATAGCCTGAAATTGGAATCACTGAGGTGACTGCTGTTAGGTTTCTAGATTGGGATGCTATTTATCTACACACACACACACACACACACACACACCATATAATAATTAGGCAAAATGATGCATTAGACCATTTATATGCACATTTTTTTAAAAGGCATACCTGAAGGTGAGAGGCCATAGGGTGCAAAATATTTCATGTAACAACAGATGCGCCTGATGAGTTGGTTGGTTTTGATGAGTCTTTTTCCCCTTTTTTAAAATTCTTTATGAGGGATGATTCTTTGGGAGGGGAAGAAATATATTGTAAAATAAAGGTGATGTTAAAAACAAAAAACAATATAAATATTTTTAAAATAAAGGCATTCTTGAAACAGTTTAGATCACCAATGCCTTTACACACACACATACACACACACACACACACACACACACACACACACACAGCCTCCATGCCCTCCCCCTCCCCCTTCACAACTTCTCATTTACTTGGAGCAATATTATAAGCTATTGGACTTAATGAACTAGGGCAGGAAACTGGTAAAGAGTCCCAGTCTAATTTTCTCTTTATCATATGGGGCTTATTTGTGCCTTTTCTCAATGTGGCTGTGAGTTCAAGCTACTGACTCTGCTACTACCTGAATAATTTTGGATAGGCCACAACCCTTCTGGGTCTTAGTTTCGTCATCTGTAAAATAAAAGCATAAAATCACATAATTTCTAAGGTCCCTTTCAGCTCTGATATTCTCAAACTTCCAGGCTTCCTTCCAGCTCTAAAATGTTACAAATGCTACTGTCCTAACCAAATATAATCAATTCCTCTTCCCACCCTACCCACCCCACTGCCCACTCCAGTTTTTATTGAAGAGTAGGATGCTCTGGTTAACTGTGTGTTAATATATATTACTTTCTGAGGCTACTACTGATGTGCAAAGAAATTCGAATGCAGTAAGTTCTCTTCAGCATAAATCCATCTCTCTGATGATTCAGGCGACACTTCAGAATTCTCAGAGTGTCTCATTATCGCAAAAGGGATTTAAATGCACATGACATAACAAAATTGCCTCACAGGAGTTTTTTAGCCAAAGACCTTGACATCATTCTCATTATCTTTATTTTACAAATATCATCTCCTGCTTTCCAAGTTCCTGCCCTTCCCCCACCTCTAGTCCAATGTGATTCAGCTTTCCTCAGGCAGGGGGTACTTTGGCCAACTGAGCAACCTCTGCTATGTGAGGTAATCAGGTATAGCATTCAAGGGGTCACGTCCCGCTGCCCCTCCCTCTCTAATATGTATACATCTCTGTGAACCTCAAATATTCATTCAAAAATATTTACTGAGACCTGTGTAGAGGTGTACAAGTGGCTCTGAACGATACGAGAATTAACAAAACACAGTCTCTGCCCTTGAGACGCTACCACGGGGGAGGCAGGGGAGTAAGGGGAGACTATCCTTCCTGTAATGCAAGGGTATATGGGATTGGTATCGTATGAGAAGTAAGAGTATCTGGGCAAATTTCAAGAAGAAAGAGCTTACTTTTGGCCAGGGATAACAGAGAAGCTTTCAGAGGCAGCTAGGCGGCACAGTGGATAGAGTACTGGACTTGGAGTCTGAGTTTGAATCCTGTTTCAGACATTTACTAGCTGTGCCCATCTCGCCGAGTCACTTAGCTTCTCTCAGCCTCAGTTTCCTCAGCTGCAAAATGGGGATAAAAAATAGTACTTCTTTCACAGGATGGTTGTGAGGTGTAAATGAGATAAAGCAGTTTTGAGCTCCTAAAGCATAAAAGTTTTGGGACACCTTGCCTAGGTAACGTCCTTTCTAAACTTTAATTTGTTGTGGTTCCGTTGTTGTCTAGTCATGTCTGACTTCCCGTGACCCCATTTGGGGTTTTCTTGGCAAAGATACTGGAGGGGTTTGCCATTTCCTTCTCCAATATGTCCCCATTTTTACAGATGGGGAAACTGAAGCAAACCAGGGTTAAGGGACTTGCCAGGGTCACACAGCTAGTGAGTGTCTGAGGCCACATTTGAACTCAGCTCTTCCTGACTCCATGCCTGGCACTGTCCAAGCTGGAGTATATGCCTTATTGTTCCTCATACTTGGCAATCTAATTCCCCCCTCCGTGCTTTTGCAGCAGCTGTCTCCTATAGCTGGACTCACCTACGTCTCTTAGAATCCTTCATCTCATTCAAGACTCAGCTCAAATGTTACCTTCTAAATGAAGGCTTTCCTGATTCCCTCTCCTTCATTCAAAAAACATTGTATTTATTTTGTAACTACCTTGTAAATACCTGTATATGTTCATGTTGTCTCCTCCAGTAGCTAATAGGCTTCTTTGTATTCCCAGTGCCTGGTATAGTACTTTCCTAGCACACAGCAGGTGTTTAATAAATGCATATTGATCAATGGATTGATGTACAAGGGAATGGCATGAAATTAAGTCTGGACCAATAGATCTGTTCCTCGTGATGTCCTTTACCCGAGAGACTAGAGTACTATAAAAATAAATTCTGGTAAACTGGGTCCCTGAATAAGTGGAATTTGGGTGTACATGCAGCTGAGACTACAGTTTAATCTTAGTAATTTGGGGTCTCAGAACTGAGAAAACAGAACTCCTCACAAGAAAAGAGTCGCTTGTCCAGACATTAATACATCCTTTCACCAAGATGACAGGGAGTTGTGGAGACTGTTGAGCTTTGTGTTTGCCCTACCCGTTAGCCCTGACCCCTTCCCCAGGGTTGTCTAATACAACAGTGTCACATTCAAATAGAAACGAGGGACGCTAAACCATACTCAAGGGTCCCTGTGAGCCCCTTATTGACTTAGAAAACTACACACCAATACTGCCTATGTTTTGCTGTGTTTATTATTTGTTCTTTTATCATTTGCTACATTTATTTTATTAAATATTTTCCAATTATGTTTTAATCTGGTTTGGGCCACATGTTTGACACCTCCATTCTAATGGAAAGACCACAAGAGGGGTAACTAAGAAACTAAGTTCTAGTTAAGTTCTGACGTCAGACGTGTCACTTAGCTTTTTTGGCCTCATCGTCCTCATCTGTAAAAATTAGGAAGGTTAGATCAGATGATCTCCAGTATCCCTCTGAACTCTCAATTCATGAGACTGATAACATAACCTTGGCAAGTAATTTAAACTCTATTCCTCTATCTCCTTGGCCATTAAGATGAGGGGTAGAAGAGAAGGGGGGAGGATGATAATTATGAGTAAAATGATCACTGGCTTTGGGAATCAGAAGACCAGGGTTCAAATCCTGTTTCAGTTACTATCTATGTGACCATGAGCAAGTCTTTTATATTCTGTCCTCGGTTTCTTTACATATAAAAGGAGGGCACCGGATCAAAGGATCGCTAAAGTCTCTTCCAGCTTTAAAATTCTTTGACCATAGAATACCTGCACTGCCTACCTTAAAGGGTTACTGTGAGGTTCAGTTAGCATAATTCAATTCAACTAGATAAGGAAGGGTTGAAAGATAACAGAACACCATCCTTGCCCTTTTGAAGTTTACCATCTACTGTACTACATAAATACAAGCTAAAAGACAATAAATGAACAAGATAGGTTCTACAGAGAGGGATGAGAGATATAGAGAAGAGATCACCTCTATGTGGAAGGATCAGGGAAGGCTTATGGATGAAATGGTACCTGAGTTGGTCCTTGAAGGGAGAAGGCTTCAACAGGCAGAGATGTGAAAGGAGTCCTTTTCAAAATCTGCTCAAATGTATGGTGGTGGGAGACAGCAGGAGACGACTGAGGAATGGATCATAACCCACTTCCACTGGAAGGCAGAATACTTAGAGGGGAGTTAATTCTATTAGCAATAAAGAATCATTAGCTTCAGAATATTAGCTTAGAATTAGATTGTGGAGGACTTTGGCTACCAAGATAAGGCATTCGTATGTTCTCTGGAAGTACTTGGGGAGCCAGTGAAGGTTTTTGAGCAGGGGTGATCATGCATTAGAAATATAATTTTGGTAGGAATGCAAAGGATGTGAAAGCACTCAGAAAAATGAAAATGTGAAATGGTAGTGCTGTCATAATGTATCACCAACCCCTGGCAGCCTGAACTTGTGTTCTAATATCTAGGCTCTTTTACCTTAATATCAGAGTTCCATTTTACATCAGAGGATGAAGGAAGACAGGTGAGGGAGGGAGGAGATTGTGTCTGCAATGTAGGCAGGAATGAAAAAGGAAAGAATCTCCTAGAACAGTGAATAAAAGGGATTGAGAGCTGGAAGTAGCAGTAGGTCAGGCTAGTTTTGTAAGTGGAATCCACATACCAGTCCAGCTCAGTTAAGGGCATAATCCAAAGGCTATCTGAAAGTAGCAGCTGCTGCTGCCTCTGCATTTCTAGACTTTGGCAAACTGCCCCCCTTCCAACATGCCTGACTTGAGACTTCTGGACTCTGATAGCTCTCCCTCTGCTTTGGAGTTGGCAGAAGCTGCAGAGGCGGAGAGGGAAATGACTTGGCCAAACAGGGCGGTAGAGACTATCCTGGATCTTCATGAAGATTCCTGTCTAGGCTTGCCCTGGAGATGTCTGTGGTGACCAACTGGGGAGTGCTGAAAAAGGAAAAAGAAAAGTTGGTGTTTCCTTTTCAACACTGCACTTGGAACTAATTTTCTTCCTCTAAATTAGGGGATTTTAACAACCTTTTGTGTGTGTGTGTGTGTGTGTGTGTGTGTGTGTGTGTGTGTGTGTGTTTGTGTGTGTCATGGACGCCCTCTGGCAATCTGGTGAAGCTCTTTTTAGAATCATGTTTGTTTTCTACATTCATAATTAAAGGAAATACTAAATTTCAATTAGAGGGTAGTGAAAATAAAGACGTACTTTTTTCCTATACAAGTTCTTGGACCTACTGAAATCTATTCTAGGATCCCTTGGGGTTGGGAGGGGGTGGTCTGTGGACCAGAGGTTAAATAATTTTTCCTCTAAATGAACTTTGTTGTGCCTAAGAGAAGAAAAGAGAGAAGGGTAAGCTAAGATTTCCAAATATTTCTGCTTAAATACAGTGGGGTACCCTGGTAGGGTTATCTACAGAATTACCTACTTCCGGGTATGATGGTCCAAGTGAATAAATCTTCACGATGTTTGGAACTGATTCCATCATCTTCACTGTATTCCAAGCCCAAAGACCCACTCTCTCAAAGGAAGGGAGAGAGAAGGCAATAGCCAGCCAGTCAGTCTTTTTGAAAAGTCTCTTCTGGAAAATTAGTGCAGTACAACTAAAAGTGACACGTGGGCTAAAAATTCAGAATTGCTTTAGAGTGCTCTCTCATTTTGCTTTGTAGATGGTTCAGCCAACTACTGGTTAAGGTCATCAGTCACCAAGACTGTATTTCATTATGGATCCTGTCACAGAACAATAAATTAAGCAATCCCTCCAGATACCAAGCTCATTTAATCCTATTTTGCGGAGCAAGTTTAGGTTGTTTAGATTTGGGATTAGAATTGTCCTTTACAATCCACTCATTTTTTGCCAAATTTTCATTTAGTTCCTCTATTTCTTCCTTGAAACTTTTATTTTAAATCCACTGATGGGTACGAAAGGTTGGTAGAAGTTTGACCTCTTTCAGTAAATGTACAAAAATGTCCCACTATTCGGATTTTACATGTCCTATATTCCATTCTCTTAGGTATTGGCTGGGTTATCTGCATGAATAGATCTCACACACACACACACACGCGCCCCAGCAGTTCAACTGTGTAAACTAATGTAATAACTCTTCTCAACTTTTCTCTCTAGCAGTTTATAATATAACAGGAGAGCTGGGCTTCGCTCAGAAACCTGGCACTAATGGTGTCAGCCTGGGAACAAATTTGTTTATATTAATTAAAAGAAAAATGTTTTGATTATATTTGAGTTCCAGCCACCACCCCTCACCCTCCTGCCCCCACCACACACACTCATTTCTGGCATCATTCCTGAAACCTCTGTCTTTGTTTATAAAACCAAAACCAATGAGATTTTTACAGATTATCTCTTCACAATGCGATCCTGACTCTTTTAGATGTTTTTACTCAGGTTCAAGTTGAAAAATCACTTGCATCATTTGGAATTCATTTTCCCCCATCCAAGACACACACATACACACACAAAACCTTTAAAATTGTGTCTTTATACATAAATTGCATACAATTGCTTACAAATAGCATCAATAATTTTTGTCTCTAAACAACATGATTCTGGGAAAGAACAGAAAGGTCTCTGCTCTACTGGTTTCTTAGGCAAACAGCCTACATTTTCATGACTGTTCAAGTTATATCAAGGAAATTGAATTTTTAAAAAACATACCAAAAAAACAGAGTAGCTTTTAGGTTCAATGACTCAAAAAGTATTTATTGAGTTTATTGAGTTCCTACTCCCACTTATTCATTTCAACTCAATTTAGTTCAGTTCAATAACGTATCAAGCATCTACTCTGCACTATTAGGTACTGTGAAAACCAAAGTGATAAGGTCATGAATTTAGAGCTGGGGGGGCCCTTAGAGATTCTTCAGTCCCATGATTTCCTTTTATAGGTGAGAAAACCGAGCTTCAGAGAAGCTAGCGGCCTCTCAGGGCCATACAGATAGTAAGAAGCAGACGTGGAATTTGAAACCAGGTCCTCTGACTCATCCCACTCTGACTCCTCTGCCCTCGGGCAGTTTGTAGTCCAACAAGAACAATATGACGCATACACAAAGTTAATACAAATAAGAGAGAATGTGATAAAGGTAAAAGACCCAAAAAGGCACTTTGAAAAAAATCCAGAAAGAAAAAAATCAGGGGAGGCACCAAGGAGAGGGTAACATTTGAAGGTTGGCCATGAAGGGTGAGATGGATTTCTGCAGAAGAGGTACGATCTTCCAAGTATGTGGAAAAGCCCAAGAAAATGTCTGGAGATGGGATCAAATCATAGGATTACAGATTCAGAGTTGGAAGTGACTTCAGAGGTTATCTAGGCCAGAAGTATCAAAACACATTTCCTGATGTGTCCTGAACCAACTTAAGATGTAATAGGGAGATATTGAACAAAATAAAGGAAAATATAATGAAATATGGATCACATTAATATATGGATTTGTTCATTATATATATTTTTCTTTTCCACCCAATTATATATTAAAACAATTTTTAACATTTTAAAAAAGTTTTCAGTTCCAAGTTCTATCCCTCCCTCCCTCTCTCCTTCTCCCGGAGTTGATAAAGCAATCCGATATAGGTTATGCATGTGCAGTCATGTAAAACATTTCCATAATATGTGGATATCTAACTCAGTTGTGGCCCACAGGGAGCCTTACGTATGGTTTAGTGGCTCCTTTTTCTATTTGATTTTGACACTACAGCCACTGAAGGGTTTTGAGCGGGGGACTGACTCATGCATTAGGAGTATTTATTCTGGCAACCATGTGAAGGATGGCTTGAAAAAGGGATAGTGACTGGACACAAGGCAGTAAATTAGGAGGTCATTACAATAGTCTAGAGGAGAGGCAACAGGCCTATGCCTAGGGAATATGAGGGATACAGAAATTAAGATACTGTTTCTACCTTCAAGAATTTTTACAATTTAGATAATATTACAAGGCTAGAATAGGTGAACTTAGAGTGAACAATGATGGACAGTAGATAATTAAGACTTATCCTGTAGGGTGCATATTGTAAAGTAATAATGTAATTCCATGGGAGAGGAAAATCAGTCAGGGAGTAATTAGAGAAAATGTCATGGGGGAGGAGGTCTTGAGTTGGACCTTAAAGGTGGAATGGGATTTAGGTAGGTGGAAGAGAACCAGTTAAAAGTTCTGGCGAAAGAGGAGGATCATAAGGCTCAGCCCAAGTGCCACCTGCTCCAAAAGCCCTTTACTGCTGCTTCCCTCAGCCCCCATTTACTTGGGTCCTTTCCCTGCTCCCAGTGTTATCTGGTCTTTACCATACATATATTTCATCTGTGTACATGTTGTCTCCCTTAAGAAATCCTTAAAAAAGCCCTGTAAAGGTAGGGACTGTTTTATCTTCAACTCCCTGGTACAATTCCTGGCATATAGTAGGCATTTAATAAGTGCTTGGTGAAAAACCTGGGAGGCAGGAATAAGCTTGGGGTGTTTGTGAGATGGATGTTGGCCAGACTGGAGCACGTGGGGCTGTGTAGATAGGGTAGGACTATGGAGGGACAAACTGAAGAGGATTGGCTTGCGGTAGGAAACAGGAAGGGACTGAAAGTTTTTTGACCAGAGGAGCAGTGACACGATGAAAACCGTGTTTAAAGAATTTAAACCTACCTAATGATTTTACTCACAGTTACAAAAATCAAACCTAGGCAAGAATGTGAGTTCCAGTAGTCACCGTTGCCCGTTTTTCCATGCAAAACTCAGAAAAAGGAAACCGTCCAAAAGTGTCACCTCACTTAACACTTCTACCCCTAAGACACTCCAAATCTACCCTACTGAAAAATATGAAATACTTCCCATATCCATACATCCTTTTTTCCCCTCTCTATATCCATATATCATATATCTTACCTTTTGGATCCTATACTAGCTGCCTGAGTTCTACTACAAACAGAAAAAAATCCAAAGCAACTAACACACTGAACTCAAGTGCTACCAATTTTATGTGTCTACGTCTGTAGAGATGGATGTAGGACAGATCCTGAAAGGATGAGCATTTGACTGCATATATAAATCAATCAATCAATAAATCAACCAATATTTATTAGATTCCTACAATGTGCCGGGGGATGTATTAGTATTTGTAATACAAATACAAAGTGAGGCAATCTTTGCCCTCTAGGAGCTTAAGATTTATTGGGGGGTGGGGGTAGATGAGAAAAACATGTTCACAGATAAAGAGAGGATATATACAAAATAGTGATTGAAGGGAAGAACTAACAACTAATGAGAATCAGAAAAGCCCTCTTGAAGATGGTGGTACTTGAGCTGAGCCTGGAACGGAGGTAGAGATGAGATGAGATGGGTAGGTAAGATAGGTAGATGAGAAGGGTAAACACTCCAGGCATGGGAGTGGAGATGTTATATCTGAAGGATGTGAAACAGACCACTTTGACTAGGACAGCAGTTCTCAAACTTTTTGGCTTCAGGACACTCATAAATATTGAGGACCCTCCCCACAAAGAACTTTACTTACATGGGTTATAACTATTCACATTTGTCATACTGGAAATCAAAATATGTTAGTATTATTATGAAAATAGTTTTGACTTTGTGGACCCCCTGAAAGGATCTGGAGTTCCCAGACCACACTTTGAGAACTTTTGGACTAAAGTGTAGCATACATGAAGCAAAGTAAGGTATGGTTAGCCTGCCTGTGCCGTAGTGCTTCTGCAATCTGGACTTTCCTCCGTTTCTTATGTTCCTGTCTTTACAAGGTAACAATCTTACCGGAAGATAAATATCAATGTAAAAACACCCTAAAATTTTTATTGAACTAGTATGTATAATGGATAGTGAACTGGACTTGGAGTCAGGATGGATCAAATTCTGTTTTGAACACTCCATGGTTGCAAATCATTAAACTTCTGCCTCCACTTTCTCTTCCATAAAATGTGCATACTAATAGAACCTGACGCATAGATGTAAGATTCAAATGAGACTTTTTTTTAAGCACTTAACAAATTGTAAGGTACCATATAAATGTCAGCTCTTATAATGGAAGTTTGATGACCTGAGTTAAAATATTTCATGTAGGAAAGTGAATTTCTGGTGTTCCTAAGGAAATGTAGAAATTTTGCAAAATGAGACTCTTGGAGCTTCTATGATTGTTCTTACTGTTTTTAAAATGTGAGTGGCCCTGGGTGTGGGATGACAACTTGTTAGTTGGTAGGTTATCTGAATAATCTTGAAGCTGAGCTTTGGAGGGTGGGGTAGGACAGCCTTCAAAGCTACAAAGCCTCCCATTGACATTCACTCTAACCTAGAGTCAGCAAATTCAACCTCTGGAGCCTAGAACCTCCATCTACCATCATGGTACCTCCTTTGCTTTGTTGCTTTGGAGAATAGTAGGAAAGGGTCAACAACTACTGCAAATTTACAAAGTACTATCAATGGATTATTACGATCTGAAAGACTTTGGAAATGGCTCTTTATTGGGCATAGTATCTGTAGGCTGGAACAACACAGAACGTAGGGTAGAATCGGGAGAGAATTTGGAAATCCACTCTAACCTCTCCATTTTACAGAGATCAACAGAAGTTAAATACCTTGCCCAAGATCCCACAGCTGGTTAACAGCAGAGCCAAGACAAAAATCTTGGTTTTATTCACATTTTCTATCTGTATCATCCCTTTTGGGGGTGAGGTGGAGTAACAGGTTTCATGAATTTACCAGTAATTGTACCAAGTAATTCTTATGTTATAATTTGCATTATATGTGTGAGTAAATTTAATTTGATTGAATTCAACAAACACTTCTTTGGAGAGGTGGTATAGAACAGTATAAAGAATCCAGACAAGGAAGACAAAAGACCTTGGCTTCAGTCTGAGCACAGCGCCACCACGTATTCTAATACATGAATACATGAACTTGGATAAGTGTCTTGACCCTTCTGAGTTTCAGTTTTCTGACTTATAAAGATAATGTTTACCTTACCTAGCTCAAATGGGTAAAGATCAACTCAATTTAACATGTGTTTTTTTTTTTAATTGAACACCTTCTATGTGCCAGGCACTGTGCTAGGAACAGAGATACAAAATGAAAAGGTCTCTGTCCTCAAGAAACTTACATTCTACTGGGGAGAAATAATATGCATTCGCACAGGGGCACATACGGTACACACAAATCTAGGTCTCCTGCCTTTCAGTCTGGTGTTCTTCCCACCTACGCATCTCATTAAATAGAGCATGGTAGAGTGAACCCAGTGCTGGATTTGGGAGTCTGAGACTTGGGTTTAAGTCTTGGCTTAGTCACTTAACTTACCAACTATGTTCCCTTTGGTAAGTCATTTCTTGAACTCCAACCCCATTTTCTTCCTCTGCAAAATGAAGGCAGTGGAATAAGTGATCTGCAAGGTCTTTTCCACTCTAACTAGATTCTGATTCTCTTAATTTATGAGTCTATACCTTGTCCAGTACTTTACCTGTATAACCTATTATTCAGTGACTAACTGGATGCTTTTTTTTAAACACCCAAAGCAATGGTGATTTAGAGTTGTGGGTTTCTTTTGTTTGGAGGGGAAAAGGGAGGGATTGTTGGACCTGCGTTCAAACAAATGTTTGGGGAACCACCCAGAAGTGTGTTTGGGGTATAACTGGTGCCAGCATTGTGGCTTTGACATCTGCCTAGCATAAATTCTCAACTCTCCAGAAGATGCTGTTGGTGCATGTTTGAGACAGGACAATGGGTTCTGACTCATACTCTGACCTGCACAACTAACACCCCCTCCCACCTTTGTCCCTGTCAAAAATCTTATTAATTCTTCCCCAGAATTTCCACTCTTGAGGACCTCATAAGTCAGCCAGAAACTAGACTCCTATATTTTTGTCAGACTTGACAATGGTGGATACTCTATCTTTAACTTAAATTCGTTAAGAACCTTAACTCTTCCCCAGAATATCAGCTATGAGGATCTCATAAGTCAGATGCTAGCTTCCTAATGTTTTTGTCAGACTTGACACTGGAACACTTTACCTTTAACTTAAACATGTAGGTATGCACACACACACACACACACACACACACACACACCCCATTCTGGAATCCTTCAGACAAGGTATCAGCAAGGAACCAGCTGTCAAGATAGATCAACTTGACAGCCCCAGCAACCTGTACAATTTCTTTAAAATATATTGCTACTTAAAAAATCATTTAAAAATTCCCCAGCGGCGATATTAGACCCCTTACCTTCCCCACCCCACCATGACTTTTCTTATTTTGGGTTCTTGCCACTGGTACAACAACAGAAAGAAATGTTGGAGTCTGCTGTCAACAGTCCTCATACCTTGCCAGCCCCGGATCCAGGGTACCTTTTCCTTGCGCCCCCACCCCCACCCCCCCTTCAGTTCTCCCTCTCACTACCCCACGTATGCACACTTTAGCTTGTATTGGCTATACGAAGTTGAAGAACCTCGACTTTGGAGCTTTTGAGGACTGTACAAAAGACTGGGGAAATTCCCGAAGACTACAGCTGGCAACTGTCTCTGGAGGCTCTCTGAGAACAGCTTTCCCTGGCCCTCCTCCCCCCAACCGGGCTCACTCACCCCCATGACACAGCAGAAAGTGAAACCAGCCGGCGGCAGTGGCCCCAGTGGAAGCAGCTGCTTCCGAGGGAGCTGCAGAATGTGCTGTTTCACTGTAAAACCACCGATCTCGGTGGGTTTGTGAGGTTTCCCAGGAAGCCAGAATCCAGGCCCAGCACCCAAACAGCCTGTTGCAGAAGCTTCCCCCCACAAAAAAAAAATCCAACCACACAGATATCTGTTTCTATTCACTCCACTTTCTCAGAGTGGCAAAAAAAAAAAAATACCTTGACATCCATCACCAGACTATGAGACAGACCCCTAACTCCTCCAGCTGGGGTTGGTCTCCCCGTTGGTGAGAATGTCTTAGAAGATCTCCGTCCTGTTCTAAACTGTGCCCCTTCCCTGCTGGGATACAGTCAGGACTGAAGCTGCTGCCTTAGTCCTGTAAACCTGCCAGCTACTTTGTCTTTTCTTGGGGGGGCGGGAAAGAAGGGGGATGAATCTGAGAATCTGTGGACCTCTAAGGAAAATGGGCATCTGGAATATAGGATGGCAGGGAAGAATGAAAGAAAAATTTGTTAGAATTGTACTTTTACACTTGCCATCTTCTCACTGGTGCTGGTAAGCAAGTAAGGGCATGGGGTAGGAAGGTGGGGTGTAGATGTTTCCCTGGGGCTTGGGATAGCCTTGGACATATTGAGCAATGCTATTCACTGGCAAAGTTGCTCCATCTGTGATCAGAGCTTTGGATCAATGAGTCTGTACAGCAAAGAGAAGAGAATGAGAAACTGGGTGCAGAAAAATCGGCGAGACATATTTGCCAAAGGTTAACTTCATGGAAGAATCAAGCAATTTAAAAAGTGAAATTAGTCTGGTCAAACAGGTAACACTGGTTTCTCCCCACTCCCACACAAACACCCCCACCCCAAAGCAAATTTTGACAGTGATTGACAGCTGACTGCATTTTTCAAGTATGACTTCAGTTTTGGGGGGGTCTGCATGGCCCCTCAACTTGAACCTATTGTTTAGCAATAGATGTTTATCGGTTTTGTCATGTTGTCTAAATACAAGACGTGTGTGTTAGAAAGTTTTTTTTTTTTACACAGTGAAGTCATCGCTTAGAATTATATCTTCCCAGTCGCTTGAACCATGCCCAGAGACACAGATGAATACTGCAAGAGCAATAAGGATTTTTAGGGGCATTATGATAGTGTAATGGAAACACATCTGCCCCCAAAAGTCCCTCATTTTCCCTGCGGTAATGAGCCAGGCAGGAAGTGGTAAACGTTGGAACATCTAGAGCAAAAACTAAAAGGGGGAAAAAATTTTAAGTTAGAAACAAACATTTTTAAACAGCAGTTGAAACTTTCATCATAAATAATATAACATTATGTATATGCTTATTCTCTTTCTGCAGTGAAATGATCTGAATCACTTTATAATGGGCCCTATGTATCAAAGTGGATGTTTAGAAACACTCAGTTACCCTATCTTTTCCCCTAAGCAACTTTGAAAATCAAGTATTTGGAATGCCGAAATAGTTCAAAGAAACCATGATAAATTTTTAAAATAAAATTAAAATATATAAATAGTACTTGGTTATTTCACCGACAAGTTAACCATCTCATTAAGCAGCTGATCCATAAATAGCCCTTATGGAACATGGAAAAGTCAACGTATAAATAAGCATGGATGAAAGTGTCCTAAGCCTTTGGCTCACTTTCCATTCTCAAACACTATATGAAGCCTATGTGCTACAGGCATAGGCTGGGCCCTGGGCTAGTTAGAGCTTCAGAAAACGGAAAAGATGGAATCAATAATCCAGAACGATACTTCTATTTCCCTTCTAAATTTGTCCCTGATTTATAGGTTAACTGAGGAATAACTTTAACTTTTCCATATCTCAGTTTCTCCAGTGGACCTAGGTGACCTTGAATGAGCAAGTTTTTCCCTGTATATGAAAAATTTTGGGTGGAGAGTTAATGCCTTCAAGCCAGTAAGGGCTTCATTGAGGACACTGGCTGCTGAGTGAACTAACAAGAATCCTGGTGACTTGAGTTAACACTCCTCCCAAGGGGATTGATGCCTAAAGAGACATTTGCTCACTTAGCAGGCTATGGCTCATATCTCACCAGGTCATCATAGTGAGTTCCTGAAAAAAGCCTCCATGAAATCTGTGAATGGAGGGTTCCTTATAATGAAAATAAAAAAGTCGGGGAAAAAGCCATGACAACACAGAATGTACCATGGAGAGACTCTCTTTTGGCTCCCTTACACACATCAAATGGCAACAATTCATTGGCAGCAAATGAAAAGAGATACCTGCACCTGTGGTAGTCAATCACTACCCTATGAGGACAAAAACTGGAGACCAGTTCAGGCTGTTTCTGACAGGGAATATTGCTAATTTAGCATTCCAATTAGAGAAACAGCACAGAGTGCCACGGGAAGAGTATTCCACTTGAAGTGAGGAGGACTGACCTAGCTTTATGACATCTACTGGCTATGGGTCACTTCACTCTTAGGAGCCAAAGTTTCTTCAAATGTAAAGTAGGCATAAGAGTATCCATACTATCTTGCTCTCGGGGCTGTTGGGACAAACATGCTCTTGGAAACTTAAAGCAACTCCAATATACCAACAAAATCACAGAGCTAGTAGATGGAAATATATGTGTGTATGTATATACACATATGTGTGTATATATATACACATGTGTATGTATACACATGTGTATATATATATGTGTATATATACATACACACATAGATACAATGTTCTGTGGTGTTTGAGTCTATTCTCTGAAACTGTTTAAAGTAGGATATAAAATATCTTGTTTCGGTTTAACTGTGGGACCACTAAAAAGTCTGCCATTCAGAGAACTTGAAACTAAATATAGTGTAGTATATGGTGTCCAGCATGCACTTTTTTAATCCTATTTTAAGACACACTCAGAGACTCTTGAGCAGTTTAGGACCCATGAGGCTTTTCATTAGCAGGGGGTGGAGAAAAGTCTAGTCAGCAGAGAGTCCCAAATGTTTGGCCAGCTTCAGAGTTAAAGGAGAGCTAGTTTAAACTGCCCCAGTAAACAGTAACAGGGACCTAATGGTGCCCAGGTACACATGCACTACTGCTTTCTCCTCTGGATGTCTTATCTTGGCCAGCTAAGCTGAATTACCCAGCCAACTGTCCCTTTGTCCCTGCGTTCCCCTCCCCAGCTCTCGTGTAATGACACACTTACTGTTCAAATCCCTTTTCTCCCTAATGCTCCTCCCCAATACCCCTGGCCAACTTTTGTAATCTAAAGGCCAAAGTTTGACTGACTGTTGTTCTATACTGATAAACAGCAATGGACCGGGGTGTCTTCATGGATTTGGACTTTCTGAGGCTCAGTGATGACTAAGTGTACAGGAGCTTAGATTTATAAACAGCATCGCTGGCAAAGTGCCATCCCTTCCTTCACTGACCCTTCCTCTTCACCCTCCCACCCCCAATCCCCAAATTTAATTACTGCAACAGTGTTTGTGGAAAGCCAAAAAAAGTTCTTATGCTCTCCACAGTGAACATCATATGCCCTGGTTTGTCACTTGAAACACGTAAGGTAAAGGCACAGGTCTGCAACCAAATTTCTTAGGGCCAATTTTGATCTCACTAGGGAATAGATTGTTTCAACCTGGGATGACATCCTTTTTAACTTTTTCTTTAAGATTTTTTTGGAACTCACACTTAGGAAAGTGTTAATCCTTGTAAACCTGGATAATCAAGATAGTAAAAAGACAGTAGAAGACAGTCTAAGAGCCTTGCAGTTCTCAGAAGCTTTTCGTCAGTCGTGGGGCCATGCCTTGTGGACCCATATACCTGCTCTTAGCCAGCAATTGCTCTGAGACAGCTCACAGACCAAGGAAAATTGACCCTAGTATTTTAGTAGAGTGTTGACTTGTGTTCTTCAGCCTTGTTTCCCTAACTCCTCTACCTCCATTCCCCCAACTAGGAAACTGGACCGCAAACAGTCCCCATGGGTAATCGTATAGACCGAAACGTGACTTTTGTGTCCGAGCTGTCAGAAGTGGAGGTTCCGCTGGGTGGTGATACCAGCAGGCCCAACATTATTCTACACGTCTCAGATAGGGCTTTCTAATTTTCTGAACTGCTCAATTTGAGGGCCAGTGTGTATACTAGAAAACATAACAGGGTAGAGCTGGGTAATCACCCATTGACTTATCCTTGCTCAGACTAAATGATACCGAAAAGTCTACATCTGCCATCCTCTTCCCATAGTCAAACTGAGGATCTGAAGTAGCTTCTCTGATTCTACCCTTTACAGAAGCTTTCCCCAATATTGTACACTAGCACCAGCAGCTTTAAGTTTCTAGGTGAATCTACTATTTATGCTGCTGAAGACTGAACC
Organism: Trichosurus vulpecula; assembly: GCF_011100635.1. Classification (NCBI taxonomy): domain Eukaryota; kingdom Metazoa; phylum Chordata; class Mammalia; order Diprotodontia; family Phalangeridae; genus Trichosurus; species Trichosurus vulpecula. The sequence continues at coordinate 46,769,476 of NC_050581.1, read as the reverse complement.
CAAACAATTCACTTTGTACATGAAATCAGATGTTTCATAAGGACTTCTTGAAGATTATTTAAACTCAGGGATTTTTTTTTCTGGCAGTTTTTCTGTAAATATTTGCACAAAGCCCTAATACACACTAAGAAAGCAGGACATGAATGTTGACTTCCCTGACCAATATACCTATTGTGCATTTTGCAGAAAGAGAAGATCAGACCTGCTGGGCAGCTCCCATCACTACGCAATGGTCAGGGGACTATGTCAATTCTTTCCTTTTTTCCCCACTTTTTACTGTGTTATATGATACTCCTTTCCTTTTTAAACACAGTTTCTTCTTACAACTATTGCTTGCTGTAAAAAGTTTGCTTAGAATATTCACTTGGTATGAAAGGGCTATGTTCACTTTCATAAGTTTCTTTTTGGTTTTATTTTAACTCATTCTGAGTAGTAAGTGTGAAAAGTAGAAGTGGAGAAATTTGTTTCACCCTGGGTTTCAGGGCCAGGGCCAATAACGCAAAATTACTGATGACCCAAAATGATTTAAATGATAGGGACTGGTCCTTTCTGTCAACCTGGGATCTTTAAGGTAAATAGGCGTTTTGCAAACTCCTATAAGATTGCTCTCCTGTCTCAAAAGCCACCCCGCCCCCATTTTGTTAGCCTTTCAACTCAAATTAAAAGTGGAGTAAACTCTTTTTTGTTAAAATTCTGTTCTAAACTTAAGAACAATAAAGTCTTGGAATGGGAGAAGAAGAATTAAGGGGTGGGTTGGTCCCTCACACTCAGTCTTGAGTTTCCTACTGTTTACTGTTTTTAATCATAAATAAAAGTTTCTTTTTAAGGTAGTTCTTTTGTACTGCTAGGCCTCTCATCTTAAAATATTATATTATAAATGCAGGGCACATTAAACTTTTCAATGTCTAGTCATTTATCAAGACAATCTGTTCCCCTTTTTTTCTAAGACTACATATGGTTTGCACGTAATAGAGAACTAAATTCAAAGTATATTTTTAAATTGTCCTAAATCAACACCTTATGAAGAATCAAAATTACTTAATGAAACATTTTACACAGCGATCAAGGGAGACTAAAACATGTTCATTCTGTATAAGCAGGTAACACCGAATAGTGTTTTGTTTTTGTTTTTTACGGGAGGAAAGAACACAAAAGTGTCAAAATTTTTTAGCACTGATTAATGGTGTCTTCTTACTGAAAATGACTGATTTGTAATGCTCTTTAAAGTGCCTGTTTCCAGACTCAGATGAAAATAAGTTTATTAAATGTATTCATAATTATGTGCATGGTTTCAGTGTACTCTATATAAACAATGACTGTGCTGTTACGAACGCTAACATCAAGCCCTAAAATGTTTCATATTAACTACACACTAAATTCAGCCTGATTTTCCCTACTTAGTAATTGAGCAATTTAACATTCTGCTTAAATTCTTCTCTGGTGGCTGTATACTTTACTTATGATATAGTAATTTCATGTATGGCATATTATTTGTAAAAAAATGTCATGAAGACAACTAGGTACCCTGTCCTTATTTAGAAAAAGGAAATATGATATAACAATCAGGACTATAACATTTAGAGAAGTCAGAATTTCATTTTAAATACTTCACAGTGAATTGCTAACCACAGAGAATAGTGTTTCTTCATTGTGCTTTGAGTAGAGTAATATAGCTGTGAGTTAATATTAAGAAAAACTGCTGCAAGGAAAAAAATTTAGTCCTTGCCAAGGCCTAACTGCACAAATATATTGTGTGTACATATATCTTGTCTATCTCAAACCCAATCTTTTATCAGGTACTTTGTGTTCAAAGTTTTCAGGTACAATTCACTTTTCTTTCACTATGAAAAGTTTACAATATACCCTGTTTCCTAAGTTAGTGCCCACAATAAAGGGTGAAAAACGAGCCTCAGCTCAGAAAGTTAACTTTCTGAAAGCTTCATTTGCAACTGCAGCACCTATACCTTGAATGGAAATTTCCCTAATCAAGCCACAACCCCATTTTCTTATAAAAATTACTTACAGTCTAGTAACAAGATATTCTAAAGAAGTCTAAGCTCTCCAAAGAGGAAAAAAAAAAGCAAAACTCCAGTAAAGGTCAATCCTTTTTGACCAGAAAAACCCAGGGCAATTACAATTCATGGCTTCATTGAGGGGTTTTAAAAAGTCTAACACTTCTTTATATGCTACTCTAGTTCTCCACCCTTTCCCCAAAAGTCTGCTGGCTAAAGCATCTCCTTAACTCTTCTGCATTAAGCTACGGAAACACAAATTGCACTTTTCCTTCCTAAAGGGTCTCTTTTGGGTTTCCTAATGAGGATCTTAAAAAAATCACAGTTCTTAAGAACAACCATAAACACATCAAGTCCATGCTCCTACATATCTCCAATCATTCTTTCTGAGTTACAAAACATACAAGCGTATATAAAGCAAAATCCTTTCTTCCTCTGGCAGAGAGGGCTGAAAACATGTATTTATCCAAAGCATGTAGTATTAATGATGTAGTATTAATGCTGTAGACATGTAGTTTTAGCTCACTGCACCCTACAAGAGCCACTGGGGGCTGGTTCCCTTGTTGATTAAAGTGACCACCAAAAGCGGGACTTTGTGGGCCAGTTGGATAAAACATAAACTCATCTCGCCCTCAAAACCCCGACTCTGGAATCACAACCGTCAGAGGCTCCTTTTCTATAGCAGGTACATCTTATACAGAACAGCGAATCAAACAAGGGAAGGGATTGCATGGGTAGGAGTTTTGAAATTACTGTGTCATCAGAGAAATAATCATTTGGGTTACTCAGGACAGTTCAGAGCTAAGTCATTCATGCATATGTGTCTGTCTATAAGGCTAGCATAAGTCTGTTACTTCACTGAAATTAAGGCAAGTACTTCAAGATCATTTTTTTTTAAACCTCGCATCTTATGCCTTATTTCCTAAGTTTGGCAGCCAACATTTCCTTTAGAAATATATTCTATTTGAACAAGATCCAGCTGAAGAAAGCTTAAACTTTTTTTTTCAGTGAAAATCCCAGAGTACCCAGACCTTCGCTAAACTGGACACAAAAAAGATTTCCCTTAGTAAAGTCAAAATCTGTAGTTGTCTCTTCATCTACATATTTAAATTCCCCACTTCATTTCAAACTAAAGTTTAGTTATTTTTGCCTTTAATTGACTCTCATTAAAGTCAAATTTGCTGCTTGCTGAGATTGGTGTAAATTATTTCCATCTTAATAGCTCCAATTAGGAATTTAACACAATGGCGGTTATATTTCAGAAATTGGCCGCTGGGCCCTTTCCCCACCCGTGTGTGTGTGTGTGTGTGTGTGTGTGTGTGTGTTTCCCCACAACTTCTCCTAAAAATAAAATATAAATATGGATGTGTCCTCAAAGAATCTGAGACACACATTCCATGGCTCTCCTTGGTGGGGGGCTGGGGAAGGAGAGTGGGGAAGAGACAGAGAGAAAAGAAAACAAGAACTCCTAAGTCAAAATGCCTTTTTCTTTTTGTTTTTTTTCCAAGTCCCGCTGAAGCAACTTTGTTTTTATCTCTACTCTGACACACAGATACACACCCCCAAGGGTGTCTAACCCATGCTTTTTTTTTTTTTTTTTTTTTTACCCATGCTTTTTTTTTTTTTAACTTCAGGCACACAAAAGCCTAGGCCATGTCCCTTTACGGCATCTCTCTTCTACCCTGTCTCCTTCTGGGGATGAGTTTTGGATGCAAATTGACTGTTTGGGGTCCCTCCTGGGCTCTAAGATTCCCTTTCTCGTGCTGCTCCCTCAAAGCGGGCCCTGGAAGTTCCCTCTTCCCCATGGCAGCTGGAGGACACACCTCGGAGTGTAAGCCAGGCCTGGGACGGACACGTGTGTGAATCCCGAGTTGAGGGAGGGGACGCTGCTCTGGCCCCTGCCTCCGGCTTCGAGTCTGGGATACGGGGCGGGGGGGGGGGGGGGGGGGGCGGGGAGGGGTGTGCTCCCTGGGCTGTAGGCTGGCACGGGCCGGCATGTTCTTTGAATGGCAGTTACCCAGGGTCATCGTTAGTATCATGCAGAACTCTTCAAACGGGGGGGGGGGGGGGGGAGGATGGTGGGGGGAGGGGAGGGGGACCCGCAGGGAGGCGAGGTGGCAGTCTTTGCAATACATTCAAGCTGCCTCATTAATTTTTAATTAAGTGCGCCGGAGGAGGAGGAAGCGCCGAGCCCAAGCCGCCCGGCGCCCCCCCCCCCATCCCCTCCATCCACCCCACCCCCGCCACACATACATAAGAGGCGGGGGTCTCTTCTCCGTCGCCCCTCAGTTCTGACAACCCTCGGGCTCCGAGAGGCTGTGGCGCGCGGCGGCAAAGCCCAGACAAGCGTGTCGCGCCGGGTCCCGGGGGAGCGCCCAGGTGCCGCCGCCGCCCGCTCCCCCGCAGCCCGCTCGGAGCAGCCCCTTGCTTCCCCAGACCACACCAAAGGACTCAGTCTTCCCACAGCAGCCAGGACGTCGGGGCCGCGGGGCAGAGCTCCTAGCCCCCGCCCCACGCTCTCGGCAAAATAAAATGCCCAGAATCCGGCCAGCACCACCCCTTCTCTCCCAGCTGCTCCCCTTTCCAGGTCCCCGTGGACTCCGGTCCTTTCTCCCTAACCTCCCTCCCCACCTTGCCCCCTTCCTGTTTGCCCCGCCGCCGGTAGCAGCCCCCACGGCCGCGCGCGCTGCGGTCCACACCTGCCGCTCCCGCGAACCCCGTCCCCCGGGGGGTGCAATGCAGAAAGGGAAGAGTCGAAGAGGGAGGAGGTGGGGGGCACTTACCGGCGAATCCCTCCTCCCGAGGGTCTGCAGGGAGCGCTCCCCTGCTCCGCCTGTCACTGCTGAGGAAGGTGGGGGCCGGGGCGGGGAGAGAAGCAGCCGCCAGCCTGCACTGCCCCGGCCCGGGTGCCGCCTCGATCCCCAGCAGATCCCTGACTCATTCTGCCATCTCGCCCCGTCAGGCTCCCCGCAAACATTTCTTCACCGCGACCACGCCACGATCTACCCAGAGGCCACATCCAGTGTGGCTGGGGGGGGGGGGGCAGGAAGGGCAAAGGAGGGTAGTGAGAGGTTGGAAAAGCACCCTCCCCCCATATACACACCTCTCACTCCTAGGAAGGCCCCTTTCCCCACAAAAATAAAAATTAAAAGTGCAAAAGAAAAAAAAATCTCTTTTTACAGAGAGGGGGAGATGTTGCTGCGCTCAGCCTCCGTCGCTGCCACAAAGACAGCTCCCCTCTACCCCCACTCCCTATCGCCCCAACCAGCTCCAGGTCCTCCCCTCCTCGGCACTACCCTTCTTTCTGCAACGTCGTTGCAAAGCTGCCCAGCGCCCTAGAGCTGGGACCCAGGCCATCCGCCCTATAGCAGGGGCTGGGAGAGGCGGGGGATGATCTGGGCTGGGCTGAGGTTGGCAGGGGCGGAGGAGGGGGGGCGGAGGTGGTGGTGGCTACCTCGACTCCGGAGCACCCGAGAAATAGGCAAAAACCGAGAGTAAGGGGACTGTGATGATTTGGGGGTTGGGGTGGAGGTAGGGGGAGAGCTTTTTCCTAGAAGCTGTCTCCAAATATAGTAACAGTGCTGGGGCATTCCTAGAAATGAGGGAGACATCAACACAAAAGCCGTGGGGGATAGCCCGGGTCTTCCCAACTCAGAACTCCCCCAGCACCCCTTTCATCCCCACGGTAGGAATGCAAGGTGACTACTGTTTGAGACCCTTCCTGAAGGCTATTGGTGCAGGTAGCAGTTTAATTTCCCTCAGCTATAGTTGCCCTTCCATCGATGGCTTTCCGATTTGCCGGGGTGGGGGGTTGGGGGGGCGGTAATTGGACTTGCCTCCACACACACCCCCACTCCAGAAAAACTTTGAGTTTTCGGAATGCAGGGATTACTTTCAGAAAGCACCTGTACATTTCAGCACACTAACAAATACCTACCCAATCCCCACCAAAGAAGTTGTGGGTGGGTGGGGAGTGTTTCCCAAAAAGGCCCCTTACGTCGCCAGTGTTCAATGCTAGTGATTTGTCAAGATATTTTAAGAGGTGGGGAGGTAGGGGGAAGGAGACACTCTTTGCTACCCGGAGCCCTGGAAAAGGCTTCATTTTTCTTTTTATCTTCTTCTTGGAATTGGAAACATGGTATGGCTTTTAACTCCTGTTCTTAGTCAAAAATCACAAGTTGTATGAAGGAAAGCCGGACACTGTGTAGGGCCCTACTTAAGAAAGCAGCAATATTAACGAAGGAGTAATTCTTTGAAACTAACTTGCCTCTGCCTCCCTCCCTCCCCCACCTCCCTCCCTACTATCTCCCAATCCTTTGACCAACTTGGTGCGACAGCTCTCTGAAGTCTTCCCTGTCCACCCCCTCTCGCCCCCTTCCTCCTTTTCCAGGACTATCAAGATAAGAAAGGCTTATCTTTTAAAGAGCCAGGCTCCTGCTGTGAAACTCGGGGTGACACTTCTGGAGAGTATGAACTGAAGATTCCCTTGATCATAAAAAAAATGTATTTGCTGTCCTCTGTTGGTCACAGTGGTTGTCACAAGCAAAAACAAATCATCAGATGAGCGTACTAGTCTTGGTCTAGTTGGAGTGAAGTCTTGTGTTTGCTGTACTTCCATAAGCCAGGTTGAAAAATCAAACCAGACACAAGACACCCCTTATCCTCCATCCTTTAGAGGGACCTAGATTCCCATGAATCCAAGTTGGGTGACAATTCCTCTTTGAATTTCCTTTCTGGTGTGTAAAGACACTTCACCACAAGAAATACAGAAATCTCATTGCTTCGAGGGAGACTAGAATGGAAGGGGGATGGTACTGCAGGAGAGAACACTCACTGGCTCTGGAGGCAAAAGAAGGTAGGAAACAAGCATTTATTAAGCACCTACTATGTGCCAGGCACTGTGCTAAACACTTTACAATTACCATCTCATTCGATCCTCAGCAACCCTGTGAGGTAAGTCCTATCCCCATTTTAAAGTCCAGGAAACTGAGACAAACAGTTTAAGTGACTTTCCCAGGGTCACAAAGCAAGTGTCAGAGGCCGGATTTGATCTGAGGTCTTCCTGACTCCAGGCCCAGAGTTCAATCCCCTGTGACCCCTAGCTACTTAGGAGCCAGTCTACTTCCATCCTGTGACCCTTGCTATGCTACCAATGTGACCTTGATCAAGCCACTTAACTTCCTTGGTCTTCAGTCCTTTCATTTGTAAAAGAAAGGAGTTGACTAATGTCTTCCCTCAGAGATTACCTTCCGTTTACAGTTTGGCACCCCCCACACACATACACACATTTGTGTATGTATATACGTGTGTATATATATATATATAAATGTATATAGTTATTTTCATGCTATCTCTCCCATTAGAGCCTTCAGGAGGGCAGGAATTGTTTTTGCCTTCTTTGTATCCCCAGAGTTTAGCAAAATGCCTGGTACACAGTGCTTTTAAGATGTTTGTTGACTGACTGTCTGACCTGATAACCTCTGAGGTCCCTTCCAGCTCCAGATCTGTGATCCCATGATGCCTTGAGTATGAGTGAGGCTAGGCACATGAATAATGATGATAATAACTCACAATTTAATAACATTAAAAAGAACTTTCTCCAGCAATTAATCTGGGAGATAAGTAGTGTAGTATTATTCCCTTTTTACCGATGAGGAAATTGTGGTTCAGAGAGGTTGAATACCTTGCCCATGGTCACATTTATTTATACGTTATTTAAACAAGGTAGTGGGATGTCTGCCACTCAGATAATAGAACAATATCAGGCTTCCTGTAAATGAATGATGTTGAGGTTCTCCCTATCCTACCGAATTTCGATACTGTTATTGAAGATTGGCCAACTCTTTGTGACCCCATTTTAGGGTTTTCTTGGCAAAGATACTGGAATGGTTTGCCATTTTCTTCTCCAGCTTATATTATAGATGAGGAAACTGAGGCAAAGAGGGTTAACACAGTTAATAAGTGTGTAAGGCCGGATTTGAACTCGGGGAAGAGGAGTCTTCCTGACTCTAAGCCCAGTGTTGTATGCACTGTGCCTGATTTAGACCCTACAGGTAGATAAAAGAAAAAGAAACACTTTAGCAAGTATTGATGGGAGTGGGATGGTCTGGAAGATCCCAGTCATCCTCATTCACCTGGGTTCCTGTCCCACCTGACACTGTGTGACCCAGCAGGTCCTAGCTTCTCAGTGCTCTAATTAATTCTTTAAGAATGTACGTTGTAGGGAAGAAGCACACCTGTGCTTGGAGAGGGAGTTCCCTTATTGAAGAGTGCTATCAGTGAAATCACAGGTCCAGGGAATGGATGTAGTTAAAGAAATTTCCTGTGGTCACAGAAAGTGCGAACATTTCTTGACTAGGCTATGTGGAGACAGAAACTTATTTTGAAAGAGCGAACACTCGGAAGACACCTTTTTTTTTAAGCTGGGTTTTTTTTTAAACTGCTTTATTGGCCTTATGAATGTTAACTTTCTTTGCATCGAATCAGTAGGACTGGTTCCGAAACACCACTTTAACACTTGGTCCCCAGTTCAAATGGGGAAAGATATAGCTGCAGTCAGAGCAGGGCCGGGGGCAAAGAAGGTGGTATCAAAGACTGGATCCACCAGATTAAAATCTGCTTGCTAGGCTTTAGGGGTGAATTCAAACCCTTAGGGTCAGATCTGAGGGAGACATGGTTAAAGGCCAGATTTAATAGGTAGGAGGTGAGTTTACATTATTCTCAAGAGACAGGGGCCAAGTGGGCCAAAGGCACTTGTGATTTTCCGGGGGTGGCCTGTAGAAAGGACTGCCAGAGACAAGACACTCTGATGAGGGCAATTAGATGCTTGTCCAAGGGAAAATGGGGAGTGAAAGGCAATCCTACGTTTGACTTTTCTTGGCCAGTAGTAGTGCCTGGTGCTCCTGGAAGTTGCCCAGTATCTGGGCCTGGCATTTCAGAGGTGACAGTGGGTAGAGAATATTTTCCCCAAATCCCTGCCATGATTCTGAGAACTGGATAAGGCCTTTCCACTAAGCCAGAAATCATTCCTGAATGGGAGAGAGCACGAACAGTGGAGTTTCCCAGCAGGACTGAAGGGCTCTTTTGCCAGGTCACTGGAGCATATACCTGAGATTCCAAAGCAGGCTCAGCGCTCTTTGGTGGAAACCCTCCAGTCCACTGGGATAGTGCCATCCTCTTTACCCCCAAGGTCTTTTGGCAAAACATGAGGGAAGCATTCAGTCTTTCCATTTGCCTTCTATCTTTCCTCATCACTGAACTCCACTATGAGCACCCTGAAAATGGGGGGCCCTGTCTGTACACATTCAAAACTGCATAGAGCCTGGACATTTCATTCAAACATAAAATAACAATATTAACTTTAACTTGAAATTCCTTCAAGCCTCCATCTCCAGCCCCCATCTTTAGCCTCTCCGCACTCCTACCTCCTACCCCCTTGTGCCCTCCCCCATCACGAAACACATCCAACCAACGCTTGTCCCAGCTGTAAGGAAGAGTGGAAATTTGGGTCAAGGACAGGTAGGTAAAATACACAGCTCTACAAAAGTGCCTCAGGCTCCTGAGTGTCAGTGAAGAGGAAGCAGGCTTTTTCTCCATTTCCTTAAATGCTAGTCAGAATCTTGGTTTAGGATTGGCTACTCAAACATTTATGCATCAAGATAAAAAAGTCCCAGAAGCTGCCTGCCTGTTTACATCAGTTTTCCTGTTCCTACCCTATGAATGAAATTGGGAAAGGAGAAAAAAAAAATTAGCAACCACCTAATTGAAGATCATAGGATTCTCTTCCTCCATGGAAGGGCTTGGATTTTAGGGAATAACATCTGTTCTGCTTGGTCAGCATACAGAACAGATACCAAGCAGCACTTTGAATTCCTTCTTCCTCTCCTCTGGTCCACACAATGGAATAGGTAAGGGAAAAAATGTGGCTTCAGTCGAAAGGGTCATACTGTCTATCTCCCTGCCCTTCCAACTCTCACACCATTTACAATGATGTGTTCAGATTTCCCATGGGTCAGAGAGATCTAATTTCCACCAAGCACAGAGAAGTAAGTTGTTCTGTGGTGAGATTGTTGGGCCTTAGATAGCGAGGTTGCAGTTCTGCTCTGAACCATTTTAAATTTGGTTGGTTTGTCTTCAGGGGCATATATATGAGTGGGTACATCTTTGCTGTCTACCACTCCAGTGTAACCAAACTGGAAGAGCATTCTTGATTCTTGCCTCAATGGAATGAGGTACAGAGGTCGTATGGTCTGGCCTGAATTGAGCCAGGGGTTAAGACTGAGGCAACCAGCACCTCGAAACATAGACTGTTTTACCATCTAACATCAGCAGTTCTCTGAATGTCTGGCAGAGCTGTGGAGACAGTTTTGGTCTTGAAGTTAGGAAGACCTGGGTTCAAATCCTGTCTCTAACAACTGTTCAACCTAGAGCAAGTCTTAACAGGATGACATATTTAGAGCTGGAAGGGACCTGGTCCAATCTGTTCATTTTCCAGGTAAGAAAACTAAGACCCAAAGAGGTCAGGTGACTTTCCCAGGGTCACACAGCTTACAAGTATGTGAAGCAAACTTCAAATCCAAGTCTTCCTGATCTCATGCACTATGCCACAACAGCTTTTTATATGCCTTTGGCAGCTCCCTAAGACTTATCAACTAAGTCTTATTTAATTCAATTCAGTAAGCCCTTATTAGAACACTTGGCTTTGTGCCTAGCTCTGTCATTGGCTCTAGGGATGCCAAGAAAAAGTGAAAACAGTCCTTGCTTGCAAGGAGCTTATATTCTTTTAGAATGTCAGAGGAAAGTTGCTATCTGTTTTGGTAGATGGACTAACCGCACCAGGAGTTCCCACTGAGGCCATCTCAGATTATTTGAGTATTTGCCTTTGTGTGCATTATGTTATCAGTGGGCATGGATGGCTTGTTGGAAGAAGTACCCACATATATGAGAGCACTGATCCATTGAGGCACATATATATCCATATGCAACATACACGTGTGTGCGTAGCATTTATGGATGGTTTATCAGTATAAATAACTCACATCTGAGTATTTATATGTTGTAGATATTCTTTAATCTCTGGGCATCCTGGAGAATAGACGAGCACTCAGGCATAAATAATATTCTTTCTTTCCAGGGTGGAAGGGACGGTGGGGGCGAGGGATGGGGAAATGTACCAGGTGTTGCTGTTCAAATCCTTCCCAGAACACAGGGCTGGACATGATGTACTCAGTGGTGCTGACAGCACCAAAGGTTTCTTCCCTTCTCTGAAGAGGATCAAATGAGATGATGTACATAAAGCTCTTTGTGAAACTTAAAAATCTCTGGATGATGGTGATGATGATGGTGATGACTCTAAACTAGGAGACCATCATCTTGGCTTATGGTATTCTCTCTTTCCTTCTTCACACTTCCCATTACCCTTAATGGTCAAGTGTAGGTGTTGTGGAGGCCACATAACCTGAGCATATCCCCAGTTCCACTCTAAACTGCTTTAAATTTGATTGGTTTGTCCTCAAGGGATTCAGAATGAGTATATCTTTGCTTTCTACTATTCCAATTTAACCAAATTGGAAGATCTAATCTTTGGGGATTGGGTGAGCAACCTTATGCCCACATTACCTTATGTCCTTGTCAGAGCATGTGGATTTTCATCGTGAGGCATCCTCTTGTTTCTGAAAATGAATTTACTCTCATAAGAGGTAATGATGGAGTGCTGGGGTGCTTGTGCTTGGACCCCAATTCCAAGATCACATTTCTCCCTAGCCTCAAAACATTATCCCTGACAGTTTTTCCCCAGCCCAGGGACACTGTGCCTAGCAATTAACTCCCCACAATCACTCATGAGCAGGCCCCAGTGAAACAAACTGTCTTTCCCCATCACAGGAACAAGCTGACCTCTGAAGAAATTCTCTTGTAAAACAAGACTATCTTGTAACCACAGAATTATCATATATTGATTCCCAAAGTTATCATATATAATCCAGAGGTCAAGCTATAGACATCAACTCTCAAAGCTGTCTTGCTACAGACATAACAGACCAAAAATACACCCCTGAGAAACCCCTTCTTCTGGTTTCCAGTAGTGAATCACTCCTGTGACCTAGGTTGTAAGTTATCACCTAATTAGCATAACTGCCAGATAATCTACTGCTTTTCCTATATAAGCTTTAGCATCATTCCTGTTTGGTTGCAGGTTCCTTAAGAACTCTTGCTCCATGAAAAGCATAACAATAGATCTTTGCCACCTTGATTTAAAGAATGCTTAAATCCATGAATTCATTCCAGAGGACCCTATCCAGTACTCCCACCCTTGAAGCAGTCCCTGAATCCCCACCCTGCTCTCTCCCCCTCCCCTCCTCCCCCCCCCCCCCCCCCCCCCCGCCGCCTCAAACTGAATGAGCATCACACTGTACATTACATTCATGATGTGGTTTAATATTCTGTTTAGTTGTTTGTACACTCCTGTGTCCACCTACTGGTGCTTGTCTTACACTGGAAACCCACGTCACCCCCCAAAGGGCAGAGGTTTTCTGATCTATGTAATTCTTTTTCTTCACTCATATATCATCATTCTCATTCAGGTCCTCATCACTTCTCTTCTGGACTATTACAATAAACTCCTACTTAAATCTCCCTACCTCAAGCTTCCTCTCATTCTAATCCATCCTCTATAGTACCAACAAAGCAATTTTCCTAAAGCACATATCTGATCGTGTTGTGTCTCAGCTCCTCACTGAATGAACCCCAGTGGCTCCCTGTTATGTAAGGATCACACATAAACTCCTTTGTCTGGCATTTTAAACTCTTCACCACTTGTCTTCTTTCTAGTCATCTCACATATTACTCTTCCCCACACACTCTGCAGTCCAGCCGTACTAGTGTATTTGCTGTTCTCAACAAATGTGCTGTGTCTCTTGACTATGGGCCTTCATATGCCAGATGTTGTTGAGGTTCAGTTGTGTTCGACTCTTTGTGACCCCGTTTGGGAATGCTGTTTCCTCAGCTCCACCTCACCAGGAAAGCCTGATTGGCTTGAATGTTCCGTTTCAGCACCATTTTCTTCCTGATCCCTGCTACCTGTTAATGCACCCTTGCTCAAAGTCACCTTGTATTAATTTTGCATGTGTTTGCGTGCATGCTTATTGTTTCCCCTTTTAGAATGTGAAAGTCTTGAAGACAGGCCACTTTTGTTTTTGTAGCACTGCGCTAGGCTCGTCGTAAATGCTCCTTGATGATGATTGCTTTTTGTATCGTGCTTAGTAGGATTTCATGTGCAATTAACCGCTCAGTGAATGCTGTTTGATGACGGTGAGAAGAGAGTACCTTGTAGAGAGGAGTTTTTAATGACAGGAAGGAGGAAATTTCTTAAGAGCTAACTCCATTTAGTCAGCCAACCTAGAAACAGATTTGTCCATTTAGCTTTCTACTACATAAGCTTACACCTTTAGGACTTGGAAATATTGAGGCTTCTCCTCTGGAAATGACTTGCGTTTAAAGGCTTCATGAAATGACCCATCACTTAGTTGTTTTTTGTGGCTTTCTTGAGAGCATTAATTTCCCCTCTAACCACCAGGTGGCATTCATATCCATTCACTGGGAGTCCTCTGGTCTCTCTCAGGTTTGCTCATGCCCACATAGGGCAGAAGTACTAAGTGCCACACTCTGTATGCTTGTCAGAGTCAGCAACCTCCTGTCCCTTAGCTCTGCTGCTGTTGAGGATCTCTCCCTATCAAAATTAGCTCTGAGGCTCCCACCAGTTGGCAAACTCCACTTTCTTTTTTGGAACTGGCTAATTTTCAGTGGCAGCAGCTAGGTTGGTGCAGTGGATAGGGTGCCAGGCCTGATGTCAGAAAGACTAATCTTCCTGAGTTCAAATCTGGCCTCAGATACTTACCTAGCTGTGGGACCCTGGGCAAGTTGCTTAACAATGTTTGCCTCAGTTTTGTAAAATGAACTGGAGAAGAAAATGACAAACCACTCTAGTATCTTTGCCAAAACAAAAGCAAAAACAAAACCCAACTCCAAACAGGGTCACGAAAAGCAGGCTCGACTGAAATGACTGAACAACAACATTGAAAAAATGAGTGCGTCATATGATCTTGGTATAATATCAGACATTCTTGGCTACTCCGTGTAGTGTTTACTCAGTATGTAATCTATATGCAAATATATAATAAGCAGGCAATGTACAATAAATATATAAAAATTTGCAAGGTTACTTTTACTAGCCTGGGGAAGCTGAGTGGCATAGCAGAGAGAATGCCAGGTCTCGAGTCAGGAAGACTGTGTTCAAATCTGGCCTCAGACACTTATTAGCTGCGTAGCCCTAGGCAAGTCACTTAACCCTGTTCGCCTTAGTCCTTCATCTGTAAAATGAGGTAGAGAAGAAAATGGTGAGCCACTCTAGTATCTTTGCCAAGAAAATCCCAAATGGGGTCACAAAGAGTCAGACACAGAGGATCTATCTGGACCCAAGAATTCTGGGAAATGTGCAGTTTGAGTTTATTTAGTTACCCCCCTGCTATTCCCCTCTGAGGGTGCAAAGGGGTACCAACTTAATGCTCAACTTGCTGAATGAAAAGGCTGAAACTCTGAGGGAGCTTCGTACCTCCCAGCACAGGAGATGGACTTGGGGTCTCAGCTCAACTTAGGGAGTAGAACTCAAATCTGGTATAAATGGGAATAAATTTCCTAGGGCTTCAGCTGTCAAGTTGCTGGCTGGGACTTCTGATTCCTTCTGGCCTCTACTACCCCATTATGGAGCTAGATGAGCTGATGTGTAAGTCAAAGATCTTTGAGTCTCTTTCTCTCTCCCACCTCGAGTGGCACCCCTTTGCTTCAGCTATGTCTCCCTTCTCAGCTCTTCTCCCACACCCTAGCCAATCTTCCACTTCTCCTCACAGCAGGATTGTGAGAGGGGCACTGTACCCCTAATTATTCTGTCTTTTCATCAATAAACAGAATTGCGCTATGTACATCGTGGGGCTGCTGTGACAAAAGCACTTTGTAAACCTCAATATATAAATGAGTTGTTTTTTATTATTTTTTCAGTACTTCAAAAAATTCATTATTCCATCCATATAGCAACTAGGTGGAATTGGGTTGGAGTGCTAAGCCTGGGGTCAGGAAGACATGAGTCTAAATCCCACCTTATACACTTACTAGCTATGTAACCCTGGGCAAGTCACTTAAACTTTGTCTGTGTCACTTTCCTGGACTGGAAAATGGGGATAATCTTAGTATCTATTTTTCAAAGTTGTTATGAAGATCAAATGAGAAAATATTTGTAAAAAAAAATGCTTAGCACAGTGCCTAGCATGCCGTTGGTGCTCCATAAATGCTTATTCCCTCCTTTCTCATGTGACTATTCTCTCCACCAACATACATAGCAATTCTGCCAAGACTCAGTAGACAAACTTTCTGAGCTGGTCTGAAAATTTATTGCCTGGTGAACAGTCTTTTGGTGACTGGTCCACCTGATTTTAGTTAACTAAGTTGGTTTTCAGACATTTAATCATCACTGGACCCACACTAAAAACTTGTCTTGCTTGGTTAGGACTACCAGAACTTGTTCTCTTGCCTTTAAGAATTTAGAGATAAGATGGGATATCTGTGTTTCTTACTTTCTTTGGTTGAGTGCAAGGACTCTTTACTGCCCAACACATCACACTTTTACTGCTGGGTTTGGCATTCAAGGCCCTCTATAATAAAATTACATAACTTACATAACCAACCTTCCCCAACACATTAAACTCTTACTCTTCAATTTGGCATTTAAGGACTTCTATAATAAGATTGTCCTCTTATATAGCTAGCCTTATACCTTAATATATACCTTCTCTTTAAATAAGCCAACCTCTTCACTATCCCTTCAACTGGCCACACTCATCCTTCTTCTATACTTTGCACATGCTTTTCTCCCACTTGGAATGCCTCTTTCTCTCCATCTAGCCACATTTTTTTGGCCAGTGGCTTTTTAAAAAATTTATTTATTTTTAATTTTCAACATTCACTTCCATAAAATCTTGAGTCCCAAATTTCCTCCCCATCTCTTCCTTCCCTCCACCCCAAGACAACATGTAATTTGACATAGGCTCAACATATACATTCATATTGAAACTATTTTCACATTAGTCATGCTATAAAGAAGAACTAGAACCAATGGGAGAAACCATGAGAAAGATGAAACAAAAAGAGAGAGAGAGAGAGCAAATAGTATGCGTCAATCTGCATTCAAACTCCATAGTTCTTTTTCTGGATATGGACAGCATTTTCCATCATGAGTCCTTTGGAGTTGTCTTGGATCTTTGCATTGCTAAGAAGAACTAAGTCTATCAAAATTAGTCATTGCACAATGTGGCTGTTACTGTGTACAATGTTCTGGTTCTGCTCCCTTCACTCAGCATCAGTTCATTCAAGTCCATCCAGCCACATTTTACCCACACTTTCAGGTACAGGTGAATCCTTCTTCTTCTATTACTATATCTCATATTTATCTCTTCCTTTTATGAAGTGCTGTAGTATTTATAGTAAATATTATACAATTTTACTTATTAATATATATACTGTTACCTTATTTTTAAATGTATATTGAACTGAAAGTTCCTTGAGGACATGTCTTTTATTCCTTTTGTTATTTCCCACAATTCTTAGCACCAAGCTGGGTACATAGCAAGCATTCAATAAACACCCAACTGATTAATTGATTGGTTCAGAAAGTCGTTTGCTGAGCCACAGGCTTTAAGGAAAACAAATAAGAGTTAATGAATTGCGTAGAGGACTGTTATCTATTTGGTTTAATTATGTCAATGAGAACTTGTAAGCAAGATTTATAGGCAAACCGCACTGTGAATAATCTAATCATGGATGATGAAGAATTGATTGACCTGGATCCATTAATGGTCAGATGATGTCCATGAAACAGATTGAGTGATCCTAGGATCCCTGGATACTTGGCCATTAGATGGGCTTTGTAGTAGTAGCAGGCCACTCATTACTGCTCCCTCTCCTCCTCAGAAAAATGCAAGATTATCAGGTTATTCCATAGTTCAGCAAAGAAATATTTCATTATCTTTAAGGAGAGTCATTCCTCTGTATGAGATGGAGATCCTCTAACATTTTAGCTCATTGAAGTCCTGATGATGACAATTCAAGAAGTACAGAAGCCACCTAATCCAATCTGCCTCTGAATAAAGAGGTAGCCACTAGGGGTACAGTGGATAGAATTCAGGACCTCGAGTCAGGAAGATGAGTCCGGATTCCATCTCAAATACTTACTAGCTGTGTGTACCTGAGCAAATCTCTTCATTCCGTCTGCCTCAGTTTCCTCAATCGAAAAATGGTGATAATCATAGCACCTGCCTCTCAGTTACAAGGATTAAATGAGAACAAATGGAAAAGTACTTTGCAAACTTTAACATGCTTTATAGATGCTAATTTTATTATTATTATTATTAATTTCTCCCATGTGGCAGCTTTTCATATCCTTAAAGATAAAAATAAGGTCACTCACAAATTTTGTCTTCTTTAGGTTAAACATTCCCTGTTCTTTCAGTTGATCTTTATATGGCATGAACTTAAAGCCTTTCTCCATTCTGGAGACAGCATACTGTTGCTCCCTGGCTTATCAATGTCCTTCCAAATTGTGGTGCCCAGAGCCAAACACAATACTCCCTATGTGGTCTGTTCCAAACAGAGTCCAGGAGAGTTTCTACCTCATTATTCCTGAAAGCTATCCATCTCTTAATGCAGCCCAAAATCATATTAACTTTCTTGGTGGTCATTTCACATTGTGTATTCCCATTGAGCTCAAAATCCGCTAAAACCCCAAGATCTTTTTCAGAGAAACTGCTGTCTAGGTACAGCTACTCAACTTGTACTTGTCAGCTTGATTTTTTTAGCCAAATGGAAGGCTTGATGTTTAGCTATATTTAATTCCATCCTGCTGGGATTGCAGTGATTCTTGTGTCTGAAAAAAGTGTGTGTGTGTGTGTGTGTATGTGTGTGTGTGTGCGCGCTCGCATGTGCACATGTTTAGTAGAGCAATCAGTTCCTTTTGGAACCAAATGGTCAAATGTTCAGCACTCTAGCTTTTTTCCAGCAAACTTTTGTGTTTACTGACACACAACTGACATCTGAGGGTTATCTGTACTTGTATAGAGACTTAAAAACTATCAAGGAACCTTGTGCCCATAGGAAAGAATGGTAAGTGATAGAAGCACTTCTGCCAATTACCTTGCCATTAGTGGCTGGGAAAGTTAGAAAATTTGAAAGCAGTCCATTATCCCAGGTTATTAAAACTAATGAACTTCTGAGCCGTTCTCCCACGTAACAAGATGGTGCTAGCATCTGCTGTGGGTTCTTTGGGTGGCTGTTGGGAGAGAAAACAAATGCTGGACCACAACCACTCAGGAAGAGGACATTCATTCATTCATTCATTCATTCTATAAGCATTTGTTAAACACCTACTGTGTTCCAGGTACTATACTAGGTACACAAAAATGAAACTGCCCCTGTCTTCAATAAGCTTATGTTTTACCAGCAGGAACAGAAGGCCGCTGACTTCCTAGACCCACTAAAGGTATCCTGGTGGCGTCAGCAGAGTGTGCTAAGTCAGGTTTGGTGGGGATTTGTGAGCCCTGCTTCATAAAGGCAGTTCCGAACTAGACTCAATTTTTTTTTAAAGTGATTTCTCCTCTCACTTGTTCTATGTGTAAAATGCATTGTATGTCTTCTTCTAGGAAGAGTCTGAGAACTAAAAGTAATAATAATAGCTAACTTAACATTATAAAGCACCTTAGGGTTAGCGAAGCAAATTACATATTTAATTTGAGCCTTACAACAACCCTGTGAAGTAAGTGCTATTAATCACAGATGGAGAAACTGAAGCAATGTGACCTACCCAAGGTTCCCATGATTTAAATATTTGGAAAGGGCTTTGAACTTCATTTTAAAGGGTCAAATAGTTGAAAGTATTATGACCGGTAGGTTTATAGATTGGGATTTTTTATACCAAATGATAGATATAGATAGAATTAAAGATAGATTAAAGAGAGATAACTATGGAGACAAGGAAACAAATATCTACTACGTGCCAGGCACTGTGCTATTCGCTTGACGAATATGATCTCATTAGAGTCTCACAATAATCCTGAGAGTTATGTGCTGTTATTACCCCATTTTACAGTTGAGGAAATGGAGGCAGAGGTGAAGTGACTTGGCTAAGGTCATACAGCTCAGTAAAGTAGCTTGTCTGAGGTCAGATTTAGACTTAGGTCTTCATGATTCCAGGCCCAGGCTCAATCCACTGTACCACCTACCTGCTTTACACTATGGAGATATAGTTTTACCTGAGTTATAAGAACATGGATGAATAGATTTCTGAGTATGGATGAAATATCAGGTTGTCTGACATGTATATACCAGCAGGGTGGTTTGTTAGACAAACCTCACTTTAATGTGATATAAACAAAGCCCGATGCTCTGAGGAGGGCATAATATTTTCTTTAAATTCTATGTACATTTGAAATGTGTTTTTAAAAATGCATTTCAAATGAACTTTGCCCATGTAACCCAACAGTTTGAAATGCCTGTTTTTAAAAAAATTGATGTTAAATGTAGGTTTTCTAAATAGATGACATCAGCTACAATTGAAATATGGCTAGGTTTATTGTCTCCATAAACTCCATCACTGAATATTGCCAAGCTTTTACTCCACCTTTCTCACCAGGAATGTCTTATTTTGGGGTGGTTTCTTTGACAATGGGGAGGGAGCTTCTTAATTTCAGAGGCAGGCTATGATAATAATAATTTACATTTTTTATACAGCTTCTACTTTTCCATAGTACTTTCACATTCATTATCTAATCAAAACAATGGATGAAGGAATGAAGAAAACATTTAATAGACACTAAACTAGGCACCGGGAAGCAAATATAAAGAGGCTTATATTTTAACAGGGAATATTATGTTTTATATTACATTACGTATATTTTGATTCTATATTTATATATAATGTATAATATTTTATATTATATCACATATATTATATATTATATTTAACAGGGAAACAAAACATAGATGAATCCTGGCCAGGGAAGAGAGTCTTAGTCTGGGGAGTCACAGAGCAGTCAGTTGTTACACTTTTTTCAGTAGCAAAGATATTAGCGATTTGATTATTGTTCTCAGAACAAGAGATGGGGGCGAGGCAGGGCAGGAGCAAGAGATTTGTGTCTGGGGATGAGGCAGATAGATGGCAAGAAGCTTCCCTTGGCTCTGGTTTCTTAGTAGATGACTGGATAGAATGTGAAACATGGCCTTGGGTCAGTCCAAAGCAGAATGAATTAATGTCCCCAAGAAGAGGGTAGGTCTCTAGATTTATCTCCATTCACAGATTAGGAAACTAAATATCAGACAGGTCAAGTGACTTGCCCTAGCTCACACATTGAGTTAGTGATGGAGCAGGAACTGGGTCTCTAAACTTCTGAGTTTTATGCTCTTTCCATTCTGCTTTATAGAATGGAGCCGGGTCAGTTCCTGTCAAATGAATAATAGAGATAAAATACAATTATCATAAACTCCAAAGGGCAGCTAAGTAGCATAATAGATAGAATGCTGGGCCTGGAGTCAGGAACACTCATCTTTCTGAGTTCAAATCTGGCTTCAGACATTTACTAGTTATGTGACCCTAGGCAAGTCATCTAACCCTATTTGCCTTAATTTCCTCATCTATAAAATGAGCTAGAGAAGGAAATAGCAAACCATTCCAGTATCCTTGCCAAGAAACCCCATAAAGGGGACAGGAACAACCGGACATGATTGAAAATGACTAAAGGAAAATCCAAAGGGCTATTCAAATTCTGTTGCTGTACCAGAATCCTGTTATATCAACTATTTATCATAGATTTCTTGAAATAAAAGGGCTATCAGATCGGACCTGGAAGTCTTTCGTTTTACAGGTATTTTTCATTCTACAGATTCACAGAATAATGGTCTCAGGATTGGAAGGGACCTCAGAGATTAGTCAATCCAACCAACAAATAAATAAATAAATAGGAATCCTTAATATTATTTGGCTATGGAACTTGACTTTCAATGATGATGATATTCATTAGGTAGAGTCATAATTGATCTGGACTGCCATCTATGATTCTACTACTTTAGATTCAATGGAGCTCCAGAGAAAATCCCTCTGGATGGAAAAAAAAATCATGCAACTGAATGGCTGACTAGCTTTTTGAGGTCCATCTTTTCTATCCCTTTTCCTCATAAGTTACTCACCTTTTTTTAATAAAAAATGTGTTTACTTAGAAGCATTCAGAATGTCAACAAGATAGCTGCACCTTTTTTTTTTTTGCAATTACAGAGTGGTATTCAGTTAACAGAACAACAATTATTTCATATGCTGCATCAAAGACAACTGAAGATGAAAATGAACTGCATCCCCAAATATTTGTGCTATGCACCAACAAGAACCTGCTTTAAATTTCCATGTTAATTTACAACCCCCATTCTGTACCAGGCAAGGTTAGTGGCTATTGAAAATACCACTAAAGGACAGGGCTATCTAAACACACATATGGTAGTGTGTTAACTATACAAAAAAAAAAAGAGACACTGTACAATTTAAAAACAAATCTTACATAGCCTTACATTTCATTTTTTTTCTTTAAAAGGAGTGAGCTGTATACAGGGGGTTACATATTTTATAGACAAGAACAAACTGTTCTAGAACCAAGTTATTCATCGCCATCATCATCTTCATCCTCCTCCTCATCTTCATCTTCCTCATCTTCCTCTTCTCTCTTTATCTTGCTCTTGTCAGCTGTGACAACTGATCCCTTTTTACCAACATCAGGTTTTCCTTTAGTCCAGCACACAGCAATATCCTTTTCATATTTTTCCTTCAGTTTAGCTGCCTTCTTTTCATAAGGTTGCTTGTCATCTGCAGAAGTATTATTCCACATTTCTCCCAAAATTTTTTGCCACATCTCTTGTAGAAAGGCCAGGATACTCCCCTTTGATTTTTAGATGATACTCAGAACAGAATAAGAAAGATGCCAAAGGAGGCCTCTTCGGTGCACTGGGATCCTTAAACTTCTTTTTTATTTCTCCATTAGCTGCTATGTAGATTTTCATTTCTCTTTCATAACGAACCTTATTGGCTTTTGCCATGTCCTCAAATTTTCCTTTCTCTTTAGCAGACATTATCTTCCACCTTTCTGAGCATTTTTTAGATCACAGAAGCCTCCGGGTGCTTCTTCTCGTGTTCCTCTCGGCGGGTTTGCACGAAGAAGGCATGTGAAGACATTTTCCCTCTTGGCTTCTTAGGATCCCCTTTACCCATTTTTGATTACTTTCCCTCAGTGCTGCATGGAGTGGCCCAGCGCCCGTCCGGCTCTTACTCGCTCCAGCGCTATCTCTATGGAGCTCAATGCACTGCCAAGCTACTCATCTTTTAAAGGTCAGTATTCTTCTCATGATATGGTATAGCCATAGAACTTATGGTTCTCAGAGAACTGTAGTTGAGGATTACCCAACAGACAAAGTAGAGGCATATAATGGGAGTGAATGGGCTGCAGCATATTACAAACAAGGAATTGTGCAGAAGTGGTGTGAAGAATGTTATTAGGAAAATGTATGGAGAGAAAAAGGAAGACAGACTGGTCATGTGGAGAACTTAGTGACAGAACACATGTTCCACTGGTACCCTGGAAGGCATGTTGGATCAATCCCCTGTAGTGATCCTATGGGAGAACATGGACAAGAGACAAGGTAGGAAAAGATACAAACATCCTGGAGTGGTTTGCCATTGCCTTCCCCCTTTTTTTTGAGCCCAGCTCCTCTATGCCTTTTCCTCATAAATTACTCTTTCTCCCACTAGCTCAGGGGTTCTTAGCCTGGGATCGATGAACTTGTTTTTTTAAAAAAAAATTTGATAACTAGACTTCAACATAATTGGTTTTCCTTTGTAAATACAACATATTTTATTTTAGTCTTTTAAAAACATTATTCTGAGAAAGGATCCATAGGCTTTGCCAGACTGCCAAAGGTGTCCATGACACAAACAAGGTTGAGTCCCTGCTCTAACTTTACCTGAAACAGGTGATCTAAGTTTAGTATGCGTGAAACCAGTGCCTATTTTTGAACATAGATCTGTGTTGTTGGTATGTAAAGCCAATAGCTATTTGTGATCATAGCTCTAGAGCTGAAAGGGACCTCGGAGGCCAACTAGTCTAATCTCTTCACTTTTAGATGAGGAAACACATCCAGGGAAGTTAAGTCATACTGGAAGTATCAGATTGGGTTCGGTATTATAACCACAGAGCTATCTTTTTTTCCATTGTAGCCAGCTCATACAGGTGAGAGTGACTGACTATGAAGTTTTCAATATGAGCGTTTACACTTGGGAAATTGGCAAATGCTTTAAATCAAGGTTCGATTTGTTTTCTTAATAGTCTAGACTTAATAAAGTGTTGGGAAAAATGATAGTAATTATGAACAAATTTAATTGAACTTGGTGATTGCTGAGGAATTAAGAAGATTAAACTTAAAAGTGGGCCGAGCAAAGGGACCACTCAAGGTCCTTACTAAAATGTGAAAAGTATTTTCAGCACTGGGCCACCATATGGCCAGAAGCAGGCCCCAAAGTGCCTGTGTGGTCCTGTGGAACAAGGAAGGACAACTCTGAGCATGCTTCCTTGGGGGTGCAAGGGGATAGGGAGATGGCCCCTCCTATAAAACATATACTGAATTTCTCCCTATACCTTTAGAAGAGATTGTAATTATTAAACAAGGATAACACTCTCATCAGAGAAGAAAAATTAGTAAGCTTGCCACCACCGTCATCAGCACGCATATTTCTGTAGCTCTGTACACTTCATGAATCACCACCCGGTTTACACTGTTATGTCTACTATGGATTAAGTGTTGAATTTGGATTCTAAATTGGGGATGCTCGCTGCAGCATTTCTAATGAGGTCTCTTAGCATTTGAGAAATATAAAATTAGGAAGAGACTTGAGCTATCTCTCCCATCCAGTTCAATTTCTTCATTTCATGGCAAACACCTCTCTGAACGAATTATTGTATTGTTATTCTGCCTCCTCACAGGGGAGAAAAAAGGAAGCCCATGCACAACGAAATTTATCTGCTTAAAAGAGATTAAAAATGATACTCTATACATGTAGGTGGAGATAGGAGCGGGGTACTATGGTCTTCACAGTCTTTACCCAGATGGAGGTGGTGATATGGCTGTTCACTAGATGGTGGCCATGGGAATCATCCAAAAAGAGCTTCTTCTACTCTTTTGGAGGAAAAGTACCATCTCTGGCCTGTTTTAGAGATTCTCCCTTTCTTTAGGAGATTTCAGGGTGGTGATTGGTGAGGAACAAATTGAGGGGAGGATGAGAGTGGAAGGTTTCCTGATTTAACTAAGATTAGATAACAAGGGAGAACTTGGAAAATCATATCTCTGATACCAGGTATCATGGGGCAATATATAGGTCCAGATAGCCTCCAGCCAAGAGTTTATTATTGGGTAAAGAGCAGAGAACTTATTTGGCTTTAAAGGTGAAAGCGAAAATCTAGGAACGATGAACACTTACGGAATGCAAGCCAACTATCTGACAAGTGCTAGACTAATCTTTGGTTATTTTCTCAGTCAAAGAATCAAAGACCTCAAGAGGTCTTTTTGGTTTTTTAATGGGATTTTACTTGTGAAATTGCTAACTCAATTCCATAGGATAAGGTGAATAAACTTCGCACACATAAAGATCCTAACAAAGGGGATAAAGTTCTCACTTAATAATATAGCTATGGATAAATGTGTGTATGTGTCTTATAGCACTTAATATTAATTCATTTACATTCTTAAGAATGAGGAAAGATAGTAGTGAAGCTACAAGATTTAAGAAATAAAGACATATTCTTATCCATGTAATTTTTAAAAAACTGGCATAGAACTAAAATACCAGGCATTTTAGAAGACAAAGATTTGTTGTCTGCCACAGAGTCAGAAGATCTTGGGTTTGAATCCTCTCACTGCCACTTATCTGTGTTACTTGGCAAGTTGCTTAGTCTCTTTGGGCCTCAGTTTCCTCATCTGTAAAATTAAAGAGTTGGACAAAATTACCTCTGTGGTTCCATCCAGTTCTAAATCTATGATCCTATTATATAATAAAATAATAATAAAATGTGATGTATACATATAAGATAATCAAGGGGGTACTTCTATTTGGCTGAGGAGAGGGTGTCTTAATAGGTAGTGATAAAAGATGCAAAAAATCAATAAAACATTAAAAACACACAGAAGAAAAAATGCTCATAAGGGGACATTAACAAATGGGGTGATTTTGTTATTATAATGTTACATTTAATATACACTTTAAAACTTTACATAAAGACATTAATATATTATTCTCTTTTTGTATGCTGAAATGTTCATGTTTATTAATGACTATTAAGGTTTTAATTTTAAAAAGAAACATTTTTAAAAATTAAAATACTTTCTGAGATCTGCCTTTCCCAACTGCTATTGTAGTAGCAGCCACTTGGCCTTTCTGCACTCCTCTTATCTGCCCTCCCACTAAGCACTACACTTGGCTCCCATGACTTTCTTATACTAGGATTGGTGCACCTAGGGTAGGAGGAATAGAGGAGAGGAAGAAGAGAAGCTCCAGGAGTTTGGGGAACCATGTGTGGGTGCTTGGACTTTCTGCCAATGTAAATCTAGAGCACAACTCTTGTTCCTGACTGCCCCCGTGATAATTTTCTTTCTTTTCTGCCCCCAGACAACTTACTTCCATTTTCTTTGCCACCCCCTATCAAACAAATCTGGCCAAGACCTCTGTCCTTCCTGGCTCACTACAACGCAATATACCAGCTTTTGTCCCAACCTCTTGTCCTTGAATCAAGCTTACAATCTTCTATTACTCTTCCCACCCTCTTTTCTCAGTCCTGTCATCAGACAGACAGACAAGCAGACACACACACACACACACACACACACACACACACACACACACACACAGAGGCACACATCCTCCCTTCCTCCTCCAACTTGGGCCCTGAAAGGAAAGGAAAGGAACAAGCATTTATTAAGCACCTACTATGTACTAGGCATTGTGCTAAGCACTTTATTCGTTTAATCCTCAGGACAGTCATGGGAGGTAAACGCTATTATTTGCCCTATTTTACCGTTGAGGAAAATGAGGCAGACAGAGGTTAAGGAACTTGCCCAGGGTCCACAGCTAGCATTTGTGGCTGGATTTGAACTCATGCCTTCCTGACTCCAAGGCTAGTGCTTTATATCCACTGTATATCCGAGGTGCATCACAGGTATAGATGCTCACAGGGCCCTCCTCACATATGGGCTCCTAGAAAATCACCTCAGATACACAGTATCATATGCATAAGGCTACACTTTCTTGCGGGTCCCATCAGTGGAGAAGGGGACACATGAAGGGAATACATTGACCAGGACATGCAGAGAGACGTATGCGAAGGGGACAAAGGCGACTCCTGCCTCCATGGCTCGCTTCTATCTGCTGCCCTCTGCTGGGCATTACCTGCCATTAACTTCTGCAACCTCAAGAATGATACTGTTTCTTTGTGATGTATGGTACAACCTGCTACTGAGCTAACTAGCTTGGACTAGCCTTCGTGTCCTTGAGGTTTGTCTTTTGGACTCCTCTTTATCCGATTTTTATCTCCCATTTCCACAGTATTACCTTGTGTGTACATAGTTGTGTGCATATTCTCTCCTCCATTAGAATGTCAGCTCCTTGAGGACAGGGATGATGTTTTTGTATCCCCAGCACTTACAGCACCAGGCACACAGTGATAGCTTAATAATTGCTCATTTACTGACTGCTGTGTTGCTAAGAGCTCTTTCAGTCCAAATTCTTGACTTATTCCAAAATTGCAATTAATCTATAATCTCATTGACCTGAATATTCACTCCCACAATGCAGATTGCAGCCCATCCTTGTCTGCTTTCACTATCTCTTGTCCATGTCTTCCCATAGGTTCATTACAGGGGACTGGTTCAACACGCCTTCCAGGATGCTAGTGGAGCATGTGGGCCATCCTACAATTCTCTACATCTTCTTTTTTGTTTATACATTTCTCTAATAACATTCTTCATACCACTTCTGCACAATCCCTTGTTATGTGTTGCAGCCTATTTATTCCCATTATATATGCCTCTACTTTGTCTTTTGGGTGATCCTCAACCATAGTTCTCTGAGGACCGTAATGTTCCATGGCCATGCCACATCATGAGAAGAATCTGGTATTTAAAAGATGAGTCTTTGTTTCATTGAGAAGTTTGAGGTCATTGAAAGACTTTTATAATTTCCCAAAAGTAATATAATTTGCTCTCTTTCTTTTCAATTCTGGGCCCAGCTCCTTGTCCATTTGCAGTGCTTGTCATATATGTGAATACAAACATACAAATACACACATATGTATTTATATGTGTACTTACACACATAATACACATATACACACTATATAATATATATATGTTATCACAAAAATCTTAGTGGTTTTAAGCTATTAAAGCTTAAATGTATATATATTATACATAATAATATATAATTTGTAACAGTACATGTGGACACTAGACATGTATATCTTCATATATACTATATATGTACGTATGTGTTTATGCAAACTCATATATTTGTACAATGTTCATATTGATAGAAGACCTCTGTAGGTTGTCCTTTTATTTTCATATTATACCGTGTTATAACCTGGACAATAGGCATTTTTCATCAGCTTCTTTTTTCCTGTATGGCTGATAAGGGCAAACTCTCTTGAATGGTTATAGATCTTATCCAAGATGCTCTACAGTGTATCAGGGCTTGATTCAATTAGCACAATGATACATGAGAGCACAAGTGGCGGGAGGACCTCCCCATGAAAAGGGAATTCCCCTTCAACTTGGATTCTGTAGTGATCTCCTCCATGATAGTGGCAAATGCCTCTGGCAGTCACATTTTTCTGTTTTATGCCCCATTTGATATTAATAATCAGAGGGTCATTGAATAATTATTACTGATATATAGATGAGAGATGAGTGACACCTCATTGGAGGAGAGCCTGTAAAGAGGCGTTTGAGGGCAGCACAGACTGATCTGGATTAGACTGCTTTAGGAGTCTTGAAAGCTTACAGGTCCCCAGCCTGAAATCCAAGAATAACACAACACTCAATAGTCCACGAAAGCAGCATCAGAACCAGTCCAGACCTTCTCTTTAGAACTATGGAGAGTCCAGCCCCAACATCAAATCAAAAGTCAGGAAGTAGGCTGGAAGAATGAGGGAACACAAAAAAGAATCCCACCATAAAAAGCTATTAGAGTGACAGAGATGCTCAAGGTACAAACCCAAAAGAAGAGAATGGTTCCAGAATACCTACAAGGAAAGCTCCCACACCAAAAAACAAAAACAAAAACAAAAACAAAACACCCCCAAAAACCAATCCGCCCATAAAAGCAGCTGGGGGCACAATTTCAATTAGAATTTCTAGAAGAGATGGAAAAAAAGAGCTAAAAATGGTTTAATAAATGAGAGGGTGCTAGAGGAAAAAAAAAACTTGAAAAGCACTGAGACTTTTGGAAGAATTGAAAAGGAAATTAACAGCTTCACACAAATACAAAACCTTGCCTAAGCAACAAATTCTCTGAAAACTAGAATAGATGAAAAATAAAACAATATCTCCAAAAGACAAGAAATATTAAAACAGAAGCAAAAGACTAGAAAAAAATAGAAGAAAATATAAGCCCTTTTATAGTGGGAAAAAACCCAACAACCAAAAAGCAAACAAAAAAAATCCAACATTGACTTAAAAAACTGATCAGGGAGAAAAAAAAATTAAGAATCATGGACTACCTGAATAACATTATAAAAAAAGAACCTAGATATAATATCTCAAGAAGTCTTAAAAGGAAACTGCCCAGATATCTTAGAATCAGTGGGCAAAATAGAAATACAAATCAGAAAGAAACCCCCAAAAGAAAATTCTAGCAACATTATAGCAAAATCCCAGAACTCTCAGGTCTAATTTTTTAAAATTCAAGCAGCTAGAAAGAAAGAATTCAAATACCAAGGAACCATGGTTAGAACCACAAGTGATTTAGCATCTACCACCCTAAAAAGATCAGAGATCTTAGATATAATATTCCAGAAGACAAAGGATATAGGATTACAGCCAAGAATAACACTCAGAAAAATTCGGTATGATGCTACAAGGAAAAAAAATGTATTTTTAACGAAATAGAAAACTTTCAAGTATTCCTGATGAGAAGATCAGAGTTGCCTAGAAACTTTGAAGTTCTAACATAAAAAGGGTATACAAATGAACAATCATAAGGAACTAGACAAGGATAAACTGCTTACATCTTAATATGGGGATGTGTCACCTCTAAACACTATTATTATCAGCGGTTATAGAGGGAGTCTAATCAGACAAAAATCCTAGAAGGGCTTCTGTTATATGTTGATGATCTTAAGAAAAGGATGGAAAGAGAGTGGAAGAGGAATATAGACTAGGAGGAGAGGAAGGGAAAGAAAGGTCAAGGGAAAGTATCTCACATAATCAGGGTATGCAAGTAGATAGCTATACAAAAAGGAGTAGGGTGTGGGGGGAGTTTCTGATGCTTGAACCTCATTGTCATCTGAACTGATCAAAGGAAGGAAGAACACACACACACAATACAGATGGAGACTCGAAGAGCTAGGTACAAAAATAGATTTCACTCAACAGTAAAACAGGAAGGAAGGGGGAGAGGTGGGCAGGTTAGTCCTAAGCAAAACAAACTCTTAACAACATACAAATACATTCATAGCTCTTTTCGAGATGGTAAAGAAAGAGAATCTGAAGGCATGCCCCCTAATTGGGGAATGGCTGAACAAGATACGGCATATAAATGTAATGGAATACTAAGAAATTTTGAAGGAGATGGTTTCAGAGAAACCTGGAAAAGACTTACATGAACTGATGCAGAGCAAAATGAACAGAACCAGGAGAACAATTTATACAATGACAACACTGTGGTAAAGACATAACTCTGAAAGAATTAGAGACTCTGATCAGTATAATGACCAGTCACAATTCCAGAGGACTAATGATCAAACAACATAACTACCTTCTGATAGGGAGATGAAGGATTCATAATACAGAATGGGGCATATTTTTTGGACTTGGTCAATTTAGAAATTTGTTTTGTTTGAGTATACATGCTGTAACCTCTGTTGAAACAAAAATTTTGTTTTTCAGAATTGAGTAGGTGGAGTGGGGGATTGAAAAAATAAAATATAATTTTAAGTTGCATTTTTAAGTGGCAAATCTACTGATTCAAAATGTTTTAATGACCAGAAATAAGCATAATTAGATTTTATTTTTGTTACATCTTTTGGACAATTGTGTGAGAGTTAAGATGTGGTCTGGTGGGTAATATTGCCTGTGAAAGTCTGTTGGTCCCTAATATCTCTATCACTGATGCCCTTGACACATGTATAAATTATTTTCATAAAAAATTAATGTATAGGGTACAGCAGCTATGAGGATTCACAGTTACTAATGTTTTCTCAGTCACATTTTTATGGCAATTATAAATTTTGAGATTTTTTTCTATTAATTCAATATCTTTCTTTCAGATACTATGAGAAATAATTCCTCAACACTCTCCATATTTTGTGACCAGTAGCACAAAATGCCTTTCTAAGCATTTGATCTACTCCAGCTGCTTTTTGTATCTCTGTTGCTTTCAATGCTCTGTCCATTTAATCAAGGAGCCCATCTAGGACTGTGATGTAGTGATTTCACTGTTATAAAAATCTTTGAAGATTTTTCCCATTTTTCTTCCATTTGTTGTCCTCCTTCCGGTTTCAACCTTAGATGATTAGAGTTGGGTCTCTCACCAAACTTTCTTTAGACTTGTTTTTTTTTCTTTATGAGGCAATATTGTCCAAAACCTTTGACCATTCTCCACAACATTTTGCAAAGGAATTTATATTCTTAACCAGTATTACCCTTGGCTGCTATATTTCTTCACTTGGCAAGCAGATTCAACCAACGAAGTTTCTAGACCCTTTTACTCTTGTCATTACAATGATCAATTTATGCCAGTAAAACTTCTGAATGGAATTGTTATCATTAAGGGAGTCCTTCCCTCCAACCATTTCCTGTTTTTGGCATCAAAAACTTTAAAAAAAGGTCAGGTTAGAGTTATTTTAGTTGCTCATCATATCTTTTTGTCATTTTTATACTTTAATTTTGCATTAATTTTAATCTTCGCCCTAACAAATTGGTGGTCTGACTGTATACAGACAGCTAATTCAGGAATGACTGCCGTATCAGTAATGAACCATTTCCTATTTGTTAAAATATAATCAATTTTTTTGGTGATGCTATTGATGCTTGCCATGCTCACGTGGCTTTTTGAAGATAAAGCATTTCTGATATAGTGGTGTAAAGCTTCTGTGCCATCTACAAGTCTTTCTCATTCCCTGAACCATTTTTTCATCATCCTTGACTATGTTTACCTTTGCCTTGAAATCAGAGTATCAACATATATGCTGATTTCATTTGTAGAGTTTGGTTTAGTTTAAGTTCTTCATAAAATGTCTCTATTTCTTCATCTTCTGTGAGAAGCTCATAAGCTACAATTATTTTCAAATACTTTATGCAAATTCTTTTTGGGGTAATCAAAAGAGGCACGAAGTGATATTGTTTTCTTTGGATACAAAATAAAACCAATGTTGTCAATTCCTTTATTTGCCTCTCCAAAGAGAACCTGTGAGGCATCCTTCCATTTATCTGCAACTTCCTTTTGTTTTCCTTCTTATTTCATTCATTTGCAGTAAGATTATTAAGATTTGGATGATTCAGTACCTCCACTTGTCATTGGATAGTCAGACTAACTGCAGCTAACTTAATTTACATAGTTGGTCTAAAAATATCTTGGTACCTTCTGTCCCCTTTCTGTCATTCTACCATCATCCTGAAAGAAGCAAAATGGTGCCTGGTAGGACTGAGGGCCATTTTGCGCGGCAGCTAGGTGGTGTGGCAAATCAAGCTCAGACTTGGAGTTAGGAAGACCTGAGTTCAAATACTGAATTGAACACCTAGTAATTGTGTGACCCTAGTAAAGTGCCTTAACCTCTTCCTCAGTTTCCTCATCTGGTAATATTGGAATAATGATAACACCTACCTCACAGCATTGTTGGGAGGTTCAAATGAAATAACCGTGGTAAAATGCTTTGCAAACTTTAGAGCATTATGGATGAGCTGTTATTGCATTTTTCTGTTTTATGAAATATAATGTCTAAAGCATTAACCAATAAGTAGGCAGTGAAATGATTATGAACCTCTGCACTGAGACTTTTTCTTTGAAAGCAGAGGTTGTCTATTTCATGGACCTCATCTGAAGCCTTTTCAACTTGGTATAACCTGTCAGATCTCTTATTTCCATTGGCCTAGCCTTTGAAATTGTGAAGTTGTCCTCACACCACAATGGGGCATTGACTTATTTGATTTAGAATAAGAAAATCCCTTTCAGCTCCCATGATGCCACTCATTGCCGGTATAAATTACAGGAGCTAGATGCAAAAGAGGCCTTTAGGCTTGTTGTTGTTCATCCTTCGTTCTGGAAGACGACTAATGACATCAGGAAGGTGATGTCTTGTCCAGCAAGTGAACTGGATTTAAACGAGGCAGAGCTGTGCAAAGTCATTCAGCCTCACTCTCCCCTCCAAAGTGATTGAAATCCAGTGGCAAGACATAGGTCAGGATGACTGGCAATGGCCCACGATGAAGCGGGAGACCTTGGCCATTTTAAGCTTAAGGTTTCTCCCCATGAAAGTCTGCCTTAGGCAACACCCATTCAGTAGTTTAAGGCTAGGTAAGAATTGAGGCAAAAGGTGGCTGGTCTAGTTTGCCTTCAGGAAACAATCAGTCTGGGAGGGGAAGACCCTCAGAGTTTCTGGCCAGAACAGGCCTTTATGCTACTTTTCTCCGGTAATCAAGTCTCTCGATTACCCTCCATAGGTAAAAAATAATAGCGGGTCTTTGGAAATTGAAATACAATTCATCTAAATTTCAGAGAAGAACTCAGGCTCTCCTGGGCATTCTATTACAGAGCCAGAGTGGCGGGAGGCAGTGGTTTCTTTTAGGAGCGGACATACGAAGAAATCAAAGAGTCCTTACGGACACTGCTAATGAGACTGGAGAAGACCTGGGGAAGTAGAATAAGGGAAACAGGGAAACAGGCTTGGGCTTTTCCATTCGTCCTTTCCCCTAAACGTAGCCCGGCAGCAGGATTAGTAGATTTGGAGACAGAGGTATTAGATTCCAATCTCTGCCCTTCTTCCACTCACTTGTCTGTGAGGCTGAGCGAGTATTTTCTTCTGTACAATAAGGGGTTTGTAGATGATCTCGAAGGTCATGCCTGATTCCAAGTCCGTGGTTGTATGATCCTATACGACCGCCGCCATTCTCATTGAAATCCCTCCCTGTATTGACTCGGGGTCAAAGTCAGGGTGGGACAGAGGAGAAGGGAAGTGTGGGGGGGAAGTGAAGGAAAGGTAGGAAAATCTAAAGCTGCAGGAGGAGGGAGGGAAGGGTCCTTTCTAGGGTTTCTGGGGTACCCGGCTGAGGCAGTTGGAGTCAGGCGTGCATGAAAGTATGAAAATCATTGACTGCTTGTGCGTGTCAGCAGTTTGTAAACCGAAAATTCAAACATACTTGAGGGATACAAACATTTTCATTTACTTATGCACATGAATGGCTTTAATCAAATCCCAAAACACACAGGTGATCGCCAAGTGGTAAAGACAGGCTGCTGTGTCGTGTAGTTTACACGTGTATTATATACATAAAATATGCAAAAGAAATTTTTGAGTTAATTAAACCCTCTGGGCAATCTTTTTGACTCAGGGAGAAATTATTCCCTTTATTAGTTCGGATTTTCACGACAGGGTTTCTTAAAGCAGAGCAGAACGGATTATTTTCTTTAAAAGCACCAAGTTGCTAAGGAAGTAAAGGCTTCCGGCTCCTGGTTCAGTTCGGACGGACTGTGGTGTGCTGACCTCCAGCAGCCAGGACTTGTTTCCAACAGTGGTCCCCTAGAATCGCCAGCGCGCCAGCTCCGGGGAAGGCGTGCGCTAGCCCGTGTCCAGGTTCCATAACACTTGCACCAAAGAGGAGGTAAAACAGGAGAAACAGAACGGAAACGTAAGCTAATTCGGGGCCGAAACCCTCCACCGAGGAATGAGTGATGCTCCCAACTGCCAGCCCCGACAGAAATGAAATTATCCTAAAAATTTGCGGCTTTAAACGCTACTGCCACCAGGCACGGACGGGGTTCGAACCCGTGATCTTCGGTTTACGAGACCGACGCCTTACCACTTGGCCACCGCGCCTGCGTTAGACTGTGGGGCGGGCGAGCCTCTATCCTGGCGCCGCTCCCGAGTGCTTCCCAGCGCGGGCACGAGCACGCTCGCTTCCCGCGCTCTTTCGCTCCTCCCTCCCCTCTTCTGATTACCGCGGCTTGGCTCAAATGAAGCGGTGCGCGCGGAAGGCACCGCAGCCGTCCTCGAGGACCGAGGATGTTGTGGGCGGGGTAAGAGGGCGGGGCCAAGCGTCGGGCGGCTGGTACACAGCCAGAACGAGGCCGGTCTGTTACCTGCGCTCTCGGGGGTGACTGGCTCGCTGGGGGCCGGGGACTTTTGCTTGGGAGGGAGGAGAAGACTGGAAAGGTGATGGGAAAAAAGAGCTGTAGAGGATGCACCCCCATCCTTCCAGGTGTTTGTCTGGATGATCGATTGTGATTGATAAACCCCGGGGCACCGCGATAAAGGGTCGGTTTTCAGCGAGGCGCCCAGCGGCGAACTCCCTCACTTGGAGCCCTTCTCCCACGGGTGGGGGTGGAGGAGGGGCAAGGCTTGGGCTCTTTTGTTCCCCGGACCCAGACCCTTTGGCACCCAGACATCGCGACTGAAAAGAACGTCGTACCCACTCCGCACTGGGTTCCCCTCCGCCAACTCCTCTGGTCCTACGTGGTTGAAGAAGCCCCCCGGCACTCGAAACTTGGCAGCTTCGCATTAAGGGCTTCGCACCCGGAGACATTAGGCTGTCTCCCGCCCCTTTGATTTTGCACGTGTGCGCGGAAAGGTGTGGCTGGGAAGACACCGCCCCTGCCCCCTTCCCATTCCGTTCTGGGCTCCAAATTGTGCGTTTTTAACATTGGGACTACACAGTTCAGTCTAGGCTTAGAGTTTTTAGAAAGCACAGTTATGAGTCAAACCAATAGGAAACTTTAAACGAGAGGGAAATGAACGCACACAGCGAAGAATCAGCTTTCCTCCTGATACCTATTTTAAATTCCGTGGGAATGAGTAAAAAGGCAGGCGTCATTCTTCATCTGACAGGTAGAAACACGCGCTGAATAAGAGCGGTATTTCATCCATCTTGTGTCTGAAAAGAAAACGAGGACGTTTCCACTTTTCAAATGGCACTTTTCAGAATTGGACTGGTAAAGGCGCCTGCTCCAAGCTTGAAAGTAGGACAGCAGCTGCTTTCTTTTGTACGCTCGTAAACCTCTCAGAATACTTTATTATTGTACCTATGTGGCGGAGGCCAAAGCAGGAAAGAAAACTGGCATACGGGGCAAAAGCAGATTTTGCTGTAAGTAGGCACAAGAAAGAGGAAGTGAATCTAGTTTTAGACCAGACACGGTATTCTTTTGGTAATTCATTTGTGGGAACTGGGGCAAAGTGAGGACGGGAATAAGTAATTTAATAAGCTAAATACGAACCTCACTTTGCAGCTCTGCAACAAGGCAAAATATATGGAAATCCTCTCAAAGATGATCTGTCGGATGAGGCCTTCTTTTGTCATCATCTAAATTTGAAAAAAAAAAGATCTTTAGAAATACTAAATATTTCAAACTTTCACGTATTGAGCATATTTAATTTTAAGAGATTGTATG
The DNA here is from genome assembly GCF_011100635.1 of Trichosurus vulpecula. Classification (NCBI taxonomy): domain Eukaryota; kingdom Metazoa; phylum Chordata; class Mammalia; order Diprotodontia; family Phalangeridae; genus Trichosurus; species Trichosurus vulpecula. Next base: position 46,733,470 of record NC_050581.1, on the reverse strand, counting down.
AATCAAAGAAAATGGTGGAATCCCAGTCAATAAGATTTGTTGAATGTTCTTACCAAGTACTTGTGCTCGGGCCCTGCCCAGATCATGCCTCCCGAAGCCTCCCAATCTCCCAGCCCCTGTCCTGTGAGAAGATTTTCCCTTGTTGCAGGCGTGACTCTGTTATCAGAACAGACACAGGGTGCCTGGACCGAGGAGTTTTGTCCTGGCTGGCCCAGGGCTTCTCCCTGGAGCCAGATCCCCAAGGTCCATGCTTCTGGCAGCTTAACAAAAAAACCTCTCTTCTCCCTCAGTGTCTGGTATCAACAGAGTTATCTCTGCAGACTCCCTGTATTTTCCCATCCATAGATTATAGGCGCCTGCTCCCAGACACCTGGACCCCTGATATATCCCTTAAGGCCCCTAGATTACCTAATTAGCATGTTGGCATTCTTTTCCCTTGTCTTTTTTCTATATAAGCCCCAGCACCGTCCTCAGTAGCTTTCAGGTTCCCTAAGGACCCTCACCTGCATTTGCTAAAGCATTACAATGAACGTTTGCAGCTTAACTAAGAGAAGACTTGAGTGTGTGGATCCATTCCAGGCAGTTCTGCCGTGGCACTCTCAGGGTCCCAGCACCCCAAACCTCTTCAGTATTACAAGAAATTACAAAGAAAATAAAAGACCACATCCTTAATCTCTAAGAGTGTAATCTAATGGTGGAACTAGTATCAATTGAAACTACAACATTTTATTTTTCAAAATCTCATTCTTATTTTTGTGTTTTTATATCACATTTCTGAGTACTGTATATCTTTCCCTACAGAGCCTGCCCTTTGTTTTATTTATTACTATTATTATTTTTGGTTTGTCGGTGAATTTATAAGTTCATGCTAGCATTTATGAAAAGGGAAAGATTTCGACACAACCATAAATATATTTCAGTTTACCCCCATTGAATTTAAATTTCACAGAATGGTGATTGTATAAGTCAACAGTTTATTACAGATAAATTTAAATAAAAATTTACCAAGATTATTTCAATAAGAAGCACTCCTTAGCAGTATCACTTAATGCAAAAAGCATTTAATAAGCTCCTATTACAGGCAAGTCACTAACTTGGTACTTTTCACAAAGGTGAGGGAAAACTCTACATAGTTTCATTTCCATATTTGTAGGTCAAACATTTGGGGTGGGGGGAGTGTGACATAAGCCTTTTTATATATTTAGAATGATTGTTTATTGACCTTTTCCTTTGGTCCCCTGTCTTCACCTATAATTTCTGACTCTCCCACTTCTTGTTGGATACTGTTCCTAAGTGCTACTTAAAGTGTACAAACACTACAGGTTACTGAGACATCATCTACAATCATTTTTATGAAGATATCCGCTTATGAGTAGGTACTTCTGCCATGAGAAGAGAAGTTAAATGGGGATACAGAGACCACACAAATGCTTCCATTTAACTGTTTGGCTTATAGGCAAGGCTGACTTTGAGTTGAAATGTTTCTAGAGAAATTTGTATCTTCAAAAAGAGTTGGAGAATTGATAAATAGAAGTATGTATAGAATGATTTTGTGTGTGTGTGTATACATATATGTATGTACATATACATATATATGCATATTTTTGTCTAATGGTAGCCATTTCTTGGGCAGTGAGGGGAGGGAGCAAGGGAAGGAAAAAAAGAAATTTACGTGATAAGTTTATTATAATTTTTAAAAAATAGCAAGTTATACACAATAGATTTGCAGTTTCATGTACAGTCATCTTTTTTATTCTACTGTGTTATGGAAATGCATATTTTATTTCATAAATTAAAAATATAAAAAATAATTTATAAAGAGTTGGAGAAGGATCTCAGAGGTAATCCGGTTTAACATGCCCTTAAAACATGAATCTCTACCACACTGCCAACAAGTTTCATCACCTGTAAAATGAGAGGGTTTGTGTTTAATGGCCTCAAAGTCTCCTTCCAGCTCCAGATCTATGATCTTCTTATTTTAAGTGGGTCATTTATACTGGAAGACCACCTGTGATGGAGAATTATCCCAGCTCTGCCACTTACAATCTGTGTGACCTTGGAAAAGTAATTCCACCCCTGTGTGTCTCAGTTTCCTCCTCTATAAAATAGTGAAGTTGCGTTAGATAATCTAAAACTCCTTCCAGCTTTAAACCTTATGATCCTATGATCTCAGGCATTCTTTTCCACTTTTGGACAGTCTAAACAGTGTAACACTATACAACAGACTCATGACATAAAGGATACCAGGTACTTTTTGGAGAAATTTCTCCCTCACTTGACTGATAGTCTTCCTACTAGCATTACACCGAAACTGAATGTAAGTTTGTGGTTCACAATAGTATAGAATATTATTATTATAATTATTAAATGAAGGGAAAAACCAGACCTTTGGAAAAAAATCTCCTAGAGTCAATTCATTTCAGTAAGCATTTACAAAGTACTTACTATGTGGGAGGCACTGCTAGACATTAAGGATACAAAAGACAAAATTTAAAATGAGTTTAAGCATGCCTCCCACCTTTGATTGGAAAGATGATGAACTAGGGACAGAATGAGAACTTTGTCTGATGTGTTGATTTGTTTCGCCTGACTCTGCTTATTTGTTATGGCCTAGGGGATGTTGCATATAAATAGATGGGTGAATATATAATTTGACCAGGGAGAAAGCACTAAAAAGTAAGGATGTTAGGAAAGGGGGGCATCATGTTAGGGAGGTGAAATCTGAATTAGCCCTTGAGGGTTTGTAAGAAGCAGAGATGAGGAAAGAATGCACGTAGGCTGTAGCCTGTGTCGAGGCATGGGGATGGGAGATAGAAAACCCTAGTTCTGGAAATAGAAGGTAGGTCAGTTTGGAACATAAAATATATAAAGTGAAATAGTGTGAATTAAGTCCAGAAAGGTAAACCAGAGCCAGACTAAGGGGTTTGCGTTTTATCTTAGAAGCCTCGTAAGCCGGTGACATGATCAGATCAGTTCCTTAATATTTTTTAAAAAAAATTTTTATTTGTTTTGAACTTACATACAAAAAAAACCATTTCCATGTATATAGCACATCGCAAAAAGAGGATCAGCATGAAACCACGCAATCTCCATTTCACAGTTTATTTAAAAAAAAAACCAACTATGTAATAAATACTGCATGTCATTTTCAAAACTACCCTGCTCTTCTGTCCTTCCTTCTGAGTTTTCTTTTGTTCTCTGCTGTGTACTTTAAATTTTTTTCTCCCTCCCCTCCACCCCACCCCTAGAGAAGGCCACCATTAGATACGTGCATATGTGTGTGTGTGTGTACACATGCATATACACATATGTAAAATCATACAATACATCTATTTATCAGGTCTTTCCCTGGAGATGGATAACATCTTCCTTCATAGGTCCTTTGTAGTTGGTGTGAGTATTTGTAATACTCTGACATAGTGGTTCTTAGTTGTTCTTTGAACAATATGGATGTTACTGTATACAATGTTCCCTTGGTTGTGCTCATTTCACTTCATTATTTCCTGCAAATTTTTCCATGTTTTTCTAAAGTCAACCAATAGTATTCCATCATAATCATATACCACAACGTGTTTAGCCATTCCCTAATTGACAGGTAACCCCTCAGTTTTCAGTTCTTTGCTACTGCAAAGGGAGCTGCTATAAATAGAATATATATGTTCTTTTTCTTTTTCGCTGATCACCTTGGGAAACAGGTCTAATATTGCTGTTGCTGGGTCAAAGGGTATACACAGTTTTACGACTGGAAGCATACTTCCAGATTGCTTTCCAAAATGGTTGGATCAGTTCACAGTTCTACTGACAGATTATTGACATCCCAATTTTTCTACATCCCTCAGATCAGTTCTTTAGGAAGATTATTTTGATAGCCACTTGAGAGATGTATTGGAGACAAAAAGACTGGAAGCAAGGAGACCAGTTTGTAAGCCATTACAATAGTTCCATGGAGAGGTGATAATAGCCTGAACCACTGTGGTGACTACGGGCATGGAGACAGAAAGGTATAGAAGCAAAACATCCTTTGGAGATAGAGTTGCAAGATTTGGCAAATGTTTGGCTATGGAGAGTGAATGATTCTTCAGGGTTGCAAACTTGAATGACTGGGAGGATAAGAAACAAAGTAGTGGGAGCCAAGATGGCACTGTGAAAGGAAGGAACTACTGGAGCTCTCTCACAGATTCTGTCAGATATGTCTAAAAAGTGAATCTGAGCAGATTTGAGAGATTTAGAAGCCACTAGTAGACTGAGAGGGGCAGGAGCACTGAGCGCGGAACGGCACCAGACCAAAACAACCAGGAACAGCAGAGGAACCCAGCCAGTGTGCCAGTCTGGGACAGCGCTGGGATGTGGGAACAGAAGCAGTGCCAGGGTGGAAGTACTGGCTATGGCAGCGATTGAGTCCCAGGCCTCTAGCCCAGGACAGGAAACTGTTGGAGCTACAGGAGACACCAGTGCAGAGCGCAGGAGCAGCTACCCCGGAGGTCTCCAGCCCACAGTCTAAAGGTTTGAAACTCGCTTTCTTGAACTTCCAGGAGCCACAATGGCCAAGTAAAATGGCTCTCATCCCTCCCTTGAATACATCTAGAGGATACTCCCACGGAAGAAACAGAGGAGCCAGAAGTGGGGCTTCAGTAGCCTTTTAGAGGGAGAAGTTGGAGAGAGGGCCCTACTTGCGGTGGCAGAAGGACACTAGTGCCCCGGGGGGTGGAGCTAGCAAAAGTCGATACCAGGACCCCAGACGTGCCTTTGCACAGCTAGGGGAAGTGGCAGACACCAGCACAGACAACTGAGACCACCTGTGCTGTAGAGCAGTCCCGGGGAAGAGGAGACTCCCAGCAGCCAGACCACCCCTCCCCCACACCTCAAAAAACCAGAGGCCATAGCACACAAAGCCAGTGAGCAGGCCCACAGATCCCAACACAAGAAACTTGGGACAGAGCCCCCTGGGCCCCAGAAGCAGAGATCCACTTTAGAAGCCAGGAGGAAAAAAAAAACCATGAAAAAACACAGTAAAAAGCCACGGACCATTGAATTCTATTATGGAGACAGGGAAGATCAAAATACCAATTCAAAACAGGACAGCATGGACACTATACCCACATCTGAAACCTCAAAAGAGAAAGTGAATTGGACAAAAGCCCAAAAAGCATTCCTGGAAGAACTCAAGGAGGTCTTTAAAAAACAAATTAGAGAGGTAAAAGAAAAAAATTAACTGATTAAAAATCAGCAAAATCAGCAAAATGGTTAAGGAGAATCAGAATATAAATGGAGAAAACATCTTATTGAAAAGTAAAATAAACCAAATGGAAAAGGAGATAGAGAAGATAAAGGAAGAAAACAATACATTAAAAATTAGAATTGGGCAAGTAGAAGCTAATGACTCTACAAGACATCAAAAATCAGTCAAACAAAATCTAAAGAATGAAAAAAATAAAAGAAAACATGAAATATCTGATTGGAAAAACAACTGACCTGGAAAATAGATCCAGGAGAGACAATCTAAGAATTATTGGTCTACCGGAAAGCCACGATGAAAAAAAGAGCCTGGACAGTATCTTCCAAGAAATCCTTAATGATAACTGCCCCAAGGTCCTAGAACCAGAGGGTAAAATAATCATGAAAGAATCCACCGATCACCCCCGGAAAGAGATCCCAAATTGAAAACTCCAAGGAATATTGTAGCCAAATTCCAGAATTACCAGGTCAAAGAGAAAATACTGCAAGCAGCCAGAAAGAAACAATTCAAATGTCATGGAACTACAGTCAGGATCACGCAGGATCTTTCAGCTTCTACATTAAATGACAGGAGAAACTGGAATATGATATTCTGAAAGGCAAAGGAGCTTGGACTACAATCAAGGATCAACGACCTAGCAAAATTGAGGATAATTTTTCAGGCAAGGAGATGGACATTCAATGAAATAAGGGAATTCCAGACCTTCCTGATGAAAAGGCCAGAGCTCAGTGGAAAATTTGATCTTCAAATACAAAACTCAAGGGAGACATAAAAAGGTAAACAGGGAAATCAATAAGGTGAATTATTTACATCCTTATATAAGGTTATATTGTTTTATGTATGTTTTATATATATGTCAGTCTTGAGAATAGCAGAGTTATTATGACAATTGAAAAGGGATATACATAGACTGTGGGTGTCAGTAAAAAATAACTGATATAATGATAAAAAACATAAGAGATATAAAGAGATGGTGCTGGGAGAAGAGTTAAGGAGGTAGAAGAAAAGGGTAAATTACATCACATGAAGAGGCACAAAAACATATTATAGTAGAGGGAAAGAAGGGAGGGAGAAGAGCAGTATTTGAGCTTTACTCTCGTCAGATTTGGTTCAAGAAGGGAATAACATACTCTGATAAGTATAGAAATCAAACTTGTCTTACAAGCAGTAGGAGAGGAAAGGAGAAAGAAAAGGGAGGGGGGTGGTCAGAAGGGAGGGAAGAAGTAGCATGGGGAAAAAGGTAAGATAAGGGAGGGGAATCAGGAGGGAGGGTAAACTGAGGAAGATGGTGGTCAAAAGCAAAACTTTTTAAGGAGTGGAAGGGAGAAGGGAGAAATAAAAGCATAAACAAGGGGGAAATAGGATGGAGAAAAAAACACAGATGGTAATCATAACTGTGAACGTGAATGGGGTGAACTCTCCCATAAAATGGAAGCAGATAGCAGAATGGATTAAAAACCATAATCCTACAATATGTTGTTTACAAGAAACACATTTGAAATAGGGATACACACAGGGTAAAGATAAAAGGCTGGAGTAGAATATATTGTGCCTCAGCTAAAGTAAAAAAAGCAGGGATAGCAATCCTAATCTCAGACAAAGCAAAAGCAAAGATAGATCTAATTAAAAGAGATAAGGAAGGACACTATATCCTGCTAAAAGGCACCATAGACAATGAAGCAATATCATTATTTAACATATATGCACCAAGTAGCATAGCATGCAGATTCTTAGAGGAGAAGTGAAGTGAGTTGCAGGAAGAAATAGAGAGCAAAACTATCCTAGTTGGGGACCTCAACCTCCCCCTCTATGAACTTGATAAATCTAGCCTCAAAATAAACAAGAAAGAAGTTAAAGAGGTGAACAGAATTTTAGAAAAAGCAGATATGATAGACCTCTGGAGAAAACTGAATGGGGATAAAAAGGAACATACTTTTTCTCAGAGGTACATGGCACATACTCAAAAATTGACAATGTACAAGGGCATAAAAACCTGACAATCCAGTGTAGAAAGGCAGAAGTAGTCAAGGCAGCCTTTTTAGATCATAATGCAATAAAAATTATTTGTAATAAAGGACCATGGAAAAATAAACTAAAAATTAATTGGAAATTAATCTAATTCTAAATAATGAGTGGGTCAAAGAACAAATCATAGAAAAACAGTTAATAACTTCATTCAAGAGAATGACAATAATGAGACAACATACCAAAACTTATAGGATGCAGCAAAAGCAGTTCTTTGGGGAAGTTTTATATCTCTAAATGCTTATGTGAATAAAATAGATAAAAAGAAGATCAGTGAATTGGGCATGCAACTGAAAAAGCTAGAAAAAAAAAACAAATTGAAAATCCCCAATTAAATACCAAATTAGAAATACTGAAAATCAAAGGAGATATTAATAAAATTGAAATCAAGAAAACTATTAAATTAACAAATAAAACTAAGAGCTGGTTTTATGAAAAAACCAATAAAATTGATAAACCTTTGGTCAATTTGATTTAAAAAAAGAAAGAAGAAAACCAAATTACCAGTATAAAAATGTAAAGGGTGAATTCACCTCCAATGAAAAGGAAATTAAAACAATAATTAGGAATTATTTTACCCAATTGTATGCCCATAAATTAGACAACCTTAGGGAAATGGATGAATATTTACAAAAATATAAATTGCCCAGGTTAACAGAAGAGGAATTAAAATACCTAAATAATGCCATCTCAGAATAAGAAATTGAACAAGCCATCAATGAACTCCCTGGGAAAAAGTCTCCAGAGACAGATTGTTTTACATGTGAAGTCTACCAAACATTTAAAGAACAATTAATTCCTATACTTTATAGACTATTTAGGAAAATAGGTGAAAAAGGAGTCCCACAAAATTCTTTTTATGACACAAAATTAGTACTAATACCCAAACCAAGAAAAGTAAAAACAGAGAAAGAAAATTATAGACCATTTCCCTAATGAATATTGATGCAAAGATTTTAAATAAAATATTAGCAAAAGATCGCAGCAACTTATCATGAGAATAATACACTATGACCAGGTAGGATTTATTCCAAGAATGCAAGGCTGGTTCATATTAGGAAAACTATCAGCATAGTCAATCATATCAACAACAAAACTAGAAGAAACCATATGATCATCTCAATAGATGCAGAAAAAGCCTTTGACAAAATATAACACCCATTCCTAGTAAAAACACTAGAAAGCACAGGAATAAATGGGGTTTTCCTTAAAATTATAAATAGCATCTACCTACAACCATCAAAAAGCATCATGTGTAATGAGGATAAGCTATATGCATTCCCGATAATATAAGGGACATTATCACCCCTATTATTCAATTTGGTACTAGAAATGTTAGCTGTAGCAATAAGAGAAGAAAAAAAAATTGAAAGAATTAGAATAGGCAAAGAAGAAACTAAATTATCACTTTTGCAGATGATATGGTGATTTACTTAGAGAATCCTAGGGAATCAAGTAAAAAACTACTTGAAATAATAAACAACTTTAGCAAAGTTGCAGGATATAAAATAAACCCACATAAATCCTTGGCATTCCTATACATTACTAACAAAATCTGATAGCAAGAGATAGAAAGAGAAATCCCATTTAAAGTTACTGTTGACACTATAAAATATTTGGGAGTCTATCTACCAAGACAAACCCAGGGCCTATATGAACATAATTACTAAACACTTTTCACACAAATTAAGTCAGATCTAAATAAATGGAAAAACATCAGTTGCTTATGGTTAGGCTGAGCTAATACAATAAAAATGATGATTTTACCTAAATTAATTTACTTATTTAATGCCACACCAATCAAACTACCAAAAATTATTTCACAGAGTTGGATAAAATAATAACAAAATTCATCTGGAAGAACAAGAGGTCCAGAATATCTAGGGAATCAATGAAAAGAAATGCTAGGGAAGGTGGCCTAGCCATACCAGATATTAAACTGTACTATAAAGCAGCAGTCATCAAAACTACTTGGTACTGGTTAAGAAACAGAGTTGGTGGATCAGTGGAATAGGTTAGGTACACAAGACGCGGAAGTCAATGACTATAGCAATCTACTCTCTGATAAACCCAAAGAATCCAGCTTCTGGGCTAAGAATTCACTATTTCACAAAAACTGCTGGGAAAATTGGAAAATGGTAGGGCAGAAACTGGACATAGACCAATATCTTATACTGTATACCAAAATAAAGTCAAAATGGGTTCATGATTTAGGAATAAAGGCTGATACTATAAGCAATTTGGGAGAGCAAGGAATAGTTTACCTATCAGATTTATGGGGAAGCAAAGAATTCATGACACAACAAGAGATAGAGAGCATTACAAAATGCAAAATGGATAATTTTGATTATGTTAAATTGAAAAATTTTTGTATAAAAAAAGCCAATGCAAGAAAGATTAGGAAAGAAGTAGAAAATTGAGAGAAAGTCTTTACAACCAGTGTCTCTTATAAGGGCCTCATATCTAAAATATACAGGGAACTGAGTCAAATTTATAGGAATACAAGTCATTCCCCAATTGAGAAATGGTCAAAGGATATGAATGGGCTGTTTTCAGAGGAAGAGATTAAAGATATCTATAGGCCTATGAAAAAACGCTCTAAATCACTACTGATTAGAAAAATGGAAATCAAAACAACTTTTAGGTACCACATCTCTCCTGTCAGATTTGCTAACTTGACAAAACAGGAAAATGATATGTGCTGGGGAGGATGTGGGAAAATTGGAACACTATTGGATTGCTGGTGGGGTTGCGAACTGATCCAACCATTCTGGAAAGGGCTATAAAAATGTTCATACCCTTTGACCCAGCAATTCCACTTCTAGGGCTGTATCCCAAAGAGATCACCCAAGTGGAAAAGGGCCTGAATGTACAAAAATATTTATAGCAGCTCTTTTTGTGGTAGCAAAGAATTGGAAATCAAGGGGATGCCCTTCAATTGGGGAATGGCTAAACAAGTTGTGGTATATGAATGTAATGGAATACTATTGGCTATAAGAAATGGGGAAGATATGGACTTCATAATAACCTGGAAAGACCTACATGAGTGAGCGGAGCAGAAGCAAAAAAACATTGTACACAACCACGGATATATTGATTCTGTAATGACTAACCTTGACAGGTTGCTCTTCTCAGCAATAGAAGGTTCAAAGACAACTCCAAAGGACTCATGATGGAGAGAGCTATCTACATCCAGAGAAAGAACTATGGAGTCTGAATGCAGATTGAAGCAAACTATTTGTTCTCCTCTCTCTCTCTCTCTCTTTCTCTCTCTGTCTCCCCTCCCCCCTCATTTCTTCTTTCTCATGATTCATTCCATTGGTCATAATTCTTCTTTACAACTTGACTATTGTGTAAATAAATTTAATGCGAAGTTATATATAGAAGATATGTTGGATTCCATGCCATCTTGGGGGAGAGAGGGAAGGGGAGGAAGGGGAAGAAAATCTGGAACTCAAAATCATGCAGAACTGAGTGTTGTAAACTAAAAATAAAAAAAACTTAATTAAAAAAAAACAAAGTAGTGTGAATGAGGGATGTTTTAAGGGATAAAGCAAATGAGATCTGTTTTGGACATGCTGAATTTGTGATGCTGGTAGGACATAAAGGTGAAATTGTCCATCAGGCAGTTGGTAGCTTCAGTATGTGATGAGCTATCTTAAGGAAGAGGAATTGGATTTGTTCTGTTTGGCTCCAGAGAGTAGAACCAGAGATGATAGGTAGAAAATGCAAAGACATATTTACTTTTGATGTCAAGAAAAACTTCCTGAGCAGCAGAGATTTCCCAGAAAAGGTAGAAAGAGCTATCTTGGAAGGTAGTGAATTCTCCTCGCTGGAGGCCTAGATGATAGCAGAGGTCCCTTTCAAACTTAAAATTTGGTCCAATGACGTACTACTGGAGCTTAGGTTCGGTAATCCCATATATGTATAATAGTAATATGACATTTTCCTAGCACCTACAGGTTTTCAAAATGCTTTCCATTAATTCGTCTGATGCTTGCGACAGTCTGGTAAGATACTACATTTTATCACCCCCATTTTATACATTAGAAAATTAAGGTTCACTGAGGTTAAGTGACAAACTTATGATTATCCATCAAGTAAGCACCAAATTTGAACTTTATGTTCCAATAAGGTAGATTTGAATCAAAGTTTTTCCTTTCTACAAGTCCAATACTCTTACTGCTTCACCACAGTGCCTCTGATCTATGGGCATTTAAACAAAAATTTTCTTTTTTATTATAAAATTAATAATCATCAACAGACACAAAACATTTCAATGTGCAGTGCAAAAGAGAACAAAGAAGAGGATTATATATGAACTGTGAATTTCTGTTTGTTAACAAAAAGTGAATGTTAAATTTAACAAGGTAGTAATGAAATTGTTCTTTCTTGTATACTTTTTAACTCTGCTTTGTTCTGTTTTCTGTTTGTTTTATTTCATTCTTATTCAACCCCCCTCCTCCACCTTTTTCACTACCTCACTCCCTTCTTCCCACTTCCCGACCCCTAAGCCTATCCTTTTAACAAATATAGTCAAGCTAAACAAATCAACACATTGGACCCATCTGGAAATGTGTTCTCATTCTGAGCTCTAGTTAGGGACAACTAGGTTGCTCAGTGGATAGAATGCTGGGCTTGGAATCAAGAAGACTCATTTTCCTGAGCTCAGACCTGGCCTCAGACACTTATTAGCTGTGTGACCCTGAACAAGTCACTTAATCCTATTTGCCTCAGTTTCCTTATCTGAGTTCCAAATTTTTCTCCCTCCCCCTCCCCAAAACAGCAAGCAATCTGATATATAGGTTATACATGTATAATCATGTTAAACATATTTCCATATTAGTCATGTAACAAAAGAATCACAGCAAAAGGGGAAAACCATGAGAAGGAAAAAACAAAAAAAAAAGTGAAAATAGCATGCTTCAATCTGCATTCAGACTTCATAGTTCTTTCTCTGGATATTGTATTGCTGAGAAGATCTAAGTCAATCATAGTGTTGGGGTTATTGTATACAATGATCTCCTGGTTCTGCTCACTTCACTTCATATCAGTTCATGTAAGTCTTTCCAGGTTTTTCTGAAGTCCGCCTGCTCATCATTTCTTATAACACAATAGTATTCCATTACATTCATATAACACGACTTGTTCAGCCATTCCCCAATTGATGGCCATCCCCTCAGTTTCCAATTCTTTGTCACCACAAAAAGAGGTGCTATAAATATTTTTGTGCATGTGGTTCTTTTTCCATTTTTTATGAACTCTTTGGGATACAGACCTAGAAGTGATATTGCTAGATCAAAGGGTATGCACAGTCTTATAGCCCTTTGGGCACAGTTCCAAATTGTTCTACAGAATGGTTGGATCACTTCATAACTCCGCCAACAATGTATTAGTGGTCCGCTTTTCCCACATCTGCAATATTTATCATTTTCCTTTTCTGTCATATTAGCCAATCTGATAGGTGTGAGGTGATACCTCAGAGTTGTTTTAATTTATATTTCTCTAATCAATTTTTTCATATGACTATAGATTTAATTTCTTCATCTGAAAACTGCCTGTTTATTTCCTTTAATCACTTATCAATTGGGGAATGATTATATTCTTATAAACTGAGTCCATTCTCTATATATTTGAGAAATGAGGCCTTTATCAGAAACACTGTCTGTAAAAATTGTTTCCCAGCCTTCTGCTTTCCCTCTATCTTGGTTGCATTGGCTTTGCCAAACTATATTCTTAATAGTTGATTTTATACATGCAAAAGTATTTCAGTTTTGTGTAATCAAAACCAACTATTTTCTCTTTTGTAATCTCTATTCTTTGTTTGGATAAGAACTTTCCTCTAGTTAACTATCACTATGAAAAGGTAGTTATTTCTATTACACTCTAATTTTCAAAAATAAATTTTGTTATCTTTTGTTTTTATACCACTGACATTTTCCAAAGTAACCTTCCTTTTCCCCTCCCAGAGAGCCTGCCTTTATAATCAGAATAAAAAGAGAAAAAATTAGTTCAGTGAAGTAACCTTGAAGAACTCTGACATTATCTGTAGAGTTCCACACCCACAGTCTCCTAACTCTGCAAAGAAGGAAGGGGAATGCTTTCCTTGAGGCCATGCTTGATCATTATAATTTCATAGCATTCAATTTTAATTGTTTTGTTGATGTTCTTTCCATTTATCATTAGTAGGGATAGTCATTGTGTGTATTGTTTTCTGTGTTCTGGTTACTTTACTTGGCACCCATCCATGTTTCTTTGAATTAATTATAATTATTGTTTTTCATACTGGAATAATATCCATATGATCACAGATTTAAGGACAGAAGCGACCTTAGAGGTCATTGATTCCACCCTTTCATTTCATGGGTGAGCATACTGAAGCTTAGAGATATGAAGCAGTCAGCCCAAAGTCACACAGCCAGTAAATGTTCGCAGGAGGGATTTGAACCTTTGTCTTCCTGACTCCAAATCTCAAACTCTGACAAAAACTATTGGGAAAACAAGAAAGTAGTTTGGTAGGAATGGAGTTTAGACCAACATCTTATACCATAAATCACAATTAACCTCCAAGTGGATACTCAAACTAAATGTAAAAAAAGACATTATGTTAAGAAACTAGAGAAAATTTGTGGTATACCATACTGTCAATTCAATTGTGTTCCCACCAGTTCTAGTCTAATAGTTTGTGTTCTTGGATTTAATCATATTTTAACATTAAGAAACACTCCTGGGCTCAAGGGACCAGGGCACTATACCCACTCCCTTTTCTACTAAGGGGCCCTTCTCTGCTCTGGACCTATGTATGTAGTTCAGTTTGGATTTAATTTTGGGGTGGCATAGCCTCTAATGGCAGGGGTTAGGCTCCCATTTCTCATACTCTTCAGCTAGCTATGTCCCAAACAAAATCTGCCACTGCTCCTACTTGTGTACTCTATCTGCTTCTTCTGAGAAGTGTTATTGCTCACTTAGAAAGGGGGTCAACATATTTACAGTTGTGTTGTTAATTAGCCTTATGGCTCCTAAATGTTCTCAAGTTGGTAGAGATGGTTGTTTATTATCATTTTTGATTTCTTAATAGGCTTGCTTTCCTGCTGGAGGGCTGAAAGACTTTCTGCCAGCGTCACTCCTTTTTTCTAAAAAACTGTTAAAACCTGCTCACCATGTTCCAGGTAAGCTCCACTACCTACTTAAATCTCACTTTATTGCGCTAATTTTTAGTGTGTGAATTTACCAGAGTGACCAAAGAAATGTAATTATTTCATCTTTTGCTTTGACTCTACATCTGAGTTGACTTGGGATTTACCTAGGTTTTCAGAGGATTTGGTGAGATGTACCGAAGTAGAAATACATAATGTACTATGTTTTTTAAAATAGGCATAGATACCTATAGTTGGCTTTACTGTTAATATCTATCAGGTTGAGTTTTTAATACTCATTTGAAGTAAAAAACCTTTTGTTATTAATAACTGTCAAATCTTGTCCTAGTCCGGAAATAAGCCAACTGAAACTTTGCCTTATTCTAATTTTAATAACAAGGGATACTGAAAGGGGATGGAGAACAAAGAGAGGTAAAGTGATATTCTTCACCTGTTTCACAATTTTGCCAAAACTGGCTAGTTGTTATTGTCAGTTGCCCCCCCAAAAAAAGTAGTAACATAACTATGGGTACAGGATATGAGGAAATTAAGCAAAATCTCTTTTATAAGTGTCACTGGGCATGAGGATGAGGAAATTGACTTCTTTAATAGGCAAGATATATTCTTCCAGAAGAAAGCACTTTTTTTATTTTTGATTAAAAATATCTAACTTGCTTTTAAGGTAATGAGGTAGATGTCTATTTAAGGCAGCTAGATGGTACTCGGAGCCAGGAAGGCTGGACTTGGAGCCAGGAAGATCTAAACTTAAATCCTGTCTCAGACACTTAACTAAGTTGGGTGACCCTAAGCAAGTCACTTAGCATCTCTCAGCCTCAGTTTCCTTATCTGTAAAATGAGGATAAATATTAGCACCTACTTTACAAGGGTCATTTTGAAGATCAAACGACATAACATTTGTAAAGCATTTTGTAAACCTTATACATCTGAGATATTTTTAATTCTCAAATGTTTCCACCTATCAACTTTTATTATATGACAACTACAGTTTAGACTTCCAAATACTTTATTTTTTCCTGCAATAGTTAACAGACATTTATTAAGCACTTATTATATGCCAGCACTGTGTTAAGTGTTAAGATTCAAAGAAAAGGCAAAAGAGACAGTTCCCATTCTCAAGGAGCACACAATCTAATTGGGGAGATAACCTGGAAACAATTATGTACAAAAAAAAGCTATATACAGGATAAACTAGAAATAACCAATAGGAAGAAGGTGCTAGAATTAAAAAGGATCAGGAAAGCTTCCCTATAGAAGATGGGATTTTAGCTGGGTCTTGGAGGAAGCCAGGAGGCAGAGATGAGGAGAGAAAAAATTCCATCCGTGTGAGAGAGCCAGTAAAAATGCCTGGAGTTGAGGGAT
The DNA here is from genome assembly GCF_011100635.1 of Trichosurus vulpecula. Classification (NCBI taxonomy): domain Eukaryota; kingdom Metazoa; phylum Chordata; class Mammalia; order Diprotodontia; family Phalangeridae; genus Trichosurus; species Trichosurus vulpecula. The sequence continues at coordinate 46,717,693 of NC_050581.1, read as the reverse complement.
GGAGTGTCTGATTAGAGGAACTGCAAGGAGACCAGGGTCACTGGATCACAGAGTACTTGGGGGATGGGTTAAAGTGTAAGAAGACTAGAAAGGTAGGGGAGTAGATAATGAAAGGCTTTGTCGTAAGAGAATTTTTGTTTTGTCACCATTTGCCTGAGATAGCAGATCACGTCTCTAGTTGGAAGAATGTAGCTGAGGCATCAAACTTTAGCCCTGGTGTTATCTGGTCAGTTCTTGCTCTGTTTGCAAAATTCCAGCTCAAGAGATCAGCTAAATCCCCTGATCTGTTTATTATTGCACCTGGTGTAGATCTTCCCCTTCTGCTATCAGTTCTTCAGTGTATAAATCTTTACTTTCCCCTTTTGCCCTCTGTTGAAGTTCTAGTTGTATCCATCCTGGCTTGTTCTATGAAAGATTTTTGGAAATACTACTCATGCTCCTTTGGTTTTAATGCACCATGGCACTTATATGTCCTCTGAACATATAATAAACCAATTATTAAAATATCTTTGTGTTGATAAGTATGTTGATAAGTATGATTGGCTACTGTATCTATCAAGAAATCCCTGAATATTTTTATATCAACTTTGAACTTAAAGCAGAGGAATTTATATTTAATCCTGGGAGCGATAGGATAGGGAGCCATTTGAGTTTATAGAGTAGGAAGGAAAGGGAGAAGGGAACATGGGAACAATTTATTAAGCAACTACCGTGCCAAGCACACAGTAGTCATTTGGTCTTCACAACAACCCTGTGAAATATATGCTATTATTATCCCCATGTTACAGTTGACTGAGAAAGACAAAGGTTGTGACTTCCCTAGAGTTACACAGCTAGTAAGTAATTGAGGTTGGATTTGAACTCAGGACTTCCTGACACCAAACCCAGCACTTTATTCATGGAGCCACCTAACTGCCTTCAAGGGAGATGACACGGCTAGGCCTGTACTTTTAAGGAAGGTCACTTCCAACAGCTGAGTGGACGAGGGCTGGAATGGGGAGTGACTTGTGACAGGGAGACCAACTGTAGACTTATTGCAACAGTCCAGGAATAGAGCTTGTGCCAGGGTGGTGGCAGTGTCAGAGGAGAGAAGGGGGTTGTAGTCAAGAAATGTGATGAAGGTAAAGTCAACAGGCCTTGGCACCAGATTGCCTCTAGGGATTTGAGAGAGAATGAAGATTTGAGGCTGACACTTAGGTTTGAGCCAGGATAATGGGGATGACAGTGGTACCCTCAATGGTCATATGGGATTCAGAAAGAGGGGAGTGTTTGGGGATAATGAGTTCAGTTTTGGACACCATAGGGCTTCCTGCTTTTCTTTATATTCTTCATATTAGGCATTCCTTTGATAATCCATCACACTCGTGCCACACTTTATGTAGTCCTTCTCCTCCTATTGGTTGATTATTTGGTTTTCGTTTTTTTGCTATCCCAAATGGTGCAGGTATGAATATTTTTGCTTTCTCTAACCTTGTTAGGGTGTAGATTTAAACGTGAGATTCCTAGGTCAAAGAGTTAAAATTTTTGTAACCTGTATAATTCTGTGTTGTTTTTCAACATGGTGGGATCAGTTTACATCGCTATCAGCAATAGCACTAAGGTGTGCCTGTTTCTCCACATCCTTGGCTAACGCTGATTTTTCTCATCTTTTCTCATTTTAGTAGTTATAAAGTAGTGATGTTTTAATTTGCATTTTTCTGATTATTAGTGATTTTGAACACATTTAAGGTAGTTTGTAGTTTGTGCTTATTTTTTTCAAGAACCGTCTTTTCGATTAAATTCTAAGAAACATTCGCCAAGCAACTCTTATGTGCCAGGCTCTATGCCAGGTATATGAAGACAAAAAGAAAATCATCTCTGCCCTCAAGGAGGAGAAAAGTCACGGTGGAGGTGATAAACATGTAGAAAGCATAGCAGTTCTGGCCAGTCTGGACCAACTGAAGGAGCATAAATCTCTGAATACTTTGGAAATTGTATTTTTTTCCAAGCCATTTATCCAGGGTTCAGGACAGAGGGAGTTTAAAAAGCTTTCTGGAGAATCCTCATTGGATTGTAACCTCCTTAGGAGCAGAGGTTGTCTTTTGCCTTTCTTTGTAACCTCAGTCCTTAATAAATGTTGACTGGTAGGAGAGAAAAGTTGCCAAGCAAGCTGGGCTGCAGTAGCAGAGGGAGCTGGTGGGTTTCTTCCCAGGAAACTTAAAAGCCTCTTAGCTTCTGGAGCCTTTTCCAGTCTTTCCCCCCTCCCTGGCTCATAGCTGTAGCTCTGCTTATTAAGAGAATCCAACAGCTTCTTAAGAGTGACAAAATTAATCTGAACTATGGCGAAATCTGTTTTTCCACTTTGTGTTGTTGCCTAAAGCAGTGAGGAAAAAGGTTACTCACTAAGAATTGGTTTGATATTTATTGCCTACCAGTTATTTACTTTTTACAACAGTGATTCAATAAAAACAAGATAATTTTAGTGGTATCTGAGTTTGTGTTTTGCTGTAGAAAGTATGAATATAAGGGAGAAAAACAGGTAGGATTACATTAAGCTAAACTGACTAGGAGATCACCATCCTGGCTTGGTAGTCAACAGATTTTCTGGGAGCCCAAAACATCTTATGAATTATATGTAATTTTCATTTTTAAGGTTTTTTTTAGCTTCGCAGAGAAAGAAAGCAATATTGCACTGGGACTTTCACCCTAGTAGACTAATATTCTCACTTATCCTTCTAGGCTAATACCTTCACTCTGTTTGTTTTTAATAGAGAGAAACGGGAGGGAAGTAAAGACCTCAAGAGGTTACACCCATTAGCCATGGTGACCCCAGCTGAGCAACACAAATAAGCAATAGAAACAATATTCAAAGCCATACAAAACAATTTAAAGAGGGAGAGAATGAGAGTATTGGGAAATGCCTTGTAGCAGGTAGTACCTGAGATATAAGGATAGAAGTCAGAGCTAAAGAGAGAGTACATCCTAGATGCGGTGTGCCATTTGTGCAAAGGCTTGGAGGAAGGAGATAGAATGTTGTGTGTGGGATATGGGTAAGGAGCCATTTGGGCTGGATGCGTGGGAAGGGGAGTGCATCCCCAAGGCAATATTCACAGTGGTTGCTATTGCTATGAATATGCCCGCGTGGTTCTGAATTGCAAAATGTAACAGACTCTCCATATAGAAGACAAAAGCAAAACATTTATTTAGACACCAGAAAACCAAATCCCAACACCAGTAAACCGAATCCATCATAGCAGCAAAGAAGTGTATACACAATAACAAGCAGGGAGCAAGCCTCATTCCCAAGCCTCGCCCCCCTGCTGGGGCCTTCCCACCAACAAACACCCACAGCGCAGCTGGCTTGCTTCCTCTCTCCCTCAGCTCTAACTGCTCCAACTAACTTCCTTTCTGCTCCACCCATTCAGCAAGCTCCTCCTACCCTGTGTGACTTAGGCTTCCATGTGACTTAAGCAGGTAACATGGGCCTAGTAATGGATGGGAAAGATCTTCAAATTAAGCAAAGATACATTAACAATATAGGGAATCAGTCAACAAGCATTTATTAAATACCATTACATATTAGAGATCAAAGAAAGGTAAAAGACAGCTGCTGCTTTCAGGGACCTCACAGTCTATTGGGAGATAACATGCAAATAATTATGTACAAACAGGATATAATACAAGATAAATTTGAGATAACCCAACAGAGAGAAGACATGAAATAAGACTGGAAAGATAGGTTAAAAACCTGGTTGAGGAGTGTTTTAAAATGCCAGACTTAGGAGTTTGTATCTTATCCCAGAGGCGATAGGAAGTCCACTGAAGATTTGTAGAATTAATAAGATATTTTTAAGGACTGAATTACATAGTATAATAAGCAAAGACTCAGCTCCTGATTGGCTCTGCGCCGGAGCTCTATTTGACTCAGAACAGGATGTATTACAGATGTGAACAGGGGCCAGGGTTCAAAGGAGTAAGACATCAGTGATTGATAAGGCAAAATGACTGTGTTCTAAAGGACACAGAATTGATTCTGTATGTTCCTATAAAGAAGAGGAACCATTCATATATGCTTTGACCTTTTTAGTCCTGGGAACATGGCCCCTGTTCTAAGGAGAAAAAGGGAACATATGTAGTCGCATAGGCCTATAAATATACAGGGTAAATCTTTATATTCCATTAACCCCACAAGATTTTTGAGTAGGAGGGCAATATATAATCTTATCTGTGTTTTAGGGACATCACTTTACTATCTGTGTAGAGGATGGATTAAAGAGGGGAGAGATTGGAGTCAGGGAAGTGAAAAGCTATTGAGGGGCTGAACTAGGGTAGAGATTATTGTTCATATCCTTTCATGACTTATCTACTGGAGAGACTCTTATAAATATAACATTTTCCTATAGATTTTGGATATCAGACTTTTATAAAAGATGTTTAATGTAGAATTTCCCCATATGTTTTGTTTCTTCTTATTCTCAATGTATTGGTTTTATTTAGTGCAAAATTTATTTAAAAAAAAACCAAATTGTGTATTTTGCCTTGATTATTTTCTCTATATCATGCTTAGCTAAGAACCTTTCCTCTAAGAAATTTCCATTAAATACTTGGTTGCTATTCCCTTTATGTGGTTATTACTGATAATGTGGTGAATTTAAACATTATGTAGTTTTTTCTGTTTGTTGTTGTTAGAGCCCTGTATTTTTGCTTCCACTTTGTCCAAAATCAGGATTGCTGAATTGCTGATTTATGAAATTATGAAATGGGGTAGACCACTATGGCAGCAGGAAGTGAGGCTACACTTTAATAAAGCACAGAGTCCAGGAGCAAATAGGCTCAGAAAATTGAGACCAACGGAAAAAAAGGGTAAAAAGGCCGATGGTATGGGGACAGCGAATAGGGTAGTGAAGGAAAACAAGAAGTGTGGGGAAGAGAATGAGGAGAGGGAGAGGCAGTGATAATCACCCACTTAATCATGGATTAGAGTTGGAAGCACTTGGCTGCATGGACCCAATGGAGATGGAAGAATGCTGGCGGGCGGGGGCGGGGAGGGGAAGTAATTTGAGGTCTCATTTTTATGGGATTTTTTGGGAGAAACATACTAACTCTTATCTTTGCTACCTTGAGGTTAGTTCATTAATATGTTGAAATCATCTCAAAGTTGTCCGAAAATTTTAAAGTTATAACATGTTAAAATTATAATATATGTCATCTCAAAGTTATCAGTAATATTTGGTGTTCTGCTGGTCTTAACTGCGGGTGTCTGAAACTTAGCTGAGATTTAGATATCACATAACCAAGAGGCTCTGACAGCAAATCCTAGAAGGCTTTCCCTGATTCAGCACATATTACCAGGCTATGATTTTTGGTTAATAAATGATACAATTTGTAAATTATGCTCCTTTGATCCTTGGGACAGTTCATATGTGACTTCTAGGTTCCCTTTTGCAATCTTATTTCCTGCTATTGCTGATTTATATGGGCTATTTATAATCATACTATACTGACTAGAAGTGGAATGGAGTAGCCAGGAGGACCAGAACAAGATACATTTTTTAACACAAATGCTATCATGACTTTTTTTAGTCAGCTGAGGCATAATATATTTTATGGTCTTACAGTTGGAATCTATATGTGTCCTTAGGTTTTAGGTGTATTTCCTATGGACAATATGTTATTGTATTTAAAGAAAAAATACAGTCTCATACTCTATTCTGTTTTCATAGTAAATTTAGTCAGTTTATGGATTTTTTTTTTTAAATTAGATCTGTGATTTTATTGGTGTAGGGAGCTCCTGGTGACAGACTTCTTAAACCAATGCAGATTAACCAATCTTTGAAATTTATAGCTGTAGGGAATTGCCTGCAATACTGAGAGTTTCTCATTCATTCATTGTTTTCAAGATGTTTTACCTAGTTGAATTTCTTCTTTGTAGTCAGTTTTCATGTCAAAGGCATAAATAAGCTAAATCTGACCTTCTCCTTAGGAAAGTCTGGAAAGAAGACAAGAAAAAGCAATTTAGGGAATGTGTAGTCAAGAGTAAACAAAAATCATCTCTTTTTGATATAATGGATTTAGAGAACCCTAAGAGAGTCAATCAAAAACTTCATTGAAATGGTAACTTCACTAATGTAGCAGCATATGGAAGAAACCCACAAAATCATCAGCCTTTTAAAATATTACCCCAAAAAACCCATCAGGAAGAGATAGAAAAAGAAAAATTCTATTCAAAATAGCTGCAGACTGTATAAACTATCTGGGAGTCCCACTCCCAAGAGACACACGTGAATTATATATAAATAAAATCACAAAACCTTATAGAAATAATGACAGAACTAGATAATTAGAGAAATAGTAATTGCTCACGGTAATTGTTCAACATAACAAAATTCATACAACTACTTAATTTTTACTGATTTTCTGCTATCCCTTTCAAAGTACCAAATGAAACTAGACAAAATAATAACAATTCATCTGGAGAGATAAAAAATCATGACCATCAAGGGAAATGAAAACAAGAAGTGGGAAGGAAGGGAGCTTGCTAGTACTAGATCTCAAACAAATGGAGAGTTTCTGATGAGGCAACAGAGTAGGTACTGCAATTCCAGAAGTAAATGAGCATAGTAGTGCAGTATTCTGTAGATCAAAAGACTCCTGGTAGTAGGGTTAAGGACTCACTACTGTATTTGACAAAAACTTTTGGGAAAGCTCTGGAACCTTCTGCCCTTCTGACAACTTTTGGACTGACTTCTCTGGAAAGGGACTGAGTTACTAAAGAATGTGATAGTTCTATTTATTCTGAGTTCTGGAAGAAAGGACACTCTCTCAGGATGGCTTTGGAAGATAAAAACCTTCTACTTTAGCTTCAGTTAAATCTCTCTGAAGAAGAATGTGAGGGAAGAGTTGGAGAGAGAGTGGCTGGAGCAACTGTGGCAGCAGATGGAGGAGGCTGCCAGGGGACTGATCCTCCGAGGCTTGTTGCAGTGGATGGAGTCTTTTCTTTTCCCCAGAGAGAAACTCAATTTACTGAGCAAATCCAGCAGAGAGTGACTTGATGGCAACTCAGAAACTGTTGGTACAAAGACAGTTACTCCACTTGGTTTTTCTCTTCTGTTATACTGCTGCATGAAATAAGCTTCATGGTTCATTATTAAGTCTTTTCTATTTCAAATTTTACCTATTGGTTATTTGCATTTTTTTAAAAAAGATTTACTAGATAAAGATAATTTTAATTGTATCTTGAGTTCGTATTTTATTATAGAGAATATGTTAAAGGGGGAAATCTATAGATAATCAATTACACCAAATTCAGCTCCTCCTAGTTTGGCAATCAATTGATTGCCTGGAAGCTTAGAGCATTTTATGATATTTTTTTCTTTGCAATCTGTATTTTTTTTAAGCTTTTTAGGCCTTTAGAGAAAGGAAGCCACATTAGACCTGGGTGCCTTTGCCCCAGACTAAAACTCTTTAGAGTTAATCTCTTCTCCAAGCAAATAGGTGTTTTGTACTTTATCTGCATCTCTTGAGGTAAGAGAAGGGGAGGAGGAGTAGAAACTTCATGAGAAGATCTTATCCTGAGCTAACTCCAGTGGGTGGAGACAAGTGCAGACAATTCCAAGGGTTAATTGTATAAAAAATGTTGCTTATTCAAACTGCCTTTTGCAATGACCTTTGCTGGGCATTAGCTAGAAAGCAGTCTTGCATAAATTAAATTTAGATCAACATCCAACATCATATATCATAACAAACTTCAAAAAGATACATGGCCTAGAGATAAAAGATCATACCATCAATACAGAAGCTCAGGGAAGGCTTCCACAACTATGGATGAAGGAAGAATTCTTGACCAAACAAGGTATAGAGAAGATCACAGGAAATAAAAGGAAAAATTGAAAAGTTTTTCCCCAGATTCAATGAAGGGAAACTGTTAACTGGAGAATATGACTTTGCAGCAAATTTCTTTGATAAAGTCCTTGTATCCAAACTGAATATAAAAATCATAGAAATATATATGAAAAAGAACCATTTTCCAATAGGTAAATGGTTAAACAATATAAACAGGTTTTCTTGAAGAAAGGTAAGCTATTAACAACCATATGAAAAAATGTTTCAAATCACTAATAATACAAGAAATGAAAATTAGAACAATTCTGAGAACCTATCTCTCAACAGATTGGCAAAGGTGACAAAAAAGGACAATAACAATTTTTGGAGAGGTTTTGGGAGAGTAGGCCCACTAATGAAATGTCGATTGTGAAATGGCTGGACAATTCTGTGAAACAATTGAGAACTTTACTCAGTTGTGGGGTGGAGCCAAGGTAGCAGATTAGAGGCTGCAACCTAGTTGAACTCTCTCTCTCAACATTTCCCTCCCAACAATTTGAAAATAATGCCTCGAATAAAATTTTGGAGCGGCAGAGCCAACAAAAAATCAAGATTAGACATTTTTCTGGCCTAAGAAAAGTCAGGAGATCCACAGAAATCTGTGACAGAAGCTGGGGAGTGAGGTGATGGAGGCCTATCCCAAGCATCAGTGCACAGAGGCAGCAGCAGCAGCAGCTTTGGGAGCTCTCAGTCCGTATGGGAGTAGTCTTTGCTGGCACTGGGTGTAGTTGGTGCTGATTAGCAACTGTATTGCCCATACAAAGTTCTGGGTGGAGCAGGAGCCCTGGTCACAGTTCCATTAGTGCTTGTAGTCACATTATCTTTTGTTTCTTCTTCTTTCTCTCTTTTTATCCTGTTCCTCCTCAAAAGTTTATTTTGTTTCCAACTATTGCCTCCCTCAATCTGTCCTCCCTTTTGTCATTCCCCCACCCTCATCCCCTTTCTTTTATCCACCTACCCTCTTATCCCTATCAGATAAGTTAGTGTAACAACAGTGTTGCTAGCAGCTGTTGTGGGGGTAAAAGACCAATAACAAGACCAACAACCAGGGTACACAGAGGGGCTGCCAGCACAAGTTCTTTGATATGCTTTTCTAAGGAAAGCAACTTTAAGGGATTAACAATCTTACTTTAATTAAGCATACATATACTATTCACTTAGTTCAGGGGGAAAAGTCAGCACCCTGAACTTCAGAGAGAATACAAACAGAGACAAAATAAACAGGTCGCCATTTTGGTGTAACCAAATCACAATGCACAGTTACCAGAGAAGCAACAACATCTGGGTTTTCAAAGCCGGGGGCAGGGTGCTTCAATGGCTTACTCAGTCTCATCACCAACACTCTTTCAACGAGTGTGCCCCCAAAGGCAAAACACCAACTTTAGATCTTATATACACATCTCAGGGTCAAAGGGCATCACAACCATTCGACTCAAGCACATGTGAACTAGGCCTTCTCTTGATGTAAGCAGGTCATCAAAGACTCTCAATTCAATCAAAGATTCCTTAGTGCTGAGAAGCACTTCCAAAACAAGGACAACAAAAAGTTCACTTTGCTTGCCATTACATTTGAAAGGCAAGACTCCAAAGGCACTTGATTACCTTAGCATCCCAAAACATCCCAAAAGAGAAAACAGTAAAATAAAGTCCTGTACTGATTATCATTACAGTTAGATTTCTATACACACCTGAATGTATATATTCTTTCCTCTTTGAAGCAATTTCGATGAGAATGAGGTTCAAACGTTGCCTTCCACCCCTTCCCCCCTTTTCCCCCTTCACTATAAAAGCTCTTCCCTTCATGCCTCTTTTATGTGAGAAAAATTTTCCTGTTCTACCTATCTCTCTCCCCTTTTCCCAGTATGTACCTCTTTCTTATCCCTTCACTTTGTGGGGAGATCATTCTAACATAATCAACTCATACCCATGCCTTCTGTCTATGTAAATTCTTTTAACTACCCTAATGATGATAAAGTTCTTAGGAATGAGATGTATCATTTTCTCATATAGGAATATAAACAGTTTAATTTTATTGAGATCCTTATGATTACTCTTTCACGTTTACTTTTTTATACTTCTTCTTAGTCTTGTGTTTTTCAAATTTTCTGTTCAGCTCTGGTCTTTTCATCAGGAATACCTGAAAGTCCTCTATTTCATTAAATATTCATTCCACCGCCCCCCCCCCCCCCCCAAGGATTATACTCAGTTTTACAAGGTAGGTGATTCTTGGGTGTAATCCTAATTTCTTTGCCTTTTGGAATATCATCTTCCAAGCCCTCTGTTTCTTTAACTAAGCCACTAAATCTTGTGTGATCCTGACTATGGCTCCATGATACTTGAATTATTTCTTTTTGGCTATTTAAAGTATTTTCTCTTTGACTGGGAACTCTAGAATTTGGCTATACTATTCCTGGGAATTTTCATTTTGAGATCTCTTTCAGGAGGTGATTGGTAGATTCTTTCAATTTCTATTTTACCCTCTGCATCTAAGAAATCTGGGTAGTTTTCCTGGATAATTTCTTGAAATATGAGGTCTGGGCTCTTTCCTTGATCATGGATTTCAGATAGTCCAGCAATTCTTAAACTATCTGTCCTAGATTTGTTTTCCAGGTCAGTTATTTTTTTGATGAGATATTTTACATTTTCTTTTATTTTTTCATTCTTTTGACTTTCTTTGTTTTATTATTTAATGATATCTCATAGAGTCATTATCTTCTACTTGTCCAATTCTAATTTTTAGCAACTTAATTCTTCATTGAACTTTTGTACCTCTTTTCCCATTTGGTCAATTCTGCTTTTTAAGGAGTTCTCTTCTTCAGTGAATTTTTGTGCCTGTTTTTACCATTAGGCCAATTCTTTTGTTCTTTTCTTTGGTATTTCTTTATGCCTCTTTTACCAAACTTTAAATTCTCTTTTCGTTTTCTTGTACCATGCTCATTTGTTTTCTCAAATTTTCCTTTACTCTCTTATCTCTTTCTTCAATTTTTCCATGAATTTTCATTGGGTTTGGGTCCAATTATCATTTTTCTTTGAGATTTTGGTTGTAGCTATTTTTACATTGTTGTCTTCTGAATTCATGTCTTAATTTTCTCTCCCACTATAGTTGCTTTTTATGGTCAAGTTCTTTTTTTTGTTTCTTGCTCATTTTTCCAGCCTACTTCTTAACTTTGAACTTCGTGTTAAGGTAGCGCTCTGCCCACCTGGGTGTGGGAAGCATTGTCCCAAGTTTTAGGCTTTTTCATGCTGCTGTTTTCAGAGCTAATTCCGAGGGTCTACAAGTTTTCAGTACTTCCAAGGTTGATCATGGGAGAAGTATGGTCACTGCTTTCTTGATCTGCTCTCTGATGTTTACTAAGGAAGGGAAGAATACACACACATGCTGTATCAGTAAGGCAATAATAACAATGTAGATGATAATTGTCAAAATGCCTATGTGGTTGTGTATCGCAAAGTATATGAGACTCTCCACATAGAAGGTGGAAGAAGTAAACCATTTATTCAGACACCAGAGAACCATATACCACAAACCATTTATCCAATCTATCAGAGCAGTAAAACATTCAATACACAATATCACAACATGGAGCCTCTCCATCCCAAAACCTCTTCAACCCCCTGCTGGGGTCTTCCCAAAAACAAACTCACAGTACAGTTAATTCAGCCTGTTCAGTTCTATCATGACAGCAGGCATTAGCAGCCAAATTCACAGCCATAACTTCTCTCTCTCTCTCTTTCTCAGCATTTCCTGTGACAAAACTTCCTTTTCCTATCAGGAAGCTCCTCCCACCACATGTGACTTAGGCTTCCTGTGACATAAGCAGGTTATATGGCCTATTAATGGGTGGGAAAGATCTTCAAATCTAAATTGCTACTACATGTGCACGTGTGCACACAAACACACAGGTGTGTATAGAAATTTAACTTACCCAATAGGGAAATGGGAAGGAAAGGGGACAAAAGAAAGGAGCGGGGGATAATAAAAGGGAGGACAGATTAAGGGAGGCAGTGGTTAGAAGCAAAATAGACTTTTTGAGAAGGGACAGGATAAAATAAGAGAGAGAAGAAGAAGAAGAAATGGGTTGGAGGGAAATGCATAGTTAGTAATCATAATTGTGAATGTGAATGGAATGAGCTCACTCATAAAATGGAAGTGGATAGCAGAATGGATTAGAAACCAGAATCCAATAATATGTTGCTTATAAGAGAAAAACTTGAAACAGACACACATACACAGTTAAAATAAAGGGCTGAAGCAGAATATAATATACTTCAGCAAAACTAAAGAAAGGTAGGGGTGCAATCATGATTTCAGACAAAGCAAAAGCAAAAATAGACTTAATTAAAAGAGAAAATAGGGGAATCTACCTTTTGCTAAAGGTACCATAGACATTGAAGTAATATAAAACATTTTTACAGCAAGTTTCCCTGATAAAGGTCTTATTTTTCAAATATATACTGAGTATAGAACTAAGTCAAATTTATAAGAAGGAAAGCCATTCCCCAGTTGATAAATTGTCAAAGGATATGCACAGGCAGTTTTCAGAAGAAGAAATGAAAGCTACCTATAATTATGAAAAAATGCTCTAGCTCACTATTGATTAGAGAAATGCAAATTAAAACAACTCTGAAATACCACCTCACAGTTATCAGAAATGACAAATGCTGGAGGAGATAAGGGAAAAATAGGTACACTAGTGAACTGTTGGTGGAGTACTGAACTGGTGCAACCATTCTGGAGAACAATTTGGAACTATGCCCAAAGAGCTATAAAACTGTGCATACTCTTTGACCCAGGAAAACCACTACTAGGTCTATATCTCAAAGAGATCAAAGAAAAAGGAAAAGGACCTATATGTGGAAAAATATTTATAGCAGCTCTTTTTGTGGTAGCAAAGAATGAAAATCAAAGGGATGCTTATCAATTAGGAAATGGCTGAACAAGTTGTGGTATATGATTGTGATAAAGTACTACTGTGCTGTGGGAAATGATGAGGGATGTTGCTTCAGAAAAATGTGGCGAGATCTATATGAACTGATGAAAGTGAAGTGAGAACTGGGAGATCATTATGTACAGTAACAGCAATGTTGTAGTGATGATCAACTGTGAAAGACTTGGCTACTCAGATCAATACAATGATCCAAGACAATTCCAAAGGACTCATGATGAAAAAAATGCTATCCACCTCCAGCGAGAGAACTAATGAATTCTGGGTACAAATTGAAGTATAATTTTCTCACTTTCTTTATTTTTCTTGTTTTTCTTTAAAGATATGACTAATATGGGTGGGGGAGGAGTGGGAGGGAGGGAATTTGGAACTAAAAATTTAAAAAGAAAAGAATGTTTAAGATAAGTTGGAAGAACAAAAAGAACATTACCCACCTCCCCCTTCCAAATCTTCAACTTTTGCACACACAGCAGTATCACTACTAGGCGTATCCCTCAAAGAGATCAAAGAAAGAGGGACAGAACCCAGATGTTTGTTGATTATGAAAAAACCTATGATTCATAGTGGTGAATACCTTTATTGACCTATATCTCTCAGTTTTCTGCCTTTCCTGATGTTTATTATCAGAGAGTTTTTGAATAGGATTATTTGTCTTATTATGTCTTCCAAGGAGTACTGAATGATCTTGATATCTTCTTGGAAAAGAGCTTGTAGGACAGCATTTTGTTCTATGGAATCAAAAGCTTTTTTCATAAGCAACAAACACAACGAATACAATGGGATTGTATATTCTACGTATCTTTCAGTTAATTGTGAGATAGCAAACATGTGGTCCTTTGTTGAATATCACTTGCAAATGCCAGGTCTGTACTCTACTAATATCCTTAGCAAGGATGCTGCGGTGGGAGCAAGTTGGGCTTTTTTTCCTGAAAGGCAACAAAGCTGTCCCTGGGCCTTTGGCCCAGACTTAAGCTGCAGCCTCACCTGCCTTACTGACCAGACTAAATTTTTTTTAAGGAGAAGAGGAAAGCTATGTCTTGTTGGGTATCTTTTCTAATCTATGGCTAAATAAACCTCCCTTTGTTGACACTTGAATGACCTCATTTCATTCCAACATCAAATCTGACCTAGCAGGTAACTGGACCCCTAACAGGTCCCTTATGTATGTATGGAAGACTGAAAAATTTTGCATAGCAAGGAGAGTAGGCATATGGGTTGCTAGATATCAGTGTTCTTTCAGACAATTTTTGGGGGAATTAAGGTCTGAGATTTTTTTCCAGATACCTTGTATATATCCTCACAATTTGATCCCCTCCAGAACAGTTTTCTACATGTAGTTGGTACAGTCTGACCTCTTTTTCTTTCCTTATTCTTCTTTTTCTTTCTCTCTTATAAGCACATGAAGGACTGTGATATTAGGGTCCAAGTGTGGTGATTCCACTGTCTTTGATGGAGGAAACAGTTTGTTGAAATGATTTTTGCAAACTTTTTCCATCGTTTTTCTATTTGTGGTACTTTTTCCATTTTCATCCTTGAATACCTTTGGGATCACTTTGTTTAGGTGGACATCTTACCAATCTTTTTTCAAACTGGATTTGTCCTTTAATGGTTTTCTCTGCTTTATGGGGCAACACTGCTTGTAATTGTCCATCATTTTTCATTCTTAGATTTGCAGATGGGTTTGTATTCTAACCTGGTATTGCCTTTGATAACCATTTTTCTGCATTTGACAAGTCAAGTGTTTGCTGACTAATGACTTGTTCTTTGACCCACTCATTCTTTAGGATTATTTAGTTTCAAATTAATTTTTAACTTACCTTTCAATGGTCCTTTATTAAATGTAATTTTTATTGTATCATGATCTGAAAAGGGTGCATTTTATATTTCTGCTTTTCTGCATTTGATTGTGAGATTTTATGCCTTAATACATGGTCGAATTTTGTGTAAGTGCCATGTACCACTGAGAAGGTATATTCCCTTCTATCCCCATTCAATTTTCTCCAGAGGTCTATCATATCTAACTTTTCTAAAATCCTATTCACCTCCTCAACTTTTTTCTTTTGTGGTTAGATTTATCTAGTTCTTAGATGGGAAAGTTGAGACCCCCCACTATTATAGTTTTACTATTTCCTCCTATAACTCATTTAACTTCTTCTTTAGAAATTTGGATGCTATGCCCTTTGGTGCATATATGTTTAATATTGATATTACTTCATTGTCTATGTACCTTTTAGCAATAAGTAGTTTCCTCCCTTGTCTCTTTTAATTATATCTATTTTTCCTTTTGCTTTGTCTGAGAATGATTGCTACCCCTGCTTTTTTTTTCCTTCTTCAGCTGAAGCATAGTAGATTTTGCTCCAGGCTTTACTCTGTGTGTGTCTCTCTGCTTCAGATGTGTTTCTTGTAAATACCACATTGTAGGATTCTAGTTTTTAATCCACTCTGCTGCTTTCATTTTATAGTAGAGTTAATCCCATTCACATTCACAGTTATGATTACTGTGTATTTCCCTCCATTCTATTTTCCCCCTAATTATACTTTCTTTCTCTCTCTCTCCTTTCTTCCTTTCTCTTCTCACCAGTGTTTTGCTTCAGACCACCACTTCCCTCAGTCTGCCCTTCCTTTTATTACCACCCTCCCTTTTCTTGTCTCCTTCCCCTCCTGCTTCCCTATAACATAAGACAGTTTTTCTTTATCCAATTGCATGTATATGTTATTCCATCTCTGAGGCAAATCTGATGAAAGTAAGGTTCAAACAATGCTCATCCCCTCCCTTCTTTCCATCCACTATAATACGTCTTTTGCACCTCTTCATGTGATACAATTTACCCCATTCTGCCTTTCCTTTCCCTCTTCTCCCAATGCAATCCTCTTTCTCACCTCTTAATTTTTTAATATCTTCACATCAAAGTCAACTTATACCTGCACCTTCTATGTTTACTCCCTAACTGCCCTAATAGAGATATAGTTCTTAAGAGTTACAAGTATCATCTTTCCATGTAGGGATACAAACAATTTAACCTTATTGAATAATTTATGTTTTTTTCCTGTTTACCTTTTTAGGCTTATCTTGAGTCTTATATTGGAAAATCAGTTTTTCTGTTCAGCTCTGGTCTATTCATCAGGAATGTTTAAAAGTCCCCTATTTCATTTAGTAGCCTTTTTTTTTTTTACCCTGAAAGATTATGCTCAGTTTTGCTGGGTAGTTGATTCTTGGTTGTAATCCAAACCCCTTTGCCTTCTGGAATATAATTTTCCAATCCTTCCAGTCCTTTAATGTAGAAGCTGTTAAATCCTGTGTAATCCTGATTGTGGCTCCTTGATATTTGAATTGTTTCTTTCTGGCTGCTTGCAGTATTTTCTCCCTGACCTGAGAGTTCTGGAATTTGGTTATAATATTCCTGGGAGTTTTTATTTTGGGATTTCTTTCACAAAGGGATTGGTGGATTCTTTCAGTTATGATTTTACTCTCTGGTTCTAGGATATCAGGGCAGTTTTCCTTCATATTTTATCGAAAGATGCCGTCCAGGCTCTTCTTTTGATCATGGTTTTCAAGTAGTCCAAGAATTCTTAGATTATCTCTCTTGGCTCTATTTTCCAGGTCAGTTGTTTTTCCAATGATGTATTTTACATTTTCTTCAATTTTTTTCTTTTGATTTTGTTTGGTTGATTCTTGATGTCTCATAGAGTGATTAGCTTCCACTCACCGAATTCTAATTTTTAAGGAATTGTTTTCTTCAGTTAGCTTTTGTACTGCTTTTTCCATTTGGCCAATTCTACATTTTAAGGAGTTGTTTTCTTCAGTGGATTTTTGTACCTCCAGTTCTATTTAGCCAATTCTACTTTTTAAGGAGTTTTTTTTAATGAATCTTTATATGTCTTTTTTAAAAATTAGTTTATTTTTTTTTAGTTTACAACACTCAGTTCCACAAGTTTTTGAGTTCCAGATTTTTTCCTCCTCCCTCTCCTTCCCCCTGTACCCCCCAAGACAGTGTGTAATCTGATATAGGTTCTACATATACCTTCACGTTAAATTTATTTTCCCAATAATCAAGTTGTAAAGAAGAATTATAACCAATGAAATGAATCATGAGAAAGATGTAACAAAATAAAAAATAAAATAAAGAGAGAGAGAGCAAATAGTTTGCTTCAATCTGCATTCAGAGTCCATAATTCTTTCTCTGGATGTGGATAGCCTTTTACATCATGAGTCTTTTGTAGCTGTCTTAGAACCTTGAATTGTTGAGAAGAGCCAAGTCTATCAAAGTTAGTCATCACAGAAGCAATGTGTCTGTGGTTGTGAACAATGTTCTCCTGGTTCTGCACAATGTCCTCCTGGTTTTGCTCCCTTCACTCATCATCAGATCATGTAAGTCTCTCCAGGTTCTTATGAAGTCTATCTGCTCCTCATTTCTTATAGCACAATAGTATTCCATTACATCCATATATCACAATTTGTTTAGCCATTCCCCAATTGATGGGCATCCCCTTGATTTCCAATTCTTTGCCACCACAGAAAGAGCTGCTATAAATATTTTTGTACATATGGATCCTTTTCCCCCTTGTATGATCTCTTTGGGATACAGCCATAGAAGTGGTATTGCTGGGTCAAAGGGTGTGAACATTTTTATAGCCCTTTGGGCATAGTTCCAAATTGCGCTCCAGAATGGTTGGATCAGCAGCTCCACCAACAATGCAATATAGTTCTAATTTTCCCACATCTTCTCCAGCATTTATCATTTTCCTGTTTTGACATGTTAGCTAATATGACAGGAGGGATGTGGTACCTGAGAGTTGTTTTGATTTGCATTTCTCTAATCAATAGTGATTTAGAGTATTTTTTTCATATGACTATAGATATCTTTAATTTCTTCATTTGAAAACTACCTGTTCATATCCTTTGACCACTTCTCAATTGGAGAATGACTTATAATTCTTATAAATTTGGCTCGGTTCCCTGTATGTTTTAGAGATGAGGCCTTTGTCGGAGATACTGGTTGTAAAAATTCTTTCCCAATTTTCTGCTTCTCTCATAATCTTGGTTGCATTGGCTTTGTTTGTACAAAAACTTTTCAATTTAATGTAACTAAAATTATCCATTTTGCATTTTGTAATGCTCTCTATCTCTTGTTTAGTCATAAATTCTTCCCTTCTCCACAAGTCTGACGGCTAAACTATTCCCTTCTCTCCTAAATTGCTTACAGTATCAGCCTTTATATCTAAGTCATGAACCCATTTTGACTTTATTTTGTATATGGAGTAAGATATTGATCTATGCCCAATTTCTGCCATACTATTTCCCAGTTTTCCCAGCAGTTTTTGTGAAATAGTGAGTTCTTACCCCAGAAGCTGGACTCTTTGGGTTTATCAAAGAGTAGATTATTATATTCATTGACTACTGCATCTTGTGTACCTAACCTATTCCACTGATCCACCACTATTTCTTAGCCAGTACCAAGTAGTTTTGATGACTGCTGCTTTATAATATAGTTTAATATCTGGTATGGCTAGGCCACCTTCCCTAGCATTTCTTTTCATTAATTCCCTTGATTCATCTTCCAGATGAATTTTGTTATTATTTTATCTAGCTCCATAAAATAATTTTTGGTAGTTTGATTGGTATGGCACTAAATAAGTAAATTAATTTAGGTAAAATTGTCATTTTTATTATATTAGCTCTTCCTACCCACGAGCAGTTGATGTTTTTCCATTTATTTAGATCTGACTTTATTTGTGTGAGAAGTGTTTTGTAATTGTGTTCATATAGTTCCTGGGTTTGTCTTGGCAGATAGACTCCCAAATATTTTATAGTGTCTACAGTAACTTTAAATGGAATTTCTCTTTCTATCTCTTGCTGTCAGGCTTTTTTAGTAATATATAGGAATGCCAAGGATTTATGTGGATTTATTTTGTATCCTGCAACTTTGCTAAAGTTTTTTTTATTATTTCAAGCAGTTTTTTACTTGATTCTCTAAGAATCTCTAAGTATATTATCATATCATCTGCAAAGAGTGATAACTTAGTTTCTTCTTTGCCTATTCTAAGTCCTTCAATTTCATTCTCTTTTCTTATTGCTAAAGCTAACATTTCTAGTACCAAATTGAATAATAGGGGTGATAATGGACATCCTTGTTTAACCCCTGATCTTATTGGGAATGCATTTAGCTTATCCCCATTACATAGAATGCTCACTAATGGTTTTAAGTAGATGTTACTTATCATTTTAAGGAAGACTTCATTTATTCCTATCCTTTCTAGTGTTTTTAATAGGAATGAGTGTTGCATTTCATCAAAAGCTTTCTCTGCATCTGTTGAGATAATCATATGGTTTCTGCTAGTTTTGTTGTTGATATGATCAACTATGCTGATAGTTTTCCTAATATTGAAGCAGCCTTGCATTCCTGGAATAAATCCTGCCTGGTCATAGTGTATCATTCTCATAAGTTGCTGTAATCTTTTTGCTAATATTTTATTTAAAATTTTTGCATCTATATTCATTAGGGAAATTGGTCTATAATTTCCTTTCTCTGTTTTGGCTCTTCCTGGTTTAGAAAGTAGTACCATATTTGTGTCATTAAAAGAATTTGGTAGGACTCCCTCTTTGCCTATTTTCCCAAATAGTCTATAAAGTTTGGGAATTAATTGTTCTTTAAATGTTTGATAGAATTTGCTTGTAAATCCATGTGGTCCTGGAGATTTTTTCCTAGGGTGTTCATTGATGGCTTGTTCAATTTCTTTTTCTGAGATGGGGCTATTTAAGCATTTTATTTCCTCTTCTGTTAATCTGGGCAATTTATATTTTTGTAAACATTCATCCATATATGTCTTTTTCAATTTTCTTGTGCTTCCTTTACCAAGTTGTTGGTTCATTTTCTATGATTCTCTTGCATAACTCTCGTTTCTTTCCCCAATTTTTCTTCTACCTCTCTTATTTGATTTTTAAAAACCCTTTTGACCTCTTCCAGGAGGACTTTTCAGGCCTAAAACCATTCATATTTCTCTTTGAGGCTTTGCCAGAGGCACTTTGACATTGTTGTCCTCTTCTGAGTTTGTATTTTGATCTTCTGTGCTGCCACAGTAGCTTTCTATGGTCAGGTTTGGGTTTTTTTTTTTTTGCTCATTTCCAACCTATTTCATGACTTTTAAGGTTGAGCTTTCCTTCTGGGGTACAGGGAGCACTGGCACAAGCTTCTTGTGCCAGTGGCCAGGGACTCCATCACTGGCTTGCTACACTGGGGCTCCAGGGCTTGCAGCTTGCCTGTTGTACTGGGGTTGCTCATCCTAATTGTTCCTGCTGCACAGGGGCCTCTGGGGCTGGCAGCACACCTGCTGAGCTGGGGCTTCCGAGCCTGACTGCTTGCTAGCCTGCTGCCCCAGGGCTGGAGTCTCACAGCTGGCCTGCTGTGCTATTGGCCTCCTGAGCCAGCCATGGGACCTAGGTTGCTGATCTGTCCTTGAGCTAGGGTCCTTCTACTGGCTTCCCCAGATGCTGCCTGCTTTGGGCTGTGCTCCCCTTTTATCCAACTGAGACAGACTTTTCTTGCAGCCCTTCTAATCTTGGGCTAGAAAATTGTTTCGCCCCATCCTTTCATGAGTTCTGTCACTACAGAATTCATTTTGAGGTTTGATTTAAAGTTGTTTTGAGGGAAATTGGGGAGAGCTCAGGCAATTTCTTGCCTTTTCTCCATTATCTTGGCTCTGCCTCCTGAAAGCCATACTTAAAAACCATTCCATTAAAGGTTTTCAGAAAGTTTTCCATTTCTTTGATACACTAATTTTCTTTGTAGTTTTAGGTTCAAATTCAATTTCAAAGATCCTATAACCTAGAACTCAGATGAAGAAAATAATTGATGAGTATTGCTGGAATTGAGGTACCATTATCAAATACATTTAGTTTCTTGCCTATGACATTGCCAAAACTGTATTTATTTTAAATCTGAAAAAAACGTATTTGGATTCCTGAAACCATTAACTCTTTAAAAAGATAACTGTCTAGTCAGAGACTCGAAGTCTGGCTATTGCACAATTTCCCAACACAGTTCGCTCTCCTCCTCTTGTTTAATTTTGAGTCTAGTTCATTGTCCATGATGTCTGTCTAGGAATTTTGTATCAAATTGCATATCATAGTCTGGATAATGGGCATTTTTCATACATTTAGTTTTTCCTGTGAAGATAGTTAGGCCAACCTCTTTGGAGTGAGTTTGTTAATCCATTAACCATCATTTCTTAGGTGTGTACTATGTGCTAGGTAATGCACTAATTGTTGGGGATACAAAGAAAGGCAAAACCAGTACCTGCTCTCAAGGAGCTCACAATCTAATTGAGGATATAACATGCAAAAAACCCCAACAACAACAAAGTATAAATAGATCTCTCTCTCTTTCTCTCCTTCCTTCCCTTTACACACACACACACACACACACACACACACACACACAAACACACACACGCGTGTGAGATAAATTGGGAGCAATCTCATAGGGAAGACTCTAAGATTAAGGAAGATTGGGAAAGGCTTCTTGCAGGAGCGGCACTTTAGCTGAGATGTGAAGAAAGCCAGGAAGCTATGAGGTGGAGAGGAGGAAAGAGATCATTCCAAGCACACTTGACAGCCACTGAAAGTGCTTGGAGTTAGGAAATGGAGAACCATGTTCTAGGAACAGCAGGGACAGCAGTGTTACTGGATTGCAGAGTTCCTGGAGGGGGAATAAAGTGTAAGACATCTGGAAAGGCAGGAAGAAACCATGTTAGGAAGGACTGTGAAACCAACCAGAGGAGTTTATGTTTGATCTTGGAGGTAATAGGGAGCCACTGGAGTTTATTGGATGGGCAGATGTTATATGTGACCTACATTTTAGGAAGACATGAGAATCTTCTATCTTCATGGAGTCTCAACTTGGATATTTTATGCACAAGTGGGATCATCTTATGGGGAAGAGCCTTATAGAAATGAAGTCACAATCTCTGTAGCAGGCTGCTGTACTCTTGAAACTGCCTGTGAGTTTTCCCTAGTGAATCTTGATGGGAGGATGATTTATTTAACATCTGGATGAAAAGCTTCTATTTCAAAAGTAGCTATAATCTTTGCCTCTCACCTAAATATTTGTCACCTTCTTCAGTTGCTGTTTATCAACATAAGTCCAGGCAGGCAAGCACAGACTACAGAATCCTACAGTTGTTCAAGGAAAATAAGAAATTGGTCTTAAGTCATTCAAACTGAGCATGCTGCATTTTTAAGTGGTTTGGTTTTGCCACATAACTTAAAAATTCAAATCATCTTCCATATTGAAGTATTTTGGTCCCCCGAAATAGAAAACTATGTATGTGTGAACTTTTGAGCCTGAAAAAAATGCTTTAGTAGTCTCTCTTTTTTTCTTCTTTTTGGGATATCATTAGTGCTGCTTTCCTCTTGCCCCCAATTAAAAACAAAACAGAACAAAAGAAGCCTCGTAACAAATAAGCATGGTCAAACAAAATAAAACACAATGGCCCCGTCCAAAAATGATGCCTCCACACCGTGAACACATCGCCTCTCTGTCAGGAGGTGGGTCCTTTGGAGATGTGGTTGGTCGTTGCTTTGATGAGTGTTCTTAAGTTTTTCAGGCATTTTTCTGTACGATGCTGTTGTCCTCGCCCTGCCTCATTTCACTTTACATCAATTTATAATTCCCAGAATTCTCAGAAATCTTCTCTTTAATCATTTCTTGTATTGTAATAGTAAATAGTATGGTCATGTCTTACATGACATATTTATACATACACACATATGTCTATATATACATAGATGTGCACACATATACATACATACACACACATATATACATACATACATGCATACATACATACATATCTCCTTTCTTTGTAACCCCAGTGCTTAGCACAATGCCTAGTACATAGTTAGCGCTAAATAAATACCTCTCACTTGACTTGCTTTAACACAATTTTTTCACCCATTCCCCAAATGATAGTTTCCAGTTCTCTGCTTTTCCTACATCTCTATTAACCCTCACTTCTGTATCAGGAAGCTCTTTATTCTTGCAGCTATTCTCTCTTTGGTATTAGCCACGTCTTTTTTATGCTTCTCTTTTTTCTTTTTAAAAATTAATTTATTTATATTTAGTTTTCAATATTCACTCCCATGAGATTTTGAGTTTTAAATTTCTCTGCCTCCCCAAGATAGCGTGCAACCCCATA
This sequence comes from Trichosurus vulpecula, assembly GCF_011100635.1. Classification (NCBI taxonomy): domain Eukaryota; kingdom Metazoa; phylum Chordata; class Mammalia; order Diprotodontia; family Phalangeridae; genus Trichosurus; species Trichosurus vulpecula. The sequence goes on along the minus strand of NC_050581.1, from coordinate 46,694,693 downwards.
CAGGCTCTACATAGACATTTATATTAAACATACTTTCATGTGAGTCATATTGTAAAGAAGAATTAGAACCAATGGGAGGAGCCACGAGAAAGAAGAAACAAAACAAAGAGAGCGAACAGTCCGCTTCGATCTGCACGCAGACTCCTTCGTTCTTTCTCTGCACGTGAACAGCATTTTCCATCATGAGTCTTTTGGAGTTGTCTTAGATCCTTGCACTAGCCTCCTTCTTTCAGGTGGCACAGTGACTAGAACAGAGAGCCTGGACTCAGGAAGACTGGAGCTCAAATCTGAGAGACAGTCTAACTGTGTGACCTTGGGCAAGTCACCTGAACTCTGTTCACCTAAGCGTCCTCAACTGTGAAATGGGAATAATTACAACACCTAGCTGCCAGAGTTACTGTGACAGTCACCTGAGGTGGTTCAGTGGTTAGCGCAGTGCCTACCATATAGCTATTGTTTCTCCTTCATTTTTGAAGAGGACCAGTGACGTCATACAGTGATCCCTTTGATTCGTGCATGAGTTAGATTTAAGTGAGGCAGAGTTGCACAAAGTTGTAGTCTTGACCAAGCTCTGAGCGTTCTATAGCGTTTGCTTTAGCTGCCTTCATGGCCACTGGAATGAGTGGTCTGCATGAGCCCATTCTGCTAAGGGAAGTCTTCACACGCTTGGGGCAGACACCCCACTAACTTGCCAGTGGTTCGAGGACCATCAGTTGCCTTTAACCTGGTTTAGCCCATCTGCTGAGATAGTGTACTGAGATATGGGTGCTGCACATGCTACAGCTGTTTGGTGCCTCAGGTGAGAGCTGAGTACCAGGTAGACACCAAGGGTGGAAGAGCAAACCCTCATACCGAAGGTACTGGTTCTCCTTGAACACCCCACACACCCCTGGCACATGGTAGTGTAGCAACAATGCTGCTGGCAGCTGCTGTGGAGGTATACGGCCAGTAACGTGCTAGCACGGGTTCTTTGATCTGCTTTTCTAAGGAGAGCAACTTTAAGGGCTTACAATCTCCCTTTAATTAAACATACATATATCACTCAGTTCAGGGGGGAAAAAGTCAGCACCGTAAACTTCAGAGAAAAGCAAATAGAAATTACAAGCAGAAATTATATAAACAGAGCAAATAACACAAATCAGCAGACAGGGCTTCTGTCTGTCCATAGCAATACACACATAGTTACCAGAGAGAGAAGCACCAACATCTGGGTTTTCAAAGCTGGAGGCTCCTTAATGGCTACCTAGAGTCTCCACTTGAACACTCTTTTAATAAGTGAGCCCCTGAGGCAAAATGCTAACCTCAGAGTATATATATACTTCTTCAGGGTCAGCCCACAGAGGGCATCACAACCATGTGACTCAAACTCATGTGACTTAAGCAGGTCATCAAAGACTCTTGATTGAATCAAAGACTCAAAAGCGCTTGATTGCCTCAGTGCTGAGAAGCCTCCAAAAGGAAAAACAGCGAAAAGTCCCATTTTGCTTGCCAGTACAAGTAGGTACTTATTGAATCCCTCATAATTGATTTTTAATGTTTACCTTACATTTCTCCTGGAATATTATATGTTGAATTTTTCCTTAAGTTCTGCTGTTTTTGTCACAAATACCTGAAAGTCTTTCAGTTTGTTAAATGTCAAATTTTTTTTTCATTCAGGATTATACTTAACTTTTCTGGGTAAGTTACCCTTGGTCATAGCCCCAGCTCTTTTGCTCTATGAAATATAGTATTCCAAGACCTAGTAGTAGTAGTAGCTAATAGGTCTTGTATAATCCTTATTGTAGCTCCATGATATTTACATTGTTTTTTTTCATGTTGCTTCCAATATTTTCTCTTTAATCTGGGGGGCTTTGAAACTTGCTATAATATTCCTGTAAGTTTTCCCCCTGGGATCTCTTTCAGGTGGTCAACAGTGAATTTTTTCTATTGATTCTTTTTTCTATTGTAATTTTCAGGCAGTCCTGATGAGGCGCTTGTGCTTGGACCCTAAATTCTAACAGCCTCTGCTTGGGCGCCTGTGCCCGAACCCCAATTCCAAAACATAGCCAGTTCTCAAAACATATTCTCTCTGAGGCTGTCTCTCTCTAGCTAAAGGGCAGCCTGCCCCAACTTCTCTCTGCTTCTTCCTTCCTAAGCAGCTATGCGCAACTGTAGATTGATTTCCGGATGCTGATAACTGACTGTACACTGAGTCATGACGGTATCTACTATTCACTGACCTTTCTGACATGTATATTAGAGATAGCATTTTGTCTAACAAGACACTAGATGAGAAACTATTCCCTTTAGCCCGGATCGACAGTGAACTTAGTGACATTTCACAGTAAAGACCAGACCCCTAGTAACCCCACTGTGGGCTATTTCCTAGAGAATTCTGGGTAGTGCACCTTAGCAGTAGATACTAAATGTGCATGTTCCTTTAAGAACTAACCACTCCTTGAACATGCCCTAAACCACTCCCTAATCCCACCCCCAAACACCTGACATGTCCCCCCCCTTTAATCCCCTATTAGCTTCTATAAAGATTCCCCCTGTACCTCTGTGTGGTTGCAGGTTCCCTAAGACCTCTTGCCCTCTGAAAAAGTGTAGTAAATCTTTGCCTCCTTGACTTAAAGAATGCTTGTGTCGGAGAATTCATTCCAGGCAGCCTCGCCCCGGGAACTTTGGTTTGGGATCCCTGCATCCCTGGGTTTCTTCTCCCCCTCTACAATCCGACTATTCTTATTTCTCCTTGACCTGTTCTTCAGATCAGTTGTTTTTCTGATGAGATTTTTCACATTCTCTTCTATTTTTTCATTCTTTTGATTTTGCTTTATTATTTCTTGGTGTCTTAGAATGTCATTAGTTTCCCCTTGTCCAATTCTAGTTTTCAAGGAATTATTTTCTTTCTTAAGTTTTGGATTCTGTATTTCAAGTTGGTTAACTTTATTTTCATAATTTTCTTGATTTTCTTGGATTTCTCTTATTTTTTTCTAATTTTTCCTCGATTTTTCTTATTTGATTTTAAAGTCCTTTTTAAGTTCTTCTAAGATTTTTTTGTGCTTGGGACCAAGTGATGTTTCTCACTTTTTTAGCTCCATTATCTTCCTCTGAATATGAACCCAGATTTTCTTTATCCCCATAGAAGGTATCTATGGTTGGGTTCTTTTTCCTTTGCTTACTCATTTTTATTTATTTATTGTTTTATTGAAAATGTAATTTGTATGCTTTGAGCTGCTCTACCATTATATTTGACCTGTATTGCAAATGTTTGAGTGAATCCTTTTAAAAAAATGTAATTACTAGAAACAAGTACAATCTGGCCCATCCCTACTATGGGTGCTGTACTTCTAACAGAATATGCCTTACGTAATTAACCTTGTTCTGTTTTAGGCCACCAACACTCTCCTTTCTTCTTTTTCCAGTATACACTGTCTACTCCTTCTTAAATGGAAATGTATTATACTTTCCCTTCCTATTATAGATTATGAGCAAATTAGCCCTCCATTTCTATAAAATGATAGAAAAAATGGCAGGCACTTTTCTCTATATAATACCCAGACTTGAAAAAAGTGGTTTTTTTTTTCAGCTTCCTGATATACAAGCTATACTTTACTTATGGACTTGTGTGGTTTGTAAATTAAAGTATCATCTTAGCATTTGTTTGAATTATAGCACTTTATGTAGTAAAAAAAAATGTACAGAATACTATACCCTCACCAGTTCTGAACACCTTTTTGGATAAACTGTGAAATAGCTTAGCATGAACAGATGATTATTATAAGGAGCTAGGTAAGACCCTAAATTGAAGGTATTAGAAAACTCCTTTAGACACATTAAATTTTAATGAGCTTTCAGCCATATGTTACATGCATAAGCAAACACTAGAATTTATTCCATTTCACTTCCATGAAAAATTGTATAAGTATCTAATCTGTGAAATGCAATATAATGATGAAATATAGCTCCTGCCTTAAGGAACTTATTAGCTTATTAAGGAAAGGACAAGACAGGTATGTACACAAATAACTAAGATACAAAGTTGGATGTGATAATTCCAAAGGAGAGGTGATTTAGAAAAACTGCTATAAGAACTTTGAAGCAAGAGGGATTACTTTCAATTTGGAATAAGGAGAAAGCTTCATGGAGGTAATACTCAAGGTGACCTTTCAAGAAAGGAATTTTTAAAAGATGGAGATAGGGTGAGGAGGATACATTGCAAATATGGGAGTTGACATGAGCAAAAGTACAGTCGTGGGGGAGGGCAATATAAGAATAAGGGATGATGAATAGTCCATTTTTGCTGAAATGTGGAATAGATGAAGGGTTGCATAAAATACTTGATTTCTTAAAGGAAATTGCTTGTATTGCATTGCTGATTGGAGTTGCATTGTGGAAGATCTAAGATAACAGGATAAGAAGCTGAAACTTTCTTTGGTAGGTGATGGAAAGTCAACGAAAGGACAGGCTATTCCTCATTCCTGGAAGGCTCTCCCACTTTACCTCCACAGGGGCCTTACCATTTGCCCTTCTGCTTGTGCCCCAAGGATCACCCTCCAGGCCTTGACATGTTAAACAAAATTTTTCAGTATTTTTTCACATTCTAGTTTTGAGTTCAAAATTTTCTCCTTCAGTTCCTTCCCCACCCATTGAGAAGGCAAGCTACTTGTAAGTCATTATATATGTGAAGTCATACAAAACATATTTCCACATTAGCCATGTTGTGAAAGAAAAAAAAGCATGAAAAAGTAAAAAGAAAAAAGCTTCAAGCTGCACTCAGTTCATCAGTTCTCTGAAGTCGGACAGCATTTTTTATCGTGAGCCCTGAAATCGTCTCTAAAGCTGAATATTTCTAATTTGTCATGTCCCTCTATTAGAATGTGAACTCCTTAAGAGCAGGGACACTGCTTGGTAGTTTTGCACACAGTGAGCTGTTAATAAATTCTTTTTCATTCATTCATTAGATCCCCTGCCTCTCAAGGCTCAGTTCAGGTACCACTTTCAGTAATTCTTTCCTAATCTCTATCCATTCCCCAACCCTCCATTACTTTTACTTCTGTAGATATTTCACATTTACTTATTTGTGTATGATTTTTTTTCCTGCTAGTAGAATGCAAGCTTCTTAAAGGCAGAGACTATTTTTTATTTTTTCTTTGTATGCCCAGCATCTGGCACATAGCAGGTATAAAATAAAAGCTTGTTGAATTTGAGGAGTGATAATAGGTTCAGAGTGGTACATTAGAAAGATTTTGTGTAAAGGATAGATTGAAAGGTCAGTTAAACAATTATAACATTCTAGAAGAGAGGTGATGAAGCCCTGACATAGGGTTTCTGTAGTGGAAATAGAATGGAAGGTTTGAAAGAAAGCTTTTATAAGATGATTCTGAACATTTGAACCTGGGTGCCTCAGCGGATGACTGTATTATTGCTTGCAAGACTGGAAGAGAAGATAATGAGCTTGTTTGGAGTGCGTTGAAGTTGAGATGCTAGTGAGTCATCTAGATAGTGTCATCAAGCAGACACTTAGCAATAGGGTCCATTGCTTTTAAATGTGCTTAGTATCATGGACCAAATAGTCATTTTAAGTAACGGAGAACACTTATTCTGGCACCAGTATCTAATGCTGAACCAGTATTTAATTAGTTCTGTTGTCCTTCACATTGTTCAAGAAATGGGTGTGTTTATACAATGTATTCTCTCTTTCTTAAAGCAACCAGATTCAAACACCATCTTTGTTTCTATTGCTCAAGTAAATTGTTGAAAGGGATGGGATTAGAATCTTTCAATCTCAGCTGTAATTTGGAATTACTTATTGACTTGTAGGCATAAACCACTGGTTAATTTATAGGTGTTTCATATAAAATTTATCCCATTTATTTATCTGGAAAGTAAAGGAACTAGGCTTTATCTCCGAGGTCTCTTTCGACTTGAAAAATTCTAAGTTTAACCTGACAGAGGTCATTTTCATTTTTTTCTTCTGAAGATCTTTTTGAAAGTCTTGTGAATCTACTGTGAACCTCAGAAATGTTGCAGTATGCAGAGTTGGTGTCTTTTCTGAAGGACGTTATACTTCACATATAAGGGTTATAGAAAGTTAAATCTGGAAAATACCTTAGTCCAACCCTGTCAACTTACAGAAGAAGCTGAAGTCTAGATTAAAAAAAAGTTTAGGTTATACCCCGATAGTCTAGCTTTTGAAAGTACATGTAAGGCAAGCAATCACAGTACATCAAAAATTTTTTTTTATTTGAGACACAAAAATGCAAAAATGCTGAGATATCAAACATTTTCTCATTAGCTACAATATTGCCACTATGTACAAAATATCTGATGATAAATGTGCTACACATATAAAAATACAGTATGCATTACATATATACAGTACAATGTGCAAAATGTATGGCATTCAAACATGATATGGAATTAATTTCAGGGGTGCAAACAGCAAATACAAAGGCATCATGGTTTTTTTTTTTTAAACAGAAAGGCAATACATGAATGGAACCTCCCCTCCCCTTTGCCATATTTTTTTTTTGTTTTAATAAACTAGTGCTTAAAGAACAGGGTCCTAGAGACTGTGGTATCTTTCTTCTTTTTTCATAAAGTGAGATGCTAAGACAACGTGACTATGAAAATAAGAAGAATAACACCTATTACACTCCACATTTCTACTGCAAGCAAAAATTGAAGAAAATTCACTTCCACCTGGAAAAGTTGTTACTACTATGAAATATATTTTTTTAAACCAACAAAACACATCTACGCTATTATACATGGAAACAATTGTAGAATATCTACATCTCTATGAAAAGTATGACTTCAAATAGTTAACACCTTTTTGGGATTTACTTTGAGATAGCTTCAAATACAAAGTGCCTTCTTTTGGCATAATTCTTGGCAATGCCTTTGGTTCCTTTAAAGCAAGTTTGTATTACTGTCTTTTTACTGGAGGATGAGTACTTTCGAATGATACTTAAACACTCCCTCACCCATCTCACAAAAAATGAGTAAGTTTTCTTATATGATGTTTAGAGGTACTTGGTATGATTGTAGGTGATTGTATTTATTTTGTTAAAGCCTTATCTTCAAAGCAGTTGGCATGAAGTCATTCAGACCTCTACAGCTGTGCATATAAACTTACTAAGTTTTGCTTTATTTGACCACAGATAGCACACTGTGGAAGAGTTTTCTATTATGTGTTGTCGTATGATTATGACATTTATTAGTAATGTTTGACATGCTATTTTCTAACAGCAGTGAAAAACAAAGCATTTTTGTAAACATGTACAGCTTTTGAATTAGAGCTCTCAAATCTAAGATTCTGAATGGAAACACTTTTTTAAAGATATGTTTTCTAAGACAACGCAGGAAGAAGTGCCTGGAAAATATATAGACCTGCCATAACAACATGCAGAATTTGTTATTTTTAATATGTACTGGAAATATTTTAAAATGAACAATATTTAAAGAGCATTTCAACATGTAAGGTTTTAACAATTAAAAACAAAGCCAAAATAAACCCAGAACAAAAAAAATCCTGTTAATTTTCCAGTTTTAATTTAAATCACTTAAAAGTTTAGTTGTCTGTATTATGGGTGCAATCCAAATAAATGTTCATGCAATGTTATGCTTGTCTGCACCTAACATATATGTAATATATATACATATCAATACACACATATATTATACGTATATGCATGTATGTATATATTATATAATGCCCTTCCAGTTAAAGTATTCTGATTGGAGGGAGGGGGGCTGTTTTTGTGATCTCTAATAGGGTAGGACAGTATGATCTTGTGAGTAATGTCATTCAATTAATATTTAATAACTTTTATATTGGTAGTCAAATTCCTAAGTAAATGTTAACATATTACTTATTTCCTTAGACTTGTATTGCTTTGCTGACAATGGCTATTGAACACTGAGCAGGAATCTTTCCCTTCAAACCTGCTTTTTAAAAAAGGAAATAAATTATTTCGTGTTGCTGTTATATCCCTATCTACATATGTTCCTGACATTATTTTCCATAGAGATGGCATGAGAATACATATTTCTAAAATTCAGGTCCCTCTAAGATAGCTTAAAAATCTCCCAAATGCTAACAACTCTTTTGCCTGAGGCCAAATTTATTTGCACAAAATGAATAGATTCAAACAAAGACAATCCATTCATTTTATTCATTTGCTGAAGATGGCCATATATGATAGTCACCCTTGGCAATTTTTATTGACTGTGAAGTCAGCCACAATGATTGGAATGGTCAGCGGCTGTATATGAACATGTCCTGAGTTAAGCTTTGGTGACAAAAATAGAGATATGATTTTAGTGGTTTTTACTCTGATAAAATAGGGTATTCCTTAATATATTTATGTCCACTAAATTACATGATTGAGCAGAAACATTTTATTTTTCCTTGTCTTCAAAAGGCAGCAAGTTCAACTTGATACTTGTGTATCTTTTGCAACTCAAACTGTACTGCAAAATAATGTTACCAGTTGGAATTTTTTTTTTTAGAAATTTCAAAGATTTAAGATCTCTTCAGTATTACAAAAATATTCATATAAAACACACAAATAATATTCAAGCAAGAATTGTTTCTACAAATTGAGAATACATATATATGTATACACACATATGGCAAATTCTATACAGTAGTTTGCACATTTCAGGAAAACACTCTAAAGCAAACCATTAAGCCATTCTATAAGGTTTTCTAATAGATGCTGTTCTGAAATGCACAAGATAATTGTATATACCCACATTACAGGTAATCTGATAAAATCTTTGCTAAGATTATTATTTGTTTACCCCCAAGTCTATCCCTAAATGACCTGATCCATATAAAGTAGAAAGCAAAGGTTGATACTAAATGTTTTTAAAGTATGAAGGAGTTGGGACAGGGACAAGAGATAATATAGATACTTACGAATTAATATTGGCAATGTAAAATATTTTCAATGATATATAATACCACTTATAAACTATATACATGCTAATTGAAAATTCAACAGTTTAATTTCACATGGTGCTTTTACTATGGCTAATTGAAACTGACCTTAAACAGAAATTTTTCTTTAGGACACTGACACTCCTTTCTTGAATCCCTCCTTTGTACATTCACATAATAAACACTGAAACAGGGTTAGGGTTATTTTCTTACATTATCATCTTTGGTCTATGATTACATACTGCACATTTTAAAGTACAATGATCCTAAACATGAGTTTAGTATCCTGTAGCACAATAATAATAATTTCATGATTACGTCTTGCTACCCAAAGCCAAAGATGGCCTCATGGAATGGTACATGTGCGTGCACAGTGAATGACTGCTGACATACAAGGGCTGAAGCACTTCAGCAGACTGCAGTAGGACATATTTATCCAAACAAGTTATGGTTTCTTAGCTAGAAAATGATAAACTATTGAGAGTACTTTCATTCACAACATCATCTAGTTTTTGTGAATGACCTTATGTAATAAATGTACTCTAACTCATTTATGGTTGGAAAACAATACATGTTATGAACATCTTCCTCAGAGCTCCTCACAAAAATGTGTTTATAAATAGGGATTATGAAAATACAAAGATATTAAAAAAGCTACCATTAGTTATAAAGTTGATAAATCCCTACAACTCTATGGCAGTTGATCTTATTTTAAGGAATTATTCAAAACTGAATACTATATTCTAGTGTGTAATGTGGGCAATTTAAAAACCAAAAAATCCTCACAAAAGACCAGATGATAAACACATAACACTTTCCAAAGTTAAATACTTCTGCCACTGAAGCCCTTTTCTCATTCTTTCCAAGCAGAAAGATTTCTACCAGAAAGGTATGATCATCAAATATCGGGGAGTCTCTGTTATCTCCCTTGGTCAGGGAATGGGGTATTCTGGTTCATCAGATAAAGAATAAGGTACTACACATGCAAGGATTACCAATTTTTTAATTCTTCAAGTAAAATAAAATACACAACACTAAAACTACACTAAACATAATTTAAATCTCTGACAGTTCCAGAAGGCACTTCAGGATTTGGTGTTGCTTCAAAGTTAGGAAGTGCCAATTGATAGAGTTCCAGTGTTCTGGCTGACTGAATGATGGATAAACACAATTTTACCATACTTTGTAAAATGTATAAAACTAAAGAAAATTCGGAAATGAGAACTTTTAGTTAAGAGCACATCTAGAGAAAAAATTCCTAAATCCCTTCCAAGCAAAGAGCCTGGTTAATTCCCTGGAAATTTTTATGGGAATGTCATTGAATAGACTACAAAGGCAGCATCAAATCTGGATGTAGGGCTCATACAGATGTGAGACAGATAAATACATACCATTTTTCTAATACAAACTGCAAATACTTATTGTAGGTTTCAGCCCATCTATTTTATTTTGTTATAAATTTATATCACTATTTACAATTAGGAAATTTTGCAGTGAAGAATTTTAGGAAATTCTTAAGAAACTCTTCACAATAATCAAATAAGGACTGCCATTTTTTCCTTGACCAAAAAAAGTGCTAACAGAAACCTCCAGTTTTTTACTTTTAGGTACTCCGTTCCTTTAACATTACTTGAAGAGTTAGAGCTCTTGTATAGTATGTAGTTACTAAGCACTTGAAGCTTCAAACTGGATATTCGTTGCAATGAACAAAAATCAGAGCGGAAAGAAGTCTCTGTTCAAAGTGGCCCTTAAAAATGCCTTTGTAATCATTATAGGAATGTTGCCAGATACTTTACTTACTCTCCCTTTGTTTTCTATTTTCACCTGACCAGGTCAAAAAAAGATTTAATGCTAAAGTTTTCTTTTTCATTCTTTGAGATGGATTTGGTTATCAGAAATATAGTTCGCAAGGAAATAAATGTAGAACAAGTAAGTCCTCTAGGTACTCTAGAGTTATTAAACAAATAGAACCCCAGAATACCTATACTCCCACCCCAAACGACTCTATACAAATTCAGTGTCAAAGAGTGTACAAAATAACTGTCTGATATACATATTACAAATCAATCTAATCAAGCCAGAATGTTGCTAAGTTTCAGTGTTATCAATATGCCAGGACTTTTTAGTGGCTTGCTCATGATAGCACTTTGGAAAGAAACCCTCCGTTTATAGTGAATAAGTTTTCCCATAAATTTAAATTTGGAAGTCCAAAGTAGGATTTCAAAAAGTCACAAAGCAAACCACAGTAACAAAAAAAAAAATTCAAAAGGCTTCTGAACCAGAAGACATCACCCATAAGGGCATTGTCCCTGAACTGGCCAGGTCTCTTTTTTACTTTTTACCTCCCTAATGAATCTTGATCTTGGCTCAGGCTCTTTACAGGAACAATCAAGTGCAGTGATTTCTTAACTTCCCCTCAAACTAGCTCTTTGTTTCTGCTTTAAACTGAAAGTTAAAATCAAAATGAGCTGTTTGCCTTTTATTCAGAGTCTTAAAGTAACCACAGAAGTTTAAATGTAGTTGATTAATATCTACAAAGGACTCTTGGTGCTATTTACTATAGGTACTCTTCTCTTCCATGTTTTGTCTAGTGGTAGTTTTCATCACTGAGGTCCTTGTAGCAACTATTTTTTCTTGACAGGTATACTTCTCAGATGGCCCTGTGCTATATTAAATCATAGAAAAAGAGAAATTCATTGCTAAATGCAATGAAGTGTTTGTTTGTAGAATTCGTTTCAGGGCTATCACCTTGTATTCATTCATTCTGTGATAACATTTTAATTGCAAAGCTGCAGCCATGGACCTATCCCTTAAACTCACCTCCAAGAGAGTTATTTACATGCTCTTATTATAGCTTTCAGTTCTGAGACCAAAAAACCTAATTTTAGTCCCAGTGTAACTGTAGGTCTTGTGGATCTAAAAAGTCAGTGGAAAACATACTTGGAGCAGCAGAGCTGAGAGGAGTAAGCCCTGATGAGGAGTTAGGCATAGTAATGTCTAACCATTCCATATTGTCTAAGTTTGAATCAGGAAGGTCAAGAGACAAACAGGAATTATTTGCAGCAAATTGTGCTTCTGAAGTTTCCATAGGAGAATGTGAATGATCCAGCATGCCAGAGTGACTCAGTAGATCATTTTGGAGATCCTCAATCAGAGAGAATGATTCTCTGTCTTCGTTGTTACTTGTTAGTTGAGGAATTTCACTTGTTGAAGGTAAAGTTCCATCTAAGAAAGCTTCTAGTTGGTTTTCTAAACTGATAGACAAACTGTTAATCGGTTCCAAGGATACTGGTGGTGCCATTTGGACTTGGGGTGGTGGTCGTGATACCACTGTATTTACTGGCATTGTGGTGATATTGGCTGTCACTGGTCTCATTTTGGAAATAGGAGAAGGCTCTTCTTTTATAGGGAGAGAAATCTCTGTATAAAAAAAAGTTTTTTAAAAAAATAAACCTTTTATTATTAAATTATTATTTATTATTAGATAAACCTATTATTATTTAGCACAATCTATTACAAAATTAATTTTGCCTTTATGTGGTACCTTTTGGTTCTTTTCACCAGGAAGCTGAATGACTTGATCCAATTAGCATAAATCTGCCACAGAGCTAGAAAAAAGGCTATAACATTCTCACAATTCCCCAACAAAAAATACTTCCCATCAAGTTAAATGTACTTCTTGAGGTACTTGAGTTAATGTATATTTATAGTAATCATATTTCATTAAGAGGGTGTGTGCGCATGTATACACATGCATGTTTTAGGTCTTTTAAAGCTGAAGACCTAAAATCTTAGAACTACAATTGGGAAATTTTTGTTTTAATTACATCATTAATTTACCTATTCTAAAAGTACCGATATCTTAAAAATTAATTTCATTAAAATTTTTTAAAAGCATAGGTGAGGCAATGATCTAGGCATATTAAAGTACTTTCTTTTAGCTTATATTACAAAGAAAGTATTTGCAGCACATGTTTTTGTTTTTCCCATTTACCAAACAGGTTAATATCATAACATGATTTGATCTGTCATTTCCATGTTTTACTTTTAAGAAAAGCATCAACACATAATTTACTCTATTTTGTGTAGTTCTCATAGAGAATCATAGGGGCATACGACATATTGTGCATTTTACTCTTTTCTTTGAGGCTGATTATTTGTTTGACTCAACTTTTTGGCTTGTTTTCTGATATTACATAAATGTTTGAGGATTTGGCAATGACTTGACAAACACTAATCATTATGTCAGGTCATGTGGCATTTTAATGTACCATCTGCTACACAGTGCTCTCTCCTATTTCTCTGAATATCACTGAATAAAGAATTGTATGCTTTCATTTGAGTTTGTATTAATTCATATGTCTTATGGATGTTGACATTCCATAATGTCCAATGTGGATGGAGTGAAATTGTATTTAATGATTCAGATTACTACGTAAAACAAGACTGTTTATATCATTGAATACAACATGATGTGTGCAATTCATGTTTATTCTCATACTCTGGAGTCAACCCTAGAACTGTTTTAAAAAGCAGAAATACCATAAGATTTAAAGACATGGTTGAAACTCTAGAGAACATTCTACAATCTACCATTTTAATCACAGGCATTTTCATGATTAGTGGTTTTGACAGCAACATAAAGTAACATCATCAGTTGACATTTTATTGTCAAAACCTCTTCATTTAAGTTAGGAGTCTACTTGAACCCCAACCAATTTCCCCCCCAATATGTTTCTAATTCCAAAATGCCCCCATTCCTTTTTTTTTTTAACTTGCCTCCCAGGAGGACAAAAGATCAATCCTCTGGCAATCAAAGCCCTTCATACCTTGCCCTGTGCTTCTACTCTTCCAGTCTTAAGCTTTTCTCTCCTCCATATACTCTGCAACCAAGTGATACTGGCCTCTTTGCTATTTCTCACACAAACACGCCATCTTCACTGGCATTTTCACTGGCTGTTGTCCTCTACGCCTAGAATTCTCTCACTCTTCAATTCCACCTTGTGTATTCCTTCAAGGCCCAACTAAAATCCCACCATCTTCATTCCTTCTCAATCCCCCCTTAACAGCCAACTCTGTTGCTTATCTCCAATTTATCTGGTATCTTATTTGTAAATAAAGTTGTTGTCATGTTGTCTCCTCTGTTAGACCACGAACTCATTCCTTTACTATATTTGGACTTTTTCATAGTTTCAGTGCTTAGCACAGTGCTAGGCCTTAGCACATAGCAGGCCCTGAATAAATGCTTATTGACTTAATTACTTGGTTTTTTATTCCTGAAATAAAAGCATGAAATTCCTAATTCTTTTAATTTCTCAAGTTGGAAATTAATTTTCTAAGGTAGCTTAGGCAAAGCATGAATTTAATCTGTTTCTCAAAGTCAATACAGTTCTTGAACTAAAATTATTTATATATCTAGTTATGCTGTCAAGTTTCAGTAGTGCCCCGTGTATGCCAAACACTACAAATGAAATGTTGACCTCAGTATCAATAGTTTTGGAGGTATATGTAGTGAAATTTCTTAATTGTTCTTATTTCCAATAATATTCCTAAACTCTGTCTACCTCAGTATTTCAGAATTCTCTGAAACATTCCAAACTTTGTAATGGAAATTTTATTATAAAAATAAAGCAACTGAAGCAAGGAAGTCACATGATCTGTTTGAACAAATGCTGTAGTTAGAATTCGCAAGTTTACAAAGAACCACAGGCAAAATAATGACCTATTTTTCTGTTTTTATATGCAGAACTTTAGCATTACATTTGCACCATGTTAACATTATTAGAGTACATATTAGTTTAACGCACTTCTTATAGTCAATGTGGAATAATATTTAAAGTTTCTTTATTATTCTATTGGACTCCTATGATGATTTTGGTATTTTTCCAGCCAATATCAACAAACTTCTAAAACCAGGTTTTGAAAACTGTCCACCCAGTTCCAATCTGCCATTTTAGCATTATTTTTCCTTTCTAACATGTAGATTTGTGAATAATGTTGCCTCTAAATTGTTATTTTAACAGCTGTATCTTTGCAGTGCCTGAAATGGAATCAGCAGCTTGTTAACAACTTTCTGTCGTTAACAATACTTTTTAAATGCTTTAACATTACTATATTTTCTAACAATAAGGAGTTAGTTACATTATACCAACAAAATTATGTTCACAGCCCAAAAGGTGAACTTTGAGTTATATAAAAACTTCGAATTTTACTATAATTGATATTATGCAATTGTCTCAAAAATGACAAATTTAAAGAATTTCCCTGTTTCTCACTGAGAGAACTAGAACTGCCCAAGTTCTTTTCTTGCACATATTCTATTGAAACTTCTGACTTACCTCCACTTTTAATGAGGATATCAAAGAGGTCATCCATCTGTTGACTATGTGCATTGGAAATCTACAACGGAAAGAATAAAGATTAATTTTCTTCTTGTAAAAAATCAATGAAGCCATGTAAGAAAACTATAGAATGTTTAAAGATTGCCTCATTTGGTAGAGTACAAAACTGAGTTTCAGAGAAGGTGAAGAAAATTGCCCAAGGTCACAAAGCTGGTTAGTGGCAGAAATAAGTCTAGGAGACAAGTCTTTCTGACTTCTAGTTCACTGCTATGTCAAACCTAGCTGCTTCCATTAGTTCTAGTAAGACTGCTATTTTTATAATGGTCTAGAAGTTTTGTTTTGAGAATTGTAGCTTTAAGGGCTTTTGGGAAAATATGTCTTCAAATTAGAGCTTCTTTGCTTCTTGCCACACATTTGCTAGCAAGTTTTTTCCTTTCTACTTTGCCCTGTGGAGAGAACAGCAGCACAAAAGAGGCAAGGGGTGGAAAGGAATAGAAAGACATTGAGATCGCATCTCTAGGCGCATGAATGACATGTGGTATGGTGACCACAGAATTAGTCTGTTCCTTGATTGTCAGAATTACTCATTTCCTTTTTCAGACATGAGATGCAACTCTAAACAAGCAGTTATGCTCTCCTCCCCACGAATTGGTGTGGTGTGTATCATTTGCTTCATGCCGCCTGCCTGAATAAAATTCGACAGGAGGGGATCTCATTAGCAAGCTTCAGTGTTCATGATTCTGAGATGAGATACTCAATAAGCTGCTGGCATCATTTTTCATTAGACTATATAATAAAGACTATTTCATAACAAATCCATGCACATGCCACATAATCATGCAAAAAAAGGGGGGGGAAGTAATGCTCTCTAATATCTGCCTCATTATTTACTTGATATTCAGACAATGAACTAGATGTGAATTTTCCTTATAAGCAAACTGTAATGAATAAGTAATATTATCTATAGCAGCCATTGAAACCCAGACTTAAACTAATGTGCCATTCAGACCAAAGTTATCTTCAAATGAACAATCTATCGAAAGAAGCAAACATATTTTCCAAAAATTTTAACATGGAATTGTTATATTGTATATATAATCAAGAAACTCCAATGCTACACTTTCATTCACTTAAAACTGCATATTTTCAGTGTTTCCAAAGAATTCAATTTAACTGCCAGCTTGTGATCAGAGTACATGAATTTAAAGACAAAAACACATACACAAAACCAACTACCTCAGACTACTGGAGCACTGCACTCATTTAGCATATACCAAGGACAGAGAACTGATGCTCAACTTTGCCTTCACTCTGTAAATACTGACTCTGAAAAATCGAAATCCAGGTGTCCTTATCAGCACCCCTTAAGCCAAAGTGACCCAGACTTTGTTTTTCTGGTAATCATTTATTTAAGTAGTGAACATCCTCTATTCATCTAAGCTTCAGAACCGAATGCTACATTTCTATTCCCTTGAAGTCCACTTGGGGCAACATGGCTTATTGCCACAATGCAGTAGACATTCTAACTATTGGCTTCAATACAAGACAACAAAGGCTAAGGATTAAAAAAAAGTTAAGGGTTATCACTACTTACAAAGCGGCAATGGGGAAAAAGCAATGACAGTATGAGTAATCCCCCTGACCGCATCGGTAGGACAGGAATCTTCCAAATGAACCCTTCTAGGGGGCAGGGAGAAGCAAACCAACATGCTCTATTTGCCAACGTGCCTTCACTCTCCCATACTTCTCAAAGGAAAATTCTTTGAGACTGTCCTTTCTTTCCAGTTACTTTTTCCCTCTCTGTTGTGCCCTAGCTCGTCCCTTTCATCTCCCTTGTATACAACCTACTGCCCAAAAGAAATATCCAACAGATACAATTATACAGATAATTATAATTATCAAACATTAGAATGACTACAACTTTGGCTTTCTGCTGAAGCTTAGGCATTTAATTATTTTTTTTCTTTGTCCATACAATTTAAATTATAATAGCTTTTCTTTGGGGGAGGCAATCAGGGTTAAGTGACTTCCTCAAGGTCACACAGCTAATACGTGTCTGAGGGAGGATTTGAACTCAGGTCCTCTTGACTCCAGGGCCAGTGCTCTATCCACTGCATGACCTAGCTACCCCATAATAGTTTTTCTTTTTGACAGTATAACATTGTTGATTTCTGGATAGAGCTAGGCCAACATCCTATATGTGGATGCTTGCTGTGCATATGTAAAGTTAACATGTGAAATTTGGCTGTCCCCATCTTGACCAAGACTCTACGTGTTTGGAGAAAGTTTCTCTGCCAAGGCCAGAATGTAAAAAGCTTTTACACAGAATGGTTTTCAAACTTTATTCAGTATAGAGAAAGTCAGGTCTCTGTAACCTCATGGCATTTACAATTTAACTGGGGAGGTAAAACAATATACATGAAATAATGACATAGAAGAAATTATGTAATGGGACATACACATGCATGTAGATGTAAAGAATTAAGTAGCATATAAATGTTGACATAATTAAAAAGAGAAAGGTCATGGTGAATCTGAGTTAGTTCATGAAGGCAAATGGAACTTAGTGTTGAAGTATTAAGTTTGGATTACCACAGGCACTGCAGGTGAGCATGAGCAAAAGCTTGGAAGGAGATGCAATGAATAGGATGTGAGGGCGATGTGATTCTGCCTGGAAGCCAAAAGGCCTTGCTGAGGTTGGATAGGAAAGGTAGGACCAGCTAATAAGTAGCCTTGCATGCCAAACTGAGTTTATATTTGACACAATGAATAGACGGAACTACAAAGCTGGAAGCTTTCTGAGTAAAGGAAGGAATCTAAATAAAAGATTGGAATTTTCAATGAAAATTGAAAAGAAATGGAAAGATTAAGTTTAAAGTAACATTTGATAATAGTATGTAAAACTATTATAGTTATGAGCAGGTTAAGTCATAATAAATTTAATAATAGAATTAGTGGGACTCTGATGCTTAGATTAGGTCCAGTTTTATACGGCAAGTGGTTAATTCATAGAACCTTCTCCAGACACGTAGGAAAAGAAATGCAATGAACATTATTAATTTTTGAACACAAATTTCAACCCCAATACAGATTTGAAGTAGTACTAATTATTAATTTTGCTGCTTATAATTCACAAATAATAAGGAAAATTTGTTGTTCCTGGCATGGCAGATCCACCTGATTCATACAAGGGAATCACTATGGTATGGGGCAGGGCACAGAATGTGTAAGTCTTATTTTATTCTGGACACTTTTTGTAAGCTGCTAATTTATACTCAGTCTTGAAAAATCACAACTAGCCTTTTCTTACCTCTGACTGTGAAGATGACTGTATGTTCCGAGTCTGCTTTATGGCTTCCTCATACCGGGGAGGATCTTTTGTCTTGGTGACTGTGTTGCCAAATAGAGACTGTTGTATGATAAACTGCTGAGGTTGAGATGGAGAACCAGGCTATGCCAAACAAAGTTGAGAAATATATTACTATAATACTGTATTCTGCAATCTTCCCACATACTTTTCACCAAGAATAATGAATATAACAGCCAAATAATGATAACAAAGAATGCTGCTCCTTTGGGCAATGTAACACTGTGAAGTAGATGGCAAAACTAAATTCTAGTAATATTATTTTTAGGGGGTTACAGCA
This sequence comes from Trichosurus vulpecula, assembly GCF_011100635.1. Taxonomy (NCBI): domain Eukaryota; kingdom Metazoa; phylum Chordata; class Mammalia; order Diprotodontia; family Phalangeridae; genus Trichosurus; species Trichosurus vulpecula. The sequence continues at coordinate 46,675,776 of NC_050581.1, read as the reverse complement.
ATTATAATTTGACTTCTTTCCCATTTAACTATTTCATACTAATAAGTAAAAAGTCATGGTAGGCATACATATTTGGAGAAAGGGATTATATTCTCAAATGTATTTAGTGAGTGTAGGCATTGCTATATAACAAACACTAGATTACCTTGCTGGTAGTGCTAGGTCCATTTTGCACTGAAGGAACCTGAGTATTCCTGGACTGAAGAACACTACTGGATGTAGTGTTATTAATGAATGGCTGCTGGACTGTTGTAACAGGTGGTCTCTGATAGGAAAATACTGTATTTGATGGTGAGCTAGATGGAAAAACCTGAAATGGATCAATATTTTCCAATCAATTTATTAGCTGTTTTTATAAATAACTTATGAACTTAACAAGTTAAACCACTGGCCCAACTTAGTCAATATTTTCTGTTTCTGACACTGGTACTAAGGAGCAGATTATTGTTGGAGAGCATCATACTCTTTATCCTCTTTGATGTCTACATTAAAAGACCAATGAAGTCCAAACATCCCTAGCTTCTTTTAAAAACTCATTATGTAGAACCTATATCAGATTACATGCCATCTTGGGGGGATGGCAGAGAAAATTTGGAACTCAAAAACTTGTGGAACTAAGTGGTGTAAACTAAAAAAAAATTAATTAATAAAAAAACTCATTATGATTCATCCATGAAGTTATTTTCATCTTTCTTAAGCCTATTTATATTTTTAAGCTTGGAAGAGATTTTATGAGTTCTATGAATTAACCACTTGCTGTATAAAACTGGACCTAATCTAAGCATCAAAGTCCCACTAATTCTATTATTAAATTTATTATGACTTAACCTTCTCACAACTATAATAGTTTTATAGACTATTATAAAATGTTACTTTAAACTTAATCTTTCCAGATAACAGGTTCTAATGACAAAGATTATATTAGTGAATTCAAGAAGAACCATCTAGTCCTAGAAATAGGAAAGCCCCCAAAGCGGGAGGTGGGGGATTAAAAAAAACTGGGAGGAAAGGATAGTTTTTATAAGTCAATTCTTTTATATATTTAAATTATTATTTTTAAAAAGTAAAACAAATTATGCATAATGAAAAGCATCATGGACTTGACTTGGAGTCCAGAAGACCTAGATTCAACCAACACTTTACCTCTTGTGTTACCCTGGGTAAGTATCTAGTTTTCCTTTACCTGTAAAATGAGACAATCTAAATGGCTTCTGAGGTTCCCTTCTAGCGGGCATTCTGGGCTTGGTGAACAATCATTTTGCCCACAACATCTGATCACCTACTATATGCTTGATGCTGGTTGGCTTTCTCTGAGTTGATACCAAAAGAATGCATATTTCTACCTATCTATATCTGAGTTAATACTTCCCACTGTCCTCCTAAGCCAACAAAAATAGTTATTGTTAATACATTAATGTACATAAATACACATATCTAATTGCCAGAATATAAATACTTTTTTCATGTATAAATATTTTTTAAAAAGGTATTCTCAGAAGAATACTTATGGTAAAAGAGCATTGATTTAGAGATAGAAGACCTGGACTGTGTTTTATAACTTTGAACAAATTACTTAATCTCTCTGTATCTAAATTTCTTCTGTAAAATGAAGAAGTTTAGCTCTTATATTTCTAGAGCCTTACATTTCTAAATCCTAGGATCCTATGATATGAAGGATTATATTCTTAAAAACAAAGTTTTCTTTCACGATGATATGCATCTTATAGCTTATAACTCCATCTAGTGGATATTCAGAGTGAATTCTAACAACTTTTGTCATTATTTTTAAAAATAACTCTCATTTTAAAAATACACTGAAGCTGAAGACAGGCTAAATGACTGTATTGAGGCCATACAACTAGTTAGTATTAGGACTGGAATGGTAAACCAGTTCTGATGGCTTCCAGCCCAGAGCTCACAGAATTATAGAATATACAAGCTAGAAAGGGGTACTTTTAGAGGCCTTCTAGTTTAACTCACATCTAAACAAAAACAGCATCTATAGCATACCAGTAAATGTTCATCCAGCCCTTGCTTGAAGACCTCGATGAGAGGAAATTAACTTACCAAGCCTTATTCCATTTTTGGTTAACTCTAATTGTTAGGAAATCTTTTATTGCATCAGACCCAAGTCTGTCTTTTTGCATTGTCTATCTGTTGCTCATAGTTCTGCCCTCTGGAACCAAGCAAAATAAGTTTAATCCCTCTTTCATAACAACTACACATCCTCTCCTAAAGTATACTCCTTTTCAGACTACACATATTGATTTTCCTTCAATTTATCCTCATATGGAATGATCCTGAAGGATTTCTTGAAGCTTATCCAGGTGGCCTTCTGCTAGATATGATAAAGGCTGCCAGTATCCTTCATAAAATACGATTCCAAATGCATGAGGAACTGAAAATTTTCCAGACATGGCTGAATCAGAATTATCACCTCTTTAGTCTTGTTTTGTTTTTCTTAGGTTTTGTGATACTACTAATCCTGTGTCCCTAATTTTGCACTTATGAAGTTGGTTTCTTCAACTAAAGTGTAAGATTAGATCTTTCCTATTAAATTATGTTCTAGATTCTAAATTCTATAATGTATCAAAATCTTTTTGGTCCTGCCTTTGTCATCCAATGTGTTAGTTATTCTTTCTAAGTTTGTGTCATTTGCAAATTTGTTAAGTTAACAATAATGTCAAACAGCAATTTTTAAGATGATATTAAGCCATTAATAATTTTACTTAAATGATCTACCTAAAACCTACCTAAAAGCATCTACCTAAAACCATCAGCAAGTATTATATGTAAAGGGGATAAGAAGCATTTCCAATAAGATTGGAGGTGAAAGAAGGATGTCTACTATCACCACTGTTATTCAATATGGTAGTAGAAACGTTAGCTTTAGCAGTAAGAAAAAGAAATTGAAGGAATTAGAATGGGCAAAAAAACCCCAAAGCTATCACTCTTTGCAAATGATATGATAATATACTTAGGGAATCCTAGACAATCAAGAAAAAAACTACTTGAAATAACTTTAGCAAAGTTGCAGGATATAAAATAAACCCACACAAATAACTGGCATTTCTATATATTACTAACAAAGCCCAACAGCAGGAGATAGAAAGAGAAATTCCACTTAAAGTTACTGTACACATTATAAAATATTTTGGAGTCTATCTGCTAATACAAACCCAGGGACTATATGAACACAATTACAAAATACTTTTCACACAAATAAAGTCAGATCTAAATAAGTGGAAAAACATCAGTTGCTTGTAGATTGTAGGAAGAGTTAATATAAAAAAATGACAATTCTACCTAAATTAATTTACTTATTCAGTGCCATACCAAACAAACCACCAAAAATTATTTTTATAGAGCTAGAAAAAATAATAACAATATTCATCTGGAAGAACAAAAGGTCCAGTATATCAAAGGAATTAATGAAAAGAAATGCAAGGGAAGGAGGCCTTGCCATACCAAATCTTAAATTGTATTATAAAGCAGCAATCATCAAAACTACTTGGTACAAGCTAAGAAATAGAGTAGTGGATCAGTGGAACAGGTTTGGTACACAAGACACAGTAGTCAATGACTATAGTAATTTACTGTTTGATAAACCAAAGACCCTAGCTTCTGGGATAAGAACTCACTATTTGACAAAAACTGCTGGGAAAACTGGAAAATAATATGGCAGAAATTAGGCATAGACCAATATCTTACACTGTATACCAAAATAAAATCAAAATAGATATAAAGGCTGATACTATAAGCAAACTGGGAGAGCAAGGAATAATGTACCTGTCAGATTTATGAAGAATGAAAGAATTTATGACTAAATAAGAGATAGAGAGCATTATGAAATGCAAAATGGATAATTTTGATTATACTCAATTGAAAAATTTTTGCACAAAGCCAATGCAACCAAGAGTAGGAGGGAAGCAGAAAACTGGGAAAGAATTTTTGCAACTAGTGTCTCTGATAAAGGCCTCATTTCTAAACTATATAGAGAACTGAATCAAATCTACAGGAATATAAGTCATTCCGCAATTGAGAAATGGTCAAAGGATATGAACTAGCAGTTTTCAGAGGAAGAAATTAAAGCTATCTATAGTCATATGAAAAAATGCTCTAAATCTCTATTGATTAGAGAAATACAAATCAGAATAACTCTGAGGTACCACATCACACCTATCAGATTGGTTAATATGACAAAACAGGAAAATGATAAATGTTGGGAGAAGATATGGGAAAACTGGAAGACTAATGCACAGTGGGTGCAATTGTGAACTATCCAACCATTCTGGAGAACAATTTGGAATTATGCTCAAAGGGCTATAAAACTGTGCATACCTTTTGATCCAGCAATACACTTCTAGGGTTGTATCCCAAACAGATCATAAAAATGGGAAAAGGACCCACATGTACAAAAGTATTTATAGCAGTCCTTTTTGTGGTGGCCAAGAATTGGTAATTGAGGGGATGCCCATCAACTGGGGAATGGCTGAACAAGTTGTGGTATATTAATGTAATGGAATACTATTGTACTGTAAGAAATGGAGAGCAAACAGACTTTAGAAAAACCTGGAAAGACTTACATGAACTGATGCTAAGTGAGGTGAGTAGAACCAGGAGAACATTGTACACAGTTACAGCCACCTTGTGTGATGACTGACTTTGATAGACTTGGCTCTTCCCAGAAAAACTTTTTTTCCAGAAACTTTTTCCCAGAAAACTTTTGCAGAGAAAACTGCAAAAGACTCATGATGGAAAATGCTAGCCATATCCAGAGAAAGAACTATGGAGTCTGAATGCACATGGAAGCAGACTATTTGCTCTCTCTCTCTTTTGTTTTGTTCTTTCTCGTGGTTCATTCCATTGGTTCTAATTCTTCTTTACAACATGACTAATGTTAAAATATGTTTAATGTGAATGTATATGTAGAGCCTATATCAGACTGCATGCTGACTTGGGGAGGGGGGAAGGGAGGGAGGCAGAGAAAATTTAAAACTCAAAAACTTATGGAACTGAATGCTGAAAACCAAAAATCAATAAGTTAATTTTAAAAAAAATTACTTTTCAAGTCTGTCCATTTAACTGGTTCTAAATCCATTTAGCTACTGATCTAGTCAAAACCTCTTTATCTTGTCCAAAATAATAACATGACTCATATGCTTCGCTAAAATCTGACTCAATTAAATTTGTAGCATTTTTTTGATTTACCACTTTAGTAGCACTGTCAAAAAAAGGAAAATATTCTTTTTTAAATTTAATTTAATAAGGAAAATATTCTTGATGAAGCCATGCTGGCTTTTTGAGATCACTGATAGAACTATGCTGGCTTTTAAAAAAATTATTATCTCTAGATAGTCAATCATGATTATTAAACTTTAAAATATATTCTAAAATTTTTGCCGTTAATCAAAACCAAGCTTATTGACTTTTAGTTTCCAGACTCCACTCTCTTCCCTGTTTTGAAAATCAGACCTTTTCCAGGCCTGCAGCACCTCTCCTATTCTCATTATCTGTCAAGATAGCTGAAGGTGTCTTATCTATAACACTAAACTTTTTTTTTTTTTAAAGTACACCAGGATGTAATTCATTTGGGTCTAATGACTTCAGTTCTTTCCACTGTACCAAAGCTACAACTTAGCAAAAAAAAATTAATTTTTTTCTAATGAGAAAAAAATATTATTTTTTTTAAAAAAGCTTTCTTGATTTGAAATTCTGAAAACTCACAGTCAATTTAAGTATATATTTGAAGATGTACTTTCATGTAGAAAGACTATTTAAATAGATTTTGGAGAATTATCGATCTCTCCAATTAGAGTCATGCTCCAAATTATTCAGGTAACCTGGAGATTCAGATGTTTTATGAGTCAAGCCTTGTTTTGCAGATGAAAGAATTAGAATGACCATTATTTTTACAATAATATGTTGATATTCTCTAAGGTAGCTAGGTGGCACAGTGGAGAGGGTACCTAGCCAGGAATCAGGAACACTCATCTTCCCAAGCTCAAATCCAACCTCAGATACTTATTAGCTGTGTGACTCTGGGCAAGTCACTTAACCGTTTACTTCAGTTTTCTCATCTGTAAAATGACCAGGAGAAGGATCTTTGCCAAGAAATCCCCAAATGGGGTTACAAAGAGTTGGACACGACTGAAAATGATTCAACAACAATTCTGCGTCTATTACTCCACTTCAATAGTCACAAACCTTTCTTATTTGTTGAGACTGGTTGAGTACATGTTGTGTAAAATTGTCTTGTTTTGGATGGGATGTTTGGCCCAAGCCAGAGGGTGATACAGGAGCTGATACTTGGGGCTGAGTTGTAATTCCTACTTGTGGTGGAGCCTAGGAGAAGAATAATAAATTACTCATTTCACCATGGGAAGACAAAGCTAGTAAAGACAAAACTTAAAGAAAAATCAGTACTTTCAGAGCCTCCTTTATAGCAAATCATTAAAAAAAAAAGCTTAAGAGATACAAGTATTAATGATTGTGCTACTGTCATTTACAGATACTAATGAAGATTCAACCACTAAGTGTTTCTGGACATGGAAACAAATTCTCAAAATATGCCAAGTAAGCATATGAAATGATTACCCTTAGTGTTTTAAGTGACAGAATTTGCTTTTGTTTACATTGACCTAAGAAATCCTATTCCAGAGACTAGAATATATGGACCCACTATTTTTTCTTAAAAAACACACAAAAAAATCCCAAACAACAGTTTTTACTTAAGAAAACAGGAAACAGTGATAAAAAGCATGTGTAATGGATCTAATCATGATAAAATAACTTAATACTCTCATTGTTTCTTGTAAGGAAGTACCTGAGTCCTAACTATTTCCATTTTACATTGTTCATCTGTTTTAGTTAAAGTTTATCCAAATGATTTAAAGTATAAAAATATGTACAGAACACAATATGATATCTAAACATGGACAAGGATCCTATGATCATAGCTACTAGTAGTGTCTCTAACATTCTCGTTCCCAAATTTCAATTCATATTTTCCATAATTCAAAATTTAAACTACTCTTTCATTAATTACATACTTTTGAGTACTCTGTATCACGTCTATGCCATTAATTTAATAAGTGATGATACATAACGACATAAACAATTCTATGCATATTTGTACACACATAATATGCTTTATACAAAATGTATTAAAATACAAAGACATTGACTATAAAGAATACAAGTCTAAGAATTAAAAAGCTTCACTTCCTGTCTCTGCTCTGCCACTAATTTCCTGTGCATTCTTGGAAAAATCTCTGGCTTTCATTTTCTTAATATGCAAAGTTAAAAGGTATAGTGAAGCTGGATGATAACTTGTCAAGATATTGTAGATGGGATTTATGATTAGCCTAAATGACAATTTCTGAGGTAATCTACATAGTGATACAGAAGTGTTCTTTATGCATTTAAAAGAGATCTTAGAAAAAGAAGGGGAGGATTTGAAAAAAGTTTACATTTAAAAAGTACTATCTAAATATTAAGATCTGAATAACCCTGCCAGTTTTTTACAGCCATGAAATCTGGATGCTTTTACTTTGTATCCCCATTACTAATTTATCATGAATAAAACTTATTTTGATTCAAAGGAAAAATGAGTAGTTAAAAGGTAAACTTCACACCTGTAGTTTTATACTGCCTACTGGCAGTTGAACCGAAGTTACATTCGAACCCTCGATAGACACTGGGAGTAGCAGCTGTGCAGTTTGGGTGGTTAGTAAAGCTTGAGGCTGAGCAACAACTGTGGTTTGTGGATGTCTCTGAGAACTCACATAATACTGAGGGATGATGCTTTGCTGGTCAGCTTTGGCCACAGGTACCTCTTGCTTGATAACTACGGCCTTTTTGGCAACTAGGTTCTGGCCAGCAGTAGATCCTGACTGGCCTAAAGAATGGCTGACTCCTGGTACTGATTGCCTTGAGCTAGAACAGTCAGGGAGAGAATTCTCATCTTTGACAGCAGGTATGACATGCTTTTGATCGACATTATTTACAGAATTAGCAGTGGGCTGGGGTGCTGGTGGTGGCTGCTGTCCCCGTTTTTCAACTTCAAGTTGCATTTTTAGTACTTCCACAAGTTTTTGTTCTTGTTCCAGTTTCCTTTTTAGCTCCTCAATCTGTTTTTCTTTCTCCTGAAGCTTGCGGTCCTTTTCAGCAACATCCAATTCCATGTTTGACAGGCCTCCACAGGTAGGACTTAGACTCTCTTCATTATTTGTCACCCTCAAAGGAGATGAACTTAAAAACTGGGAGGGGGACATCATAGTCATAATTTCTGTGAAAGTATCTGTCATATTAGTATCATCAGTACTAAGACTGGAGTGTTCTGAAGGAGATGGGGAGATCGGCAGAGGGGAGCTGATGGTTTCAGTGTGTGTCACACTGCTTGTTCCAGTAGATGATGTTTCTGACTTAAAGCTGGGAATGGTGCTAGCCACAGAATTATTTAATGTAACTGGGAATGCCATAGTAACTTCTGGATTGCTAGTAACTACAGTAGAAGTGGATACAGCAACAGCGTTGCTAGTGGAAATACCACTATTAAGCTCTTGGTAAGGTTTCAGACGTTCAATTAGGTCTGTCTTGGTGCCTGACACTGGTAAACCCCTTAACTTCAATTCCATCTTCAGTTCAGCTACCTAGAGACAAAACATTAAGATTAAATTATTTTTCTCTTTTACAAGTTGAAGTTTTCATGCAAGTCTATAGTAAATTTTATGAATAAATGGAGCAAATTTTTATCAAATGGAGTATGTTCATTTAGGCAGGAAAGTTTTGCATTTGTTTATGTTTCAAAACAACTAATTCCAAGAATACAGTTTTCAAAATACATACAAGCTGTCCCAAAAGGATTAGTGCAGTTTCTAATCTATGAGAGATTAAAGCTGCACTAAGCCTTTTAGTACACTTTGTATATCGAGGTCATCTCACAGCTTTCATTATCTGTGAAGAGTATGCTAGTAAATTTTATCCTTTTGTTAAAGATCTTTAAAAAAAACACAACAAAAAAATATCAGTGTATATTTCTTATACGTTAAACAAAATATCTGCTAGGGGCCAAACTTGGCATTCCATAATATGCATCTAGTGTTTCCCTATTATTCAAAGCTGGAATGACTTTTAAATACTATCTAAGGGTTTCAACGAAACTATACACAAAAATAAGGAAGAAAAGGTACTGCAGTGAAAACAAGCATGTCCACCAAAAGATTAACGTATTTCTTCTAGAGTTTCTAAGAGAAATCATTCTCATTTGCCAATTACAGGAAATGGTCATAGTCTTTGCTTTTTATTCGTCCATATGAATGCATAAATTCCTTTTTTTCAATTATTACCTTCAAATCATCCAGGCTAGAAGGCAGTGGTCCCGGTTTTCTAATAGGAATAGAAGCATTCTGTCTTGTGTTGGCTACTGCTGTAGGTACATTATTGCTCAAAGTTGAATTTCCACTGTTATGTTTGTCATTTAATGGCCTTCAAAAGAAAAAGAAAATCCATAGTTATATGTTTTCTCGCAAATCAGCTCAATTCTAGCAGACCTGCTGCTGACCCAAAATGTGAACCTGTTAGCAGCAAACTCTTTACGTGCATCTTGGAGGACTATTAGCTACCATCATCACACAGAAATTCTAGTTTTAAATTTTTATATAAAAAATAACCTTATTGTCCCAATGTTACTCATTTTCTTCAACTTATCTTTTTTAGTCAGATATGACAGTCCTATACTTTTCCCACATAATTATGATTGTGGAACAAGGTTTGACTTAAGTAATGAAGGGAATAATTTTTCATAACAAATAGGACTATGATTTATCATTCTTTTCTGCCATATATCAACTTCTGTTTGGTTTTTAACCTGATAGCCACATAGACACACTTATAGATAGGATGGTGTATTACCAAAAAAATGTCTATTTTCAGTGAAAAAAAGCATGCTAAATTTAATATATGAACTATAACCATATCCCTGAATTTAAGTACATAAAACAGAGCTATAATCTAGAAAGGCAGGACTTCCTTAGAAAGTATTAAGTGTCAATAGTACTATCTGCTGTGTTTTGCAACCTTATGTAAGAGGCTTGCTCCAAAATCTGTCCTCCTGAGACAGAGTAGAACTATAGAGTATTAAACCTCCTTTTTATTTCCTACTATTTGATATGCATAATCGGATTAGAGTTGAGAAAAGTTGGTGTGTTCTTTTATATAAACTGCTTAAATCTTTTCTAGATTTTAGAAAGCACCTTGAAGTTTTAATGACAGGAACTAATGAAATTTGTGAATTCTTTTGTCACTCTAAATGGTTACATTATATAAGTTGTTATAGTTGCTAAAGTACTCTGCCTGCATAGTATGATGCTTTATGTACAGCTGGCAAAGGAAGGGAATGATCCCCTCAAAAGTTAATAGTCATACGTTTAGAAATTGCACAGCTCCCTAAACCCCAAGTCCTCTTTCCATGTTAGTACAGTCGATATAAGGCCATCAAATTATTCTTCCAAATACTTTTCATCTTTTTTTTTTTTTAAGCAATGGTCCCCTAATTGGTTCAGAAGTAAAGTTGTTAAACCAACATTCACAGCCACTAACTACATCTCTTCTCCTTTTTCTGAAACTTGTATTTCCAAATTCAGTCAGCACAACTTCTTCACTTCAGCTAGCCTATCTGCTTAAATATACCTTGCTTCCTTCCATCTCCATGCCTTTGTTCACACCGTCTCATCTGCACATTTAAACTCACTTCAAAAAGCCCTTCCTGACCAATTCCACATTCTTTCATGGAGTTCTCAATTTTCACACATCCCATACTTACTGATATATTGTTATGTCATTATTTGTGTGTGTGTGTGTGTGTGCGTGTGCGTGTGTGTGTGTGTGTGTGTGTGTGTGTGTAGTAGGGAATGATGAAGTAGGGAGATCTATTCCAAGATTTCACTGGTGTAGAGAACCCCTGATTAAGAAACCCCCTCTATCAATGCAAAAGAACAAATGTTCTACAGCTTTAAGTCCTAGACAGTTGCATGTAGGCACTGAGAAGTTAAGTAACCTTCCCAGGGTCATACAGTCAATACTGGTGTCAGAGACCAGAGGTATCTCTAGGGTCAGAGGTTGGAACTGAAATCAAATCTGATGTGAAGATAATTAATCTGTACTTTTTAGAATTCCAAAAATGTGGATACTATTGGACCATGGGGTCATGTGGCGATGGTACCTTTGGAATCTCAGCCCTTACACTTTTTGGTCCCACCCGCCCCTCACTCTTGGTGCTAGGGACCCAAGGGTTCTAGGTATCCACTAGGAGAAGTCCAGGCCAGCCTGTAGGTGAGGCAGAATTCCCTTCTTGACTGCAATCTCTGATCTGGAAACAAAGTGCATTGTGAACCATTAGCCCCTTGTTCACCCTTTACTACTGAAAGAATTAGACTAGACTCACCTATAAGGAAGGGTGAATAGAGATCCCAACTCTCACAAAACCTGTGCCTAAGCCTGTCTGGAGTATGTGTCACCCCCTGCTCCTTGAAATGAGGACCCAATAACATCCTAGCTTCAAATCCATTGTTATTTTTTACTATCCTTGGCTGAAGGTGAGGGTGGCTTCTTTTGTCTTTGGAGAAGATGGTGCAGGAAAGGGAAAAGGGGGGGTCTTTTGTTGTTCCAAATCTTTTCCCCTCTCATCCTGAGACTGTCTCAGCCAAAAAGAAAAGAACCAGGTAGAAAAGATCCAAGGGAGAAAGAGAGGAGAGAGCATGATCAGTTGGAAAAGAATATGATAGGGTCAAACAATGCTCCTGCCTCCCCCTCCACCCAGCCTTGTTCTCCCTGAGGCTGTGTGTCTTTGGGTAAGTCAACTAATCTCTCAGTGCCTCATGTTCTCATCTGTAAGATCAAGATACTAAGCTTCGAGCTCTAGTAAGAGTACCGCATGCCCACAAGCACAGAAGAGAGAAGGGGCTGCCAGCTTCCGTGTCCCAAGTGCATCCAGCATCTCCCTGGTCTGGCCCTAGAGGCTATTTTCCATTCATTTTACCATACTGCCTCTCATTTTCTGTTCTATTTAGTAAAATTTTTTTTTGTTTCTCCAACTATACTCAAACTCCTTGAGGGTAGGGACCATATATACCCCTCTTTCATATGTCTCCCTAATACAAACTGTATGTACAAACAGTAAGTCATTTAGTGCTTTTTGAATATATGAAAAGAAAGACATTTTAAAGTGACACTAGAAATTCTGCATTTTACAAAAAATGATATTCAATATATTTGAATAAATAGTGCTTGGTGAACACTGATGTCAATGAATACTAGTATTTCTAACTCTTTTAAGATGAGACTAAATATTCTTGAAAAGCTACAGAATGTGTGCTTCAAGAGGATTGTATTCTAAGTGAAAAGGTAACTTGTTACAGGCTTTAATTTCTAGAAAGGATATTAGAACGTTAAATATATTTAACAGATTAAAGTCTAGATTTTGATTACTAGACTTTCTTGTGGAGTCATTTTTTGGAGGGGAGGGAGTGTTACTGGGTCTCAGGTTAGAAGCAGTCACTCATAGGTTCAATCTCATGGTGATCAGCATAGAAACTCTGATCTGTTTTGTTTCCAACATGGGCCAAAACTTTGACCCTCCTAAGGCAGCTAGGCCTCTCCCCTTCTCCACGTCTCCCCAAGGGCTCCTACTGCTCCCAGGGTTTCACTACATTGATGCCAAACTTAGTGTAGCCACCTGATTAGCTTTTAGTCTTACTGCAGAGCTCAGAACTCTCAAGGTCAAGGCATCAATCAACCTCCATCTCCCTGCCTAGAGTGCTTCCCTGAAAGATCTCCATTCCATACTAAATACATTTAAATAGTCTTCATTATTAGTATGATTTAATGACTATGTTCACTTTTATTATTACCATTTGTTTATAAATGGCTTTACCAACACTTAGACATGCAGTTCAATTCAACAAACATTTATTACATACATAATACTTGTAGAGCACTGTACTAGACCCAGGACAAAATACAAAAGTTTAGCTAAGACACTGTCCCTAACATGGAATTTATAGACTGGAACAAAAATATTATCTTACTATAAGGAAACAAGGGCTTATTATAAGGATAACATTTTCCTCAGCTAGCAGCTAAGGAGTCTGGAGATGCCTTCTGTTGGAAATTGAGGGTTGAACAGTTAATTTAATTTGCGGTACCCAAAATAGAAATCCTGAAAATCAAAGAAGAGATTAACAATTAAAAGTAAAAAAAAAAAAAAAAAAGAAAAAAACAAAACCCACTGGCCTAATAAAACTAGGAGCCAAATTTTTGTAAAACAACAACAATAATAATAAATAAGACAAGACACTGGCTAATTGGATTAAAAAGAGAGAAGAAAACCAAATTACGAGTATCAAAAATAAAAAAAAGATGAAATAACAGGAATTTTTTACACAACTATATAGACCAATAAAACTGATAATCTAATAAAATGGATGAATATTTACAAAAATATAAAATGGCTGGTGACTAGGAAATAGAAATACTTAACCCTATCTTAAAAAAAGGAACTTAACCAGCCACAAATGAACTCCTAAAGACAAACAAAACAAACCCATAAGACCAGTGGATTTACAAGTGAATTCTACCAGACATTAAAACAATTCCAATACTATATAAACTGCTTCGAAAAAGAGGTAAAGAAGGGGTCCCACGAAAATTCCTTTTATGACACAAATATAGTCTTGATATTTAATCTAGGGAGATTCAAAACAGAGACAGAAAACTATAGACCAATAACCCTAATGAATATTGATTCAAAATTTTAAATAAAATATTAACAAGGAGATGATAAACAATATCACAAGGATCACACACCATACCAGGCTAGACTTATACCAGGACTGCAGAGGCAGTTCAATATTAGGAAAACTACAAACATACATGATCATATTAATAACAAAACAACAAATTAATATTTTAATAAATGCTGAAAAATATGACATCCATTCTTGTTTAAAAAATATTAGAAAACATAGAAATAAATGGTGTTTTCTTTAGAATAATAAACAGTATCTATCTGAAACCAAAGGCAGGTGGCACAGCAGACGCTGGAGTTAGGAGGATCCGAGTTCAAATGTGACCTCAGACATTTACTAGCTATGTGATCCTGGGGCAAGTCACTTAACCCTGATTGCCTCCAAAAAAAAAAAAAAATAAAATAAGTATTATCTATCTGAAACCAAGAGCAAGCACTATGTGGCATGGAGATAAATTAGAAGCCTAATAAAATCATGATTCAAAACAAGGATGCCTATCATCCCCAATACTATTCAGTATTATACTAGAAATGCTAGTTATGGCAGTAACACAAGAAAAGGAAATTGAATGAATAACCATAGACAAAGAGAAAACAAAATTATCCCTTTTTTGCGGAGGATATAGTTTATTTAAAGAAACTTAGAAAGTTCCTATGTATGCCTTAATAGGCAGACCCCTAAATATTTCATACTATCTGTAGTGACTTTAAGTAGAATTTCTCTTCCTATTGGATTTTGCTGGTAATATGCAGAAATATTGATGATTTTTTGTGAGTTTATTTTACATCCTGCAACTTTAATGAAGTTGCTAATTGTTTGTGGTTTTTTTTTCCATTTTCCTCTAATTTCCTTGTAATGTCACTCTTTGTGTCTTAACCACATTAAGAGTTCATAGTCAACAAGAGAGAGAGTGGTTTCCTAGGAGGTAAAATGGACAGTTTTGATTACATAAAATTAAAGTTTCTGCAAAAACAAATCCAATGCAGCTAAAATTATAAGAGAAGCAGGAAACTGGGGGAAAATCTTTGCAGTAAGTTTCTCTGATGAAGGTCTTATTTCTAAGATATATATATATATACACACACACATATATATACATATATATATACATACACATACATATATATGTATGTAACTGATTCAAATTTATAAGAAAAGAGCTGTTCCCCCATTGATAAATGGCCAAAAGCTATGCTATATGAAAAAAATAATCAATACTTATAATAATAACATAACTATTACTTAGAACAATAATAAATAACTCAAAATAATTAATACTTACAGAAATATAAATTAAAACAACTCTGAGGTACCACCTCAAACCATCCAATTGACTAAGTTGACCAAACAAGAAAATGACAAATGCTGGAGAAGCTCAGTGAAGACACAGACTTTAATGTACTAGTAGTGGAACTCCAAACTGGTCTAACCATTCTGAAAAGCAATCTGGTACTCTGCCCCAAAAGCTGTCCATACCCTCTGACCCAATGATACCCTTATTTGATCTACACCTCAAAGAGATCAAAGAAAGAGTTAAAAGACTCATATGTACAAAATATTTATAGCAGCTTTTTGTGTGTGTGTGTGTGTGTGTGTGTGTGGTGGCAAAGAATTAGAAACTGAGGGGGAAGTGCCCAAATCAAGTTATGGGATAATGAAGATGAGGGAATACTATTGTGCTGAAAGATGTGATCAAAGAGATGTTTTCAGAAAAACCTAGAAAGTCTTCTATTAATTGATTCAAAGTGAAGTGAGCAGAACCAGGAGACCAATTTATATAATAATGAAAGCAATATTGTAAAGATAGCTTTAAAAGACTTAGAAACTCCGATTAACACTATGACTAATCACAGCTCCAGGGGACTCATGATGAAACAAACATGGCATCCACTTCCAGATAAAAAGGTGATGAACTTGAGTAGAGATTGAAACATTGTTTTTCTCCCTTCCTCATTCTTTCCCTTCCTATGTAATCTGGAAAACTTTTTATTGGGATACATTTTTTAATAGGTTCTTTAGATAAATTTCTTTCCTCTTTTCCTAGGATATTTTACAATCAACTCAAACTTAATGTAAATTGAGTTTGAGGTGATTACATGGTCTTCCAATCCTCCAAATTTCCTTGTCATCTGCCCATTCTACCAATTTCTTTTTTCTTTGAAATGCTACATATCTCTGTCTCTTACTATCCAATATTACAACTATTTTTACAATTCAGTTCTTTATCATTTCCAGATTAAAGAATTATAGTAGTGGTCTAACTAGAGAAAATAAAGAAGTAGGGAGCCCAGTTTTTTATCTAATGGACTAATTTTCCTTTAATAGATAATAGAACCACATATATTTGAACTTAAAGGGACTTTTAAAAGATTGTTCTGTGCAAAGCCCTCACTTTTACAGATGAAGAAACTGAGGCTCAGAGCAATCAAGTGACTTGTCCAAGGTTATATAGTTATCTGGTACAGAGCCTGAACTTGAACCCACATCTTCTAACTCCCAAGTTTAGTGGTTTCCATTATACCACCAATTTGAAGTCACTCCCATGCTCAAAATTCTTCAGCGACTCCCTATTTTCTTCCATTTCAAGGAAATAAAGCATTTACCAGCATGAATATTGCTTCCACTGATGCATATCAAAGTCTCTCTATAACTCGGCAGATGATTTTCAAGAACAGTCACAGCTGAAAAGTTCATCACTCTGTGATCAAACTAGTGAATGAGTTTCTCCATATTTAACTGGCAGGTCATCAGTTAAAATATAGTCTTTTCAGTTTTGTAGGAACTGGCTTAGCTTATGCTTTATAGCTTATAGTCTCCACTCCATGATGAAACTGGACATTAGAAGATTATGTTCTTTGACAGTGAATCTAAATTTTTCCTCAAAGATTCTGAATATTATTATGGAGAATTATGTCTATCCACATTTCTTGCTACTCCTTAACACAAATCTTTCACTGTAGTTATACTCCTCCCACAAGAAAACAAGACTAATAATTTCTGCAAGCATCTGTGTCTTGCTTATGTTCATCTTTCCTGAAATGACCTCTTCTTTCTCCCTTTCTCCCCAAAAGGTTGTTTTCTCAACCTTTTTGGTCCCAAGATCTCTTTCTACTCTTATCAAGTGCCACTCCCCAAGAGCTTTTGTTCATGTGTGTTATACCTAGAGATATTACTATATTAGAAATTAAAATGTTTTAGTATCATTATGAAAATAGTTTCAATTTGGCAAATCCTCTGAAAGGGTATCAGGGATCCTCAGGGGTCCCTGAACCACACTTTGAGAACTCTTGCCTCACTGATTTCTTTCTCTTCTGAACTACTGTAGATTTACAGTCTATACAGTAAAACTTATCACTGAATTATTTACTATCTTGTATTATTTCCTATTGTTTAATATATAATAGTCTTGTCTCAATTGTAATTTCTTTGAAGAGACTGTGTCTATATTTTTATGCCTCTCAGATCATATAGTACTGTGCTGAGCACATGACAGGTACTCAAATAACTACTGAATTATAAGCAACCACTTCTAAAAATTTCAGCGCCTTTTGTAGAATACAAAATTATACTACCAAAGATGAGTTTGAGCTCTCAAATGTTGTCTTTAAGTTATCAGAGAGTTACTTATGGTTCTTTCAATTTCATGAGGGAAAGAGCAACAGAGAAGGGCATTTAAGTATAGCTCTAAGTTTCTAGTAGCATGATTTCTCAGTAAAAGAACATATATATCCTGGCAAAGAAAATATTGACAAAATCTTCCATACTTGAGTGGTGCAGGTAGAATAGTCTGGTAGTTGTAGTGTTGTTGCTGTTGGCTCAGGATCTGTAGCTGCAGGAAAAGCTGCTGTTGCTGTAGCAAACGGGCATAGTTGGAGTCCATCTGTGGCTCGTTCTTCTCACCTTTCTGATCTGGTGGGATATACTGATGGTACTTCAACTTCTTAACCCGTGGTTTGGGATCTTTACATTTCTTGCTTCGGTGTTTGTCATTTGGATTCTTAGGATGACTTTGCTATTTAGAGAAAGAAAGGAAACAGGAACAGTTTCATAGTTGGCACTATACTATTCTCTAATGTCTAATTTGAAACCACTGAAATAAAGGAGCAGGACATTTATTTGTGAGAAAAATGGGAATCAATCAAAAAAATTCTTTGCTTTGAGTGATTTTCTCTCAAGTTAAGAATGACTACAATCAGATCCTCCTTTCCTTTTTCAATATCCATGTTTATAAGAGCACACCCAATACAATAAATTTCAGACAAAAAGTAAGTGAAGATAATGATTCACAGGCTACTTAAAGGTATTGTGTCTAATTTGATAATTCAAATACTCTAAAAACCTTAAAAATTAAACTTTAGTAGAGATCAAATTGTTTTTTTTTATGAATTTTAGTTTCAAAATTGATTTCTAAAAAGCACAAATACATTAGAAAAGGCATTTTATTCTTGGAATAAGCCCCTAAAGAAAGTAAGCCCCTAAAGAAAGAAAACTGGAAAGTTTTCAGCTTGCCATTTAAATTATACATCTAAAGTATAATATATTTACTTTTTGTTTCTTGAAGAGTACTGTTATATTTAAAATTACATTAAAAATTTATTGTGACTATTTTTCTCAATTAAAATGTATATATCTATCCCCCGTGCCCCATGTGAACAATAAAAAAAAGAGAGAAAATAACCCTTATAACAAATGCGCATGGTCAAGCAAAAGAAATTTCTACATTGGCCATGTTTAAAAATATATGACTCATTCTGCATTTTAAATCCATCACCTTTCTGGTGGCAGGTAGTTAGCATACTCTATCTCTGGAATCTTGTTTTGTCATTGCACTGATTGGAGTTCTAAAGTCTTTCAACGTTGTAAAACCATATTTTAAAGAGATTTTCTTTCTTGGAAGAATTTTTCCAAAGATTTTTATACGATTCTAGTAATTACTTTGGTGTATATTCTTTAAAAATGTAAAACTAAATTAAAGATAACTATGAAATAACAAATATGAAGATTAATTTCCTACTTATAAAACATGTTGCTTGATATTAACCTGCAAGGTTGTAACCCCTCCAATGAACTGATTTTATATTATTTTAAAAGATAAGATCATGGAACTGTTATTGCAGTGTTAGTTCTAAAGATATAAACATTTAGCCAATGTAGTGCCAGTGCTCCTGATTCTTTATTAAATCAATGCAATTCAAATTCCTAAATATAGTTGCAGGCAATTTATATCATTTCATGAAACTAATGATAGATTATGTGAGATGTGTAAGACAGTGCACATCCAGGCAATATGTATAGTTTTATGCCTCACATATATTTAGTGACTCATTATACTCTTTATCTTCCTCTTACAAAATTCTTCAGGGAAAAGGATATCTGTCTTTTAAGATAATAAAGGCAAAAACATGTCAGATGTTAATTGTGGGTTGTTAATTTGCATGCTGGAGAAAACATAAAGAATGGCTATATATATGAATTATCTTTCAAAGAAGGTTCATCTTTTCATCACTAAACCAAAGTCCAGGTCTGCTGTCAAAAATATATGACTTATTCCTAGGAAGCAGAAGTATTTCTATCTTCATTATGGTAACTGCCACCTGACTGTAAATTACACATTCTGAATTATATTTAATTATTCAATTAATACCTATAGACCGTATATCATTATTTCTATTCAAATGTTTCATATACAGTAAATCATCTGCTTTCTTCACTTTGTATCACTGTGGAACTGGAGGCCCCCCTTCCCCCACCCTGCCCTGCCAAAGTAGCTATCAAAATCAAATTGTGTTGTGTATTTAAAAAAATGTTAGGGAAGAAATTATATGCTAGAAATCTACTAGCCCCGTAATAATGTCATGAATTAATAAAGGCAAAACACCCTCCTGAAAGAACTTTATACTTGTTCTTCCTCCCCTTTCCCCCACAGAACTTTGTTTTATTTGAAAATCATTGATTTGATTTAGATTAAGATAAATTATACTTGGTAAAAAAAATACATTCTAGTAATGACAGCTACCATTTCAACAGTGATAATTTCTGTTTTGCAATGTATTTTACATGTCATCTCACTGAGGTAGGTGTTGTTTTAAAATAAATTTTTATTGATCAATTTTCTACATCACCAAATTTCTCCCCGGATCTTTCCTATCCCTCACCTCCAAGAAAGCCAGCCTATGTAACAAATGCTGATTTCAGTAGAAGTTATTAATACACTGAAAAAGTCTGAACATGTGTGAAATATGTTCACCTGTGGAACTCCCACCTTTGCAAAGAAGTGTGAGGGGGATGTCTTCTTAAATTTCTTCTTTGGCACCATGCTTTGTAATTTTGCAACATTCACTTTTGGTTGTTTCATGGTTGTTCTTTCTGATTACACTGTTGTAGTCTATATTTCTTTTTGTTCATTTTGCGTCAGATCATAGAAATCTTTCCCAGCTTCTCTGTATCCACTATCTTTTCTTATAGCACAGCAATATTCCGTTGCATTCATGAATCACATTATTTTGCCATTCCCAGTCAACGACATCTACTTTGAATTCTCTATAACTATTTTGGTGCATAGGGGGACTACCCCCTGCCCTCCTCATCATCTATTTTATATTTTGTAACTGCCTCTATCCCTTATTTAAGACTATATCTACCCATGACTATGGGAGGCATAATAATTTGCCTCTTCTAATTTTTAATGGTATTATTTTAAATATTAAGGTCATACATCCATTTAGAGTATGGCATAAAATGTTGTTCCATCAGATTACTTTCTGGTTTTTATAACAGTTACTATTAAATAGGGATTTTTTTTCTCCAAGTAATTTGTTTTCCAGTTTACCAAACACAAAGTTAATGAGTAACATCGTTTCCGATTCTCTGACTAGTCTGTTCCATTGATCTATTTCTCTCTCTTTTTAAAAACTCATTTCAGATGGTTTTGGCGACTGCTGCTTTTTAATATACTCTGGAAGTACTATTTCCCTTTTCATCCTAGTCTCATTACTTCCCTTGATATTCTAATTATTTTGATTTTCCAAATAAATTTCACTACCTTATTAAGTTTTATGAAGAATCCCCTTTTATAGTTTGAGTAGTATGGCACTAAAATTGTAAGCTAATTTTAGTAATATTGTCATTTTTTATTATATTGGCATGGCACAGCCACAATCACTTGCATACTCCCTCCATCTATTATTATTTCTTTAAAGAGCTTTTTGTGACTGTATGCTTTAGTAGACTGACTCCAAACATTTTAAGCACTATATGGTTATTTGGAATGGGATTTCTCTTTGTTATTGCCTCTTGGATTTTTTTTTATTATATAGAAACACTATTGATTTTTAAGGGTTTACCTTGTGGCCTGCAATTACTGAGAAAGCTTCTAGTGTATCTCCTCATTACATCTGATGCCTGCTTTTGGCTTTAGATACTTATTCTGATAATTTAAAAAGGTGCCTCTGTGTCTATACTTTGTAGGGTCTTTTTTTTTTTTAAAAGCATAAATGAGTGTTTTACAATGTCAAAGGCTTTTTAAGGGCAGATATTATTAAGTGTCAGAAGCAGGCTCCAAACACAGATCTTCTGGTTCCACGTCCTGTTCTCCTCTATTACACCACACTTACTCTTCTATGTCACAGATAGCTAGCATTTACAGAGTACCTACTATATTCTAGGCACTGCGCTATACACTTTATAAATATTATCTCATTTTATCCTCACAACCACCCTGTGGGGTATTATCCCCATTTTACAGTTGAGGAAACTGAGGAAAACAGAAGTTTAATGACTTGTCCAAGGTATAACACTCATATGTATGTTCAAATCAACAACCTGTTTTTTCCCATTAGATCTGAACTAATGATCATACACTAAATCTACACTGCCCTTCCCCCTGCCACAGCTTTCCTTTTCTGTTGAATATACCATCATCTTTCCCACTAACCCCGATTTCTAACCTTAGAGTCATCTTTGCCTTTTCCCTCTCCTCATCTCAATTCTACCTTCACAGTATCTCTCACATCCATCTTTTGGGTCTCAATTAGGCCATCATTGCCTCTTGCATGGACTACTGAAATAGTCTGATATCCCTAATCCTAATTTCTCCCCTCTCTAATTCATCCTCTATATAGCTGCCAAACTGACTTTCCTAAGACACAGGTCTGACTATATAATTCACTAGCTTTCTTTTACTTTTAGGATGAAATACAAACTTCTTAGTCTGCCATTTTGAGGCTTTCCCTTAACCTTTACAGACTTATTTCATATTACTTTCCTTCACATACGCTATATTCTAGCCAAATTATACTATTTTCAAGGGTTAGCTCAAACTGAACTTCCTTCATAAATTTTTTCCTGAACCTCTGTGTTATCAATACTCTTTCCTCAGATGACTTTGTATTTCATTATTTGTGTACGTGTCCTATTTCCTCCAGTAGAATTTAAGCTTCTTGAGGACAGGGGCAGTTTTTGTTCTTGTCTTTGTCCTTCCAGAGTCTAGGACATTGCCTTGAATCAGATGACAGTGCCCAAGGATTTGGGGGTTAGGCCTGGCCATCCTCCATCTCACTGTAAGGAAAAGAATTGGTAGCATCTATTCATCCAGGTTGTGAGAGAAATCAAGCAACCCAGACGGATCTCAGCAGACTTGGGAGGGGGGTGAAAGGTACTTGCAATAGTGGCAGGTCTTTCCATTGACTGACTAGGCTGAAGAAAGCAGATGGGAATTTTGCTGATTTATGGATATTGGTACTAGAATTTCTGTGCTGATTAGATGAGACAATGTCTTTGCCAAATTCCATTGCTCTTTTTGAGTTTTCCATAGTTAGAATGGTCAATTGTCCAACCATCTCAGCCATTATAACTTCTTTTAAAATTAAATTTTACTTTATTTTCAAGGATCAGCCTTCTTCTCCCTGCCACTTCCCTCCCTGCTTCCAATCAAGAAAGCAAGAAAAAACAAAACCAGTGTTACAAACAGGTTACAGTAAAGCAAAACAAAATCTCACTGGCCATGTCTAAGTAAAAACGTCTCAATTTTCCTTCCATCACTTTTTTATCAGGAGGTGGGCAGCATGTTTCATCACTAGTCTTCAGGAATTGTGGTCGATCACTGTGTTTGTTCCCAAATTTTGTTTTCATCAGCCAAGATTTACCTCATGCTCCACACTGCCCCCCAACCAGTGCCCCAACTTTTATACCCACCCCAAGAACACAAAATCAAAACCCATTACACACACGTAAAATCAAAACCAAATTTCTATGTTGGACATGTCCTAAAAATTTGTCTCATTCTGAATCCTTCACCTCTCTACCAGGAGTTGGGTAAGCATATTTCAACATTAGTCTTCTGGAATCCTATTTTGTCATTATTCTAAGATATATCACATTTATATACTATAATTTGTTTATTCATTCCCCAATATATGGGTACCCCTCAGATTCCCATTCTTTGCCACTTCAAAAAGAGGTATAAATATTATGTTATAGCCTTAAAATTTATTTTGCTTAGGAGTAACCCCTCCCTTAATCTACCCTTCTAATCCCTCTAATTTCTCTGCCCTGTTGAGCAAAATGTATTCTTGTACCCAAATTTGTATGTATTTGTCCCCCTCTGACCAGTCCAGATGAGAGTGAGGTTCAAGCATCAGCTTCTTCACCCCATATCCTCCATGTTTGTACAGATATCTACTTGTGTGCCTTTGTTATGTGAGAGAATTTCCCCTAACCTTCCTTTCCCTTCATTTCAGTGTATTTGTCTTCCATTTTTTCCATTCTTTTCTTCAGATCATGAAGACATGACAGCTATTCCTAGGCCTTGTCTAACTGGACTCGTTCTATGAACACTACATGGTTCACGGGGGCATGTATATCTTCTCATGTTTGAATGTAAAGTTTATCCTTATCCCCTCACATTTACCTTTTTATATTTCTCATTTCTGTGCTTGTACTTCAGAGTTTCTCTGCAGCTCCAGTTTTTATTAGGAATGCTTAGAACTGCTATTTCATGAAATGTTTGCTCTCCCTTCCCCCCACTCTCCAGCAACATTACTTTATTAATTTTTTCTAAGTTATTCTTGCCTACAAGCCTATAGTCTTTGCCTTTTGGAATATCATATTGCACATTCTCTACTCCTTTTATTAGTGGTGGCTACTAAACAGCGTGTGATCCCGATTGTAGCTTATTGGTGCTTGACGTTTTTCTTTTTGGCTGCTTATAGTGTGCTTTGACCTAGAAGTTCTGAATTTTGGCTGTGATGTTCATGGAGTTTTCATCTTGAGGCTTCTTTCAGGTGACTGGTGGACTCTCTTTCAACTCTGCCTTCCGATTATAAGAGATCTAGGCAGTTATCTTTTAATATTCCTTGAAATGTGATGTTTAGGCTTTTTTTGGTCATAGTGTTTAGACAGTCCAACGATTCTTCAATTTTTTTCTCCTTTTGGTTTTCTGCATCATTTTTAATTTTGCTATGAAATACCTTACATTTTCTTCTTTTTTTTTCAGTCTTTTGGCTTTAATATTTCTTGTTGCCTCAGGGACTCATTGGCTTCTATTTGGTTCATTTGAATTTTCAGGAAGTTTGGTTGTTTGGGCAAGGTTCTGTACTTCTTGCGCCAAGGTGTTCACTCCCTTTCCAGTTCTTTCTCCTGTAGTTCTCATTCCATTAATAAAAACATCTTATTCCTTTTTTATTAATCTATTTCAGGAATTCTAGTTTAGTTTGTGCCCAAGTTACATTTTTCCCTCAGCCATTGCTTGTAGATGTTTGGGAGCCATTTTCTTCTTCTAGATTTGTATTTCAAGTGTCCCTACCATCATAAAGAGCTCATTTGGATGGTATTCTTTTTTTGTTTGCGTCAGGCTACTTCTGGATTTTGAACTTGATGTTAGGGCCAGGCTTTGCTCACTTCTAGAGGTAAGAGCTGGCTGGACCTGTTGCTGCTTTCCTGGAGGTATTCAGTTTTATTTTATCCTTGGATCTCAGAGACAGCTCAGCTTGGAGATCTGCAAGCTTTCAGAATTCTCTCAGTGGTCTGATCCAGAGCAAAGTCTGATTGTTTCTCCCATGATCTGAACTCTGCAAACTCCTGACCTGCTTTTGAGTCTGAATGAGAGTAGAATGCTGTTGGACTTCATCCCTCTCAGCTAGCTGGAAAGCTCTCTTGGCAGAGTGGCAGAATTGCAGGCTCTCCATTATTCTGGGATTCCTTCCCTGGTTATTCTTCGGCAGGCTAGTTTAGCCTTTGGAAGTGAAATTTTGCATTGCTCCTGGGTCTAAGCCATACCACTGCTGCTGGCTTCTGAACCACCACCTTTCTTACTATATTGTCTGGGGCCTCCCTATCCTGGAACATCACTGCTAGTGCAGGTCCCCACCCCTCACTCCACCCTGCATCTATGACTAGGGACTGTATAGTGGGCACCAAAGCTGAAAATCAGCACCTGTCTCTGTTGCAGGGTCCTGGTGTAGATCTGGGCTTTTTCCTCCATGCTGTAGTGCTCTGCATTCAGAATGCTCCTGTTCCAGCTCTACCTCTAACATCCACAGGCTTGCTTGTTTTCCTATCCTGAGCACAGCTGGACAAAGGACTCAATGAGACTTTACCTGGGTTTCTCCAACAGCATATAGTCTGGTACATTTTCTACAACTGTTAGGATGAGTATGTGGAGAGGAACTGAATTGCTTCCTATCACTCCACCATCTTGACTCTGCCTCTTTCTTAGCCATTTGAACTTTCTTTTAAATAAAATAAAATAAGTAAAAGTGCTGTCAAAATCAGAACAAGGGATTTGTATTAATCATTAAAGGTTTTTAAAATGGTGACCTCTTATCCCTACTTCGAAATTAGATTTCTCATTTGTTATTGTTTCCTGGATGCTTTGAGCTTTTCCTATAACACACATGTACCTTGACTTACCACAAAATAAATGCCCATGTGCCACGGAGAGCAGAGTATTCTGGCATCAAAAAATGTAATGGCATTTGTAAAAATGTAATATTAAAACCTATCTTTCATTTCTCCCCTCTCCAAGTTCCCTATATGTTGTACCTATCTTGATGCTTACCCCTAAACCCAGGTTCTGATTGTCACTTCAATTTTCATTTCTCATAATTTTTGTGTTGCTGGCAGATATTTATTCTCAAATCAATCATTTTTAACATTAAGGTATTCTTTGCTTTCTTAGTCCTTAAATTCTTATCTATACAGTTTTCATTTAGCCATGCTTATTCAAATGCTTCTTTTCAGTACATTTTTCCTGTATTGACTAGAATCTGTATGTCCTATAAAAGGCAAACTTCCTTTCAAGTATATGACAATGGCACACCTGGTCAAGAATGCAGAATTACAGTCAAGCGGACTTTTCTAGGCTGCATTTAAGATCTAATTCCTTTGCTAATTAAATAAGCTGTTATATGAGGCTACTGTAAGTAGCATCACTTGCTCTGTCTTTGGAGGAACATCAGTTCTCTTAATATACCAAAAAGGACTTTAAAAATTGACTGATGCTCTTTAAGTGTCTCTTTTTAGGAATGTGAACTCTTTGCCTTCATCGAGATTTTTGCAGGATGAAATTATGCTGTTGTCTGAAAACTGCTTTGAACCCTAGGGGCAGTATGGAATTTATTCTCAAGCACCCTGGGAGGAGTGCATGACCTGATTATTATCCTTACTGTGTGTTTGTTCAGTCATTTCAGTTATGTCTGACTCTCTGTGACCCCATTTGAGGAGTGATTTGCCATTTCCTTTTCCAGTTCATTTTACAGATGAGGAAACTATTGCAAACAGGGTTAAATGACTTGCCCAGGGTCATAAAACTAATATGTGTCTGATGCCAGAATTGACCTCAGGAAGATGAGTCTTCCTGATTCTAGGTATTCTATCCACTGTGCTACCTAGCTGCCCTATGTTTATTGTACCAGTGGAGAAAGAAAGATAATCTACCTAAAACTACTAAATTAGTGGGCAGCAATGGTACCTTACAATATCAAGTTTATTCATGAAATCATCCTAGCTATGTATTAATAATGTCAGACCTTGACAAGAACAGTTTTATTTCTATTGTTAGTAGTTTCATTTGAAAAAGGATCTATTTGGGTCAAAGAAGATGAAATATTTATTGTGTCAGTTAATCAGCTGAGCATTCCTGGGGATAACCATAAAATACCAGACAAACACTTTATTGATAGGAAATATTTGGTGTTTATATTAAAGACGCTGTGGTCTTTCTGGAATCTCTTGGCTTATTCTAATTATACTATCTCCAGTACAGCTAGAAAGCCAGGATGGTATAGTAGAAAGGATAATGGAAAGTAGGTTTGGTTTCTGGCGCCGTTATTGTGAACTGTGAAATGTCTAACCTTAAAGTAGTCACAACCTCTTCAAACCTGAGTTTCCTCACCTAGAAAGTGAGGATGATAAAACATGCACTACCTATTTCACAGGTTGTTTTGAGGATCAAATAAAATCATACACATGAAAGTTTTACATGATACTTAAATAGTATGGTAGAACTGACTCAATAGTTTCCTTTTTTGTTGTTTTATGGATGCCTTTTGTTTCTACATTATAATATTTTCCAGATATACAGCACCCCTTCAGTAAGCCTTAATATGTGACACAGAAAAGTAATTAACCTATCCACACAGCACCAAGTCTGACAGCATATGAAACATTCTGCATCCAACGCCCTCTACTGTCTAATAAAAGAAGGGAGGAGCATTTTCTTCCTCTTTTCTTAGGCCAAGATCAACCACAGCACTTCAGCTTTGTTTTACTGCTCTTGTCATTTACATTACTTACATACCTATGCTGTATGTATGGGACTTTTTTCAGTTTATACAAATCTTCTTACATTTCTCTGAATTCTTTATGCTCATCACTTCTTATAGCACAGAAATATTCGATAATAAAATTATAGTAATTTACCAGAATTTATTCAGCTACTGCCTAATCAAATGGGCACCAATTTTGTTTCTAGTTCTTTGCTACCACAAAAAATATTGCTACATATCTTAGTGTGAGTGTACATAAAACAAATGTGTGTACATGTATGTATTTTTCTATGTAGGAATATATGTGTGTATTCTATATATTGATATCTCTAGAGATACATATATCACTGTATGCGTATATACATGTCTTTCGTTCTCCTTCAGGTATATTCCCCAGAGTAAGTTTTTTCCTAGGTCAAAGGCTTTTTCTCTTCTTCCCTTTTATCACATGATGACAAATTGCTTTCCATCAGGAACTTATAATATATCTGTTTTCCTTCTGAACTTCTAACACTAATTCCGTTTTCTGACATTGTTGCCAATTTGAGTGATATGAAGTAAAAAAACCTCAGAGTTGTTTTTACATTTATTATTAGTGATTTAGAACATGTTTTTATATGGTTTACAATTCTTTTGAAAACTATCCTTTTGGATATTTTAAATAATATCAAATGATACTTTGAAAAATATCCTTTAACTGCTTATCTGTTAGGGAATATTATTCTTGATCTTGTACTTTTTTGGACCAAATGTAGTTTCGTTGGTATAGGAAACTCAGTGAGGTCTTTACTAATGCAGATTGGCACACAGTGTGAAATTCACATCTTAGGGAAGTGCCTGTGGCATAGAAAAATTAAATGACTTGCCCAGGATCACAAAGCTATGTGCTTTCACCTAGCATGTGTTAAAGGTGGACAAATTTAACCCAGGTAGTTTTTCTGACACCATGACCAGCCTTCTTATATAAACGCAGCCTATACTGGTCTAGATTCACTATATGTCTTGGACATCAGACTCTATCAGAGATAATTCATGCAAAGATCTTTTCTCAACGAACAGTTTCTCATCTTGTTGCTTTGATACATCCTGCATTAATTTTTGTCTCATCAGTTTTCACTTCTGAAGCATACAGAACTGTGGAAGTATTATTTATATTGTGATATGATTAGATATCAGCTTTTTAAAAGCAACATTATTAGCAAAAATACAAACAAAATGGGCTGAAGAAAAACCTACAACATCTGAGTGTAGTGGAATATTATTGTGCAGGAAATAATGAATATAAGGAATTCAGAGAAACATGGGAAGACTTGGATCGAATGGGTGTCAAGTCAAGAAAGAAATAATCAACGATCATCCATTAACTGTCAGTTATGTGCCAGGCACTATGATAGACTTTGATCTAAAACAAAAGTGAAACAGGCCCTTGCGCTCAAGGAGCTGTCAGAGGAAATAACATTTATACAAACACAGGATGTCCCAAAAATGTTAGTTCAGTTTTAAGGTATTAAGTACTTTAAATATATACAGGCAAAAAGAATACATGAATATAATTTAATGTTATTGGGGAGAGGGCAAGATCAGGAAAGGTCTCATCTAGAAGCTTGTGCTTGAGCTCTGTTTTGAAGGAAACTAGGGATTCTAACATGTGAGGTAAGGAAGGAGTTCTTTTCAAGCTTGGGAGACAGCCTGGGTAAAGACAGGAAGACAAGATGGAACAGTGTATAAGGAATAGTCAGAAGGCCACTTTGGCTAGACAGTATAGTAATGTGAAAGTTAATAATAAACAATAACAAAGCTGGAAGGTGAGTGGAAGCTAGATTGTGAAGGGCTTTAAAAACTAAACAGGGGAGTTTGTATCTGATCTCAGAAGTAATGGGGAGGTCACTAGCTTTTACTGAACAGGGACCTGACTATGCTTTAGCAAAGTCACATTGGCAGCTATGTGGAATATGGATTAGAGAGGGGAAGCCCAATGAAAAAGCTACTGAAATGGTCTAAATGAGACATGAAGAAGAGTGATGGTAGTGAACCAGGATAATTAAAAGGAGAATGGTGCCCTTGCCTCCTGAGACCATGTCTCACTTAATCCACTTAGCTTTGGAATTACCTTTGTGGGGGCAGTGCTTTTTTGACTAGTGTGCCAGTCTGTGGTGATAGAGCTTACTATTATCTATCTTGGCCCCAGATTGTCCAACTATACTTCATCCCATTCTATTCTTTACTTTGGCCGTACCTTTACCATCCATTGTGCTGTGTGTTATATACACCTTCCTTTCTTACGATTGTAGGCTAATAGGATCATAGATTTAGAGATGAAAGGGATCTCAGAAAACATTTATTCCAACTTTATTTTACAGCCAAGGAAACTAAGGCAGAGAGGTTATTTGACTTGTCCAGGATCATATAGCTATATGTCAGAGGCAGGATTTGGACCCAGGTCTTCCTAACTCCAAATCCACTGTTTTCTTTCTTTTCCTTTTTTTTTTTAATAAAGTTTTTTGATGGTGAATTCAGTACAGAATTTTAATTCTAGAGCTTAGCAATTATAAATGCTTCCGTACATTTAGTCAATGAAGAGTCAAACCTTAGTTTAAACCATGGCACATACACATTAAAACAAAAAAGTATAAGTTATGAAAAAAAGTGCTTGGGGGTTTCTTTACCATAAAGAAATAATTAACGATGCCTTCATCCAGTACACATTTTATATCTCCATGTTTGACATTCTGAACAGGATGAGAGTAATGACTAATAGTTCTACTGTCAAGGGTTGATAATGATTTCCGAAAGCTACACAGTGCTTCAACCAAACTGGTTATCCATACACATGAAAAGGTACTCACTTTGTGTTAATATAGCAATGTCCTTTTGATCCAAAACAGTTATCTCTCCTGGCTCAAGTCCAGGTTCCTAATGACCTTCATCATGGGATATTATCTTCTGATCATCTTTCATGCCCTTGTTAATATGAGCTTCCAGAATCTTTTTCTTTTGAACGATTTTTCTTCCATTACAGCTTGAACATCTATCTTTGGAGCTGATGTTTCCTACTCAGGCTGATTAAATTTGCTGAACCATTCTAGGTCCTATCTGATGAACTCTTGTTTGCATTCCACTACCTCCATATTTCAATGTTCTTTATACTGTACTACCCCAGATTCTGAGTTAAGGTGAAAACATATAGTTTAAGCTTATAGTCAATCTCTAGAAAGCAGATAGTGGAAATTTATAAAGGAAGAGCAAAATGTTAGAACATATAAAGAAGAAAGGCACTTAAACTGAATTAACAGAACTCACTAACATGTATTTTGTCAACCTTTTCATTCTTTGTAACAGAGCCTCTTCTTCAGCATGTATTTAAGTAAATGAATACCATACTTTTGAGTGAACTGTCATCAACTTCTAACAATAATGTATTCCTATGAATAAATATTATCTTATAAATATACACACACCAAATATAAGATGATTCAGATGAATTCTAACTTTCAAATTCCCACCTTTTTCAGAGGAAAAATTAGTAATTCTTATATAAAAATTTAATACATATGAATCTGAAAAAAATTTTCTAATTCTTAATCACATAATTATTTGGGGAAAAATGCACATTCCTCTTTCATATGTTGGTTTTTTAAAATTAAACAAATGATCCAAGTTACATATTCTGTTCTCTTAGTTTACAGTAAACTTGTCCAACTCTTCGTGACCCCATCTGGGGTTTTCTTGCTAAAGATACTGGAGTGGTTTGCCATTTCCTTCTCCAGTTCATTTTACAGATAAGTAAACTGAGGCAAACAGGGTCACACGGCTAGTGTCTCAGGCTGGATTTGAACTCAGGTCTTCTTGACTCCAGGCCTGGTGCTCTATCCACTGCATCACCTAGCTGCCCTATGACAAACTTATGAATGGTTTTTCAAGGAAAATGATTAACTTGGGTAAACAACAACTGTCTTAAGACTAATTCCTCAATACCATTGTTTTGAATTCACATGGCATTGTTTCACAAAACATAACTGACAGCACGAATTTATAAGCACTTAGATATCACAGAGAACATAAGATCAATTTCCACTGTCCTTGTTTTAACCATTCTCCTTATGAAAACAAACCTAATAACCATCTATTATCAATAATTTCCCTCAAAATACTTATCTAAAAATGAGACTGACATTGCATTTTTTAAAAAGTTCAGAAATTCACTTAGTATCCCCATGCAGAGTAAATAAGCACAATCTGAGTCACTGAGGCTAAGGTGTGAAAAGAGTAATTAAAATTGATAACCTAGAAGGTATCAGGTAATTTAAAAAAGAAATTTTTAAAAATTCCAGGTTAATCCAAAACACAGAATTCAAGAATTACTGAAACAGATAGGATAGATGGAACAAACTCAAAAGTAGGAAGCTTTCTTTGCTCAAATCTCTGTTGCTTCTGATCTTACTTCTATTAACCATAGCTGTTCAGCTCATGTCTTGGCCTTGGGGATTTAGGCATGGTGTTTCCAGGCAGTTTACTAGGTATGATTCCTTAGTTTATAGCTCTTCTATTCAATCAAGTATTGTAATTGACTAAACTGTGTTTGGAAAGTTTAATATTTCTTGGAGTACAAACTTTTTCTGGAATGACTGCAATGCTGGTGACTTTACTGTTTCTTTAGGAGCAAGGACCAATGAAATAATTGGGTATACCAGAGTAATATTGGGGAGTTCTAGTTAGAAGGCCCCTGGGCTAATAAGCTGGATGACTCAAAAAGGCCTGATTTCTTAATCTAGTTTCCAAAAAATGCTTGAACTAGAGGTACTTGGTTGAAAGACACATCTTGTTCTACTTTGAATATTCTCCAGATATCAAATGGCACACTATGGCAAATCTGACAGTTTTTGCAGTCAGGCAGAAAGAAGGGGTTCTGTTAGTGAGGGGAAATACTGGGATGGTGACAATAAAAAATATGGCTCAAAAAGAAGGGTATGTTAAGTGAATGAGCAATACAGTTGATAAAACAAAATTTTGCTGTAGCTAATCAGCAGACATCGTCATGATGATAAGAGAAACTCCCCAGAATGAAATTCTGAATACACAAACGGAAACAATTTTTATGAAGAAGAAAAAGGCTAATCTAAAGAAAATGATGTGGATACTGACCAACAAATTAAGATTTTAAAAAGACTCGTATAGAAGAAAGAAGCTTGACTGTAACCATAACTCTCTGACGTATTTATTACAAGGGAGGGAGACTTTGGGGGATGAGGGGGGAGAATTATATGGGGAGGAATAAGGTATGATAGTGCTCTCAAAAAGAAAAGAAAAGAATTAGCAATGAACAATTAAAAGAGACCAGAAGGAAGTTCAGGAAGCAGATAAGCAGGGCAGCACTGGTACTATCATGTTAAATTTAACGTATATGTGAAAAAACAAACTCTAAGTAATAGAGTCTCACCATTTCATATATAATCCACTTTCTATTCTTTGTATATGGACAATTTCATGTTTGTCAAGTTCATAATAAAAAAAGCACATATTGAAGCTGGGAGCAAAGACAGACAGATTTGGAAGGAGGGATCTAATGGAGTATCATCCCAGGGGTCTGTGTTTGGCCCTATGCTGTTTAAAACTTTTATCTGTAACTTGAATAAAAACACAACAATCTTCACAAGTTTTCAGAAACTATGACGCTCAGAGGGAGATAGGCCAGAACACTGAGTCAGAATGACTAAGATGAAAGAAAACAGGGATAGAAGTAACCTCACACCCGGCTGCTAGGTGGTGTAGTGGGTAAAGGACTGGCCTTAGGAGTCAGAAGACGAGACTTTAAATACTATCTCAGAAACTTATAATTTTGATCCTGGATCATTTAACCTTTGTCTCACTTGGTTTCCTTTGTAAAATGGGAATAAAAGTAGCAGCACCTGCTCCACAGGTCTGTTGTGAGGATAAAATGAGAGAGTGCATGTAAAGTGCTTTGCAAAGGCTGGATGACCCCTTGTCTAGTATACCGCAGATATTCTTTTTCAGATACTGGGTGTCCTACACGTTCAACAAAGGCCCAACTCTGACGTTCTGTGATATGATGCAGTTGCAAGAGTGGAGGAAAGTTTTTTCGTGCAAACTGATGGGCAGACTTTACTACAATGGAAGATTCAGAACACAAGAAGGTGTTAGCCATTGTGGTCAATATTAAATCATTACTTACAATAGTGCTCAGGCCCTGGGAAAGGTGGACAAGTTTATGATAAGAGTACAATTGGACCGATAGACAGATTTGAACTGATATAGGAAATTGTGGCAGAGGCTCCAAATGTTTCTTGATGTGGTTCTAGAATCTCCATGACTAGATGGGAACTGGGTGACGTTTTGCTAGTTTTGAGGCTATTAATGGTCTCATCTATGTAATCTTCGAAATTCTACATTGTTTTGCCCTTCTTTTGACTTGAATTGGCATGGCAGAGCTGTCAAATCTCTTTCTGCTCAATGACATCATAGGTTTGAAACTCCTGAGAGGAGTGGAACCCACTAAACTAAAAAGACTGAGGTTGGAGGGACTGACGAAGCAGCTACAGTGAGCCCAAACTACTTTGATAACAGTGGCAATAGAGAAGAGGGGATAGAAACCAGATAGATAAGAGTATCAAACGGATCTGGCAATTTATTGGATAATGGGTAAGCAAAAAAGGGTCAAATATGACTCAGGTTTTAAGTACAGGTGATTGGAAAAATAGTAATGCTATTACAGATAAAAGGAAGAAAAATGAACAGATTTTGTGGGAAAAGGTGAGTCTGGTTCTGGGTGTAGTCAGTTGAAGGTACCAGTGAAGTATCAAAGTTGAGATCCAACAGGCTACTAAAAAGGTGGTTCTGTAGCCTTTGAAAAGAGTGGGCAGCTAGGCTGCACAGTAGACAGAGCACCAGCCATGGAATTAGGAGGGCCTGAGTTCAAAGGTGGCCTCTGGCCTCAGACACTTATTCACTGTGTGACTGGGCAAGTCACTTAACTCTATTTGCTTCAGTTCCTCATCTTTAAAAATGAACTGGAGAAGGAAATGGCAAACTACTCGGTATCTTTGCCAAGAAAACCCCAAATAGGGTCATGGAGAGTCAGACACAACTGAAATGACTCAATAGCAACAGAGTTGTAGATACAATTTTATAAGTACTCTGCAAATACATAATAGCTGAAGCTGTAGATGAGTTTTCCAAGGGAACCAGTAGAGAGAAAGGGGGTAAAAAGAAAGAAGGGTTAGGAGATCTTCTTACTTTCAGCATCCTAAATATAAGTAAGATTCAGGAGAGTACAGTTTTAGAGAAGCTTAAAGAGGAAGCTATAAAAGAGAGAGTGATCAGTAGTGTTCAATGCAAGGTAAAGGAAAATCTGATTAAAAGGCTTTTAATTTTACAAGTAGGAGGTTATTAATGATTGTTCATTAGAACGATTTCAGTAAAGTGGTGGGAATGGCGAAGTAGAAGACAGATAAAAACCTACTCTTAACTAGAAGTTTGGCAATAAGAGAAGAGAGATGGAAGTGTAACTCAAATGGGGGGAAGCTGAATCCAGGAAAGGTTACTACCTCCTGCCCTGGTGCCCATTCCCCTCGCCCTTTAAAGGATAAGAGAAACACTAAGCATGTTTGCAGGAGAGAGGAAGGATTTACTAGATGGAGAAAGATTGAATATACAAGAAACAATTGATGGAAACAAGGGGGGAAGGGGGATAGAATCAAGGATGTAGATTTAGATTTAGCTCTCCTTTTGACTTCAGTATTTTTCCTTAAGACAGGCAGGAAGCAGAAAGAGGAGAGGTAAAGTTTGAGAAGTTTTGCAATGTGGAGGAACGGAGACAAGGATCTAACGTCAAATTACTCTTGATTTGAAAATTTGTAGCAGGAACGCTGTGACAGTAAATGCAGTATTTATCAGATGAAACACACAAGTACTAAATCTCAGTTTTAGTCTCAGATTTGGCATTGATTCTGGCTGTGGCCTTGAAGAAGTCATTTAACTTTTCTACCCCTGTTTCTCCATCTTTCAAGGGATTAGACCAGTCGGATTAGGAATGACCTTTGAAAAAGGAATGACCTTTCAAATGCCCCAAGCCTATAATATAATAGTTGTAGGTAAAACCAGAATTTTAAAATAAGTGAGAATAATAGAAAAACATGCTTTTAGAAAGTGGTCATCTAGCCTATATGTGAAGATCTTCAGTTATGGAACGTGTTCTCCTTAAGGTCTACTTCTACACAATTTTTATTGTGAGGATGTTCCTCCCTACAAAGAGCCCAACTCTCCCTCCTGTAACTTTCACCCTCTGGTCTTCTCACTGCCATGATGAACTATTCAGAAGAAGTCTAATTCTTCCACATGACAACCCTTGAAACAGTTAAAGACTATATTTGAAGCAATTTCCCCTTTCATTTTCTTCTCAGATAAAACAGCAGTATTGATACCAGTGAATAAATATCATTTAAAAATTATGTATGATTAAAAAAATCATCTTTCTGAGGTATCGTTAAAAATGAATTATTCTCACCAAGTAAAATGTGGGCACAGTGCCAAAAATCTCATGCTTATCTAAAAGAACAGTACAGACAGACCAAGCTTCAACTAGTCAACCTCTATTTCGTAATTGAGAACAACAAACTGTATTTCGTTCTCTAAACATTGAATCTGTCATACGATACCTCTGGGATAACATTAATTAATGATCTCAAGCACAAACTCCAAAGAACATGTTAACTTTTAAAATCAGCATCTTTTTGTGAAATCCATAAAACAAAGAATATGTCATACTGAAACTTTATCTGCCTTTTTTTTTTTGGCTTCCCTCAGTGGATGAGAAAAAGGATTGATGTAGTTCCTGGAACATTTTTGCACAGCTTTGTTAAATTTTCTTTAAACCAGTTTTTTTTGGAGTTTCCCAATAAGACAATGGTTAGTTTGTTGATAATGACACTTCCTACATCATTAATGCTAATAATTCAAACAAGTATACCCATGGTTATTGTAGACATTTCTCAAGGTTGCAGATTGAAAATACACTGTACAGTCTGGGTAAGTGCCACAAATGACAAGAAAGCTGAAAGATATCATATTTCAATTCAAGGGGACCTGAAATTTTAATCTAATACGCACATACATAGGGTACACACCTTTACCAGTGCTGGCCCAGGCTTTGCTGAAGACACAGTGCTCGTAGAGAGGACAGGAGCTGTAGGGCGTGATGTAGGATGATCAGCAGCAAGAGGAGTTTTCAAGAATTCAGGAAGTGCTGTGGATAGTGAAGTATACTGGCGAAAAAGATAGGAAGGGGAAAGATGAAAATTCTGTTTCTCTAACTTGGAACACATGAAGTTACAGCAAATATAAATAAGCAAATGATTTTATCTTTTTATAAAAGGAAATGAGTAAAGAAAAGAAAAATACAATAGTAGTATGTTGTGAAACTAGAAAGGTAGGACTATATACTTTGTTTACATATTCTCAGTTCCTTAAAGAACCCTTTATTTCACTTATATGGAAAAATTAATTCTAAATAATACCATACTGAATAAATGAAGCATGCTTTTAGAAACATGGTTCTTCTTTCTAGTGCTGAGACTCTGCAATTTATCAAAAAAGAATCCACACTATAGAAATAGTTGTTTTGAAAATAGCTGTCTTCTTGCCTTACAGGTAAAAATCAAATGAGATGATATTTACAAAGTATTTTGCAAACCTTAAAGTGCTATGTAACTGCTAACTATTGTACTATTATTAAAATAACCAGAATCAAATGTAAATTGACGCAGGACAGAAATCATGCCATTCGTCTTTGTATTCCTCGTTTAACACCTACAAAATTTTAAGCTCTTGAGGAAAGGCATCATGTTTAATATATCTTTGTATCTCCTTCAGTCCTTTGCCAGAATAAGTAGTGAGTCAATAAATATTTGCTGAATGAGTAAAAGAATAGTTAATTCTAATGTAAGTTTTATTTTAGACATAATGTATATGGAATTCAAATTAAGGAAAAACTCATTTGCAACTGAGAAGTCTTTGTATACATACAAACATGAGCTACACATAAGAAAACAATAATTATTATTGAGAGAATGATAATATTGCTAATATGAGGTTGGCAAAATTTTGACCTGTGTCCATCCCTGTATCAATCAGTTAAAATAACACTGAACTCTTGTGTAAACCCTGGTTGCTAACAATTTTACCACTAATAACTGAAAGACAAATTAATGTGGTATAACCTATATTCAGTACCTACTTATTTAAAGCAAATACAAGGACAAAATGTTCTATTGGAGGAAACGTATATCATATAAAATAAACCCATTTCAAAGGACTGTAGTTATGATTGCTACTTGCGGACTATATATTTGTTATTGTTTAGTCATGTCTGACTCTTGATGGCCTCATTTGGGGTTTTCTTGGCAAAGATACTGGAGTAGTTTGACATTTCCTTCTCTGGCTCATTTTACAGATGAGGAAACTGAGGCAGACAGGATTAAGTGACTTGCCCAGGGTCACATAGCTAGTAAGTGTCTGAGGACGGAATTGAATTCACAAAGATGAATCTTTCTGACTCCAGGCTGGGCACTCTATTCACTATATCACTTAGCTGTCCGTACACATGTACATGTAAATACAAAATATATTTAAAGTAGGTACAAGGAAA
Organism: Trichosurus vulpecula; assembly: GCF_011100635.1. Taxonomy (NCBI): domain Eukaryota; kingdom Metazoa; phylum Chordata; class Mammalia; order Diprotodontia; family Phalangeridae; genus Trichosurus; species Trichosurus vulpecula. The sequence continues at coordinate 46,637,545 of NC_050581.1, read as the reverse complement.
TTTCAGGGCACGTGAGGCACTAGCAGCTGGGAAGAAAAAGAAAGGATCCATGTAGGTGGTGGCAGTTTAGGTAAGTTTTGAAGGAACCTACAGATTTTAGGAGACAAAGGCAAGGAGAAAATATATTTTAAGAAAGGAGAGACTTGTGAAAAGGTGGGATGGAAACCACATTCTGAAGGACTTTAACTGGCAAACAGAAGGGTTTCTATTTTATCCTAGAGGTAACAAGGACAATGGAGATTTTTGTGTCAGAGAAGTCACATGGTCATACGTATGCTTAAGGAGTATCTCTTTTACAGTTGCACGTTGGATACATTAAGAAGGGGAGAGACTGGAGGCCATGTAGGAGTCTTCTGAAATAGTTCAGATGAAGCAGGGTGGTGGTCATGCAAAGAGGAAGCAGGTAGTAGATGAAAGCGATCTTATGGAGGCAGAAATGACAACCTGGCAACAGACTGGATGTGGAGGGTCTGGGTGGGGAGAGGAAGATTTAAGAATAACTCTTAAGGATGCAAGCCTGGGTGAATGGAAGGATAGTGGTATGCTTGACAGAGACAGGGAAGTTAGGAGGAGAAAATGAAGAATTTTGTTTTAGATATGTTGGGTTGGTAATGTCTGTTAAGCAACTAATGATGCCTAACAGCTCAGAAGAAATACTAGTGCTAAAAGGAGAGATACATATATGAAAACAGATCTGTGCATCATTTGCATGGAGATGAACATAGAATCCATGGAAGCTGACTGAAACACAGAGGGGGTATACAAAGAACCAGAGGGCCCAGGACAGGGCATTATTATACAGCCATAGTTAGTGGATAGGACATAGATGATAATTCAATGAAAGTGACCAAGAAAGAATCATACTTCATATCAGCCAAAGGGGGAGGGGAGAAGATTGATTTTTGAAGGCTTACAAAATACATGCAAAAAAATCCCCAGAGATGACATGAAGAGATTTGTCCAAGGTCACATATTTGGTAAAAATAACTAACTTTATACACAACTATCATATTTGAGTATGACAACTGGAGGTAGGTACTGCAGATAATACTCTTTTGAATTATATGTTTTTCTATCAGCAAAGATCTGTCTTCTTTCCCTCTTTTCCTCCCCAATCTCTCCTCGCCCACACTGAGAAATAAAGAAAAGCAAAAGCCCATGTTAAAATATGTGGTATAATAAAAAAAAAACAAATTTTGGACTATGTCCAAAAAAAATATGTCTCTTTCTGTACTTGAGTTTTACCCCCCTCTATAAGGAGATGAATAGCATGTTTTATCATGAATCCTCTGCTATTATGCTGTGTTGGTCATTGTGATGATCAGGGTTCCCAATTCTTTCAAATTTATCTTTACTATATTGTTGTCAATATATAAATTGTCCACTTGGTTCTGTTCACTTCACTCTTCATCAGTTTATACAAGTCTTCCTGGGTTTCTATGAAACTATCCTCTTTGTCATTTCTTATAGCAAATCACATTCCATAATATTTATATACCATAACTTGTTCTGAGGCATCCCCTCAGCTTCCCATTCATTGTTACTTTAAAAAGAGCTACAAATTTTTTTTCATCCTTAGTTGAATTTGTTTTGCATAGAATTAATCCTCCCTCTCATTCCCCATTTTCACTTCCATTTTGCCATTGAGTGAAATTTATTTTCTGTACCCAACTGCACATGTCTTCTTCCTTCCTGTGACTAGTTCAGATGACAATGAGGTTCAAGTGCCAGCTGCTTCCCTCACTCCCTCTCCTTGGTTGTATAGTTGATTACTTTCCCTGATTATGCGAGATAATTTCCCCCAACCTTCTTTTTCCTTTCTCCTACTCTAAGTGTATTCTTCTCCTCTTTTCATTCTTCTCTTAAGACCATCAAGACATAACAGAACAATTCCCAGAACTTGTTTAGACTTTCTCTACAACTTCAGAGAGGACTGAGAAAATTAAATTGATTTTGTTTCATTTTTTATTGATCCTATTTACAATTAATTGATTTTGTCCTGTAACTGCATAAGTCATGGTTCTTTGTCTCTGAACATAGCTCAGAAATTTGGCTGGCCTGTAATGAGTTAAGTTTAGAAATCCAGTTCTCCTCTAATCACTGTTCCATTCTTGCCTCAAGGAAATCCGCTATCCTTTAAGGATGTGAGTGGACACGAGGGAATCTGGTCCACTATCTCTAACCTTGCAGGTGGACTCAAACAATGAACATTTCTTAGTCACAGGAGTTCAGCTACTCCTCTGAGTTAAAGATAACTTGTTATTCCTCATAATAACTTCAGCTCCTGAAAAACTCCATAACATCTTTGAAGGCCTACAAGATGACCTGACCTGGTACATTTCTACAAGACATACCATTCATTCATCCCTGCCCTATTAAATAAGAGTCTTCTCTTCCCCCCAGGAGTCTGGAAGTCTGCTATCCCTGTGTTTCAACAATCCGGCTAGCAGCTGTTGTGGGGGTGTAAGACCAACACAGCCCCAGCAACAAGCATGCCGCAAAAGCACAGGTTCTTTTGATCTGCTTAACTAAGGAAAGCTACGTTAAGAGGTTGACAAGCTTACTTTAATTCAGCATACAAATATCATTCACTTAGTTCAGGGGAAGAGACCAGCACACTGAACTTCAGAGCAAACAAATTACAAACATCAACAGACAGACCAAATACAGATTCATAGTTACCAACATCTAGGTTCAGCCCGGGAGCTCAGAACAAGGGCTGGCCCAGAGTCACACGCGCCACCACTGCTGTGGGTTAGAGCTCCAAAGAAGAGAAGGCCAACCCCTGGTTTTATATCTTTTTTAAGCAAGTGAGTCACACATGCGACTCACCCATGTGACCACTTAAACCCAGGTCTAAGAGCCTCTGATGTCCCAAACCTATCACTCAAACTCATTTGTAAAACTAGGCCCTCCCCTGAGTTAGCCCCACCTTGGGCCCCACCTTAGTTACCAATCCACACCCACATAGGTTTTACACCTAATAGGAGTTTGGGCCTGGGGCTTAGCACCTAGTAAGGCTCAATGAAATACACTGAATTACTCAAAGGAAACAAACCAAACTTTTCAAGGGCACTTGTTGAACTAAGTGCTAAGAGCCCATTTTGCTTATCAACACACCCTGGTCCACTATCAATGGCCTCAAGATGCAGATGGGTCCCATAAATCAATCGAGCATTCCTCTAAGACAGAGAAGGGTGGTTGTGGGCCCCATGAATGTTAGCCCACTTCTCTTAATGTAACCAATCATGTTGTCCTCACCCCCATGATGCTGCCAACTCTATAACCAATTGTATTATTTTCCTCACCTAACCCTGTTCTTTAGGTTTCCTCACCTATCCTTCCTCCTAACTTTCCTATTTCAATTAAAGGCACTGTCATTCTTCCAGTCACTAAGGTTCTCCATCTCAGAAACATCCTTCAGTCACATTCATCCCCAAATGCAATCAGTTGCCAAGTTTTGTCAACTCTGCCTCCACAGGTCTTGCATCTACCTTGGTCAATTTCACAAAACAACCTAGTTCAGGCCCCTGTCACCTTGCTTTTGGACTGCTGTATCAGCCTCTTAATCTTAATTCAATCTCTCTCTCCTTTCTACTATACACTAAAGCACAGGTCTGACTGTATCACTCCTCTGCTCAATAAACTTTGAGAGCTCTGTTATCTATAGAATAAAATGCAATTTACTTTTAGTAAAAAACAAACAAACAAACAACAGCAACAAATCAAACCCTTATATCATGTTCCAGCTTGTTTTTCCAAGGTTGATTATACATTATTCACCTTTTTTGCTTTTCTCTATACACCATATTCAATCTCTGTAACTTTGCAAAAGCTGTTTTCCATGCTTGGAATGTACTCCTTGCTCACCTCAGCCTCTTGCAACCACTAGCTCCTTTTAGGGCTCAGCTTACATGCCACTTCTTTTAAGATGCCTTTCCTGATTTCACTGACTATTAATACATTGTACCTCTCCGCATTTTAAATGTTTATGTTAGACCACAGATAGTAGTAACCTAGTGGGGAAAGTTACCTTCCCAAATCTAAATACTTGAAACTATGAATATTAAATTTTTAAAAAGTATAAATCTTTTCTAAGTGAAAAGGTATTTAATCTTTAGTTTTTGCTGTGGATTGACATATCAAAATTTTACAAACACTAAAGCCAAATCTTTTTGAACTTTCATAATGTGCCTTATGCATTTTATCAATTGGAAGATGGTTTTACAACAATTCAGATTTTTTTTTCACACTGACCAGACAAGACCAAAAAAAAGCTTTAATTTTCTTTGTATTATTGGATCATATCACCTTTTTCCCTCACCAATTATCTTTCTCAGTATCATTTGTTTTAAAACTAAATACTATTTTAAAAGAAATTGTTAAAAACATTACTACTTAAACTGCCTGGCATTTATGTTTTTTTTTTTAAATTCAACTAAAAGCTTTATGAACCTTAAATAAGACTGAATTTTCCTTTAGAAATCACTATTGGAATACTCTAGACAGATACGACAAAGATCTTTTTATTTAGTCTTGAAAACAACTACAAAAAAAGAAGTGAAAGCCAGAGAAAATGTCTGGATTAATTAACGTTCTGTAAGACTGTCTTTATATTTCAGGTGTTTGCACATGTTCCCACTGGAAGAACATGTGCCACATTTTCCCAGGAGCAATAATTGTCCTCCAACAAATGTGCCTTTCTAGTTAAGTTATCTTGAGAATCTAAACTTGAATGGAAAAATCTCCATTCTTAAGATACTTGACAAAATGAAGTTTTAGTCTTCATTGCTTTTGTTACCAATCTCCAGAAAAATAAAATAAATGAAAGCAACTACGTAGGCCAAATACCAACTAGATATTGTGTGTGTGTGTGTGTGTGTGCATGTGCACTAAATAAACATATTTACATAAAATATGGAAATTTTTTCCTATAAATTATCACCACTATGAAATGTATCAGACAGCACTGATTTGTCATTTGTGGTTCTAGTGCTAAACTTTCAATTAATAAGAGCATAAAAATGAAATTCAGATACACTAATATCCTAAAACATATGAAAAAAATCCATAGCAAGTGGCACAGAACAGAAAATTAATACTTGATTGATTGCCAATGAGTGTGAACATTTCTCACTGTTATAAAATACATTTTCTTTTACCAGTTACCTTTGGAAATTCTCCCTATTCATAATACCACAGGTTCCATTTGCAACTTTTTTTTTATTTGCAATTTTCAATGGACAAATTAGATCAATTAGGTACATCAATAAGAAATTTTACTCTAAAAAATGAACTAAACTATTCCACCCAAAATTTCCACACACAATATAAGTGTTAAGCAAACAAATCTATAAATAGAATCTCAGAATAGTAACAAAAGATATACTTATTTAGGAACTTTTCTAAAAGAAATCAATACTACCAGGAAACAATCAAAGAAAGAAAAAGAGAAAGAAATTCAAATGGAATTACAGGAGAAAAAAAATAACATAACAGATATTTAAAGAAAAGAAGCACAAACATGAATATAACCACTGCTGTCTCCAGGACATTCTAAAATTAGACAGCTCGGCTATGATATAACGTGTATATGTATATGTATATGTATATATATTGATTAATATTCAGGACAAACTTTAGGGATATCATAGCAAATGTCTATTCTACTTGAAACAAATTCACTTTACAAGAAGTATTTCCAGCTGGCACTCATATAATCTCAAAGAAATACTCTTTAAACTAAGAGGAACTCTGCAGGACATGGGCAGTAGTCTACCTTACCAAGGAGGTCCCTCACAGATAATCTGTTTCAAATTAATGCAGTTCATACTGTGAGAGAATATAAATACCGGGATTTATCACCAACAGATTTGTAACACATGATTAAAAGATCTCCTAGGAAATTTTGTCTCCTAGTCAAATGATAATACGATACTTGCCATGCTTGGCAAGTTAATCAAAACTTTTTAGATTACTTTACAAATTAGGCCAAGGTCATGGGTTTGAACTAACTGTGGGTCAATTAGTTCACCTTCTTCCATGTCAAAGGCTGCATGTTCAACATCAGGCTGTCACTTTGTAAAGCATTTGCTTTTGGTGCTTGTATCAACAAAAATCCATCACCTTCCCAGGAGAACAAAGTACATGTCTGACTCAGGGTAGTTTTATTTTCACAGGTGAAGGAAAGCACATAAAGGGACAGTCATAGAATTTTACAATTGGAAGGGACCTTATTCCTTATATCCACCTTATCTTCTTCCTACTGGTGGGGATTCCAAACTTGCCTCACATATCCAATGCCAAATTTTGTTATTCCTTCCTTCACATCTTTTGCATACATCTCCTTTTCTCTACTCATACGGTCACAACTAGTGTTCAGGTCCTCAACACCTCTATCACATTACCTCTACCACACCACTCACTGATCATATCCACTGTCACCCTTTCGTAGTGCCCTTCACGACCATCTACTTATATTACTGTGGTTGCTTCCTAAGTAGTCTCTCTGATACCTCTCTCCCACTCCCCTGTTCCAACCAATCCAATATACCTTTGCCCATAATCTCCTTTATGCTGAGATCTGGTCAAATTACACCCCTTCAGTGATTCTCTACTGCAGGCTAAATAAAGTTCATATGCTTTAACCAGACTTTGAAACATTTCACAGTTGGTACTATCAATTTTATTTCATACTGATCCTGTCTAATATACACCAGCCAAACAGGGTGACTTCATATCTCTGTATGAGTCCTACTGTTTACTGCTGTTGTTCTCTACCCTTGGAATACTTTTTCTCTTCTTGTACCCCCTTCCCTTGCCTGTTGAAATCCTGACCATCCTTTAAAAGCCCTGACCCAAAGCCTCCTTCATGAAGCCTTCCTTGATTCCTGAAGTCTGTAATCATCTTCCCTAACTTGAACCTCAGTAACACTTTGTATTTCTCTTCTAGCATTTACGTATTATTATGTATACAGTTATTTATATGTTTGTGTCCCATATTCCTACTAGACCATAAACTCCATGAAGGCAGGGACTATATCTAAAATCTCTCTGACAGGACTTTGCACATGATAGGAAATAATAAAACTGTGCCTACTTGAATATCTGAATAAGAATGCTCAAATTAAGGAAAAATGTTTGCTACTTCTACTGTTTTACTCAAATAGGTCCTCATTACCTTTTATCTAGACTATGTGCAATAATTGTCTAACAGTCTCTCTGCCTCAAGTCTCCTCACTCCAATCCATATTCCACTTAGCTGTTGAAGTAATTTCCCTAAAGCACACCCAAGGAACTCTAGCAGCTACCTATTATCTCCACGATCAAATATAAACTCCTCTGGCTTTTAAAACTCTTCATAATCTGGCCTCTTATTACCTTTCCAGCCCTCCTACACCTTACTTTAAAAAAATTAATTTCAATTTTATTTTCAGTTCCAAATCCTTTTCCTCCCACCTCCCATTGAGAAGGCAAGAAAAACAAAACTTAGTACAAATACATATAGTCAAGCAAAACAAATTCTCACAATAGCCATATCCAAAAAATGGGAGAAAAAAAAAGGAAGAAAGAAAGAAAAGGAAGTACCCTTCAGTCTGTACTCAGAATCTACCAGTTCTCTATATGGAGGTGGATAGCACATTTCATCAGTAGTCCTTTGGAAGTATGGTTGGTCATTGTTTCCTATATCTTACATACATCCATGTACTCAATGATCCAGGTACATTGGCTATCTGCAGTCCCTTTAAGACCACACTCAATTTCTCATTTCTGTCCACTTTGCACTAGCAGGTCCTCTAATACCTGGAATTTTCTGTCTCTACACTACTGCTTCATAGTTTCCCTGGCTTCCTTCAGGACTGAGCTCAAACCTCATATTCTTCTAGAGGCTTTTCTTGGACCTTCAACTGCTAATGCCTTTCCCTCTCAGATTACCTTCACATGCTCTGTCTTTATCTTACATGTACCTAGACATTTATATGTTACATCCTTCATTAAAGTGGGTCAGTCCTTTTGCCTTTCTTTGTATCTCTAGCACTTAGTCTGACACATAGTAAGTATTTAACAAATGCTCACTGATTGACTTAGCCCCCAGAATCATAATACTAAAAGTTACTTAAAATGAAAAGTATATACTAAACACTACAGTGTAGTTCAATAAAATTGGAAAAGCACTGTGGAATATTGGATAAAGCACTAGTCTTGATTCAGGAAATCTTTCTTCAAGTTTTGCCTCTGACATATGTTGACCATGGTCAAAACCACTCAGTGCCTCAGAAAATTCTCTAACACTATAAATTGAAGAACAGTTGCTGAGGGAATATGCTCACTTTGGAGCTCCCTGTACTGATGAAATCACAGTGATGAGATCACCCAAGTCTTCATTCAGCATTAGAAGTCTGCAACAAATATGGTAACAAACATATCACAGGCTCTAACTGGCAGCATGTATAGCAGAACAGAGTCTACAAACTATAAGACAGTAAGATTGGAAAAATTCTAGTACACTATTAAAGGGATGATTAATAAAAAAAACCTCAAAAAGGAGGTAGTAATCACAATCAGCCAGCATCTCTTCATCAAAAGCAGGCTATGCTAGACTAACACTCATTTCATTTTTCGACAGTTACTAGTCTGGTAGGTAGATCAGGAAAAATGCTGTGGGTATAGTTTACATAGATCTTAGCCAAGTACATAACAAAATCGCTCAAGTCATTCTTGTGGACAAGACAGAAAGATGTGGGCTTCACAACAGTACAGTTAGGTAGATATGGAAGTAGCTGAATGCTGGACTGAAAAGGTGGTCATTATGGGGTCAATATTAACTCAGAATCTGCTCTTGGACCTGCGCTGTTTAACATTTTTATCACTTAACTTGTATTAAAGCATAAATGGAATGGTTATTAAATGTGCAGATGACAAAATCCTGGAAGGGAAACATAACATTCAAGATTCAAAAAGAATCATCAGGATAGGCTAGAAAACTGAGCTAAATGAAATAAAGTGGCATTTAAAATGGCTAAATAGAAAATCTTACATTAAGTTCATTTTTAAAAAAAAACAAATACAAAATGGGGGAGTTATGGTGGATAGCACATTATCTAGAAAAGATCTGGAAATTTTAGTGGATTGAAAATTCAGTATGTGTCAACAGCATATTATGGGAGTATTACATTCAACTGTGGATATCACATTTTAGGGAGGATGTTAATAATTTGGAAAATGTCTGGAGGATGGTGAACAGGATGGTAAAGAACCATGAATAAATACTATATAAAGATTTAGCTTGGGAAAGAGAAGATTTAGGGAGGACATGAGAGTTTGTCTTCAAGTGTTATAATGTCACCTAGAAAAGGCATTAGAGTTGGTCTGCTTAGCCAAGGAGAACAAAATTAACAGCAATGGAATGAACTATCAAAGAGGCAAACATAAGCAACTTGTAAAGAGCAACTTGGAGCTGTCCAAAAGTTGAGAGGGCTGATTTTGGTTCCCTCTCACTGTTAAGTCTTCACATCACATTTTAGGATGACCATTTGTTGGTTATACAATAGATGACTAACGAGGTCCCTTCCAATTGAGATTCTGTGAAGCAATTAAATATCTAACTATATATGTGCGCGCGCACACACACACACACACACACACACACAGAGTTCTTTTTTAGTGGTCAACATCAAGGCAGTGAAAACTTAAGAAACAGCTACCAAACTCCCGGTGAAAGCAGATCCAGCAAGAGTTAGGGCCTCCACATTGTGGATGGCTGCTCAGAATCACACACAGATTTTTGTTTTCCTAAGAGTTGCTCAAATATCAAATAAATAAAACCTTGACACATGTGATGTGTGTCCTTCATCCAGGCTTGGACAACCTGCTTTCCAGGTGCATTTTGATCAGAATGTAAAAGAGAAATACTGAAAGAGAAGCAGCTTTATCTTCTAGACCATATGACAAATCCATTTAGAAAAAGATTTTTACTTTCTTAGTTTAAATTTTAAAGAAAAAGTTTATGTGCTACAGTGCTCTCCTCATTGTCAAATAATTAGCCCTGAGGTCTTGTGGACAGGAAGCAGAAGCAACAGGAAGCTCTTCCTAGACACTACCAATACAGAAAATTTTTTATTCCTATGTTCTGTGGTGTAAGGAATGTTAGGTGTTTTAGTGGTTTCTTTCTTTCTTTTTTTTTTGCCCTAGAAGGCATATTACTATGGTATCTACGTATTCTAAAAAAAAGACATAAGAAGACATCTTGAATTAGTGCCACTTCTCCCCCCAGCAAAATGTTTCTGAAACTTTTACTGACTTAAAAGGAATTCTTTGACATGGCTTGACTGCTACTTAATAAGCAAAAGGAAGCCTAAGAGACAAGGAGAATTAGAAAAATGTTGTGCCTGAATCATAGATCTATATAACTCGGAAGTGGTAATTATTTTTAACTGGAGCAAATACAGCCTAGGATGCTTAAGCAATTAAGAAATATGACGAGCTTTTAAAAACAAGCAAAAATGAAGAAATTTACTATGTAAATTATGATGAATTGATTTCTACTTATATAACTGTATGAACTGAAAAATGTCAACATACACAAAATGCCATATTGAACTACAAATAAGAGACCTTTAACTATCCCCACCCCCTCAAATGTAGCTTTATATCAAAACCCAATACAGTATATAATCTGTATTACTTTTCACACCCGTACCTCCCCCTCTTTTCAGAGATCTCATTTTATGGGTGTTGGGGGTGTGTGTATATGATACAAACCTATAGTAGTGCCCTTTATAATTTTTGTCCCCTTTTTTCTGGAGTTTAAGTAATTAGTGATTAAAAAGATCTGTCATGTGACACTTTTTTCCCCTACTTATAATTCTGCCAAATCTCAATGTAACATTTATTCTAAAAATATTAACATGTAACTGGGGGAAAGGTACCTATTGCATATATGGCACCTAAGGAAACAATCTGAAATCCCAATGTCTCAGTGTAGTAAAATATAATCTATAATATACATAGGAAGACATCCTTGTTTATAGTAAAAGATTTGGATGAAGTATGAGCAAAATATTTTGGATAGCATTAAATAAGAGTAATATAGAAATAAGAAGAAATATAAAATAAAGCTCAGATATTACTACTTTTGGAACACATAAAAAGACATAAAAATCCCAAACATTTTATTTATAGAATTTCTCTATAAAAGTTGGTTCAAAATAAAATAGATCTTAAATATGGATATTTTTCCTTTTCCTTATGCTACTACTTAAAGGACTTTTAAAAAATTACACATTTTGCACATCAATTGTTTGCAGAGCAAACAACTCATGAAAGAAACCATAAATACAAGAACTGAGTCTGAAAACTCTACAACAAAGATTCATCATTTAAGTAGGTGTTGAGTTAAGTAAAGAGCACAGAAGTTATCTAATGATTAAAACATTAATGTAGACAATATGAATATATTCGTGTTCTTTTTTTTGACTATCTATAACATAAGGTTTATTGCTACTATGTGAGTATTTTTCCAGACACCTAATTCGTGTCTTGAATGAAATAGAGATGCATCAGTATTCACAAAGCAGAGAGAAAGAACATGGATATCATGCTACCCAAAAGAATTTGGTAATGAAGTAATAGTACAACATGTTGCCAAAACTGCTGCTTAAATTTAGAAGAGATATGGGACCCTGTGTGCACTATTTTGGCAAAGAATATACCATACTTATTTTTTTTTAAATATACATATTAATATTTTAGTTCAAGTACCACTGGAACGTCAACCTACTGGGTAGGATTGATTCTGGACAAAGTTCTTTGTGTAAAATTAGTCTGTGATAAAGTTTCATCTTAATACTAGAAAATGGAAGACGTAACTAATGAAAATACAGGGAAGAGCAGAATACCAATCTCCTTCAGAAGTGCAAACTCTTATGAGGTCATTTTCTATATGGCTGAGTTTATGAAGAATTAATTTTCTTACAAAAAATGATAGACCACATTCATTCCTATTTGATAACCTGATTCAACTGGCAAAATAAAAGGATGAAGCACCCAAAGGGATAAATGACACAACTGTTAATAAGTTTTAAACTTTACTTACTTGCGTACTTGACATTCTTTTTTGGACCTGTTTTTATAGTTCAAAATGAGGAACAATAAACATGGTGAGACTACTCTGCACTCCCTTTGGGTTCATCGTTTTCTCAGAAATATTAGTCTTTTCCTTGGTTTCCTCCCTCTCCAGCTTCCAGTGCAAGAGGAAGGTCATTCTCTAAAACAAATCTTTATTAAAGACTCTTGGATCCCAGCTAGTCATGTCTCTCTTACTAAATCAAAGCTGGAGGGGAGTTTCTATTCTTAAGTGAAATGAAGAGTACAAGAGTTGGTCTTTTTTTCCTTCAGTTTCTTATCTAAAGGGTCCCTAGTCACATTCTTATTCTCTGTATCTCTCAAGTCTTATCTGATGAACAATTATTGACTGATTGAATGGGAAGACTCCCTAGTGATGTTCAGGTGGCTTTGACTTCAGAAATCATACCTGAGTTGGAGTGTTTGTGGTCGCAGGAGATGGTGATTCACTGATTTTTGGCTCGCTTGGGGATGCTGCTGAACCCTGAGACTCCTGGCTGGCTGGCTGGTCCGGAGACAAAGCATCGCTGCTGTCTTCATCAAATGAGAAATCGCCCTGAGTGTGGGGATAGTCTTCTTGTCCAACCCCTACAGGAAGAAATGACTTTAGTGTTCTCAGGTACGAAAAGCTAAGTTATCTAATGAAAAAGGGAAAAGGTGTTACTTTCATTTCCTAAGATAGTTTAAAAAATATTTTAAAAAACAAATGTGCTTACAACAGGTTTGGGTCATTCATATCCTCTTAGTGACGAATCTATGAAATCATGCCCTTTTGGCATTAGTTATTAGAACTTACGCTGGCGTTTAACTTACTTTTAAAGTAAGATTTGGCAATAGGATAATTTTAAATGTTTATACAAAAATAGTAATATGTGTTCCTTGGTTTTTAGATATGTGGCATTTTATAAATGAAGCTTATATTAAATACCTAAATAAACAGTGATAAATTCTTACTAAATTATTTTCCTCATGTTCATTGAAAAATTCTCCACAAAAAAAAGAAAAAATGATGAGTCTTTGTGCTCTAGTAATGCAATTTGTGAGAGCTATTTGTCCTTTAATAGAGAGCCATCTGCTGTTCAAATTCCTTCATGTATAATACCACAAAAGCTTTCATCTTTTTAAAAAGTAGTTTGTGAAAACACATAAAAAGATGGAAACTCAATGAAGATAAAATAAATTTAACATGTAAAGTATTTACTGTGGACAGTGGATAGAGCATGAGGACCTAGAGTCTGGAAGACCTGAATTCAAAGTCAGCCTCAGACACTCACTAGATCTGTGACCTGGGCAAGTCACTTAACCTCTATTTGCTTCAGTTTCCTTATCTGTAAAATGGGAATGGTAATAACAGCACGTACCTCTCAGTGTTGTTGAGAGAATCAAATGAGATACCATTCGTAAAGGCACTTAGCAAGTACCTGGTACATAATAGGTGCTGTGTAAATATTGCTAGTATTATTATTATTATTTTTGCAGGGGGGGAAGGCAAGGCAATTGGGGTTAAGTGACTTGTCCAAGGTCACACAGCTTGTGTGTCAGAGGCCTGAGGCCATATTTGAACTTAGGTCCTTCTGATTCCGGGGCCAATGCTCTACTCACTGCGCCACCTAGCTGCCCCTGTTATTATTATTATTATTACTATTACTATTAACATACATCTGCTTGCACTTCTTCTGTAATATGAAAGGAACCAAGTTTGTACCAATGATTAAATAGGTTATTTTTTGATAGAGGGAAAAGTAATAACTGGAAACATTAGTGGAGAGACAGCCAATGAAATGAAAATGGAATCTTACTGGCTTTGGATTTAAGTTTTTTCAAAAGCTCTTTTCCCTAGAGTAGTAAGGGTTTTCAGACTTGCCTATGATTGCTTCCTTAACACAGGAATCTACAGGAAGGATGTTCTTTTCTACTAGTTCCATTGGACCAGGTCTTTGAGCAATCTTCTCATTCAGATCATCTGCCAGCCGAGCTCTCTTCAGTTTCATCTGTGTAGCCTGCAGGGATGGCTCTGCAAATGTTTCTAAAAGAGGAAAGATAACTTTGATCATTATTTAATAAACTATCACTATCTTATGATATTACTTCTGACCATCATATTTAACCTCAATCTGATTTTTATAGGTTGTCAATATATTTATGGGGATGACATTGCTGTGTAGTCATTGATAGCCATAAACAGTTTTACATATTAGAATAAACTTTATATATAATTGTCTCTAGGGCCTCAAATAAACATGAACTTGAATTTTTACAAAGTATAATATAAAGTTACCTGCTGATCATTTATCATGGGAAGCCAAAATTCATATTCCTAGTTGCTTTAAGGAAGATAGGCATATAGAGTTTCTCAATTTTCTAGGCTATTCCATATGGGTGAATCAATACACAATCATGTCTTGAAAGAAGAGGATGCTCAATTTACTCTAACACCATGAAAAAGAGCCCCTGGTTTTTTGGTTTGTTCTTCTTTGGAATGTAAATTTTGATATGGCAGGTACTTTGTTTTTGGTTAGCTTGAAAATTACGATACTCAGGTAAACTGCAATATTCACAATGAATGTGAATGAATATGGGACAGCTACCAACTTATAGTACTAGTCAATGCTCAATCATTCAGGGAAGGATAATGTAACATTTATCTGGGGTTTTTATTCTTCCTCTCTGTCTGTGACTGCATTTGATTATAAGCATATCTAAAGAGTTGGACGGAATGAAGATGAAAATTAATCCATGTTTATTTCTGACTGTTCCTGAATCACACCTTTCAAATGAATGGTTTGGATGTTCTTCTGGACTTAGAGCAACAAGAATATTTTATGTCCGTCACAGATATTTGTACTACACAATAACTATGGTACAACCAGAGTTACACTTGTGTTTTAGCAAGTCATTTATAATAACTTTCCCACTTGAAAATGTAAAAGGATTAATATATTTGTTACTTAATTTTTGCTCTTTCAATGTCCTATTGCTTATTTGTACTTTCTATCAAAGTTTTGTATTGTTGTCATAAATGTAGAATTCATTATAATATGTGCTTACCAAAAATGTCTGTCTTTTTAAGAAATTCTGGAAGATCATACATAGCAAGGGCAGAAAAAGTGAAATGAACCATACCACCCTGTGGGTGACTTTAAAATGCTCTTTCTTGAGCTTATTATTATTAGGATAGGAGGTAGGAGAATAATGGCAGCCAGCCTTCCTTTTTATCAGTATCTTCCTAACATTCCCTTCCCTTGCCCAGGTATTAGAAATATTTCTTCAAGGAAACTGTGGTTCTCAACTTATAGCTTTCAAATAGAAGCTAATAATATTCAAGAAAAATGTCGACTTTTCCTTTAATGTTGCTGCAAGACAACTAAATACTCTATGATTCCTTAGAGATTTTAAACTCCTAAAGTAGAACATATCCTCAGTTTTGAGTACTAATTTGTTCATTATAAACATACTGATTTTTCCTCTGGAAACACTGGGTCTCAGTTATTCAAATTCAGAAAACAATTCATAATCTTGCTTGCTAAAAGTTTAACTAAAAATAGCTTACTTTTAAAATACAGGGCTTGTTTTAAACCTTCTGCTGTACAATTTAAAAGAATCATGAATGGCAAGTTCTTTTTCCATATCAAAAAAAATCTTAATTTGAGAATGAAAGCCCTCCTCAAGCTGTTAATGGTTAATGCCCCAAGAATGACAGAAAAGAAAAAAGAGGAAATAATTCTTGTCAGCAGCTTAAGCCAGAAATAGGGGCTTCCAAAGGAGTCTGTGACATTTGTTTATAGGTCCCCAGCTAGTTGATTATGATTATCCAGTCAAATTTCAAGACTCTGAAGCTGCTTACATGGACCTCTTCCCAAGACTTAGGAACATTTCTCTTATGGAAAGTGAAAGATAGACCTTATTCTAAAAAATGTTGATATTCCAGTTTATCTTATGTTTCATGACCTAAAAGTCTCATGTGAGAATAAAGAGCAAAGCTTAGGATAAGTGGGTGTGTTGGGAAGAATGCTTTCTTCTCCTTTATAGTTACTTCATCTGTAGTCATGCATGATTCTGGAAGTCTTCAACAGAGTTTATAAGAAGAGATAGGGTGGCCTAGCCTTCAACAAGTCTTTTCAAGTACTTTGAACAGTCCAATACAGACGCCTACAGTGCCAGTGCTAGGATTAGTTGATCTTTTTTTTTTTTTTTGAATACTAAGAATTGAAATTACTGGGTCTTTTGATTCTATCCAATTCTGTAGCTCTCAGAGTTGTTAAAATGAAAATTAATGCTGCAATTGACTCTTTTTCTTTAAGAAATTAATTATCAGAGATAGCCCTTACCTTCCAAAATGTGCATTCTGACAAGTTCAGAACGATCTGGTCGACTACGTATCTTGTGCTTCAGAAAATTTTCGGTCTTTAAAAAGAAAAAGAAAAGATCTAGTTTCATTCTATTATTAACTAGATTTTGAGCTTTATTGTCATATTTATATTAACCCAAGTCCTCTATTACACTGATGCATATGAGAGGAAAAAGAGAAAGTAGGAACTATCACATTATACATAACTTTAAAAACTGTCATTTTAGGTATTGGTATAATGAATAGAAGAAGAGATGAAGGAATAGTTATGATGAGGTGCTAATGATGGACCACTAAAAGGCCCTAGATTTTCCCCATGAGGCCTAGGTCCCTGGCATTTGCCTGGGGCACCCAGCCTTTCCCAGTTAATAATCCTTTCAACTGCCCTTTCATTATGGCCCTCATTTGTTTGCACCTGGCCCCACCCTAGACCTCCACTCCTTAATCCCATCTGGACCCCTTCTCTGTTACCTGTGGATCTGTTACCTCTCAGTCACCCCAAGCTCTTGGCCACACAATAAAAAAGGTTAGTCTCCTTTACCAAATTGCTCAGATTCCTTAAGAGTCTGACCCAATACAAGCCTCACAGGTAGAGCTGGTTCTTAAAAGTCCCACCCACTTCTATTGGTGAAACAATAAACCTTGTCTCTGACTGAAGGCTTGAATTGAATTCTTTCAAGGCAGGACCCGTCTTTTGCCCTTGAATTTCAGGGTTCCTAGCACCCCTAGACCACAACAGCTATAATCCCGTATCTTCAGAAAATGTATTTTAACACTAAAAGGGTGTTTTGGGGTAATAAGTCAACAAACTATATTGTACAAGAAGGGTTAAGAAAACTGTGTAATGAGAAATTTTCTAACATGTTTAATACAGTATTGTTTCATATTTGTTTTATATGTATGGCATTATTTTCCTTAACTTAAGGCAAAGAATATAAAGGTTTAAGATTTTTTTGCCCTTCAGTTAGAACATAATGGCAAACTCCTAGAAATCTTGAAAAAGTTCTCAAGAGTAAAAATATTTTTAGACTTCCCTGAATATTTATGCAAATGATATGGAAGTAATTTCCCAAGGGTTCCATAGAGATGGGACCTAGATATAAGCAAATTATTTTTCTAAAGCAAAAATTCTGAATCATGATATTTATTAAACATTATGTTATAAAGGATCTAGATTTGAAATTTGAATAAGCCTAATACTGTCTTTCATTCCGCCTGATTCTTTGACTCTTGGTTCAGAGATATATGTAATGTAACTTCTATTAGAAAAGTCCTTTGTGGGTTTATGAATAGGTGAGAGAATATATCATTTCTACAGGACAGAAGATGGAAGATTTCTTCCCCCAACACATATCCAAAAAATGTACCGTTATGCCCCACATATTAGGAAGAAGAAATAGGCCAACTCTATGCTGAACATATATTACTAGTTTTTTCTTAAAAGTTGGCTGTCATTAATTTTTCATAAACCTATAAAGTAAAACTGTCACAGGACATTATTATTTTATGTTCACTACAAACTGTTTAAAATCTCAGATTCTAGCAATATGTCCATTTCCTGTCAGCAGGTACTTTGGAATACCCAGAAGTAGAACATATTGAATCAAATTTCTTACTCTGGCTCGTTCTAAGCTCTTTATCTGCTCATGGAATGCCGCAGGACTCTTTAACGCTGTGAAGAGAAAATAAATAGTTACTTTAACAGGAAAAGATTTTCCTAACATCAGTACAGAGAATATTTTAAATGTTAAATCTTATAAACCATGATATGCT
The DNA here is from genome assembly GCF_011100635.1 of Trichosurus vulpecula. Taxonomy (NCBI): domain Eukaryota; kingdom Metazoa; phylum Chordata; class Mammalia; order Diprotodontia; family Phalangeridae; genus Trichosurus; species Trichosurus vulpecula. The sequence goes on along the minus strand of NC_050581.1, from coordinate 46,619,301 downwards.
GATGTTTCTCATTTGACTTGTTCTTGTGTCAATAATATAAGTTATTTACTGAGTTATTTAAGGAGTTAGCTCATTGAAAAATTTTAACTCTCATGGATCGAGATGAGTATTTTTCAAAGATTATTTTTCAAATTTACCATGTGCTTAATCGATATTTGTTTGAGTTGATTACTTGTACGACATAATAGAAAAGAGGGAATTAACAGTATGGATGCATATGCTAAGAAGCAAAACAATGGCAAAGCTACTGTTCCAGTCAATATACCAGACAAATTCAGATGATTCAAATTAGCACTGTGAGGATTTTCTTGGCTACTATTGCTTTTCTTTATTTTGCAAATGTATTTCCTATACCAATAGAGTGCCAGGATCATAGGATCACACATTTCTAGCTCAAAGGTAATTTACAAGTCAATCTCGTCCTGTACACTCATTTTACAGATGGGGAAACTAAGGCCCAGAAAAATTAGGATAACTTGCCAAATGTCACTAAAGTGCAAAGTGAGGGAACTAGAATTCTAATCCAAATCCTCTGGCTCCAAATCCAACATTTCCCTACACAGATATGCAAAGCAAGATTAGCTAGTTGTATGGGATAAAGTGCAGAGAACTCATGGATTCCAAAAACTCCATGACATAGTTTGAGCCTAAACAAAGAGACTATTAAACTCCTTCAAAAAGACACCTACTCACGTGTCTGATAAGTGAACTTTTAACTGGAATATCAACTTAGTGAACATCATCAATTCACTATCCCTAATGATGCAAAGGAGTGTTTATCAAAATAGTCTACATTTTGGATTCAAATTAGTGATTTCTTCTATTTTTTTGATTTTTTTTTTGTTTTTTCTGTAGAGTATCTACAACCATGCACACATAACACATTTATCACTATGCTGTAGCTGAAGCATATGACTGGTCTTACGTGGTCTGATCTTTCATTTCCAGGCCTGTACTGGTCACCTCTTGAAGACTCTAGTGCTATTTTGAGCCCTGATGCTTGGGACTCTGCAAAGGCTCACATGAGCCAAACCTAGTATGTATGCCTGGCCTGACCTGTTCCAGCTGCCAAAAGCAGGTTTGGGCAAGTGATGGCTTGAACATCATAGTCAATTCATTTGCATAATCCTACCCGATTGGTTGATAGGCAAGCTTGTTGTAGTGATGTAGCTATGAAGATTATCAAACCAGCTTTTGTCTTCATCACAATGCAAGAGATAAAGAATTTTTTTATCAAATGGAGAGAAAAATTATTCCTTATATACAACCATACAGAAGAAAAAGATCACTCTCAATGACAGAGAAATTTGAGGAAAATTAATTTGCTTAATTATATCCCTTCTTCCTCAGATTTTTTAGGCTGGAAATGAAATTGCTTTTTGGAAAGGGTCAATTTATGAGAAATATATATATATATAATTAAAACTTTTCATAAGAAAATGACAGATTAGAATTTTAAAATATGAAAAATTATACTGGCTCTCTAAAAACTTCCAAAAAGAATACAATCTGGGGCATACCATGAAATTTTTTAAATTTAAATTTCCATAATTCAGGCCCATTTGGTTATATAAACCATGTAACTGCAACGGAAATATATCACTTTAATGACATTATGAACATAAACTTAGGATTTTATATTTGGCTTTACTTAAACACATCTAAGTAAGCACAAACCCTTCATATTGCGTTACTCTAACATGAAAATAAGTTTTTCAACCATTGTGTAAAAGCAAAAATAAATCCATTAGGCATTATCTTTTAAAGATTTGCAGTCATTTTATATGAGAAAATTCAAACTAATCTTTTAAGGAATATATATTTTCCCAAAAAGTAAACTAAATATTTTTGGTGAGGAAATCCCTCAACAAATGCAATACAGTTTCTGTGTGTGTGTGTGTATGTATGTCTGTGTGGATATGTATATACACATATGTGTGTATCTGTCTCTGTATATAGATAGATAAATATCTTAGTGAGTCAAGAGCCTGGGGCACTTTGATTGAGTGACTTGCATAAGATCACAGAAGTACATGAACCCAGGTCTTACTGACTCTGAAGTCAACTATTTATCCATGATATCATGCTTCCTTCTCACTAGGAATTACCAACAATGAAATCATGGGTCTGCAGTAAAATCATACCATGCTGCAGTGCCCTCCTACTCCCTGGCAAATCTCCCCACCAACACTTTCTCAGAATAGGATTTTTTGACCCCTAAAAACTCCACTTATGAATTCACTTTGTATCAAATGGTTAGCATCAACAATTCAGATATTATAAAACCTCTTATGAGACAAATTCATTTTGACAGCTAGTGTTATAGGTCTGAATTTTAAGTGACTCTTATAAAGTATGTCTTACGTGGCATGATGCCCTGGTCCACTAGCTGTTCTCTTGTCCTTCGTTGTTGTAGCCTCAGCTGTAATACTAGAAAAAGAAAAAAAATAATTAATTTACATGAGATTTCAAGAGCCAATACAATAAATTCTGGAAAGATACAGTCAAGTTCTACAGTTAAGTTTTTGTAATTGCCAAGCAAATTTGGACATCTATTTAGACTATAACCAGACAGGTAGAATATAACTAGCTTGTGGTCTTAGTGCCTGACACATAGGAAGTGCTCAATAAAAATTTTTTAATTGATAGGATGATTTTTTAAAAATGAAAATAACTCTAAAGTTAATTCACTGTAATTTCTATAATTAAAAGTCTATATAGGATTCTCTAATGAAATTCTAAATTATCCTAGTTTTTAATTATTCTATTTGTTGTTTAATGATCATATATAGTAAACAAGAGGTTATAAGATTTGGGAACACAAAAGCTTCAATTCTTAGAAACAGAAAAATTCCTTCAAATGACTTTTTTTTAAATTTTTTTTATTTTTTTTTATTTTTAGTTTACCACACACGGTTCTACATAGTTTTGAGTTCCAGTTTTTCTCCCCTCCCTCCCCCCTCCCTCCCAAAGATGGCATGAAGTCTCTTATAACTGTCATGTATAACTTCGCATTGAATTCAAATGACTTTTTAATGAAAAAAACTTTTCTTATGGAAAGATTAACTCAATTTTGTATTCTTTTCCCTAGCATGAATAAATTCATATTATCTTTAAATAAAGAATAGGAATGCATAATAAGAATAAGGCTGATATCCCTGTGTGCTTTCAGAAATACCTGAACCCCCCCCTCCAAATATAGAGTTCTTAGTCTAAAGTCTAATTTTTGTTGCATAGAAATAACAATACCACGTTGCATTCTGGAATTTGTAAAATGCTTTATCACTTTTCCCTGACATGTCAAACCTTGAGAGCTGGTTGAGACTATTAAGTAGGCCATTAAATGAAGAAATCAATTTTGTTTAATAAGACTCCAAATATTCTGTTAAGAACTCCAGGCAACATCAAATATGGCTTTAATACAAAATGTGTAAATTCTGAGACATATATACATTATGAATTTGGCTGTTAAGCAACTATTTTATTGTTTCAAAACATTTTTATCTTGAAAAGTAAAGTATTTCAAGAAGAAAACTTGAGCTACTTGTAAAAGATAATTTTCTTACAATTTGTATGCAGCTTCAAATGAATTTTAGTATTAATTTAAAATAATGGTTCATAATTTTGAGTTACAACTGAAACAGGGATCATTGAGGTCAATAAAGAAGTTTTAAAGGATCTTTAAAAAAATATTCTCTGACCTTCTTGGCTAGATTCCCAAGGTCACATCTTCCCCTCAACTATCACAACACAGAGGACATGTCCTCTTACAAGTGATAAATCCATGAAGACATACCAGATGAATGACCCCCAATTTATAGGGGCAGCCACCCCTCCTCTCAGGTTGACTGGAGTAGGGAGCACAAAAGAGGATTAATGCAGAGCAGAATGGCTAAATGGCCCCTTTGTTATGATCATAACATGTAAATGTCATGGTTTTAAAAACTACTAGGTAATATCTGTATAAGTTTCATTTTAATTCTCAGTGAAACGGAAGGAGTAATAGTTTTGGGATCAGAGAATGTGGCTTCAAATTCTGGCTGATATTTATTTTCTGAATAACCTTGCATCAGCCACTTGACCTCCCTAGGTCTCAGCTTCCTTCTATGCAAAATGAGGAAGCTGGGTCTGATGACCATTAAAGTCCTTTCCGTTCTAAATCCAATGAGTCTGTGATCCTTAGGGGCATAAAACCTCATTGATATTCGACTGAAGTTTAGGGTAATAGAAAAGGCTGCTTGTTGGTCACTGTTATGACAGACCAAAGAAAATCCTACTAAGTTATATTTGTTGAAACATTCTTTTCACGTTAAAATGTTGTGGGATACTTTGGATTGATAGTGTTCCAACATGAAGATCACTTTCATGATAACTTTTGGGCTTGTTAGGGATAGTATGTTCCCACTGTACTTTACTGGGAACAAAAGTAATCTCAGGAAGTGACCTGTAGAACTGATGGCACCAAAATGGCTGTACACTTTAGCATTTGGCTATGAAAGACAAAGTAATACTTTTCAGAATTTATCCACAAAAGAGGAATTTTGAAAGCAAAAGAGAAGGAGGGGAGAACAATCTGGGTTTAAATAGGGACTAATGTTTCAGAAACATGACCATACAAGACTGCTGGGAACTTCTGACCTCAGTTTCATTGTTACTTGGAAGTCTTAGGAAAAGAACGGAGGCAACAAAGAGAAGATAAAGGAAAAATACTTTTCAAAAAAGCCATTTTGTGGTACAAATGTATCTAAATGGAAGTATCTCAGTCACTGCACATTCATGGAACAAAAGAGGTGAGGTTCTGATGATTACTTGGTTTGCAAACATTGGCCCTGTTGCCCTAACTGAAAAAAGATTACAGCTTGTGCATTGGTCATTTTAGCTACCCTTCATGTCATCAGATAGAAACACTGTCACTTTATATTTGAAAACAAATGATAAATACTGATATATTCATTAATCTATTATTAAGGTAATAAAACCAACAACATGGTATTTTTATACTACCATTCAGTTTTTACATTCTGCTTTCTGGCTGTTATGTTCTAAGACAAAATGTTCCATATTTTATTATAGGTAGATGTAGTTCTGTCTGGAGATAAAGAAGTGATCTTTCTATAAATTTTATCATTACTTAAATATTTTCTCTAAAGCAACAAGAGATACATATTATCTTGCAAACAATATTACTCAAAATAATGATTATTTTATTATCAATTCCCTGACACGTATGTCTGTCCATTTAACCAAAAATTTTTGAGCATCTTCTATGTACAAAGCACTGTGCTATGTAATGAGGGACCAAAAAAGATGAGAAACAAAGCAGACAGACTGTGACATACAATAATTATAAACAGAATGTAAGTGAAGGCATTGGGAAGAGCATAACTCTAAGAGGCAAATTCACAAATGACTATGAAAGTTTTGTGTGACTTTTGGTTACTGCCAGTTAATTTCTCCATTTATGTCTACATACTGAAAACATTACCAGTAGGATCACATTAGACAATAAGGACAAATAATATTATATCACCACGGTGTAAGAAAGACATGCAAGAGTACTTGCTGGTCATGTGAGAGGGTAGCAGTATTGATAGCTTCATTCTTCACTTTCACTCTGGCTACTTAGTTCAGTTGGTGCCAATATCTTAGCATATATCTCCCATTAACCAATTAGCTTTGATCTGTGCTTTGGTTATAGCCATTAGGCAAGTACATGCCATTGGGCAAAGAAAGATAAGCAAGTGAGCATGTTGGTGCTCATTCATCATCACTAATGAAAAAACTAAGAATTAATTTCCAACTAATGGCTGACCAACAGCATCATCAGGACATGTGAAGTAAGACATTTAATAAGATAATCAAAAAGTATTTTTGTAAGATTCTCTTAATATTTTGTTAAACTAAACATTTATTAAGGATTCATTATTAGGAGCAATGTATCGTGTTAGACACAACAGATAAAAAGATAGCTTTAGCACACACCCTGCATTCAAGAAGCTTATTAATATAATAGAGCTCAGCACCCTTTGATACTTTTAACAAAAAGTTTTATTTAAAAAAAATAAAAAATAAATTCACACACTACTTAGTTTCCAAGAATGACTATATAAGATTAATATTTTTAGCTTCACAAATGATTTCTATTATCAGGAAATCTTATGAAGAGAAAATACAACAGCACATATTCTTTGTACAAATAAGCACACCTGGCCACAGCCACAATCAGAATTCCAGAAAAACAGTTAATTTACAGACTAAGGACTCTGATTGAAGGAGTTGAAGTTATACGTACTGTAATGTGCTTATCAGAAATCACTTTTCCCTATCTGGCCTGAAATCTAGACTATGTGCTTTTTATATAGGCACTATCACATTAACTAGCACTATAAATATAGTTATCTTTACCAATAATTTATCTTAATAGAGAGAAAATTAAAAAAAAAGTATTTTTATATGTCTAAACAAATATGGGCTTGTGAATACACAAACATGAACTAATTCCCCAAATAATTCCCAAAATATTTATTTAATTACTGCATCTTATTTCACTATTTTTATAATCCCCTAATATTAAGCATCTCTCACAACTGAGAAATTAGAAGCTGTTAAAAAGCAACAAATACTAATCCTCACAGCTTGCTTAAAAAGAAAAGGCAGAAGTAAAGTATTTGTGGTATTGTGTTAGCTGAACTAGTTCATATCTGCTGGGTAGAACCAAACTGTTGTTTTAGGATCAATTTTCATTTAGAAATGCACTGATTTTTATTCAAATGCTGCCATTTAAATAATTAAACTTTCTCTGGTGCTGAATTTCAAATGCTTCTTTGTTTGGTTCCTCTTATCTTTGTTATTGACTACATTTTCCACTTTACATGTCCTCCAAGGAATTGTGAAAAAAAAAATTTAATGCAAGGTGTATCATAGGGAAAAGATTTTTAGGTATAGGAACTGGACCTAAATACCTGTTGGTACTAAAGAATTCCCGGGAGAGGAAACTCCTACCAATGCATCTTATAATATTGAGAATTGCTTAGAACACTGAGAGGGTAAGTGACTTGTCCATGGTCATATAGCCAATCAGCAGTACCAGGGGTAAGAACTGAACTCGAATTTTCCCAGTTTCAAAACCAGTGTTCCTATTCAACTATGTCATGTTTCCTCTCTGCAAATTAAAGCAAAATTTCAAAAAGATTTTTATGTTTCTATTTTTGTACATTGCAGCTAACTTTTGTGTTGTGTTCTCCAAAGAGAAATTAATATTATTTTAGGTATGAAGCAAAAGTACTAAGCTAACACAGCCTGACAATTTTACAACTATTATATTAAAATTAGTTTCAAATGTTTCTCTGATGTGGCTCAAAAAAAGATACCATTTCATTGCAAGTAGAAAACATTATATGGCACCTTACGTATATTGAACAGTTTAGTATAAATGTGGCAAGTCTGAACAAAACATAGTCTCCTGCCTGAGTAATTTATAAGGACACACGTGAAGAAAAACAAGTTAGAAGTGATATTTGCAAATAGAATGCATGGCATATGGCCATGTTAGCTGGAAATAAACAGGTTAGCCAGAAATTATTCTTTTATGGGTAGTGGTGGTTGTTTCCAGTCTAAAGGATAACAGGAGGAAACAAAGTGCTAATGAGTGGCTGGGCTTTGCTTAGAATAAAATGTAGAAATATGAGTGGGTGAAAAGACAAAGAGAGCTACTGGCAGAGATTTAGCAGACCAAAGGCAGCAACAGAGGTATAGAAACAAAGAATGTTTTAAAAGCATTAGCTCAAGAAATAAAAGCATATAATTAAGGCAAAAAACAAGATAAAGAAAATAAGAAAATAACCCTAGCAAAAGATTATTCTCAAGACACAAGAGTAGTTAAGGTTAGAAAGAAGTATCTGAGGTAGTACAGATTAAAAAAAGAAAAGATTGCCCACAGAGTAACATAGTAAGAAGTGGCAGGGCTTGGGCAAGAACTTGGTATGTACTATTCAAATATCATTAAGTAGTCAATTTAAACGTATAAAAACAAGGAAATTCAGAAAAGCTAATATCCTCAAGTTACCCTTTGTGTTTGGACACTGGAGCGAGTTATTTGGCCTCAAAACTTTAAGCTACAAAAATTTAGCTCTGATTTGAGAATATTATCAGTGAAAGTCAAGTTACCTGGTAGCACCTGTTTAATAATGGAGTAAAACTTAATATAAAAAAAGATTATGGTGGGGAGAACAAACGGTTGATCAAGACCTAACAGAAACCCTTTGAATTTTCTTTATAATAAAGGTTTGTTGCTTTAAATACTTAATGAAGCCTGTAACTGAAAAGATACTTCAAAAAGGTTTAGAAACTTGGTAACTATTAGCAATGTTTCTAAGTACCAGTAAAATTTATTGTGATAGATTTTAACATTAAAATATTTATTTGGTTTCTTCAAGCAGTTCCAAAGTTCTTCATTCACATGGATAAATACTTTCCAAGTGGTCCCTGTAACAAAGAAAGTTCCCCTCTGGAGCCATTTTGGTTTGTGTACCATGGGAAAAGCAATGGGTAGGGAGTGAGAGGACCTGGGAAGAAATCCTTATTCCAGTTACTTAATTCCTATGGGCTTCAATTTCTTCTTTTGTAAAGTGAGAGAGCGGGATCAGATGACACCTAAGGTCCCTAAGAGCTCCAAACGATGGTATCTGACTTAAGCCTTTCCTGCTATGGTCTGTACTATTTCATATTCTGAATTTTGTGAGAACTTTAAATTTAAACCTCTACGATGGCTCTACATGGCATGGAGGTGATCTTGGGTTCTCAAAGATGATGCCAATGGAGTATAAGCTCTGATAGACTCTACCATGCTGGAAAGATTTCTCAAATCACCCTGGCAACAGACAGCTTCTATTGCTTCTATTTCCCAAGGACCTAACTATATAGAGAGAGACTCATCACCAGTAGGCTGATCATTTGATGATGAATTTTTTCTGACCATAGCAACCTATGAAACAAAGAAAAATACAAAATAGTCTTTAGTCCTGGGCTTCTCAGCCTTTCCGCTTCTTTAGTTAAGGTGGCAGAATGGTAGAAAAGAGAACAGAAAGTATTAAGAATTACAGTGTGTATACCATCTATGAATATTCATTTGATTATTGGCACTCTGATTACAATATCTTTGTGCAATGACCAAGCAGACCTACTGCTGCTAGACATATATCAACCTTGACATTCTTGCTATAGATGGAATTCAAAGAAAGAAGGAAATTATAGCTAAATGAAAGGATGGCTCATAGAAACTCCTTGGAGGGACAAAGAAAGGAGTGATGAAGTAGGTTGTGTTATGTCTCCAAAGGCAATAAGAAACATTTCATGGGATATCTGATCATCACATATTGTAGAACTAAGGAAAAATACTTGCACAAAAACCATCATAAAAACAACTGTAGCTTGTTTATCAACATCAAGTTGCTGAGGGTGAAGAGACAGAGAAATTCTACAAAGAAATTGATATGACCATGCAAATTAAATCAACATATATTCTGATACTTGGTGATGCCAATGCAAAGGCAGGAAAAGGTGAAAATCAGGAGAAATAAATGGGAAAGCATAGTTCAGAAAAAACTGGTAGAGGACAAAGACTTAGATTATATAGAAGCTTAACACCTTCATATCATGAACAATTTCTTTGCATAAAGAAGTGGTAGTTACTGGATGAAGCAAACACTGAATAACATCACAAAAAATGAAATGGATATCCTAAGGGATAAGAAAAAACTTGCAGCTGATGTGGGAGTTACCAGCTTTCTGTGCACAGTTGGAACATTAACTTGTCAGAGCTAAGAGGAAAAGTACTAAAAAGAAAGACTAATAATTTTTTAAAAGATGGTATACAAGCAGTTAAACTATCAAAAACTGAGAAATACAATAGAAATGACAGTGATTCTAATAACTTCATATAGAAGTTTGAACAGAATAAATTAATTGCTACAAGAAAGACACCAAAAGAGCCCAGGAAATGCCTTGGTCAGCCAATATCTGGCTTACTTGCCAAATGGAGAGAGATGTCTGCCAAAAGCAATACTGGGGTAGAATATAAACTTGTTTGTAAAGTCTAAGACAGAAAGATGATGTATAATTATGAGTAGTATTATCTCAAAAAGCAGAAAGAAACAGTGGAGGGTAAAAGATGTTTAAAGAAAGCTAAGCAACATATCTAAGTAAAGCCATCCCAAGGACACAAGAAAGATAGATCAATGGAACAGAGTAAACACACAATTTACAGCGGCAAATACACATAATAACCTTATATTTAACAAATGTAAAGACTTAAGATTTTAGGATAAAAACTCCCTATTTGGTAATTGTTGGGAAAAATGGAAAGCAGTATGGCAGAAACTGGACATAGATAGATATTTTACACCATTTACCAAGATAAGATCAAAATGGATCTATGGCCTAAATATAAACAGAGATTTTACAAGAAAATTAGAAAAACATAGAACATATTACTTATCAGACTTATGGATAGATGAACAATTTATGCATAAACAAGCAATAGCAAAGTTAGGTGTAAAATGGATAATTTTGATTACATTAAATTTAAAAAGTTTTGTACAAATGAAACAAATGTAACCAAGTTCAGAAAGAAAGCAGAAAATTGGGAATAAAACTTTTAAAGATAGTTTATCAGATAAAGGTCTCAAATCTAAAATGTAGAAAGAACTTTGTCAAATATATAAAGTATAGAAGTCATTCTCCATTTGATAAATGGTCAAAGGATATGAACGGGCAGTTTTCCAATGAAGAAATCAAAACAATCTATAGTCATATGAAAAACTGCTCTAAATCATTATTGATTAGAGAAATGCAAATTAAAACAACCTTGAGATATCATTTTACACCTACCAGATTAGCTAAAATGATGGAATGGGAAAGTGACAAATGTTGGAGGGGATGCAGAAAAATTGGGATACTAATTCATTGTTGGTGGAACTGTGAACTGATCCAACCATTTTGGAGAGCAATCTGGAATTATGTCCAGGAGTTATTAGACTACTTGGGCTCTTTCTGAAGATAATTAGGGGAAAAGAACCTATATGTTTTAAAATGTTCATAACAGCTCTCTTGGTGTGCCAAAGAACTAGAAATTGCAGGGATGCCTATCAACTGGGGAATGGCTAAACAAGTTGTGGTATATGATTGTGACAGAATAGCTTATCATTTTTATAGCACAGCAGTAAATGACTTTTAGAAAAACATGGAAAGACCTGCACAGAATAGCAAAGAGCAAAATAAGCAGAACCAAGAGCACATTGTTTACAGTAACAGCAACACTGTTTTAAGAATGATTTTAAATAAATAAGTTATTTTGATTATTATAAATACCCAAATTAACTATAAAGGACATATGGGAAAAAAGCTTTCTACATCCAGAGAAAAAATTGATAAATAGAAGTATATATGGAACAATTTGACATATACATATACCTATTTATGTACATATCATCTCTAGGGTAGGGGAGGAGGGTAGAAAGAAAAAATGTATATGATAATTTTGTTGTATATTTGAAAGGAATGGCAAGTTATGCATAGAAGATTTGCAGTTTCATGTGCTATTATCTTTTTTTATTGTACAATGCTACAGAAATGCTTGTTTTATTCCATAAATTAAAAATAAAATTTAATAATAGGAAAAAGACCAAAAAGGTAGGAGAACAAACAAGAAAAATGGAAAAGATTTCTAAAAATTATAAACAAACATTTTTATTCATCAAGGACAGTAGAACTGCCACACTTAAGCCCTAACATCCAGTCTCAATTGTAAGGAAAGGTTGTACTAAAGAGGAAAAAATAGGAAAAGCAGTTTGACTGGACCAAGTATATGCACAGGAGATCAATCCATGATGGCAGTGACACATGTGTGAGAGACTTAAGGGATCAGTTTACAAGGTATCTGAAGGATAGGAAAGCATAGAAACTGTGGGAAAAATCTCAGACTTTATTAATCCTGAAAAAAAAAAGGTAATTGAGAGAATATCAATAACTCCTGAAGTGTGTATGTATACATTTTCCCACTGAAACAAAATCTTTACGACAGTCACCTATGCATGAATTGAGGCTATCTTCCATGAAGGTATAGTACTAGTAGAGAATGGTCAGGCTGTTGTAAGCAATATTCAACATTCATATCTTTATCATTTCACAACTGACTGAAAGATGGAGAGAATATGAGATCCTAACGTATTTATCGTTAATTATAAAAATGCACTGCTTTGGTAAAGCAAAATGTAAGAAATAACAGTACCCAACCATCTCTTGATTATAAATATTAGGTGAGAAGTACAAGGGAGATATATGCTCTCCACTGTGATGGAGGTGATAAGAGTACAGAGTCCAAGTTAAAAGAAAACTGCTTGTGGAAGCTTGTGGTGCTGTAAATTCCTCATTGAGGATGTTGTTTTTCTGAGCCCTGGAACTTTACAGAGCATCTCAAAAAGGACATATGATCACTCAAAGGAGTTTGTTCCCACCATCCACACAGAAAAAGCAAAATGAAGACTATTTACTGACCAGATAATAACATACATTTGTATGAACAACCTACAGAGCTTGTTCCTCACAATATATATCTTGGAAAGAGGACACAAATGCAAAATGAGGTGGACCTCAGAGCTGAATGAGAAGAAGAGAGTGGGCTAGACTGTATTCTGGAAATACATGAGAAGGCTTCATAAAGGAGCTAGCAAGAGTTTGTAACAACAATGTGGCTTGCCACTACTATGGCTGTGTAAGACCAATAACACCAGCACACAGAAGGGCTGCCAGCACAGGTTCTTTGATCTGCTTTTCTAAGGAAAATAACTTTAAGGGATTAAAAATCTCAGTTTAATTAAACATACATATATCATTCACTTAGTTCAGGGGAAAAAACCAGCACCCTAAACTTCAGAGCAAACACAAACAGAAATTACAAACAGAAAATACCAACAGAGCAAATAACACAAACCAGTAGACAGGCTTCCAGCTTTCTGTCCAACATCTCAGTACATAGTTAACCAGGGAAGCACCAACATTTGGGTTTTCAAGTCAGGGGACACCTTAACAACAGCTACCCAGAGTCTCGTCTGGTGTAATCACACAACACTCTTCCAGTGAGTGAGAGCCCCAAACAAAGTGCTAACCTCTGAGTTTATATACCCTTCTTAGAGCCCAAAGACTTGACACCTAATCAGCAAAATGGTGTGGGCCTGCGGCTTTGCACCTAGTAAGACTTAATCAAAGGCATTTGATTACTTCAGTGCTCCAAAAGCGAAAACAGTAAAAAAGTCTTGCACTGATTAACATTACAGAGTTGGGTAGTATTTTGACAGTTTGAGAGATTTGGGGCAGACATTCAGCTGAAAAGAACAGTATAAACAAAAAGCCATGGAGAAAGGAATATGCAGGCAGGTTTGGGGAACAGTGAGTGCTCCACTTTAGATGGAACAGAGTTCATGAGGGAAGGAGTCAGAGGTAAGGCTAGAAAAGTAGATTAGGGTCAGATGCTGATTTTGAGGCCTTCCATTTTATCTCTGATAACAAAGGGACATCACTGAAGGTGTCTGAGAATGAGGGGGTAAGCTGGCATGCAGACTGCACTAGGGCTGCCAAGAAGAATAAAAGTTCCTCAGATGAATAGTAGGTGTGTGATCTTGGGAAAGTCATCTTATTTCTTTGAGCTTTCATTTCCTCAGTTGTAAAATGTGAATAATACTTATAGTACCTGCCCTACAGAAGTGTTCTGAGGAGTAAATAATATTTATGTCTGTGAAGTGTTTTGGAAACTGTAAACTGTGATACTATTATCAGCTACTATAACTGTTATAATGAATAAGAGAAGACCCAAAGTCATGAAATCCTTAACTAGAGAAAAGCAGTGGTGATTAATTTTGCCTACACGGAGCCATAGGGAAAAAGTATATGGTATAGTGGAAAAAGTGCTAGCGTCAGATACCAGAATTTGAACACATGCCTTGCTACTTATGAGTTATAAGATTGTGAATAAGTCATTCTCGGCCTCAGTTTCTTCATCTGTCAAATGAAGACACTGGATTAGCTTATTTCTAAGGTTCTTTCAGGTTATAAGTTATATGATACTATGTTGAGCTGTCAGAAATTGACAGCTCGTGAGCTGATCTTGACCTGGGCTGACAGAAGGCCAAAAGAGAATTTTTAACTATGATATTTTTTAAGAGAATTACTATCAAGAAATAATGCTATGAAAAAGGGAGGAGAGTAATAGCAAAAATTTTTTAAGTTCATTTTTGAACTTGCTGAATTTGGTTCTTTACAGAATTTTTCTGCATTTAGACTAGACAGACAAGAATGGGGGGGGGGCTTTTATACACACACACACACACACACACACACACACACATACATCATTAATAGACATTCCTGTAATTCATTTTCAATCAATCAATAAATATTTTTCAAGTGCGCCCATTTCAAGTACAAAACTTTGCCAGGCTATTCTAATTGGCTTTCAATAACATTTTTCACCTTCTCTCTGTTCTACCTTGTAAAAAAATTTTTTAAAGAAGGAAAAATAAATAAAATGCCTTCCCTGAAAGTACACAGCAAAAACCTATATGTTTCAGTGGACTTCTGTTATTTATAGATAGATAGATAGATAGATAGATAGATAGATAGATGTGTGTGTATACATAAGTGTGTGTTTAGGGATTTTTAATATTAGAAATGTTTATAGATCTAAGAACATTTAATAAAATTTCTGTTTTTCTCTAAATCAAAACTTATCTCCATTATTAAAAGCAGGAATCTCTATTTAAAATTATCTTTTTCATAAGCATAATTTATTGTATAAACAGTAAATAGTCTTTAATGACACTCTGCCTTATCTGAAATATTTATAGTTACTGTCTCCTAAATAAAAAGCTATATAATTCATTGTTTGGGCTATAGTACTAGAAAATATTATTCTTCTATGGATAACTAGTGTTGACATGTTTCAAAAACAAATGGTAGAGCATATTGAAGAGATTTGTAATTTTCATAAAGTGGTATTACATTTTTACCTATGAATCCTCTTTTAAAAAGATCATCCTTGGTAGATGAATACAATTTTTTCCCCCTCCCTTCACTGCTATCACTTCCTAAAACATACATAAAACACTCAATGGACCAATAAACCTCACGCTTTGAAGCATAGTATTATGCTATGTTGAATAAGCTAAATTTACTAGGGCATGGTGTGAATAAGACCCAAGTGGCAATCTGGAGCCTTACAGAGTCAGATTATTAAGAGCTGGAAATCACTTAAATCACCAAAACGTGCTTGGTTCTGATTGTAAAGGTAACTGAGTAAAATTAGTGTAAGCCCATGAGTATTAGACGAGGAAAATATACAAAGCATATGCTTTATGTTATCATAGTATGCCACTGCAAGAAAAGGACCACTGAAGACAGCCACAACTGTTTCCCAATTCTACTGCAAATGACAAGACAGACCTCTGCATCTCATTTACTGCCAAGCTACATAATGAAATAATGAGTCATAGAGTTGTCAATTCACTACTCTGGATTCTATCAGTTTTATCAAAATAGAATAGGACTAAATCCATTGAAATAACTCACCTGGCTATTCTTTCTAAAGCTAATTATGGTAGAAACATAACAATGAATTTTATTTTAATCAATACAAACTCCTTTTCTCATTTCCTCCATTATTTCAGAACAATTTGTAATATTAAATATATAAATATCACAAACAGAATACTTACATAACTCTATATTGCTACACATATTAAATATAATTATGTTACAATCTCAGAATTGCTACAGATGAGAGGCACTAAAAAAAAGAGAATTTTGAAGGAGTAGCTCAATTCAAATGAACTCAGAGAATGCCTTAACCTTACTTTGAATATGCACTTTTCAATAAGTATTATCTGAATCTATTCTAAAAACAGAGTGCACCATATTAAAATACTAAGCAGTGTTTAAGTAAATGGAATCTTGCATTAAAAGTGTTTTGAAAAGTTTTTTGTATACTTTTAATAACATTTTCCTGTGCAAACACCAAAAGTAGTACTATAAATGCCAGCTCTAATGCTATCACACTAAATTTATTTTTCACTGTCTTGTTATGTTGTATGAATTCAGCAGTAATTTAGAGGGGCAGGCAGGAGAGAGAAGAGAAAAGGGATTACTTTGATCTATAACTGTGCTGATCTCTAGGGAAAAATTTGAGAATTAGGCAAAGGGAGTTGGAATATAAATGGATGGGGGTGGGTGGGTGATAGAAGATAGGCATAACATTTTTTTTTAACTTCCGTATCATGAAAAATTCACACAATGAAGACTTTTACAAAGGCAAAATTAAAGCACCATAGTTTATGATAATTAAATATATTTTTAACAAAATCTGAAGTTATATTTTCACAGATCTCTTTAGTGAATTATGGAATCACAGGGCTCAAAGTACCACAAAGTAAGTAATCACAAAAACTGGAATGCAAAGAAGCCAAAAATAAGCTGATGGTTGTCCTGTAAGAACTCTGCTATCTGTACTGATTAAACAAACTTTCATCACTGTTTCTTGACTGGAACAAGAGTGGGAAGGCACATACTTAGAGTAAATTTATTGGATAATGTAAACAGAAAGATCATTTTACACAACAATTTTCATATGGCATTAATATTTTTAGTACAAAAAAAGAAAGCACATAGTGCAGTTGTTGACATAAAAGGATAAATTTAAAATAATTAGGAAACAGTCATATTTAAAAACCTGTTACACTTTAAGAACAAAAATGAAACCTAAGGAAAAATTAAGATGGTAACAGAATAACAACTTTCATTATTTTCATAACTGTCATATTTTGGACCTGCTTAAATTTTAGCCTACATAAATTTGATCAGAAAACCAGTATTTCATCATTTAGCCTTATGATACTTTGTTAACTCATTGGGTGACTACTGCTCCTGCTAGCATAAAAACTTAAAAATGGAGCATGTTTCTTTAAATTAATTACTGATTTCAAAAAGTCCCCATTTTGTTTTTGCTAAAGTTGTGACGAACTGAAAGAATATCACTTGTGATCTGGGAATCTGAGGCCCACCTAAAGTTGCATAATGATTGTTGATGACAGTGATAAGGGCATAAACATTGCTAAGTCAAATAAGAAGCAATTTAGATTTTAAACAGTACTAATAAATTTTTAAAAATCACAAAATTATACTTGGCTAAAAATTGTAAAAATAAAATTTCTATGTTACTCATCCCATATGGTTCCAACCTCCTGAATTTGAAGATAACACTGTTTCTTGTTCTTATGGTAGTCATAGATTCCACAGTTTCAGACCATTAGTTTTTCTGGGTTTAGCTATAGGTGATTGGATAGAGAGACACTTAGGCTCTTATATCTTAATACTTTGTAACTGAGGAATGTAATTTATGTAGAAAATTCTGTAATCACTTTGTGCAATTTTTACAGAAGAACTTGTCATAAAAGCATATTCAACAATGAATGAAACACCCAACATGACTAGCGTTCTGATTTAAACACTGACAAGAATAGGTCAATTCAAGGATGTGAATGAGTGTAAGAATCAGAAACTCATGCGTAATTATTGTAGTACTCTGATCTGGGTGAGAGATTTGTTAGTAGTTGCCTAATTAGAACTTTTGTGCACTCCTATTTTTATAAGATCATTTTACTGAGTAGCTAAAAAGTGAAAAATGTCCAGTCTCTCCATTTACCTGCATAGCAGCAAAAACTGGTCTTACTGGGCACAAGGCTGAAAAGCAACCAAGATAAAGATCTCACAAATTTCCAGCCACAGACGTCAACCATGAGCAGAAAGTGGCTAAAGGCCAAGGCGGAGCCAGAGGGTGGACCAACGAGGCCCAGAAAAGGAAGGAACCACAAGGTGTAAGATGGGCAGTGGCTGGTCACTGTTGGGGCGGAGGAAAGGCAGACAGAGCCTCCTGTTGGAAAGAAAGGAAAGGGGATTCTTGCATAAAGCCTCATTTTGGTGGCAGGACCCCAGAGGATCAGTAACCCCCCCGCCCCCAACATCAATGGCAACAGCCCCTCTCCAATCTCCGCTGGAAGGCATTGGTTATGGGGACGTGTTCTTGCATTGTGTGTGAGCTTGCCTGGAATTACTTGTATTCTTTTTCAGACTGTGGAAACAGAAATCACGCTTGCTCCACTGTGAAAACGATCAGAGGACATTACAAACTTTGAAAACAAATTTTTAAAAATAAACTTAGATTTCATGTTACTGATGTAGCAAACGAGTAACTTCTGTGATGATCTGTTCTCCCTTTTATTCACTGAAAACTTAGACTTTGAAACATGAGCTGTTCGTAGTTGTCTGCGGTAATAACAGAAAAGAGAAGGTAGCAAGCGCTGGACTCGGAGTGAGGACAACATGACTTTGAAGCCCGCCTCAGACCCCCACTGCCGATGTCACACAGGACAAGTTACTTGAATCTTTCTTTGGTCTCAGTTTCCTCATTTATAATAGTATCTACCTCATACAACTGTGAGGATCAAACGAGAGAGGCACTTGCAGACCTTAAAATATCACATGAATATTAGCTATTAATGAGTGTTGTTGATTATTAAAAGTTTATTTGATAGAGCAAAATACTGCCTCAAATAGCCTCTATCAAGGTACAGAATCACACAAGATTCTTTGAAAGATGAAACAAGGCAGAACTTGGTTCACCAACTGTTTCCTTATTAATATCAAGATAGGTATAAAAAAGGGAGAGGTAAGCCTGCCAAAAAATACTTTCCACTGTCATGGATGATGTCTAGTACAGAATCCAAGGGAAAGAGGAATTTTGTATAGATAGTAAGGTCTGCCTGATGCAATGTTTATGTGTGACATTATGTTGATTACATCAAGCCCTAAAATACTACAGAGCCTTCTAAGTGAAATCTATAATCATTTAAAAGAAATGCCAGGAAAAACCAAGTAGATGAATTATACCTGTTTTGTCTAAACTATGATGTAAAATTGGACAGACAACCTATACAGCTGGTTCATCCATAGGCTTAAGCACCCCTTACATGGGACCTCTCCTGTTTCTCCTGGCTGCTAGTGTCTCCCACTCCATCACCCCTGTATTCCTGCAACGACCCCCCCCCCAAAAAAAACCCAAACTAACTTGTCTTAGCTTTACTGTGGATGTTTTATATTTATTTATACTTGTTTCACCCAATATGTGTGTTTCACTCAATAGCATATATATAAGTTCCTTGAGGGACTTGTTTTTTGTATTTGTATTTTTGTATTTGCATCCCCAACATTAAGTAAAGTGCCTGACACATAGCAATAAATGTTTATTGATTGTTTGATTAGATAAATACTGGACATGCTAGTACATGGATAGTGAAATGGATCCAGAACTGAATGGTAGAAAGAGGATGAATCAGACTGCCTTTCAGAAATAACATAGTTTGAAAGGATTAAACATTTTTCTGAAATGAAGCTCCACCTTTACAACATCAGCCTTACAGTATAAAAGTGAGTCATGGAATTAAAGCTGTAGATCACCTATATGTCTGTGGGTGTTAGTAGATTATAACATATTACTAGTAAATAACTGCAAAGGAAAAGTCGTAAAAAGGATCAAACTGGAAAGATGTATGACCAGAAAGGAGGCGGGTGGCAGTTACACAGCAAGTGTATAACTTGATAGATGGTACGTAACCAATGGACACCCTATATGCTCACTGGTATTTACACAATGTCAAGAGATCAAGAAGATCACTAGCATGTTAGGTAGGTTCCTTTCAGAGAATCTATGGCAGAATATAGGCATGATTTGCACAAAGAATGTGTGGACAAGATGTGTTCAGCACAACTGAAAGCAGTTAACCACACACTGGTGAGATCACTGGCCCATGGAAGTATCAGAATACTGAAGAATAAGTTAAACTGTTTGATACAGTTTCTAGAAAGTTCCTCCCACTAATGTCCCACTCTGATTCCTTACTAATTATGGTGTGGAACTGACCCTGTGTTCTTGAAGTCTATCCCAGGGGAAAGCAAACTATGGCTGATCATACAAAGCTGGAAAGGATCTGACCAAAGGCTGCTATAGGAAGACCAGCCCAGCTAAGTACCTGGTCAGTGGCAGAATGACTAATTTTTCTGCTAGTTGCTAAAGCAACTCTCAAAGACTATTAAGTTATATAGGGGCTGTGATTTACATTGGTGGAAGAGTACACATACTGGCAAAATTACCGATCAAAGAAATATTGAAGTATCTTAGCTAGTTAAAGCAATTACAAATGTGCCCCCCTTCTAATTTATTAAAGGAATTACTAAATATTTTCCAGAATTATCACCTAAACTGTTGTAATTCACTAGTGTTACATTTTTATTTTTCTGCCTATGACGCCTACAACAAACAGCCCTATCAGAAAAAAGATACACTAATATTTGAGATTTATGCTTGTAATTAGTACTGAATTGATAATGAATTGTTTTCTTCTCTACCTAGATAGGCAGCCTATAGTCTACAAACTCTGTATATAAATTGTTTAGAAATAAGAATACATTTTCCTTTAGATATAAGGTTATAAAATGGTGTTTCAGTTGACAAGTCAGCCTACAGAAAGCCTGTTTAATTCAAAATGTTCCAAAAGTATGGTACTAAAGAAAAAGCACTATAGAACTTACCCCTCATGTATGACAAGATTTTTATAGAAAGACACATTCAAAGTTCCAACATAGATGTCAGGATATTTCTCTAATTCCAGCACCAGTAATAGATAACTATTTTTTCTAATCTGTTAGGCAGCAGGGATAAGGATTTGTACTAAATCTAAACCAGTGGTGGTAGGAAAGTTCCAGGTAAGTTGAAGAAGCTAGAAAGGAAGGACTGGGGATAGGTGAGGGAAGAATTGGGAGAATTAGGATCCAGGCATAGGGACCAGAAGTGAGGTTAGGGGGACAGTTGGATATTCAAGGTAAAGAATTTATAGGGACAGGCCTCTTGCTAATTTACTTAGCCCTCCAAGGAAACTTCTTGGTCCTGAGATGAGTCTCTGATTATGTTCATCTGTACTTTGGAAAGGCCAATCTTTTTTCTACCTTCCTTTTAATCCTCTTCCAGATCTCATCATCTCCCCTTATTCCCAAGGAATTGTTATAATTCTGCCCCAGTCACTTCCTAGCTGTATGATCCTAGCTAAGTCACCCACCCTCTCTGTGCCTCAGTTTCCTCACCTGTAAAATGGAGAGAACAATGGCACCTACATCCCGGGCTGTGAGGACCAAATGAGAAAGAATACATAGAGAACTTTGCAAACCTTAAAGTGCTATAATAGCTAGGTAGTATGATTCTCCTTCCCCCATCTAGCAACTTATGCTAACATAGGACATTACACTGGAGGGACTGAAGAAAAACAGGCAAGTGAAATGTACTGTTAGTGGAGCTCTGAACTGATCCAAATGGTCTGGAGAAGAATTTAGAATGATGCCACCCTCTCCAAGTAACTACAACAAATCTAGACCCGTTGACCCTACTGCTTATACTCATGCCCTTTTCTTCCCCCTCCCACTCCAAGATTAAAAACAGAAAAAAATGTCCCATATACATAAAAATATTTATATAAGTTCTTTTTGTGATAACAAAGAACTGAAAACTAAATGTTCAGCAATCCAGCAACATACAGAATAGTGAGAAATGATGAATATGAAGAATTCAGAGAAGCATGGAAAGACTGGAATGAACTGATGTAGAGTAAGTAGAACCCAAAAAACATACACAAAAATCATACACAACAACTACCAAAAAAATGCAGGATTAAAAACCTGATGCCGAATCTTCCATAATGGCCAAGCTTAGACCTGTAGCAGGTTAGTGAAAATGCGTAACACTACCCTCTGCAAAGGTGGAGGTCTATGGGTATGGATCACACATAGACAATCAGATGCAGTGACATATTGATCAGTTTTATTAAGGCTGCTTTTGCCTCCCTCTTTATTTTGTATTCTTTGTGACAAGGAATGGATTATTGGGTAAGGAGCAAGGAAGGATTTATTTGGAAATAAAGATTATATAAAAACAAAAGATATCAACAAAAATATTTTTTAAACGATCTACAAAGAACTTTACTCAGCCCCATGAGGTAGGTGGTTGAAGCATTCTTTCTATTTTACAGGAGAAACTTGGGTTTAGTGAAGTCATTACACAAACAATTTCACTGCTAGGATTCTAACTTGGCCCCCAAAACTTGCTCTCTCCTACCTTGTCATCTCTTTATACACCATGCTGACCTGAAATGGATTAGAAGGGGGGGGGCATGGGGCAGGCTGAGGCAAAACAGAACAAAGAAGAAGGGGGAGGTCCTAAGACTACATGCCTATATGTCAAAGGACCGATATGTCAGGGAAAGGTAGATACGTACACTTGACTCTGAGCATCTGAAGACAAACATGTTCTCCCTTCATTCCCCATACAAAGCAGCTTCAGGACATGAAAAAATGTTTTATAAATTCAAAAAACTATAAATCTTTTTTTTTTTTTACAAATTATACCATACTTGATATTTATGTTTAAATGTTTCCCTTTTAAGAACAGTATCATATTGTATTCCCGGACCTGTCATAGAAGGAAAAGATCTTTAGATAATGGCTATTTCTTTTAGCCTCACTCAAAGTGAGAACCTGGAAAGACCTTAGCTTAAAAGGTCCATGGTCTCCCACTTCATCCTGGGCCATCTCCAGTTATCCTGATCAATATCCGGCCACTGGACCCAAATGGCTCTGGAGGAGAATGTGAGGCTGGCGACTTTGCATAGCCCTCCCTCACTCAAATCAAAATCAATCACCAGTCATATTATCATCTCCCTGATGTCACGGTCCTCTTTGAAAATGAAGGACCAAACACACAATTTCTTTTTAATCATGAACAGCTAGGTGGTTTAGTGGATAGAGTGCTGGGCCTGGAGTCACGAAGATTTGAGTTCAAATCCCTCCTCAGATACTCACTACCTATGTGACCCTGGACAAGTCACTCAACCCTACTTGCCTCATCTGTAAAATGAACTGGATACGGTAGTGGTAAACCACTCCAGTATTCTTGCCAAGAAAACCCTAAAAGGGGTCATCAAGGGTAGGACATGTCTAAACAACAAAAATTTTTTCAATCTCACATATGAATCAACTTTACAACTGAATGAGAAATGGTTGTATGATCCAAACTTAAGAGTTTAGAAGTTAAGGTCTCTAGTGGTTTATCCTAATTTTATAGTCTACAACCATTGCCATTTGACTCAGTGAGTTCATAGTTCTTCCATGTAGTACTTCTCATACCAAATTCTATAAGAATCCAATTTTGCATATAGAAGGTTGAAGAAAAGGAGTATTCTTATGACTGGGTGTGTGATTTTTTTTTTGGTCTAGATAAAACCAAGTGAAATCCTGTCTTAGCTCCTTTATCAACTTATGAAGAAACATACTATCTTTGTGAACTTTAATGCTGAACTATTACTCTCCTCCCTCCCCCACCACGTTTTATCTGTATAATATCATATGTGGAATGCAAAATAATCTAAGACACTGAGTAAAACCTAACTTCGGGGTTAGCAATCATAGAACTGTAAGAAGATACGTCTTATACATAAGACTTCTTCCAAGTAAAGAAAAACAAAACAATAAATAAATTCTCCTCTACCCCTCCAAGAACAGATGTAAATTTCTCTGTGGCTCTGGAAATATCCACAAACTATAAAATGTAAATGTCAATGTAAAAGAAAAAACAACAGAAATATGAATATGGAAGAAAGAATTTATAGATTAAGGAAGGGAAGAGATACAGGAAGGAAAAGAATAACCATTTTTATTTTAACCTACTAAGGACAAAAGTCTAATCAATAACAGCATTCTTGGGAGTGGCTTTTACATATTTGCAATTTTTATTTTGTATGCAGATACATGTATATATGCATAAGATCTACCATATTTTTCTATTTCCTATTTATTTTTTATTCTCTATTACTTGCTTCCTGTGCTTCTCCCATATTCTCTACTGTGACACCTTCCTTTTATTTCTTCTCCAGGAACCTCCCACTCTTCCTGCTTTGCAAGCAGGTCTGCTTTTCCCTTTGCTTATTCCTCTAAGCAAAGTCATTTTTTAAAAACTTCATGGAAGCAATAGGAGCTTAAGTTTTATCAGTAATAATTTTTTAAAGGCTCAACTGATTTTTTTTAAAAGTTTCTCATGCTTATGATGGTGATAGAAATTGTGGCCAGAAAATGCTACTGAAAATGTATTTATAATGAAAATAAAGTAGGATCTACTCTGCAAGAACAGACGCAATATGACTGCTCTCTTCCTAATAACTGGTACTTACACTACCATAATCCATTTGTTTCTATCTAGGTGTTCCTGTATATTTATGAAAAGTAGTTCAATAGAAATTTAAATATCCAGTTTCAACTAATTTTTCTTAGCCTTATTTTAAAAATTTCAATATTAATAATCTCTAAATTAACAAATACTAAGACTCAAATAAATTCTGTCTTTTGAAGTTCTTAATTTGAGAGATAAAAGCAAAGACATTTAATCTCTGGGCTTGTATCTGATGAGCAAGAGTGTGTGGGGAGATGAGGGGGTGGCTGATGGCAGGAACTCAAAGCAGATGAAACACAAATGCAATTCTTTTTTCAAATAGGGCTGGAAAATTATCTTTCTAATTTAGAGAAAATTGGGAGGCGATGATCTTTATGTATCAAACTCAGGAACAATGGTTATTTCTGTAAGAGCTCCTAGATTTCTTAAACTTCAAGCCTCTCTACCTTCAACTGGTATCTTAATGATCAATTATCTACCATCACAGCGGTAAAGGAAAACTTGTAGGATCCTCAGCCAGATGCTTTGTTTATGAGCTGAACAGTATACAATTTTGAAGAATTTTGAGAGTATTGATAATGAATTTCAGCCTCTTGTGGGGGGAAAATAATATTAAATGAAAAAAAAATTTCCCTTGATCTCTTGGTAGCTGAAAAAAGCAACTGTCTAAGCTAATTTTGAAAATTAAACATTAATTCCTTAAAAAAAAAACAACAAAACTGCAGTCACTTTATTTGGAAAAATCCCACAGCCTTAGAAAACATCACAATTTCTAAATGAACTAATACATTTTTATTAAACACTGTTTTAAGAAATATATTTACTAGATCAATTACTGTACAAACCCAGGGGATATTATTTGATAATCATAACAGCTACAGTCAGCAGCATTATACTCTATTTGCAAAGAGCCTAGAAAGTGAAAGGTACAAGCTTGAATATATAAATAACAATATAATAAATAGCAACATGCAGGTTGATTGACAGTTATTATGGTGCAGCTTGGCCCCGGTTCATTGACTGACCTTCCTTAAGACTTTTCTGGTTGTTCACCTCAAGGCATTCCTTTTCTTTCAATGGCTCGAAATCCCCAGCAGTTAAAATCTCTGGAAAGCCCTGTTGCTGCTTCTTGGAGCTATCGATCATGGTTAGAGGCGCTTTCAGAATGGCAACATCAAGTAAAGGAGAAAAGATTAATTCGCCGCCAGCAGCAAACTGCACTGCGAAGACTCAGGTCCCAACTTCCTCTCCACAAAATACCAATAAGTGTGCAATTATGTCTTTAAGCAGTTGAAAGCAGCCATTACCCTTTAATTCCCACTTTGACCTGCAAATACACTCAGCGCCGAGCCCTTAGCTCGCTCCCACACTGAGAGGCTGAGCTGGGAGAGAGCAAGAGCTCCAAAATCCCGCCCCCTTTCCCAGACAACCCCCTTCCTCAGCCATTCTCGCTTCCTCTGTGCTGGGGTGTTTCAGAGAGTGGTTTGATGGCCAGAATCATCTGACGAACACTGAGCCAAGGAGTTAAAAATAAATCCTGCCGTAGTTAAAGGAAAAGCCTGTGCTGATATCGAAGAAGACAAACTGTTGCCTAGGGGGTGTCTGTGTGTCTCTCTCTTTTCTTCTCTACTCTTCCCCTCCCCCTCCCCCTCCCCTCACACTTTTCTCTCCTTCACCTTCTTTACCCTCTCCCTCTCTCCTTTTTATCTCCCCTTCCTGCTGGAAGCTGTGGAAACACTTTACATTACCCAGACAAATGCATTCGTATTTCTTTAAGTTGCAGAGATAAACAAATGGCTGTTTAAGGCATTTCTGAAAGACTTGGATATTACATTTACTAAATATTCCAAGAGCAAATCTGAATAAAACTTGAGTTTTATTTAACAAAAAAAAGCTTTTTATTTTTTAAAGCTCTGTTTATATAATTTATGGCCGGTCCTATGCAAAATCTATGTTCTTTCTAAGATGAAAAGCAATAGCAAATTTTTCTTCCTTTGGCACCACAGCCCCAAAGCAGCAGTTTTCCCTTCTGCCACTAGTCGGCCACGTGAGTTAACATTAACGAAAAAATGTCCCGTAACATCTAATGCTAATTGTGCTAAGTGAAGTCTTTATTTCAAAGCATAACCCTGAAGAAATAACTTTCTGTGGAATTTGCCAACTGTATTTGCCAGCCTAGACCAGATTCAATATAAGGGAAAGTAAACTGAAGGAATTCTATGATTTTACATCTCCAATCTTAATTGCACACTCAACAAACAACAAAATCCCCTTCAACTCCCATCATATTCTTCACAGACATGTATGTAAAAGTCTCTCTCTCTCTCTCTCTCTCTCTCTCTCTCTCTCTCTCTCTCTCTCTCTCTTTGTCAAGGAAGTCTGTATGATTTGGTAGATGCACAAAAAGAGGACCCCATAGAAGAGTCTTTTAAATGGGGTTTTTTTAAGCAGCCAATAAATGAGCACAATGTGACTATCTATAATCTACACTTCTGTTTCAGCAATATGACCAGAAAGATGTGGTCTGCTCTAGAATATCACAAAAGACTGCCTATTCCAATCTCTTTCATCAGGGATCAAACCTATGCATGTATACATTTTTCATGTCACAATTTTATGACAATGAGAAATGAGAATATGGTTGAAAGCTATTAATGTTTTTTTCAATGCTAATAAGACCCGAAATTTTCCCACATATTTTATCTTCCCCCTCTTCTGGATACCTTGAGAAATGATCCTTCAATGCAGATAGACAACCTAGAGAGGCTGTATCTGTCCTTCTTTCTCTATTCACACCACAACAACCATCCTAGTTCAGGCTCTTTTCATGCTTGGGCTACATATATAGCCTCCTAAATAGTCTCCCTGCCTGCAATCTTTTCATTCCTCTAATCCACCCTCCGTCTAACTGCTAAATTGATATTCCTAAAGCTCAGGATTGGCCATGCTCCCCTTTTCTCTAAGATAAAAATACTACAACTTGGCTTCAACCTGCCTTTCCAGATTAATCCCACATTTCTCCTGCTCCAGTCAAACTGGTCTACTTATTGTTCCATGCATATGGCATTCCAGGGCCCTCCTTACACATTTGCACAGGTGACCCCCATGGCAAGAATGTATTACATTTGACCTGTTAGAATCCCTACCTTCTGGCAAGGCTCAGCTCATACGCCACCTCCTACACTAGGACTTTGATGATTCTCCTGATAGTATGCTCTCTCTCTAAATTATTTTGTATTTCTTTCATTTGTTCCATACATACACTTATCCATTTATTTGTGTATATGTGTGTGTCATCACTTCCACAAAATGTAAACTTCTTGACGGAAAGAATTGTTTCATTTTTGTCTTTGTGTTCTCAGCAACTTATACAATGAGGTGTACACAGTAGTTGCTTACTAACTGCTTGCTGATGACCAAAGCTGAACTATCAGTACATGTGTCTTAAATAATACAAGGCAAGTGGATGAGAGGATGGCAATCTTGATTGTCTTTGGGAAACAACTTTAAATGACCTCTAAGCTATTCCCTGAAACAAAGGCCTATCTTTTTAATACCAATATACTTTTGCTGCTACTGTCCCGCTGCATCTAGGTGACATGGTAATCTCCAAGGGCAATGAAAAGGTAGATGTAAGGCATAGTAAGAAGGCTGCAGCATGTTACAACAGGGACCTACACAGAACCAGTGTGCATTCAAGTAGAAAGTGTGAAGAATAATCATGATGACAGCCTGTATATTCCACTGGTATCTACATAAAGTCAAGAGAAGGCTTCCAGCACATTGGGCAAACCCCACCTTTGCCTCCTCTAAGGAACTAATGGCAAAATACAAACAAAAACTTCACAGGTTGAGTAGCGATAGATGGATTTTAATTTGCATCACTGGAGGAAGTATCCATATTGTCAAAATCAGAAATCTAAAATATTTTGTGTGTATTAGGCATAAGTATATTAGAAGTATATTAATGGATAGAGTCAGGAAGACCTGAGGTTCGAGTCTTGCCTCCAACACATAATGGATAAATGACCGTGGATACAACATATCAACATCTCCAACAACTCTCTAAAACCAAGGTATAAAACAGTTGTCGATCCCTATGATGAAGGAAGTTAAATCAGAAGTCTAATACATCAACAAAATCAAAGAATTGGACTACACATACCTATATACCAAGGATTCGTACAAATATCATAGGTACAAAGAATGAAACACTCCCTACTTACAATGAGCTTATATTCTAAAGGGGGAAGAGAAGTAGTGCATTTTGGATAGATCGATCAATCGATCTATTTATCTATGTGTATATACATATACAAATATAATAAATATAGAAGTTAAAAAATAAAAATATATACAATGTAGTTGAATGTAAGGTAATTTGGGAAGGAGGGCACTACAATTGGGGGAATCAGGAAGAGGTTTATGAAGGAGATGGTGTTTGAGCTACATCTTAAGGAAGAGCTGCAACTCTGAGGGGGAGAAAAGCAGAGGGGATAGTGGAGGGGTGCGGCAGTGATAATGCACTCCAGGATGGCAAACAGTTAGTGCAAAGGCATGGAGATAGAGAGGCCAGTTTGACTGGATTACAGAGTGCAGGAGGGACAGTGATGCCAATGAGGCTGGAAATATGTTTGACTCCAGCTGTATAGCTAAACAGGAGTTTATATTTTGGCCTAGAAGAAGCCACTGGAGTTGGCTGCATATAAGTCATATAGATCTGTGCTTAAGGAAGATTACTTTGACAGCTGTGCACATGATGGACTGGAATGATGAGAAATTTCAAACAGGGAGACCAATGAGAAGACTGTTGCAAAAGCTAGGTGAGAGAGGATGAAGGTCGGAATTGAGATGGTAGCCATTTGAGTATAGAGAAGGGGATGGATGGGAGAGAAGTTGTGAAGGTAGAAATAGCAAAATTGGGCAACTGTGATTGGGTAGGTGGGTTGAGGGAGATATGAAAAGTCTAGCACAATGGTGAAATTATGAACCTGGGATACTGGAAGGATGGTGGTGCTTTTGACAGAATGGTCAGATATTTAATTTAGAAGAACTCACATGAAGCACATTCACTAAAATAAGAATAAATCCATCAATAAATGAGCACAAGGAAATGACAAAATAATTCTCAAGGGATGTTCCCTGGCATAAAATAGTAAGGTGTTTCATATATTATAAAACTGATTGAGTGAGGAAATACCTTTTTCATTTACAACTGCTTTGGGTACTTGAAAGATAACTATAAATATATGAGTCTATAAATGTATGTTTGTATTGTGTTTAAGTATACAGACAGGATCATCTAAAAACTGAGGAAAAGAATATATTCTCATAGAAATAAAATATTTTGCTATGAAAACACATTTGAAAGCATTTAATGAAAACTATCTTTATTAAAGAATTTTCAGTGGCAGGAAATAAAGTATGCATACCCCACCTCTCCACAAATATTTGACATAGTTCTAAAAATGCCTCCAATAGCTGTAAGATAATATAACAAAATTAAAGGCAAAAAGATTAGGAAAGAGTAGACAAAATCATTCTTATTAGCAGATGACGTGATAATGTACTTAGAAAACCTCAGAGTCAGAAAATAAGTGCAACAATAGCATCAATAAATATCAAGGCACAAAATAAATCCATAAAAATCAGCAGCATTTCTATAAAGTACTAAAAAAAGCCCAGAGGGAATAATAAGAAAAATCTATTCAAGATAACTACAAATGCTTTAAAATACGGGAACTTACCTACCAAGACACAGGCAAAATTGATGTAAATGTAATTTCATACAATATAAGAACAATGCATCACTCTTCTGAAAGAAGACAAATAATTGATGTGATATTCACTGCTCATCATTGGACAAAGCCAAGGGAATAAAAGTGATGTTACTACTTGAATTAATTTACAATTTTAGTATGATAACAAATGACAGAGATGACACCTCATAGAACTATGCAAAACAATAACAAAATTCACCTGGGAGAGCAAAAGGTCTATGGGCCTCAAACTAAATAAGAAAGCACTGATCATCCAACTACTTGGTATTCATTAAAAAAAAAACATAAAGTAGATAATTGGCACAATTTATATAAGCAATAAACAAGCAACAGAAAATTATATCCATGACAGAACTGATGTCAAGTTAAAACTTATGATAAAGATGTTAAAAAGGTACTGCCCCACAGGTGAGGGGAATGAGTGAATCTTGCTCTCAGCCGATTTGACTTGAGAAGGGAATAACACACACTCAGTTGGGTATCTTATTCCACAGGAAAGTAGGGAGAAGGGGATAAAAAAGGGGGGACAATAGAAGTGAGGGCAGATAGGGGGAAGAGGTAATCAAAAGCAAACACTTTTGAAAAGGGACAGGGTCAAGGAAGAAAACTGAATAAAGGAGGACAGGATAGGGTGGAGCAAAATATAGTTAGTGTTTCACAACATGAGTAGTGTGGAAGTATTTTACATAATGACACGTGTGGCCTATGTTGAATTGCTTGCCTTCTTAGGGAGGGTGGGTGGGGAAGAAAGAGGGGAGAGAATTTGGAACTCAAAGTTTTAAAAGAAGATGTTCAACAAAAAAAGTTGTTTTTGCATGCAACTGGGAAATAAGATATACAGGCAATGGGACATAGAAATCTATCTTGCCTACAAGAAAGTAAGGGGAAAGGGGATAAGAGGGGAGTGGGGTGACAGAGGGGAGGGCTGACTGGGGAATGGGGCAATCAGAATATATGCCATCTTGGAGTGGGGGGGAGGGTAGAAATGGGGAGAAAATTTGTAACTCAAAATCTTGTGGAAATCAATGCTGAAAACTAAAAATACTAAATAATAAAATATGGGAAAAAAAAAAAAGAAAAAAAAAGGTACTGCCCCAGAAAAAAAGTATTTTCTTAAAATTGTCTTTTCCCCCAGGATGTTGTACTTAGGTACAGCCTAAATACTTCTGGACTATTTATCCATGAATTCGAGCTACTTGCAATGAATAATTTAGTACTCCCCATTCTTTTCCTTAGTTTCTTCAGTTTTGTAATTTTTATACCAAAAACTATAATCATAGACATTATAAGGATGCTTTTTTCTTATAAACTTAGAATCTTTAACCTTGCAATTATGAGAAAAATAGCTTTTCTAACTGTAATGCAAAATATGACTAAGTTACCATTTACATTGGGATTATTTAGATGAGGAAAAAGTTTTGGCCCAAGTTGTATTGCAGCTGAAAGACTTCACTCATGTATCAATCTTTCAGTAAGAAAAAACCTATTAACTTTTTCAAAAGTTGTTTTACTGTACATATTCTTGTCATTTGTTAATCATTTATAATATATCATCTCTTCTGTCAACTATGTTGCATGATCTGTAGTTATAGTCATTTACCCTATAATAAATCTGCACTCATTCACAGCAGGAGCTTATTGTGTGCAATGGGGATGCCTGAATATGAAAATGCATTGCCATAAATCAAGTCAGTTTTCCCACCACCCTGAGCACAAATATTTATTAAGCGTGAGAAAAACTGTATGGCTCAGAGACTAGGAACAACCCAAGAAAGGAGTCCAAGGAAGCAGAACACAAACAAACACTGCTCATGGGACTTATACAAAAATTTGGCAGGGTTAGTATATTCTTACAAAACTACAGATAAACCAGATTATTTCTGTGAGTATTTCTTATTGCAATAAGAAAAAAACCTGAGAAGATAATCAACTAGAAAATGCTTCATCAATATAATAAAATGGTCAAAAGAATAGAAGTGAAATGACTTTTGATACAACGAAAATGCTATGGGGTGTGTGTGTGTGTGTGTGTGTGTGTGTGTGTGTGTGTGTGTGCGTGCGCACGCTTCTCTAGTGTATACTGGAACATGCTTCTACCTAGATACCTTGCCTTCCTTAGGATTCTAATATCACTTTGTGGGTATGTCTTATGCCCTTATGTACTATTATGTATTTTAGTTGAGATTCACAAAAGGTTAAGAGACTTGCCCAGGATCACACAGGTATTAAGTTACAGAACTAGAATTCAAACTGAGGTCTTCTGATACCAATTCATCATCTGACAAGCATTTAATTAAGTATCTAGCTTGTACCTTCACTGGGGATACAAAGAAAAAAATGAAATAATTAATCCCCTCTATTGGGAGAGATATCAAATGGGCAAGTTGCCTCTGAAGTCCCTTCCAACCCTAATTCTGTCATCCTCTATTCACATGTAAGTATATACAAGATATAAACAAAATAAATACAAAGTATTGGGGGGGGGGGGTGATGGGGAGGTCACGAAAGGCCCGATGTAGAAGGTGGTACTTGATCAACTTGAAAGAAACAAGGAATTCTGAGAGGTACACTGAGGAATGGAGGAGGGGCAGGAGAGAGACAGCATATGTAAAATACTGGAGACTGTATATTAAGGGCAAAAGGCAGCCCCTTCTCTCAAATAGAATATAATCTGATCAGGGAGACAACATGCAAATAAATATATACAAGGCAAGAAATATATACACATACACATGCGCACACACACACACACACACACACACACACACAGGATAAGTAGGAAATAAACAAGAGGAGCTGGGGAAGGCTTCCTGTAGAAGGTGGGATTTTAAGCCAGGGAGGTCAGTGGTCAGAGCAGAGGAGGGAGAGCATTCCAGGCATGGGAGACAGCCAGACAGAATGCCCCAAACTGAAAGATGAAGTATCTTATTTGTGGAATAACAAGGAGGCCAGCGTCACTGGATTGAAGAGTATGTGTTGGGGAGGAAGGTGTAAGACTGGAAGAGGGCTAGGTTATGAAGGACTTTGAAGGCCAAACAGAGCATTTTGTATTTGTTCCCAACGGCAACAGAATCCACTGGAGTTTACCCAGTTGGGGGGAGTAACATATTCCGACCTAAGTTTCAGGAATCACTTTACTGGCTGAATGGAGACAGGATTGAATGGATTGGAGAGGGGAGACACTTGGCAAGCACAGTTCCTGATACAGTCGCTCAGCGCTCAGTCAATTGTTATTGACTGACCAAGAGACCAATCAGGGATCTCTTGGCATATGGGCTTGAACTAAGATGAGTCTATGTGACCTGAGATAGAGAAAACAGCTGTAAGAGATACAATGGCAGTAGAATCAACAAGATGTGGCAATGGATTGGATATGGGGTAAAACAAGAGCGAGGAGCTGAGCACGATTTCAGGTTGCAAACTTGGGTAACTTGAAGCATTTTGGCAGCTGTGACAAAAATATGGAAGGTTGGTCCAGTTGTTGGGCCTCTACAAGTCCCAGATGGTGAGTACATGGCCTGTAATATCTAGCAGCTCCAGCTATCTTCTTGCCATATGCCCCACCTACGCTCTCTCGGCTCTGGAATTCCCACTCTCTGGCATATACTCTCCTTACTGTTGAGTAGATGAAGTGACCTACTCTATCTAGCCATTTCTTATGTTTTACCACCCATCTTGGCCACTTTATTGCCATTCATTCTCCCATGATATACACACCTCCACTATTCCCACTTTCCAGCTCTGGAACTGAAATCAAGTCACCGTTGCCACGGTATTTGCCACAAAGATGGGCATAGTGGAGAAAGCACTAGACTGGCAGTTAGGAAGAACAGAGTTCCAATCCAGCCTCACATATTTACGAGCTGAATCACCACAGGCAAGTTACTTAATCTCTCTGGTTCTTCATCTATAAAATAAGGAGGTTGGCCTCTATGATCTTCTTCAAGGTCCCTTAAAGATCTAAATTGATGACATTTTAAGCCTATTTGAAAAAAGCATACCAATAAATAGCTCTGAGGTTCTACTTACCATCACATACTGGTTTCAGGACCTCTTCCTGCCAGCAGGGGATCAGATCAAAGAGAAACCATGGCATCCCATGTGAGTCCCCTGGGCTGGCTTTTTCTCAATTGCAGAGGACCCTTCCCACAGTGAAGGGGATCAAAAAGCCACCATTCCATTGTGTGCTGGCATCTTGACAAGGCTTTTTTTGGCTGGTTAGGACTCAAATGCTATTCCATTCCATGTCATTCCCCTGGGCTGGCTTCCTCCCACTTGCTGGGGACCCTTCCTGTGTATAGCGTGCCCTTCTCTGTGTGCAGGTGATAAACAATGCCATTCCTTCTTTTTCACTATCCCCTGACCTGGCCTGTCTTCAGAGATAGGAGAGAAATGCTTTTCTCTCCCCTCTCTCCAATGGTCCCCTTACCTGAGCTACCCAATACCCTGAGAGGATACCATCCTAAGCCAGAAGCCCTAGTAATGTTTAATTACCTTCCCAAATTTATTCAGCAGATATTAACAAACTCAGATCCAATCATACCTTCTTCATCCTACTAATCCTCAAATTTCACACACACACCCCCACTGCCATTCTGTAAAAACTCTGTTCTCCACCTCTTAAAATCTATTTCCATAATCCCCTTCACCTCAACGGAATCTACCCAATTTCATACTCTAAAATTAACCAGTCCTTCCACTGGGCTCTCTGAAATATGTGCTCTGTAGGTAACAGACTCGCTTTTTGTCTGGTATCTTTTCCTTTCCCACTCCTTTCATCTTCTGAATCTCACTGAGACCTAGTTCCCTCCTGATGAAAACTGCTTCCGTGGCCACCCTTTCTGGCACTGGTCATGCTTTTCCTCATCCCTCCCTGGTCAAGGTGGGGGAGTTGGAATATTTCTTACTCTCCATTGCCACGAGGCTTGTCTTCTACCTGCATCACTGTTAAGTTCTTTGAGGTCCATTCAATCTGTATTAAGCACCCAATAAAAGTTCTGGTAGCAGTTGTCTACCAACTGTAACCAGAATGGTGGGGTCATCTTTGGGGAAGCTCTTCACCTTTCCCCAGTGCCTGCTGCTTCTCTTCCAAGGCAGGAAGTCCAGAGACCCATGGCTGGGAGCAGAGAACTTCCTGTGTGACGATTCATGGGGATGGCTGAGGGGAGGTGTTAACTCCAGGGCCATGCCCTATTGGGTGTTAACCTAGTCTACATGGACGTGAACCTCCCAGGGTCCTACGGGGAGGGGCCAACTCAAGAACCAATTGGCCCTGGTCGTTCAGGTGGCACTTGATGATGTCAAAAACTGTATAAGAGGGGAGAACACAGTTTGAAGATCCTTTTTTCGGTTGGAGTGGCAGCGGTGGCGAGCGTGACTCTGGGCCAGCCCTCGGGTTGAACCTAGATGTTGGTAACTATGAATT